>NW_028270179.1:18729593-19359593 GCF_037043375.1 Chiloscyllium plagiosum | reverse complement strand
AGTCAGTTGGAAGGAAGGGCACCATGAAAACTCTGACGATTACAAATACACACCTTGAATGGAAATATTCTTTTTTATCCACAAGTAGTAGAGATTTTGTCATATATACGTGTAGTTTTAACGTTAATTCACATTTGTCAGCTCTCCAGTGTAATCTGAAGATTGGGACTTCTCAGGTCCTGATTTTTCATTAGCTGTGTTTGCTGGAAGCAAGGAATGTGTACAGTCAGTTCGAGGGGAATATTGACCCAGGAGCTCTTAAATTGGATTTGTTGAAATGTGCTTCAGTCCCGAATAGGTACATGACGGGAAAGCCTCTGAGAAGCGTGAAAAATGATCGTTTAGAGAGGGACAAATGTGAGTATTTTCGAGTGAAGTTGTGTAAGCCCCAGATTTCGGAAACGTGTTCATTCAGTTTCACTAACCAAACATAAAAGAATGTAAGGTGAACATCGTCTGGTTTTGTGATGTATTATTTGGTGTTAATTACTATTGGGTAAGGGTTACAATCGAATTCCTTGACCACATTCAATATCCGACTCTCCCTTTTCTTCTGATTCTACTTCAACGTGTTTTCACTGTCAGACATATTTCAGAGAACAGGTTATGGGGTTGTTGGTGGTGGGGGAGTTGAGCTCCTTCTTGCAGTCCATGAGCTATAGACTGACCCATAACCAACTGCCAAGTTTGAAATTCTATGATCTGGGCAGGACGATATTTACGGAATGACAGATATATTTCCAAGTCAGGATGTTGAATGGTTTGGAGTACGATTTGAAGTGCTCCCGTGTATCTACCACCCTAGCCCTTCTAGGTGGAAGTGAACATACGTTTGTAACGTATTGTCTATTATCCCTCTGCTCACACTTCAGAGAGATGGTAACAGTGCATTTCGCATTGTCTCTCAACAGTGATTCTATGAAACTGGCTGGTAAGGAGCTGACAGTAGTGACTATGTCTCTGCCATTACTGACCATTGCCCCCCGATGGCAACATAGTTCACAATCGTCACAATCTGAAATTAGACACAGGCTACAGGATGGTAGCAATGCACTGATCAACTGTATTGACGTTTGGGTTCATGGAGATGAGCACAATCTCGACAGGCCCAGGATACAGAGAATGAAGGTGGCAAAACATTTCACTTTCCTCGATGATATGCTCAATCTGGGTCTCCTCCACCGCCTAAACAAGGACACGCACAAACTGGAAGAATCACATGTCATTTGTCATCTCGAGGATCTAGAAGCACATGGCCTTAACACTGACTTCACCAGTTTCCAAATCTTCCCTTCAATCTCACATCCAACTGACTCGGCAATATCCTATTGTTCTGTCCAACATTTATATATTCCGTCCCACCTATCCGTTCCAACATCCTCAGGGACCTAACACAATCACCTTCTATCTGTGTGCACCTATCGTCATTCAACCTACTTTTATACCAGCCCCAAACCTGGTATTCATTTCTCAGTACGCCCCTCCATTCCCCAGAACTGGTGAAGAATCCTGCCCGAAACGTCAACCCTCCTGTTCCTTGGGTCTGCCTGACCTTCTATGCGTTCCCAACGCCACATTTTACGGTTCCGGCACCATCACCAAGAATCTGAAAACTAAGAACTGGACAGTTCTCATCCTTTGCTAATTTTCTGCTGCAGTATAATCTACTTGGAAAACGAAATGTCCACCTTTGATAAGGCAGGGTCTCCTGTAGTTAATAACTGTGAAAACCAAAAGACGGACAGAATCTGTGATGCCCATGCGAGGCATTTCATTCATGACTCAAACAGTAACATGCACAAGCATACACTCAAATCCAGGACCGACCACATGCACTGACATATACACACACGATGTTAGCCATGCATATGAACACATGAATATTCGCACAGACACCAAAGACAAACGCACCCAGATGCTCATACAAACAGAGGTACATCTTCAGTCATGCATTGTAGATCGTGTTGGATAAGTGATGTTTGGGCCTATTCCTTATGATCTTTACCTCAACTGATGCCCGTACTGAATCTTCATTGTTGACATCATTCGAATAGTAAAATTGGCAAACCAGGGACCCAGCCTCAACATTGACACAAGAGCAATGACACGAAGGTAGAAAGTTGAAGCATTCTTCCCAGATGCTAGAAAAGGACAAGAGGAGGTATGGAAAGCAACTGCGAAACAGAAGTCGAGCGATTTCATGAAACACTGTGGATCGAGGGAGCGGGAGATAATCCCAAGGTGTCTTCGAATGTTAGATAGACGTGTAATAACAAATTAGTGATGCCAATGATTTCATCGGGGAGATAAGACTTGCAATTTTCACACAGTAAACTCCGAAGGTTAGCAGTGAAGTGTTGGATGGTCTGATCGAGAGGTTTTTGTATTGGTGCCAGAGGACTGGAGATAAATCTCAACGTCTGTTTCCCGGCAGTTTTTGAGGTTGGGTGAGATTCAGTCACTGGTAGAGATGCGCCGATAGGAACTGAGAAAAGGCTGATTTGAGGAATCTGGAAAACGCTTTCAAGTTTGGTTAGCTGGAACATGCCATGGCAACGAGACCTGGAAGCTCACTCAGTCATACAATATACCCGTGGAAAGCGATATGTAATCAGAAAGGAAAGTCACAGCAGATCTTTGCGCCGACCTGTGAAAGCAATCTGAAGCCCATCTAACGAAATTTTTTCTATTGTCATCCATTGTTTGACCATGACTGTTAAACGCCCTGAACGTTGGAGTGTGGACGACTATTGGAGGGAAGGCGTTCCAGGCCCTTACTACTCTGTGACTAAAAAACCTACCTTTCACATCTGCCCTCCGTCTATCTTCCCTCAATTTCGAAGCTATGTCCCCTCGTGCTAGCCATCCCCATTCGAGGAAACGCACTCTCACTATCCAACGTATCCATCCTCTCATCATCTTTTATGTCTCAATGACATCACCTCACAACATTCTCTCTAACGAAAGCAGCCTCAAGGACATCAGCCTTTCATCTTAAGACCTCCTGGCAACATCCTGGTAAATGTCCTCTGCGCCCTTTCCAAATTTTCCACATCATTCCTCTCATGCAGCGACCAAAACTGTATGCAATGCTCCAAGTGCAGCTGCACCAATGATTCGGACAGCAACATGATCTGATGGCATCGAAACCCAATCACTCTACCAATAAAAGCGAACACACCATACAATATCTTGATATCCCTATCAAATTGTGTGGCATCTATCAGGGATATATGGGCATGCACACTGAAATCTCTCTGCTCATCCACACTGCCAAGAATCTTACCATGCACACTTTTCCGCTTTAAGCTCCATTTGCAATTTGTCAGCCTAGATCTGCAGCTTATCTGTGTCGGTCTGGAATCTGCAACATCCTATCGGCATTGACCACAACTCCAATGACTTTAGTGTCATCTGTAAATTCATTAACCCATCTTTCTACGCTCTTATCCAGTTCCTTCAAAACAAATTAAAAACAGCACGGTCCCAAAACAGATCCTTGCGGTATACCGCTAGTAAATGAACATTTCACATCAATGACAAACCTTCTGTCTTCCTTTAGCGAGCCAATCTCTGATCCAAACCGTTATACCAAACTCAATCCCATGCCTCCATATTTTGTGCAACAGCGTACACCGGACACCTCATCAAACACTTTATTGAAATTATATACACTGCATTAAAAACGTTACCCGCATCCCCCTATTTGTTCACCTTCTGAAACAACTCAATAAGGTTTGTGAGGCACGACGTACCCTTTACAAAATCGTGCTGACAAGCAAGCCCGAAACAAATTGTTCCTTGCCAGATGATTAGAAATCTTATCTCTCGTAATCCTTCAACGTTTCTCACAATTGAAGAAAGGTAATTTCCAGGGTTATCTCTACTTCCCTTCTTGAACAAGGGGCCAACATTTGCTCTCCTCCTGTCTTCTTGCATTATTCCTGTTGACGATGACGGCAGAAATGTCAAAGCCAAATGTCCTGCAATCTCCTCCCTGACCCTCCAGAGAATACTTGAATGAGTCCCATCCGGTCCAAATGTCTTAATTATTTTCACATCTTACAGAATTGCTATCATCTCTTCCTTATTAACCTCAATCCCGCCTTGTCTAATATCCTGTATGTCAGTATTCTCCTCCGCAACATTGCCCTTTTCCAGTGTGAGTAAGGACGAGAAATATTCATTTAATGCTTCTCATATTTCCTCCAACTCCACACACAACTTCCCAGGAATATCCTTGACTGCCCCTAATCTAAATCTTGTCATTTGTTTATCCCTGACGTAGCGATTCAAAGCCAGCCAGGCTTTAGACTATTTACTTGGTAGCTTCATTCACCCAGTGGAAAGACTGTCCACACATTGTCAATCATACTTTATTAGTCAACTGTAACACTCCAATGCCATGCTGACACATTTTATGTGGATAAGCTCTTTTCAGAGATAGAAAAATGAATGTATCCAACAATAAGAAGCAAGCACCATGTCAAATTTTCATGGAAACCATATCGACGGACATTATTTCAACTGCATGACTGAAGTTAAGCAGCAGTTCCCATAACAATAAGTCATTTTCAACTCAAAAGAGGGTGTTTTGTTGCCACTTTCTATTTCTGTTCCATACTGATGCATCAATATCAATTATTGTTTACAATATCTGCTAAGACAACATTTTGCATTTCTTTTTGCTCATAAACAATGTGATCAGCAAATGACTAAAAAGTTCAAGGCAATACAAAATAATCCATAAGCAAAAGCAAATCACACCAGAGTGATGCAGTGGGTAGTGGGAGAGGGGGTAGAGTTGTTGTCACAATAGTTGTGAAGATGATTGTGCATTTGTGAGGTTTGTGTTATTGATTAGGTTCCCCATGGATGTGTGCAATCAAGTTTGCACTGTTATCTTCAATGATACAGTGGAAAAAGAAATGTAAATACCCAGATGGTTGTATCAGTTGTATAAGTTCACTACTTATATTCAAGAATGTAGTGCCTGTATGATACAGGTCTCGCAGTGTTGCAAGTATTATCTACACAGTTCTAACAGTGTTTTTTGTCTTATCTCCATGCCAGTAGGTCTATCAGCAGTATATGCCTTAATTACACACATACAGGTTTGGCATTGTGATGTGCCCTACATATATTCATATGGATTTAGCAATACTATAATTATATCCGATTAGATTCATCAATACAACCTGAATTTTGAATATCCATATAAATCCAGCAGCGCACACAAGTTAATGGTATGTGTCCACTGTTCAAAGTGTTAAATGCATTATCATCTGCATCCATTTTTGCTGTAAGTGTCAACCTGATCCATGGATAGCAATTTCTCCATTGAACCAGAAAATTATGGACTTCAGCCCAACTTCAGCTCAGGACAGTACTGAAGCAATGTTAAAACATCAAAAGTGCCAACATGAAATATGAAACTATGATTCATTTTACTTATTCACCCAGAAGTATAAAATCCTGTTCTGGAGTACTAGACTGATTACAGTTCAGGGTGCCGCACTATAAGAAGGATGTGAATGCATTGGAGAGAATGCAGAAGATGTTTATGGGATAGTTCTAGAGATGAGACACTAACAGTTATGAGGAGAAGTAGGAGCAGCTGGGACTGCTTTCCTTGAAGATGAAGAGGTCAAGATGAAATTTGATAGAGATTTTGAACATCATGAGGGTGAACCGGAAGAAATTATTCCCCTTTATAAATGATTAAGAACCCAAGAGCACAGTTTTAAGGTGTTTTACAACAGAAGCAAAAGTGAACTGAGAAAGCACTTTTTTCTGACACTGAGTAGTTAGATTTGGAATGCACTGCCTATAATCTGTTAGAGACAGGTTCAGTTGAGGCATTCAAGATGATGCTTATTTAAATATAAACAATGTGCAGGATTTTGAGGAAAAGGCAGGTGAATGGCACTGAGTTAAAATGCTCAGAGAGCCAATGCAGACATGAAAGGTCAAATTACCTTCTTCTGATAATTGATTCTGTGGTTCTGTGAAGTAACCAGCACTACCATTAAACACTCATTTAGCTCACTTCATATTTTCTAAGGTCCCATGGATAAACCACCTGCCATGTCTGTCTATGTAACAACAATAATGAATTGGACTTCGAATGTAATTCATCAGCAGCAAAGCACTTTAGGGCACTGATGATACAAAAGGTACTTATATTAAAAATAAAATCAAAGTACTGCAGCTGCTGGAGATCAGAATTAAAAACAGAAAATGCTGGAAAAACTCAGGTCTGCCAGCATCAGTGCAGAGAAACACAGAGTTAATGTTTTGAGTCCAATATGACACTTCTTCGGAACTGAGTTAACTCTGTTTCTCTCTGGCAGACTTGTTGAGTTTCTCCAGAAACTCTGTTTTCTTACATTAATGAAGTTACTTTTTCTATATACACAAGCAAATTTCTCATGCGACAAGGCATAGTCTAGTTTTCAAGTGCAAGATTCAAAGATAGGGCCTAAGGTTGTCATAATTTAGAGGTTATAAACTATGATTCCATTTAAATAATATTTCGATTTTATGTTAATATTTACAATATAAAAGCAAGAGTCAGGTCAGTTTAGGAAAGAGAGAAGTAAGGCAAGGATACAGTTTCCATCGTCCCAGAGAATGTACGGTTGCTCTCTCTTGTTAGAGGTAATACCAGAAGACCATATAAGCAGAAAATGGGCCATTCGGACCACAGAATGTTCCACCATTCAATCGTGGCTGACAGGTCTTTCAAACCCATTTTCCCACTTTCTCCCCATAAACTTTGATCCCCTTGGCAATCAAGAACTTATCGATCTCTGTCTTAAATATATTCAATGATCTGGCCTCCGCAGCCTTCTGTGGCAATGAATTCCACAGGTTCACCATTCAATGGCTCCAGAAGTTTCTCCGCATCTACATTCTAAAGGGACTTCCCTTTAATCTAAAGCCCTACACCCTAGGGTCCCCATCTCTCCTGCCAATGGAAACATCTTCCCAACATCCACTCTGTCCAGGCCGGTCAGTATCCTGTAAGGTTCAATCAGATCACCCATCATCTTTCTAAACTCCATCGAATATAGTCCCAGAGTCTTCAAACGTTCCTCATATGTTAAGCCTTTCATTCCTGGAATCATTCTCATCAACCTCCTCTGGAACTACCCCAGGGCCAATACATCCTTCCTGAGGTATGGGGCCCAGAATTGCTCACAATACTCTAAATGTGGTCTTATAAAGCTTCAGAAGTACATACATCCCTGCTTTTATATTCTAGTCCTCTCGAGATGCATGACAACATTGTATTTGCCTTCCTAATTACCAACTCAATCTGCAAGACTACCTTAACATGATCTTGGACTCGGACTCCCAAGTCCCATTGTACTCCAGATTTCTGAATTTTCTTCCCACTTAGAAAATAGCCCGTGCCTCTATTATTCCTTCCAAACTGCATGACGTCATACTTTCCCACACTGTACTTCATCTGCCACTTCTTAGCCCACTCTCCTAACCTGTCTAATAGATAACTGTTGGTAGTTTTACTGGAGGGTCACCATGCCTCAGGAGAGGGGTGACTTTTAGAAGGTAAAACCTCCATGGTAAATTCAGCTGGTGCAGGTTTCATGCAAACAGAGAAGGAGAACATTTTGGAAAATAAAATTTCCCGACTGAGATACAGAAATGTGGTATTAGAACATTGGCGGTGGCAGGAAAAAACAACTGTACTATGACAAGTCTTTGTACCCAAGTTGTCATTCCAAAAATGAACATCGAGTTCTATAACAGAAAAAGCTGACACAGAGTATAATGAGGATACAACAACGGAAAGTAAAGTGTTATAAACAGGAGTCATACTCAAGTGTGTGATTTTGAGTGTACTTTACAGTGTGGGCACCTGTGACTTTGTACAAAGGGAATCTAGTTTTGTTGTATATTTTGCATAAAGTGAGGTCTGGTTTAAAATCAGTGGATAATTAATTCAATACATTGGACATAATTCATCTTCCACTTTAAAGTTATTTCTGTTCTTATCTTTGTATTTTTCCATTGATGGTTTAGCAATATTTCCACTGAAAAGTGTCATTGCAAACTTAAGTAGGTAGTTTCAATTCTAAATTTAAACATAGTTTTATAAACAATTGATGGAGGACTTAGATGTTAGTTTTTTTATGTTTACTCTAGATAAAACTAAGGTAGTGCATATTATTTATGCATTTACAGTATGATAATATTTGTAATACAACTTCAGCGGTGTAATAGGATTTGCTCACATTCCAGTTTCCTTGTAAGGGATGTTATCGATTCAAGTCCAACAGATTTGTTATTAACCAAATCCAAAGAAAGTACCTGCATTTACATAGCATTTTTTATTACCTTAGGCAATCATAAAGCATTTTACTATCAATTAACTATAATCTGAACTGCAAATACTGTTGTAACACAGAAAAGCACAGCAGCCAACCTGAGCATTGAGAGCTTCCACAAAACAATAACAACTAACCAGGTAATCAATGTTAGTGATTGAGAAATAAATATGCACAAGGAAACCAAAGAGAATTCTCCTGTTCTTGAGGGAGCCTTCGGTTCACCATCTCATCAGAAAGACAGCAACTCCAATAGTGGAGCCCACCTTCAAAACTACATTGAAGTGTCAGCATAGAATTTGTGCTGAACTGGAAGGTTTTCAGTTTTGTGTGCCAGAACGCTGATGTCAGGGTTAAAGAGGTGTCACTATATTGCACGGTGTGGGATTTCCCTCAAATTGGCCAATTAATGGCTAGAGATCAGACTTGCTATTCACATAAAGACAGTGGCTGGGCTCTCAAAAGTGGACAACCAATAGGAGACAATCCAGTTCCATTGGAAGGAGAAACCGGTTTTCCAGATAAGACATATAGTACTCTCATGATGGAGTCCCCATTTGTCCAACTTGTTAAAACTTATAAATAAAGGTGCCCTCAGTAGGCCACCACTATGGACAGGGAAGCCAGTATGGGGAAAACCTGCCTGGAGTGTCACCATCGTCTTTCAGCCCCATTCTCCCACTGGGAGGGTCCCTCGAGAAGAGGGAACTAGTCCCTGATGCCTTTTGGCCTCTGACAGTAGGCCTGAGGTGGCTATTAAAGTCCAATAATCATTACCACTAATATTGCAAACAGCTAGCCCAGCTCTCTGCCATCTGCTTCTCAGAAAATAGTCTGGGCCATGACAGTGCCAACAAACCGGCAAACTTCCATTACATGGATTTTCACAGTTATCGCTGCCTCTGCACTTGACCCAAGCTGGAGTTGAAAGTCCTTTCCAACATCTCTGGAATGGGATGTGAGAATGTTCCTACAGAGTTAAAGATAACACAATTCTGCATGTAAAAACAGAAAACACTGGAGATACATGATTTCACCAACCTGTAAGTTCCCCTCCAAGCCACTCACCACCCAGACTTGGAAATATATTGCCATTCCTTCAGTGTCATCAGGTCAAATTTGAAGAACTCCCAATTGAATGGCATTGTGAGTCCACCTATACCAAATGGTCTGCAGTGGTTCAAGAAGGGAGCTCATCACCACTTTCTCAAGGATGACTAGGGATGCACAAATGCTGACCAGCCAGCAATAACAATATCATAGAAGTAAAAAAAGCTCAGCAAGTTTGGCAGCATCTCTAGAGAGAGAAACAGTGTTAATATTCTGAGCTCTGAAGAGTCATATTGGACTCAAAATATTAACTATGTTTCTCTCTCCACGGATGACATTCTGAGTATTGCCAGCATTTTCAGTTGCTGTGTCTGACTTCCCATCTACAGTAGATTAGATTACCTACAGTGTGGAAAAAGGCACTTCGGCCCAACCAGTTCAAACTGACCTTCTGGAGAGTAACTCACCCCCTTCTGATTAATGCACCTTACACTATGGGCAATTTAACTTGGCCAATTCACCTGACCCACACACCTTTGGACTATGGGAGGAAACGCACGCAGACACAGGAAGAACGTGCAAACTCCACACAGTCAGACACCCAAGGCTGGAATCGAACCTGGGACCCTGATGCTGTGACGCAGCAGTGCCTCCAGTGAGCCACCATGCCAGCCTGCAAAGTATGTTGCTTTTACTCAACTCTGCATGTTTGTAATATCATTAAATGTCGTAGTGGCTCCAAAATATCGAGCTCTGTTTTTTATGAAATTCAAGGGTTGTATTGGTACATACAACATATAATTAGAATGTCAAATAGAAAAGACACATTTTGGATATGCAAATTACAATTCAAAATGTGATATTGCTGTAGAAATTAGAAACTGTAGGCCCTAACTTTACAACAGTAGAAAAATACAACTGGCTTTAGAATATCATATTGATGACCAGTATTCGTTATTTCTAATTTACATGCATCAGTTTAACAAGTCCCTGTAACTGGAGCCCCACAAGTCATATCTTTATGAAAATTTAGATACAGTGACCAATGGGTTAAATCTAATCATGGTTGAAATATAATTTCACCTAAAAAAGACTTTAATTTATTAAATACAATTTATTTTCTTACATCACATTTTTTCTTACTTTTCCAAACTAGAATTTTGTTTAAATTATTTAATAAACACCATATACGGTCATTCAAATACTGAGTGGGCTTGACTTTATCTAACATAAATTTATTTTAATGCTTCAGAAGGGAATCTTTATTTTCTGGGGTGTGCAAGGGGTTGGGGCAAAGGGAGAAGTTGTTAAAGCAACTGAAATAACATAAACTTGTGAAAATCTTGAATGAAGATGATAATTAACATTATTGGATCTTCAAATGCAATTCAATGTTATTGTGTTACAAAAATGTAAATATTATATTTAGCTCCTTTCACCTTTCTTGCTCTTTCTGTTCACTGATTTTAGCAAACAGCTAATTCCTACTTTTATACTCAACACATCAAATTTGATAACAAGGACCAAATTATCCTTTTACTCTTGCACTGATCAAAACAGGAAAGTAAAAGCTTCGCTCAAGCATTGTCTTCATAGCTGAATGAGACAAACATTATCAAATCCTGCCAAATGAACAAAGCTCACCGGTTCAAAGAAATTGTGTGGTTTGGCAAACTAACAGTTAAAAAATTAATCAGTATCATTTTACAATCTAGGGATTTATCAGTTAAAAACTCAAACTGAAGTACCTTAACCTTGCTCCAAGCTGAATTAATGATGTCACTCTAGGGTGATTAATTATTTTTAACGCTGCCTTTCACACAGCGTTTGACGAGCATGATGTTAAATATTCTAACACACCTGCTTTGTATCTCAAAGTGGCTGCCATCTATAAACCACAGTAGTCTCGTTATTAGATTAGATTACACGTTATTAGATTACATTACAGTGTGGAAACAGGCCCTTCGGCCCAACAAGTCCACACCGACCCGCCGAAGCGCAATCCACCCATACCCCTACATTTAACCCTTACCTAACACTACGGGCAATTTAGCATGGCCAATTCACCTGACCCTGCACATCTTTTGGATTGTGGGAGGAAACCGGAGCACCCGGAGGAAACCCACGCAGACACGGGGAGAACGTGCAAACTCCACACAGTCAATCGCCTGAGGCGGGAATTGAACCCGGGTCTCCGGTGCTGTGAGGCAGCAGTGCTAACCACTGTGCCACCGTGCCGCCCACTGCCACCGTGCCGCCCACAATATCTCCTTGATTATTGTTAAGCATTTTAAGAAATTTAGCATTCAGAGGGTGCCAACTATTGCAAAAAGAACTTCCATCCTCCCTGGGTAATAGCAAAACTGAAAGAGTTACACGCAGTGGAAACTGCAAATACTGCACTGGCATTACTCTCCATTACAGAACTGCTTTCCTCTCCCTCCTTTGTTTAGAATCAAATTGTCAAAAGTTTTTTCAAGCATATTGTAAAGTCTTCATACTTATCATGACAGTATTAGCGTAGTTACTAAATTTTTCCTTCATTCCAACAATGCTGCCACTCATGATGTTGCATTCTGGCCACAGCAGGATCGCATTTGACTTCAGTGTGTTCTTTCCTTACTAATTGATATTGACACATATAAACCAACTAAATAAGGAGTAGCTATGAACCTGTAGAATGATTTTGTCTGACTTTATGACATTTCATTCGTGCATGCACTATTAACTCTTTCCCTGTCAACTGAGCTGGAAAGATTCCAAAAAGTTGATTTGAAAAAAAAAATTTTTCCGTCATACCTCATTTATACATAATTACATATAACTTGATGAAGCCACTGTGGTCTTTTTCAACCACACTCTGAATCTGATAAATAGACGTTTTGATCATTCTTACTAGATACTCAGAACTGTTCATTGCTATTTCCAAAAAGAAAACAATTCCTTCCTTGTCTCCTGCAGGTTGGAGCTCCTGCGGCAATATTCGCCATAGAGGGTCCAACATCCAGTGCTGAATAAATGTAAACACATTGAACACGTATTCATCCCTGAGGGGATTTCGTGCAGTGCCTGCTCCTTGGAACGGGGTCACTTACCACGCGATTTACCTTTTGTTCAATTCCTTGGCATGCAGCCATTGACAAAAGGAAAAGGTCAGGGATAGTATTTTCTGAGAAGCTTGCATATAGAATGTTTCAGGCAGTGTCGGGTCCAGAATGTTTCAGGGAAAGTTTTCTAGGACATTCCCGGACACTCGACCACTTGGAGGGAAGGAAGAAAAATGAAATGTCAACATTCATTCTGAGCGTGCTAGAATCAAAATACGTGGATATACTGCTAATGCTGTGTAAGGCTCCAGTCCGACCAGATTTGGAATATCGTGTGTCAATTAATCTAAATCATCGTTGGGAGTCAGGGCAAAGCATATGAACCAGGAGCAGGCGTTAATTTTGCTTTTTGATTAAATGCGTGATCAGACTGAAGGGATATATCAACAAATGTTTGAATTGTCCGCTGAACCTATTCTGTGTCACGACGAAGATTCCAGTTTTTGTGCAGCAACTCAGGAGCTGTAGAATAAATCCTAATTCTTGGACATACACAGGCACATAAGTAAAATAGCCCAGATTATCCATTCGTTCAAGCATTGCATACACGGCAAACACTGCCCACAGCAGGATGAAGTTGCCTGAAATCAGAAACAGAAGAACAATTGATTTTCTCCGGTTCTCCATCTCCGTGTCTCTGGGACACTCCCCATTTTTGTGAGCCCGGAGTCTCCTGCGGGCTTTGCTGCTCACTACAATATGTCTGATGGTGAAAATGTTGAGCTGCAGAATCAGAACGAATGGGAGACAGGGTGTGAGAATGTAGTGACCAATTTCAATTCTGGCCCATAACTCTAAGTTGTCATCACTCTACTCTATACCACAAAACATAGGATGATTAGATAAACCATAATTACTGTTATACATAAAATACCAGCTGATATTATTTAAACAGCTCAGTGCAGTCACTGTTCCGAGAATCACTGCCGCTTTTTTCTCATTGCAATATTTCGTTTTGAACTTGTGACAACGAATGGCTACCAAGCGGTCGAAGGTGAAGGTGACTGTGAACCAGACAGAGCAATCGGATGCTGCATAAAGCAGGACAGCATGAATGTTGCACGCATGTATATACCCCAGGAAAGTGAAGACTTCTGGATAAACACTTGGAATATGTCTCAATATCAGGTCAAGGATGACCACTAGTAAATCTGCGATTGCCATGACCATCAGATAGAGAGCCACACATCTGGAGAGTCCACACTTCCCACAGAACAGGATCACAATCGTCACTGTATTAACTGTGGAAAAGGAAACTACGATATAACACTTAACGATTGATGAAGGAAGTATCTGCAATATTCAATGTTCATTTCATCCATAAGTGGTGCACAAACATGACTGTGCTCATTTAGCACCTTAATATAGCACTTAGAAGACATATGTTTTAAATTCAGATGTAAACTTTCATACATAATAACTTATTTAGTGACTGACTGCCTTAATAGAATAATGAATGATCCAACAGGAGCAGTACAGAAATAAGGGACAGAAAATTGTTTAAAGTACAAAGCAAAAGCAGAACACATTAATTAGTTTGAAATCCTGATTGTCATTTAATATTCTATTTGTGGATAGGCCCACACATACTGACTTTTAATTCAAAGTACAAAAACAGAAATTGCTGGAAAAGCTCAACAACTCTCTCAGCAACTCTGTCCGCATTTGTGGAGAGAAATCAGAGTTAACTTTTCTGGTCCAGTGATCCTTCTTCAAAACTAGACTGAAACGTTAACCCTGATTTTTCTCCACGGATGCTGCCATGCCTGCTGAGCATCTTCAGCAATTTCTGCTTTTGTTTCAGACTTCCAGCATCTGCAATTCTTTGGGTTTGAAGAGCTGACTTGACCGAATACACTGAGACTTATTGATCATTGCGAGTCTTTACCACTATAGTACAATTACCACAAGACAACATTTAAATATAATTTAAAAAGAATGTTGTAAATATTCTCCAATCCTCGGATTTTTGTAGTCCTGAAGATCAACTTGCTAGGATGAGATGTAAAGACTCGCAATGACACACCCGTACACACAGAAAGGCTAGAAGACCATTACAACCTTACAATGGCACATTGTTACTAGTCACAATTGTAAACACTCACAATGATATATATTTACAGACCCACATGCAATGACAAACATGCATGACATAAACATACGCACAGGGTCACACAATGACGCTTTCACAATGACACAAATACATAAAATGATACTCTCACGATGACGCACTCACATAATTGCACACTATAGCACATATTCAGACACACATGCAATAGCATACAGCCAACATGCAACCAATTATACGCAACCATGCATATTCAGATGAACATACAATGACGCACTGATACCGCACGCACGCACTTGCACACAAAATAGCACATACGACTGCAAACGTTCAAAAACATTCACACTGACGCCCTCACAATGATATGCACACTTTCACATGCACAATCACACACAAGAACAAGTAATCACAGGTACAAAAAATGAGATGCACAAAATCACAAACACAGTAACACATACAATCAGAAACATTCACAGGGAAAGTCGGTTTTGGAATGTTCGGAAGAATGTTTGGCATAGAATGCTCTGGGAATGTCATGTATAGAACGTTTCAAAGAATCTCGGCTATAAAATGTTCTGGGGAATGTCTTTCACAGAACATCCGAGGGAATGTCGGGTATTAAACATCCCGGGAAATGTCAGTACAGATCATTCTGCATAATGTCGGACAGAGAATGGTCCAAGAATGTCACGCGAAAAAGCATTCCTGGGAATGTGCAGCATTTGATTCTCCGGGAATTTTGGGTATAGAACGTTCCAGAGAATGTTTTTTTACTGGAAGTCCCAGACAATATCGGGTATTGAACGTGTCCAGATATGTTCGGGTCCGTCACTTCTGGGGAATGTCGGTTACAATGTCGGGCAGAGAATGTTGGTTATAGCATTTTCCGGGAAAGGTCGGGTATGCAGAATATCCGTTGCACCCGATGTGGTCTCCTCTACATTGGGGAGACAGGCCGCCGACTTGTGGAACGTTTCAGGGAACACCTCTTGGACACCCGCACCAACCAACCCGACCGCCCTATGGCTGAACACTTTAATTCCCCCTCCCACTCCGCCAAATACATGCAGGTCCTTGGCCACCTCCATCGCCAGACCCTGACCACACTACGCCTGGAGGAAGACCGCCTCGTCTGCCGCCTAGGAACCCTCCAACCACACGGGATGAATGTAGATTTCTCCAGGTTCCTCATTTCCCCAGCCCCCATCTTATCTCAGTCCCAACCCCCGGATTCAGCACCGCCCTCTTAACCTGCAATCTTCTTCCTGACCTCTCCGCCCCCACCCCTCTCCTACCTATCACCCTCACCCTCACCTACTTCCACCTATCGTATTCCCAGTGCCTCTCCCCTAAATTCCCTCCCCCCACCCTTTCGCTCAGCCCGCTTGGCACACCAGCCTCATTTCTGAAGAAGGGCTTATGCCCAAAACGTCGATTCTCCTGCTTCGTGGATGCTGCCTGGCCTGCTGTGTTTTTCCAGCACGATATTTTTCAACTCTGCTACTCCAGCATCTGCAGTCCTCACCACCTCCTAGTGGGAATGATGAGGGAAGCGAAGCGAATTTTAAGCCATGTATCAAGGGGACGGACTTTATCCGAGAAGCCATCATTTCTTTTTACATGGAAATGGATGACTGCTTCAGAATGAAGAGGCTGTGACTGCTGAGAGTACAGTGAGTATTCACTAACATGATCTACTGTGCATGGGCACACTGTAACGAAGTGTTAACAAAGTGTTCAATCATACGATTCAGAACTGAAGGCTTTGCCAGATCAACTGAAATGATCAGTTATATTACATTCTCAAACCATCTTACAGAATCAGCTTAGACGCCATAAACCAAGGTGAGCTATAGGTCCTGCACCAGGAGCTACACTCACCAGAGCAATGAATTGATATATAAGCACGGACGAGATATCTGTCCAGCACTGGGAGCCATAAAAACCACAGCAGAAAAGTTATACGCAGGCCACTCTGTTCGAAAATGTTGGGCTGAATTTTATTGCACATTCTCTAACTTAAAATATTTTTTGATATACTCTTCCAAATTATAGTGAGAATGGATTTTAAAGTTCTGAAACATTTTGAAAGGCGGCATATGGGCTAGCAATTGGCATGTTCAACTCCTTCTGTTAATATCTCAGGGACAGAATTGCAAGGGATCGGACGAAGCTACTCTGAGTCTCTAAAATCATTCTTTGACGAAAGAAACAGCCGTGAAATATCCAACAAATGGCGGTAAAGTCGAAATGCTTCCGCTAGAGTTTCTCTACTCTGCTTGTTATTAGTCTGTTTCTTTCTTTTCGTGTTTTGTGATGTGCTCTCTTTCTCAACCTGTTAACACTTTAATGTAACTCTGAGGGGAATAGGGAGATGTGTTTCAGACCAGAGGCTGACACGTGAGCCGAGGCCACGATATTTAAAGCACTGTACGTCTGAGACTGGGCCAGCGTCGTCAGATGACTGGGCACGATGTGATCTGGAGACAGGATCCTGTGCGGCCTAGAGACAGGGTCCTACGTTGTTTGGAGACTGGGCTCGATACAGTTTGGAGACTCGACCCAATGAGTCTGGAGACGGAGCCCACTTCATTCTGAAGACTGGGCCTGCTACGGTCTGGAGACTCGGCCCAGTACTGTCTGAAGACTGAGCCCAGTGCAGTTTTGAGACTAGTTTAGCGCGGCCTGGAGACTGGACCCTGCACGGTCTGAAGACTTGGCTTAGTGCAGTCTGGAGACTGGGCACGGTGCAGACTGGAGATTTAGCCGGTGGGTTTTTGAGACTGGGCCCGGTGTGGTCTGGAGTCTTGGCCCAGTGCCGTCTGAAGTGTGGGCACGGTGCTATCTCGAGACTGGGTTCAGCATGGTTCAGTGACTGGGCCCAGTGCGGTCTGGAGACTGTGCCCAGTGCCTCTTGGAAACTTGGTGCTGGCACAGACTGAAGTGAAGGGACTGGAAGTCAAATCCGTTATTTTCTCCTTGTTGTTCCTCTGCTGGACTTTCATTTATTACCCTTTCAATTTTGTACCAAATACATAAGAATCTGCACATAGATATGTTGCACCTGAGATGGCGCCATAAATGAGGACATTGCAAACTTTACACTGCACCAGAGTGCACGTGGCAATGTAGCCAATGCGGTTCAAATATGAGGGAGTCATTGTCTATGATGCCTTTCAAATAACAAAGCTGCTGCTTCTGCAGCAGCGTCGCATGGCCAGTAGACGAGGGTGATGCATCACTTTCAACAAAAGAGGGAGACTGACGAAGAGTGATTGAGAGAATATGAAGGGGCCTTTGATCCCTATTTCAATGGATTCATTCCCAAAACAACAGAACACCAAATACTCACAGATGCAGATGCTGAGTTGCACACACTAATACACTGAAACACATACACACACATACACACACACACACACACACACACACACACACACACACACACACACACAATCACACACACACACACACACACACACACACATACACACACACACACATGCCGGCCTTGCCATTCAATAAGATCATGGCTGAACTGATTTCGATCTCAACTTTGTTTCTTCTTGGGAAGTAAGGAAGGGAAGGTGAGAGTAATACTCTTAATTTGTAAACAGTTCTGGTAAAAGATAGGCCTGGTCTACAAGGTAACTTTACGAATCTGGGCAAGGCCAATTTCGATGCTGCTAGGCAGGAAACTTCAAAAAGGCAAAAGTGAGAACTACAGACGCTGGAGGCTTGAGTCGAGGGTGTGGTCCTGTAAACGCACAGCAAGTCAGGCAGCCTCCGATGAGCTGGAAAATCAGGAATGAGGCTGGGTGCCTCGTGGTTGGAGAGATAAATTAGAGGTGGGTTGGGCTGGGAGGAGCTTTCAAAAGGTGATTGGGGGAATTGGCAAGTGCAAGTTTTTCAGAAGCGAGATAACAAGTGTTCACAGACAGCATGCTCCTATTCGAGTGAAGCGAATTGCTATCAGGGGTATGGAACAGTACATGCCAGGGACTATCGAGGATGTGGTCACGAATAAAACAGATGCATGTCAGGTTTGGGCGACTAGGATCAAGTGAACCCCTTGAGGAGCAAGCAGTGTAGAGGAGCACCCATACGAGTGAAATCAGGATGGCAAAAAGTGACGACATATCTTTGGTTCCAAAGTATAACGAGAATTGAAAGAGACTCTAAATCGTTTTTGAAAGCAATAGAGAAACGAGGGAGTGAAGAGGGCTTCTTAAAAATCAAAGAGCGATCTATGTTTGGAAACACAGGAGATGTATGACGTTTATTAGGTTTACTGTCACATGTACTCACATGAGAATAGTTGTAAGGTATAGGGTTAAGATTGTGCAGAATAAGGGAACAGGTGTTGCTTCTGCAAAAACTTACATTATAAAATTAGGCTGCGCATGCAAATACAGCGCATGCAGTGAGAAGCGAAAACAGGTAGAACATATTATGACTAATAGGCCAGAGTGACCATGTAGCATGATGTACCAGGCATAGGAAAACAGAAGAAGCGGGAACAGATAGAATTATCTTTGTCTAATAGGGCAGAGTGACCGTGTAGCAGGATGTACCAGTAACAGGAGAATAGTGTGCCAGTCTCAGGACGAATTTGGTTTGGCAGGATGTTCGCACGAAGACAGCAAACTATGCCAGGATAGTCACATATAAGGAAATAGATAAATAAGAGTAAGGGGCGACAGCTTAGAGTAATGGGAGAAGTCAACAGAGGCGGAGAGAAGCGACAAAGGTGGAGTGAATCTAAAGCTTGTGATAGGCTATGTGCTACTGTAAAAGTAACCAATTGGGTGAAAGGGGAGGACCGAGAGACGCAACTGAACAGCATAACTCAGAATGTAACCCTCAGATCGAGGAACTTACTCATCAGTCACCCGTTCTTGCAAGTACGTATCAATAAAATTTGTTGTTTCGGAATTTGACGCCGACTGAAATTTATTAACATATGAGTTTTGTTTCTCACAATTTGGGCGCTCGTCCGGGGTGTCCATCTTCACCACTGGGGTAGGCACAGTCGATGGCTGGGAAGACATGTCCTGTTCCTGTTAGAACGGTCCTGTGTTCCTCGGCGGTGGGTTTCCCCCTCTGGTTGACTGAGATCCGATGAGAGTCTATCTGAACCAGGCGAAAGTTGTAAGTAGGAACAAGGAGCCAGGAAACTCCGTGCATGGACCAAGAAGGAAAATAGATTTTTAAGTACTGCCTTGGTTTCTGGGATTGAGTTCTTGTAGTTAATAAGTGTCTAATGAAAGAACGCAATATGAGCTATGCCGAGAGTAAAGTAAAAGCCTCCGGGAAATAAAAAATGGCAATGGAGGCGGGGTGCCTGAGAGCATGCCTCCAGAAAGTCCGTTGGGCGGGATGTTGTGGAATTGGAAAAATAACACTTGTACAAGGGAAAAATATAGCAAAAAGATGATTAAATATTGTTGCTTTGTATGGACTAAGAAGTCCATTCTTCGTCCCGCCATCTTCCGGCCAAAGTACGGGTCGGACGAGGACTGTGTTTGTAAATATTTGAATTTATATGTCAATAGAAAACAGCCTTTCAGTCTGGAGGGATCAGTTTATGCTTCGTGTTGGAAGGGCTAGCAGCTGAAGGGCTACTGAGGATACATTTTGTAACTAAATCATGGCCAGACATCCAGAAAAAAATATTCAGAAAATAGATGGGTGGAGTGAGAAATCACTTGAGGAATTATTAAGAGAGGCACAGGAAGTGTTTGTAAAGAGAGAGGATGAGAAGCAAAAACAGTAGGCGAAATGATGGTAGCCACGGGTGACGAAGTCGTCAAGAAAAGAATTGAAGCGGTGACGAGCAACTGGAGTGGAGTGTGGCAGCACGAAGAACATAGAGGATGGGGTAGAGGACGAGGAGGACCTTCCGTAGGATCCAGTCGACAGGGACAAGGACAGAAGTGGAGACCCCGACAAGCAGGGTGTTAGATCCAGAAAAAGATTCAAAAGATAGAAGTGTGGAGCGAGAAGCCTCTAGAGTTGTTGTTGCGGGAAGCTCAAAGTGTCTGTGAGATACGGTGTCTGTGTGTGCATGTGTGTGTGTGTGTGAGAGAGAAAAGAGTTGGACAGCTAATAGAAAGTTTAACCCTTTTTGATTCGTTTTGAATGCACATTTTCTTGTTGGTGATTGAATGTTTGTACTTTGTTCCCTGGAGCTTGAGATCCGGGACTGTTTTGAATCTGATTTCTATTACGAAAATTTAACATGCTTTGTTTTAAGGTTAACCATTTTACAATGATTATGAAATAAAATCTTAACTCCTACTTTTTATACAGGTCATGACTGCCTTACTATCAGTTTCTAACTAATCTCTTATCTTTACATAAAAGCGATTTCAAATCAGCTTAATACGGACGAAAACAACATGATAACCTTTTTCTGTGTTTCAGACTCATTTGTTTTCACTTAAGTTTAAGCCGTAGCTTTATTCAGAAAGTTCCCTCCCTCAATGACAGTTGAAGTTTCAGTTCAACATTAGATTGTAATAAATTAATCCTATGGTTAATATCTGTGACCTTGGATTCGGCCATTAATCATGTATTAGAAGTTTTTTTTTAACTTGAATAGACAAATCCTTTTTAAGACAGCTCTGGTTATTTCATGACCTATAGCATTGTGATTTAGCAATGACTGGTCCGAAGTACTGAAGAAAGCTAATTTTGTATTTAAATTATGGGACTAAAACCGGGTAATACTATTGGCTTTCAAAGTTGGGAACTGTATGCATTTTACATTTTCAATATTAAATACTGGATAAATGAATTTTATTCAGTAAAGATACAAGTAAGATTCAGCTCAGCAATTGATCTGGCAAAGTAACATGGGAGCAGGACGAAAGAGTTAATTGGACTATGGCGACATTTTTGTGATAGGAGGCACGAAGAATCAGTTTTGCGCTCATGACAAGATACTGCCACCAAACTGGGGATTGAAATTAACTGCAAATGGTGCTATGGAATCTGATGACGTTTTTAAAATGAATGTGCTCGAGCAAAACAATTACAGAAACAGAATTAGAAGTCACAGGTGACTGGTAAACAAACAGAACAGCGCAATTAGAGTTTTTAAAATGTTTTAGTCACTTGTGTTTCCATCCTGAATTACACATAATGATTATTTTATTTATATAATATATAATTAATATTTATAATAAATAATATATATAATATTTATAGTAAGCCAATTGTATTAGCCTGAATCAATATTAATTGGCAGGGTTCCTTCACACATTCTCAGTGACCTGTTATATTGATTCATAGCTAATTTAAAACATGACTGCTACAATTCATTGTTAATTAAAGAATGGACAGCTACATTACTGGCCAGAGTGTGTGCAGGCAGTGGCAGCAACAGCCTTATTGGTAGAAGAAATTCGGAAACTTACTTTGGGGAGCCTTAATAGTCAGCACTCCACATCAGGTACAGAACATATTAAATCAGAAAGCAGGGCGGTGTCTTATGGACTCTAGAATTCTAAAATACGAAGCAATTTAATTAGAAAGGGATGACCTTACATTAATCTCAGACATTTGTCTGAATCCAGCTACCTTTCTCTGGAAAGGGGAGGATGAAGCTCCCTCAGACGCAGAACATGACTGCCTTGACATTATAGAATATCAGATTAAATTAAAAAGGGACCTTAGAGATATCCTCTACATGCAGGGGCCAGGCTGTTCATTGATGGGTCCTCCAGAGTGATTGAAGGTAAAAGACACAATGGATAACAATAGTGGATGGAATAGAGGGGAGTGTTCTTGAGGCTAGTTGACTACCCAATGATTGGTCGGCACAGACTTGCGAACTTTATGCACTAGGTAGGACCCTTAGGACCTTGGAAGGCAAAGAAAGAACTGTATACACAGATTCTAAGTATGCCATCGTGGTGGCATGCACATTTGGGAAGATGTGGCAGGAGAGGGGATTGATAAACAGTCGGGGTATAGAACCTGGATTCCGACCATTTCAGAGCACTCAGGCAGATTATACCGAATTACCCCGAGTGGAAAGACTGAGGAATACGCTGGTAATGGTTGATCACCTATCTGGATGGGTGGAAACGTACCCTTTAGCCACTGCCACCGTAAGTGGAGTGTCCGAGATAATACTTGAACACTTAATCCCCAGATACGGGATAGTACATTGTATAGATTCGCTTCCAGAGTACTCCAGAGAGTGATGAAGGAGTTAGGAATCTCCTGGGAATGCCACACCCCTTGGCACCCATCTTCATCAGGAAAGGTTGAGAGAGTGAACCAGACATTCAAGAAGCAGTTATCTAAATTAATAGTAGAAACCAGACTCCCTTGGACTAAGTGTTTACCAAAGCCCTTCTGCAAGTGTGAGCGGCCCCAAGGAAAGATATGGAGCTGTCCCCTTAGGGGATATTGTTTGGCCTGCCCTATCTGGAAACGAAAGGTGAACTGCCAACCCTGGAGACTAAAGATATGTTCTTAAAGAAGTATATACTGGGCTTGTCTTCCTCTTGGTCTTTACTTGGTCGATATGGATTACTGGCACAGACCTTTGAATTCGCCGTTCATCCCATCCGGCCGGGAGTTTGGGTCCTAATTAAGTCATGGACAGAAACTAAATTGCAGCTGGTTTGGGAGGGACCGCACCAGGCTCTTTTTAACTCCTGAAACGGCGATGCGCACGGCGGAGAAAGGCTGGACTCACTACAACAGGGTTAAAGGACCAGTGGAATCACCGTTTAAGAAAGAAGTTTGGACAGCCGAATTGATGGAAGAACCACTGAAACTCAGACTCAAAAGACTTTATGTAACTGATTTTTATGCGGACGCGTGGTAGTTTCTTTTTGATATCTATATATTTGTATTACACGTTAAATCTCTCGGTCCTTCAATGCTATTATAGAATGCTGGGGACGTTTACAGTTACCATATTAGCTTTCTTAGTATTGGGATTTTGTCAAACGATGTTGTCATCTCCATATTTGTTGTTAACCGTCCCTGAGTCTGAATATCCGCAAGTAATAAAATTCACAGTCTAGTAGAACGCGCAGATGTAAAGTATCAGAAGGAGTATATTTCCTCCGAAATCCTTCTTAATACCCTACCGGATGCAAGGTATGGTTGGAAAAAACTGCCACCTGGCATCACTATCCATAGAGCCCCCTTTCGCCCAGTCCTGGACTGGCGGACAAAAAGTGCCACCCGATATACCTTGCCGTTAGAAAGAAGACTCCTTTCCCTGTAAAAACGGGTCTGGACTCCTTATTAACGATTTAAAGATAGTAATGGCTGCCACTGGGAAGTGTTTTTCGGGCTTTTGCTTCTGAATAGCCGTAGGAAACGGAAAACGAGCCTAACAACTTGATAATAAGATAGATCCTTTTGCCCGTCCCAATGACCCAAAGGTGGCAAAAATTATAGAAGTCAAGGACTTGAAGCAGACCATTGAAATAGAAACTGGATACGAGGACGCAAATGCCTGGGTTGAATGGGTAAAGTACACTGTTAAAACTCTGAATAAAAGCAATTGCTATGCATGTGCCTCCAGTAGACCGGTTCCCCACCCACCCGATTTTTGACCACGGTCGGGAATCACATTTCCTGTATATGCCGACAGGGTACACATCGGTCTAGAGACTTGGGGGAGCTGGGGTTCTGTGTAGAAACTTAGAATGACACAGAAACAGACAAAGGAGGGAACTACTCAGCATTCAGGGTTCCCTGGGCAGATATCTGGTGGTACTGTGGAGGCAGAATATTGCAAACTACCCTACCTTCTGGCTGGAGAGGGATATGTGCAATTGGCAATCCCAATCACCTTGGCATTTGAGAAGGAGAAGGTGGTAGTAACAAAGAATGGGAGGAGTAAAAGTTCGTTATTAGATATTTCCTTTGATGATAGAATTTATCTCGACTCTATAGGAGTTCCGCGAAGGGTCCCCGATGAGTTCAAGGCCTGCAACCAGGTGCAGCAGGTTTTGAATCGGCCCTTTTTTGGTGGGTAACGGTCAACAAAAATGTGGTTTGGATAAACTATATTTTTTTACAACCAGCAAAGATTAATCAATTATACTATAGATGCGGTCAAGGGTATTTCCGAGCAACTTGATGCAATCAGCAGAATGGCCTGGGAAAACAGACTAACCTTAGATATGATCCTAGCCGAAAAATCGGTTGTATGCGTGATGTTAGGACGTAGCTGTTGTATCTTTATTCCAAATACAGCACCTGATGGGTCAATCTCTCATGCCTTGCAAGGATTGACCACCTTGGCGGAATAACTGGCTGAAAATTTAGGAGTGGACATATCACTCACAGGATGGTTGGAATCATGGTTTGGGAAGTGGAAATGCGTGGTCGTCTCCATCCTCACCTCCCTGTTAGTGGTAGCAGGGGTACTGACAGCAATTGGCTGTTATATCATACCTTGTGTACGGGGGTTAACCCAACACGTAATTGAGACGCCCTTGGCAAAACAAATGCCTCTCAAAGGTAATCAGGCAGAGGGACTCAACCTCTTGAACAATGAGGGGATGGGTGACCTTAAGGAATTGACCACTATCAATGAAGACACAGGGACGATGCTAGCGAACAGGAAGGCAACGCGTGAGACAAATGCAGAAGACAAAACTTATGAGCCAAGAAGAAAAGGGCGGATTGTAAGGTATAGGGTTGAGGTTGTGCAGAATAAGGGAACAGGTGTTGATTCTGCAAAAGCTTACATTCTAAAATTAGGCTGTGCATGCAAATACTAAACAGTGAGAAGCGAAAACAGGTAGAATTATCTATGACTATTAGGGCAGTGTGACCGTGTAGCAGAATGTACCAGGCATAGGAAAACAAAAGAAGCGAAAACAGGTAGAATTATCTATGACTAATAGGGCAGTGTGACCGTGTAGCAGGATGTACCAGTAATATATACAGGTATGATTCGGAGATGCCGGTGTTGGACTGGGGTTACAAAGTTAAAAATCACACAACACCAGGTTATAGTCCAACAGGTTTAATTGGAAGCACACTAGCTTTCGGAGCGACGCTCCTTCAATAATAGAACATAAGAATTAGAACCAGGAATAGGCTATTTAGCCCTCAATTTTACCCTGTCATTCATTAAGAGCATGGTTGATCTACTCCACGGCTCAACTCCACTTTCCTACTAAGTCATTATATCCTCAACTCGCCGACACACCAACAATCCGTCCACCTCGTCTGTAAAGACTTCTACAACTCTCTGGGTTAGAGAATTCTAGACATTCACTGCCTTCTGAGAGAAGACATTTCTTTACATCTCAGTTTTAAATCAATATCCCTTATTCAGTATCTATGTCCCCGATACAACCCAAGAGTGGAAACACCTTGTCAACACGTCACTTGCGAAGGACAAAGTGGGGACTTCAGATGGTGGCGAGTAGAGTCGAAATTTATGGCACTGGGAACAAAAAAAACTCAGCAGGTCAGCCAGCAACCGAGAAGCAGAAGAGTCGATGTTTCGGGAACAAACACTTCATCAACCTTGAAAAGCGACCTCTGTAACTTGTATTTTTCACTATTATAACCCGTCATTCATTTTTTGCAATGAATAAACGCCTAAACAACTGCCATCTGCCAATTAATTGCTTACTCATTCCACTTATCTATATTCAATTTCAGATTTTTCATATCCTTACTGCAACATGCCCTTTTTTCCTGTTGCATCATCTTCGTATGTATTGCACTCATCTCCCACCGTCAAGGCATCAGAATAT
Organism: Chiloscyllium plagiosum; assembly: GCF_037043375.1. NCBI lineage: Eukaryota > Metazoa > Chordata > Chondrichthyes > Orectolobiformes > Hemiscylliidae > Chiloscyllium > Chiloscyllium plagiosum. Next base: position 19,333,261 of record NW_028270179.1, on the reverse strand, counting down.
TTTATAAATAACTAATGCCACTGGACTGATAATCGTGGTACTCCAGACGATACATGTTTTCACCCGAAAATATGAATTAATCCCGACACGCCATCTTCTGTGTGTTAACCAATCCTGACTACATGCTGTGACCTCCATACTTTTGTGAGAACCTTTACTTTGTGGTGCCACACAGATAAACTCTGGAAAGCCAAATACACTTCGATCTGTAAGTCCGTTTTAAAACATATATTCACACGGAACTCCAACAATATTTTGCATCAATTAACAGGGTATAATTTGATTTCTCTTTCACAAATCACTGTTGAATCTGATTGTAGTAAGCTTTTCAAAAGTTTCTGTAATTCTATTCATAAAAAATGGACTCTAGCAGATTCCCATCCATAATATGAGGCTAAATGGCGTACGGGTTCCTGCTTTCCATCTCATTCCTTTATTGAAGGCAGGCCGGACATTAGGGGTTCTCCAGTTTTTCTGGAACACAACGGCAATCCAGAGAGTTATGGAATATTTCACATTATGTCGCCAGTCACACCACAACCACGTCTTTTAAAACTGTGAATTACTCGCTACTGAGCTGTCAATATTTAGTTTTATCTATCTGACAAAAAAATGTTCTTCCTTTTGTGAAAGAAAGTTGAAGATATTTCTTCTGACCTCCATGTTTTTCATATCACACATACAATGAGAGTATGTTCGCCGGTGAGGAAGGATGCAATGTACTGCTGCAAATTCTCTGCCTGTTTTCTGTAACCAATTCCCCACTCATATCCTCCAAGAGTCTCATATGTACTTTCTGACTTTGTTTCTTCGTCGGCTAGCACAAATTCATCATGAACCTTTCTGGTGTATACAGGGAAAGTTTCTCACTTGTTATAATATTTCTTGCCAATCTACTCTCAATACTTTAGTTTTCTTTTCTGGCTTTGTATTATCTGCTTCAGGTTCCTAAAATAAAGATTCCAAATCTGACCTACACTCGTTCTCACCAAATTAAATTATTTCGTTTGTGATTGAATACCAGCCTTGACAGCCTTTGTGAACCATGGATGGTCCAGTTCTTTATTAAAACCATTTTTTTTAATGGAAACAATCATGTCTGAGCATTATGTCTGTCAGTGTATCTTCTTCTTAGTGTATTTTCACATCACGTTTTAGATGAGATGTAAGAGAAAAAGTTGCAATTTGGAAAGCATGTCCTTCACAATTATTCCAGGGAAACTTTCGCATGTGTCTGAAAACGTGATCAGCCGAAGGTTACGTGGTTCTCCCAGTTTCTCTGGCTATGTCGTTGCTCATCGATGACGCTACATTCCAGTGGACAGCTTCTGGCATGAACTCATTTTCCTTTAAATGAGCAATTTCCCCAACTCTGATGGACAGGTCTTCAGCTGTGATAACCCATGTCCCTCACTTCTGCCTTCACACCTTCTCCTTCTTTCCAGAGCAATGGTGGATATACCCTTGTCCTCATTTTCCACTGCACGAGAAACCCATTCACAGAATCATCCTCCTCTCCTTCCACCACACAAGACATCTTCGCCTCCTGTCCACTTTCGGCATTTCCCAGGGGCCGTTCTCTCTGTGCCACCTTCCATCACAGAAAACAGTTCCCCATTCCCCCAGTGGCACCTTCCATTGTAATTGCAGAATCTTCAACACTTGCCATTCACCTCTTCTATCCTCAATGACTAAGGCCCAAAACACCCTTCCCCGGTGAAGCAACATTTCACATGTACTCTTTCAATCCAGTCTCCTATCATTGGTGCACACACTATAGACTAGTTTATATTGGTGTGACTAAGCAGAAGACTGTTCTGATGGACAATTCCCCTCTGTCTGTAGGGAGAACCCTGGCCTTCCCATTGTTTTCATTTCAATAACCTACCTTGCTCGCAAGCGAACATTTCAATCGTGGGTCGCTGCAATGTTCCAATGAAGCACAACCCAAATCCGAGTAGCACCTCACGTAACACTTTGGTACTTTACAGTCTGTAGAACTTAATATTCAGTTCCATAAATTTACAACCTGACCACATTATGATTGTTCTCCAACTTTCCTATATTTTCCCTCCTGGTCTCCTGTTTTCCCCATTCGCTCCTTAATTTACATTCATTTTACATTTATTTCTCCTACACCACAATTAACAGCCCGTTTGCCTTCTGCAGTGCACCTCCACATGTTTCTCTACCCCTCCTACATATCTGTCAATGTAATAAAAGATCAACTTTACAATCTTTTTCATTTTTGACAAAATATCACCCATTAACTCCAAACGTTAATTCTGTTTCTCTGTCTTCGCAGGTGGGTCCAAACCTAATGAGTTTCACCAATAAAAGGCACAGGACAATATCCGAATAAAATGAAGAGAAGTGGATGCTCAAAATGTGAAACAAAAGAATGTCGAGACAAACTAAATATTGCTGAAGAGGAGTCACTGGACCCGAATCAATAACTGTGCTTCTTTCCACAGATGCAGCCACATATGGCTAGATTCTCCATCAAATTCTACTTTTGGACATGTTTCAAATATGTGTGTCAAAGTTGCTCAAACAGTCTGTCCAACACGCATCCATTGTACATGCACTATGTTGGACAGAACGCTTGAGCAACTTTGGCACAGGAAGTGATCAACAGCACCAACTGGACAGTTTCACTGATTCTGAACAAGATTCGGCGGGTATCGCCAACTATACGAAGCTCATAGTCAGGCAGAAGAACACAGGGAAATCCGTCCACTTTAGCAAAAACAAACTTAGGCCAATACTGGAAATATAAACATTCAGATGTACATGTTAAACGTCTTTGGAGTATGTGACAAATTGAATGCGTGACAACATGGAGAGACATTTAGAAGAATGAACAAATTAAAATGCAAGTGTTACCACATCAACAAACAGAGTACGTTACTGATAACAGAGCTGATGGGTGAATCGGACTCGGTGTGAATTGCCGCAGAATCATGCTGTAGAAAATTCAGCTCAAAGTTGGGCATCCATGTGACGCTATAAACGACAGGGACAACAAAATTGTATTCAGTCACATTCTGTAACCTCATTCCGAGAATAGCCCACATAACAATGACCAGCAAGCCAAGCTACGATGCAGTAATGACTGTGAGTGAACATGCCCCGGACCAGCATCATGTATATCTAACAACGGTGACTACATAGTGTAACTTGATAGCTGCAGGAATATCTGATAGAGAAGGGCGAAATGATCCCATGACCAACGCACCAGATCTAAGCTCTGCAGTCTTCTCAGTGCAGTTTAAATAGTGATGTTGTATGAAACAGCATATTGGAGGTGGATGCTAAACAAATATCCTTTTTGCCATGGTGGAAGTGTGCAGCACATCAGTGCAAACTAGAAGGTGGAAGTATCTCCACAATCTTTCGTGAGATGTGTTGAGTGGATGATCCATCACATCCTCAGCATGATGTCCACAGAGTCACAAATGCTCGGTTTCAGTCAATTCGATTTGCTCCAGGTGACATGAAGACATAGCTGAACACAGTGAACATGACAAAGACAATGGGCACCGACACCATTCCTGCAAGTGAACTGAAGACTTGTGCTACACACCACGCAGTGTCCCTGGGGAAGGTGTTTCATTACAGTTCCGACCTGATAATGTAGAAAATTATTTTTATGTCACAATTGCCGTCCCACTGTATCATCATGCTAGTCAAATTGGTGGAAGTTTTCTTTAACAAAGCTGTCAAAAAACACTGTCAAATAACCTGCCGTGTGGTTTGCGATAGGTCCCCATGTGGAGATGGTGCTGTTGGGGAAGTGTCACTGGATCACAATTCCGGATCAGACTAATGTTCTGACAGCTGGTTAAAAGTATCATAATATATTGAGATCTAAGCACCACTTTGCTTCACCAAAGTGCACCAAAGTAGTAATGCAGGACGTTACTTGAAGATGCACCACCTAGAATATTGTGTGCACATTAAGTCTAACTTTTTGAGGAAGGTTGCTTTAGCTCTTGATGGAGTGCAGTGTAGGTTTACCAGGCTGATACTGGGGATGGCAGTACCGACGTTTGAGGACAGATTGACTCGTCAATGATTGTTTCCTCCAGAGTTCAGGTGAGTGACAGGGCATCTCATAGCAACGTATAAAATTCTGACAGGATTAGACAGGGTAGATGCAGGAGGGATGTTCCCGATGGTGGGTGCGTCCAGAAGCATGGTTCACAGTCTGAGGATTCGGGGTGGACTATATAGGACATAGTTGAGGAGACAATCCTTTACCCAAAGAGTGGTGAGCCTGTGTAATCCCTTACTACATGATGTCGTTGATGCCAAAATAAATAATGTATTGAAGAGGCGGATAACTACAGCATTTGAGTGGAATTGGGTCAAAGGTTATGGGGAGAAAGCAGGATTTGGCTTTGAGTTAGATTATCAGCCATGACCGTGGTGAATGGTAGAGGAGGTTCGAAGGATTAATTGGCATTCTCCTGCTCCAATGCTCTGTGTTTCTATGTTTGTATGTTCTATTTCCAGGTAGTGAATCTGTCGTCTTTTCCTGGTCTTGTTTAATAGCATCTCCAGCGACATAGTCATGTGATTATCTTTGAAATGCTTTCTGAAACGGCCAAGCAAAACATTCATTTGTTTCAAACAATTCATAGATCTTAAAGGGTGAGATCGGAGAGAAGACACGGCTCTGAAAAAAATGGAAAACGTATCGACTGAGCAGAGGCCATCTTCCAAACATCGGAGAGCTTGTGTCAACATTTACAGAGCTTTCACACAGACTGCAGAGTGAAAGGAGAAGGATCGGGTCATTTAACCTATTGGGTCTTTGCCATTCCAGTTCATGGCCGAACATCTTTTTAATACACTTTGTGTATTTCCCTAAATGCGATTAGTTATGGAAAGAAAACAATATAAAATAGAACAGAACTGTCTCTTAAGGTTCATAAAACGTGCTCCCCTATTGAATATAATGATGGCTCATCCTGTATCTCCACGCCACATTCCTGCTGCCTGCCCAGTCTTTTTGTTTCAACACACCAATCTACTTTATTTTAATTTACATCCAGTGCTTGGTATTCCACAGCGAATATTCAAGTTCATCAGTTTCTGAGTGAAGACATTTAGTCACATTTCACGAAAGAATAGCCTGCCCGTACATCAGGCTGTAACCCCTTGTTTTAGAAATTCCAACCAGGGATTCATCAACACTGCTTTCATTCTGTCTCGCCCCGTCAGGATGTTACACAATTATTGAAATGTCTACTCATTTTCCGAATGAGCATCAAATAAAGGCCCAGTCAGCTTAGACTCTTCTCACGTAAGGATCAGTTTGCTTCATACCTTCAGAACAAGTATATGCATTATTTTTAAAATGTCTCTGTGCAGACAGAACTGAAGTATCTGCTTCACATTTGTGCCATTTCCCAGCTCTCCATTCCTCATTCTGTGGTTTCAGACTGAAAGGAAGCTGCACGTGTTTTCTCTTACTTTTCCCAGAGATATACTTTGGGATGTTTTGAGAGTTCACTCTTATAATCTTGTTAATGTATTTTAAAGAAATCGATCAATTTTCCTGTGTTAAGCTACTCAGTGATTGATCTTCTATAATCAAAGGGAGAAAGTGAGGGCTGACGTCTTGGATCTTCCGCTCCAGACTTGCAGTCATGCTCTGTTATCTACTCTCTCTGCAGTCAGACATCCCTCAGCTCAGGGCCACACTGTATCAGACCTGCAAAGGACCTCTGCTGTTCTTCAATCTTAGAGGAATTCACGTACTCAATAAATGTTTTTTTTCTCCACCATATTATACATTGAAGACCTTAAGTACAATAAAATTTCTTGTACCTACCTCAATACTCGGACTTGCTCAACCCTATTAAAAGCTTCTTTCGGCCTCTGGAACTGCTCCGAGCTCTTCAGCCAGGTCCTGAAACAGTCTCGCTATCACAGCTACATCAACATAGTCAGCGTCTGCCTGTAGAACCATCTGATCCCGCATGGATACCGCAATATATTCATACAAAGTTTGTGAGGTGATTTGTAGCTCGGTTGGTCGTTGTTGTGGTTCTGTTCGCAGAGCTGGGAATTTGTGTTGCAGACGTTTCATCCCCTGTCGAGGTGACATCCTCAGTGCTTGGGAGCCTCCTGTGAAGCGCTTTTGTGGTGTTTCCTCAGGAATTTATAGTGGTCCACTATAAATGCCGGAGGAAACATCACAGAAGCGCTTCACAGGAGGCTCCCAAGCACTGAGGATGTCACCTCGACAGAGGACGAAACGTCTGCAACACAAATTCCCAAGTCGGTGAACAGAACCACAACAACATACATTCGTACAATCACAATTTGGCCCTAACACCCTCTGGTTGAAAAGCAATCTTCACATTCTGTCTAAACCTGAAACACTTCACTTTAAATGTGTTCTCCTTTGCGAATGGCCTTCTGACTAAAAAGAACCCATCCTGTCCGTACTGCTTGTCAGCTTACCCTTCTGAATCATGTCCTCCTTAGTCTTCTCTGCTTCAAGACAACTAACCCAAGCTTATCTAGTCTCTCTTCATACCTGATGTATTCAGTCTCGGAGAACATCCTGCTAATCCATCTTTCATGTAATGTGGGCCCAGAACTGCACACAGTGTTCCATTTGTGGTATAACTAAGTTCCTGTACAGCTCTTATATTTTATGGCTTGGTGAAGAAAGGCTATGCCGATGTTCTCTGATGTCTTTTTAACTCGTCTATTAATATGTCCACTCACATTCAGGAATTTGTGGAGAAGCACACTGTGAGCATCCTCATGTTGTGCCATTCATTGAATCTTGACTGGTTTCTTCTTCTAAAGTGTATCACCTCATATTTAACAGGTTTACATTCCATCTGCTGTTGAGCTAACTATTTGACTATTCCATCTATATCTTCCTGCAACATAAGACCTTCCTCATCACTGCCAACCGTCTGGCCAGTCTTTGTGTCAAATGCAAACACAGTTATCACCCTCCATATTCACATCTATATCATTTATGAATACTACTAATAATAAGTGATTTCTGTGGTAACCCAGGAGACATTGGTTTCAAGTCACAAAAACAGCGTTCTACCACCACCTGGTGTCTCCTGCCACGAAGTTGACTTTGGATGCAACTTGACAAGTTATGAATTCGTACTTGATCCTTGGTTATTCTGCATCGCTTGCCACACCTGTAGAGTACCTGGCAATTCGCCCCAACCTTGCCTGAAATTAGTTTCCCATGTCTCTGTTAGTAGTCCCCATTTGACGGAAGAATTCCTGCTTTTTGCAGTCTTAAAGTGCTTGGCCCTGATCATGCTATTATTTGTCTTGAACGTGGGGAAGACAGCCAGAGAAACATTCTGTTTATTTCCACCTTGCCATATGTCTGGTGATTTATCGAAATTACAACATGATCATCCCTCATTCATTGAAACTGTAGAGAACTTAGGCCAAGTTTTCTCATCAGACAATCTTGCCAGTTGAGTGGTTAGTCTGGAGAATACCGATTGCACCTCCTCTGTGATCACTATTATTTTTTAGGTTCTGACACTAAAACTGGACATTATACTCCTTGTGCCGTCTCACCAACCCTCTCCGCAAATTCTGCATGCTGTCTTTGCATCGATATTCCGATTCCCTGAAATGGAGACCAATGTAACTTTAACTTTCCACTTACTTGATCTCCTCCAAATACCCTTCACATTAATATAATTTGCAAAATCACTGTCTGTGTTCGTACAATCCAATAGTTCGCAAATCCAAATAAACAAAATCCACTGATTCTCCATTGTCTACGCTGCAAGAAACAAATTTAAGCAGTTCTGTAATTCATCAAGCACGATTTTCATTTCAGAAATGCATACTGATTCTCTCTAATGTTGCTATTAATTTTTAACGAAACAATGTCATATCTTATGTAATAGATTCAACAGATGAGGGCCAGCCAGAGACACCCACGTCTCATGAGCGTTTTAAAAAATAACAGTCAGCATTCCCATCCACCAAGCCCACAGCTGAAAGCATAGAAATCATTTCCCGTCAAATTAAAAAGTGTCATTGGTTTCGATTGACAGACGACTCGGAAGAATTCCATGAAAGCTGTGAGATCACAAAGTCGGAAAAACTGCTGAATAATGAGTTTCAAACAATCAACTTGTTTCTGGTCATATGCAGCCTGAAGGTAAGAGGTCAGACTCTCACGAATTGTGTACAGATAATTTCAACAAACCAGAGCGAGCAAAGCAGTTATCTTGGAAAACGATTGCAAAGCACGGAGCTGTATGGCAGACAATTAGACATCTGTCTTACATGCATTGTGTCCAACTGGTGTCAGCAGAACAGATGTAATTGTTTTGGGAAAGTAATTGTCATCTCACTCGATCTCATCTAACATTTAATCAGAATAATCTGCTAAACACCTTTCGATTATTACAAGGGGGCTCTGAGTGGATTTCCTCAGTTTTCTTTTAAATTCCCCCATAGTGACCGTAGTCTTTTTGAAACGTTGCTGTCTCTACTTTCCCTGGAGATTACGTGGTCTGGAATGGGAAATCTATTGTTATTTGGTCGTGACCAAGACAGTACAGTTGAATGGGACAAGCTAGACAGAACAGAATGGGACTTGTTCATCCATCCATCAATTATCTTCCAAGTCTCATTACTTCAATGAATCTTCCGTGTGTTTTCTGATTTCTGTGCAGGTGTTTAAAAACGGAACCGTCTAGGGTTCCGAATGCTGCTGTTACTTTTCCCTAATTTCCCTTGAGGTGAAGGTGCTAACCTGTGTCTTTCCTAAGACATTTCACTGAGATGTTTTAGGAGTCAATCTGAAATCACAGATAGGACTTCAGGAACATTCTGAGCTATTGACTTAATTCCTTATTTGAATGGTCAAGCTGAAAGAATTATCAGATCCATCCAACCTTCACTGTTCTCAGTAGATAATATGACCTCATGCCCCATCATACATTAATGTTTTTGCACGTGAAAGAAAGGTGACAAGTTCCGAAAACAAATTATCATAGTATTTGCTGTACCAAATCTCGGAGGCTCGAGAAAGCGGAAAGCCGTTACTTTGGATAAAATCCAAATGGATCACTAATTCTTTCTTGAGACGGGCACTGTCGTCTCAGAGAGGAATTTATCGAGTTGCCCATTTCATGGGGGCAGTGACACCTCATTCACTATATATTGCACGCCATAATGATGACGCCAACAATTGACAAATCTAGCTGTGTGGACAGATATCTCACAACCCATGTGACTGTTGTGTTCTGAAACGATCGCTATAAAAACTAAGGAAGGACTTGCTCCAAATATTTACGGACAAATCCATAAGCGACTGGAGTTTGAGTGAATTCACTTGGAAAAAACAAAACTGGCAGTTTGTGCAACACATTGTCATGCAATAAGTATGGTAAACATAAATACAATGTATATACGAGAGGAAGGGAGAGGGAGACAGAACAGAACATGAAAGGATTCACGGAAAAATGAGTCAGCAGTCCAGAGTGTGGAGATAAATTGTATTTTTAAATAATCCAAGAACATTTCGCTGGCATTTACAGAAACAAAAAGTGGCTGAATATGCAATTACTCATTACTAGATGACGAGAGGATCTTACAGCAATGTTTTAGTTCTGTCACTGTTCCCAAAGTGAAATATCGAAAAGTGGGTGCCAGGATCATAAGAAACGACAATATTAGTTCATCACACAGGTACATGTCCAAAACATCAACCAAAGATTGGTTTAAAGAATGTCTTAAAGAGAAGGTGAACCAGGCAAAGGGAGGCAGCAAGCAGAGGTGAGGGGAAAGATTGAAAAATCGAAGCATGTACCACCAAATCTGGAGCTCGCCAGAATTCCAGAATTACACGAATGTAGACGAATCAGGGTGATGAGATTTGAGGCAGCAAGAGAGATATAGAGGGACATGAGAGGCTGGAGCAGATTACAGAGCAAAGGAGGTGTGAAGATTTTGGTGAAAAAAAACTTCAATGTTTGTTGCAAACCTAAGAGAGGGCGAATTGTCAAGGTATAGGATGGCACAAATTTAGAGAAGGCTGTGTGGGACTGGAAGAGGTGACATCGATAGGGAGGGCAACACCTATTTATGGAGGTTACAGGGAAAGGAGTATACATTTTGGAAAAGTTTACAAAGATGGGAATAGAGTTAGAGACTCGAGAACTTTACATATATACTGAGGAGTGAACTTAATAGGTAAAGTTATAGAGAAATGGTGGGATGTACTGGCTGGAAGTTTATACAGAGATTAGGATGGGTGCAGCTGAGTGTGGACAATTCAGCTTTCGGAAAGGGAGACGGCCTTGTAAGACACTGCAATATTTGGGAACTGGAAGAGAATGGAGGAGGTCACGGAGATATGGAAGCATGTACGGGCTGAAAGAGGTTGCGGAGATAAGGAATAGTTTGGAAGCTGAAAGACGTTACAAAGGAAGGGATAGCGGATCCATCTTGTAGACTTTGCAATGAAATGTATGGATGCAGGTGTTAGAGGAGGCGATAGAGATAGGAATGAGAAGGAGATGTTGAAGGAAATTACAGAAGAAGTAAGTGTGTAAGAGCTGGAAGAGGTTACACAGTTAGTGAGTGGTGTCAGGACGAGAGGAGGTTGCAATGTTCGCACAGAAAATTGCAGCTGGTTTTGCATACAAAGTAACGGATCGCAGTCGTGGAGGCACTGATAGTAATTGGGAAAATGTAGCTGTCGGAGAAGGTTTCAGAGATAGAGGAGAGTAAGGCTGGATTGATCTATGGAGATCGGTTAAAAATGTCAAGGCTTCTACAGTTATAGAAGGGCTAGAAAAGCTCGTGGAGGTTATAGGCATGAGGATTTTTGTAGGGGTTGGAGCACATGAAAGAGGTATAGGAGGGAGTAGTACTGGAAGAAACTACACCTGTAGGTGCAATGTACATGTTAAACACGTTTGCTATGAGGTAGGAGATGGAGGCAATAACAATTGTGAACAGTGTAGGGACTGGAGTATGTTCCACAAATAGAGAGGGCAATACGAGCTGGAAGATGTTTCGGAGGTCAGAGTGCCGATGTTGGAGACGGTTGCACATGTAAGGAAAGTTACAGGTGCAAGAGGACATGACACAGAGATAGATGCGTAACGATGCTGAAGGAAATTACAGAGATAGTGAGGAGTGAAGGTTTTGAAGGAAAGTGCAGAGGTATGGAAGAGAGTATCGAATGTTACAGTAGTAAAGAGATGTGTACCAGCTGGAGTAGACTCCAGTGAGAGGGATGACTATATATTTTTGAGCGGGTTACGGAGATAGTGAGGGTTATTCCAACTGGAAGAGATTATAGAGATATGAAGGGCGAGACAAAGTTACAGAGCTACACAACGTTGTGCATTCCAGGGCCAATTACGATAATGAGGACGTGATGTAAGAGTTGGAGGATGTTTCAGAGATAGCGAGAGGTTTAGGGTCAGGGTAAAGCTAAAGAGATAGGAAGAGAGGGAGAAGGTTACAGATACATGAAGGGATTTAGAGGCGAGGGGAATCCGTAGAGCCAGGGAGGAGATCGATAGTGGCATATGAACGAGAGGAATTTACAGAGATCGCAGAATGTGTAAGAGGTGGAAAATGTTACAGAGGTAAGGACGGGTTTGAAGGCTGGAGAATTTTACAAAGACAGAATCTAGGGGCTGGAGCACATTGCAGATATCGGGAGGGATGTGGGTACTGGAGGGTTTTACACAAATAGCGAGTGATAAAGATGCTGGGGGGGATTTTGAGATAGAAGCGTTGGTGCACTTGCTGCTGTTGCAGAAATAGAGAAGTATGAAAAGGTTGCAGTACATTACAGAAATAGGGAGGATGTTAGAAACGAAAATCGCTTCTCAATAATCGCCCTAGACAAATTCAGGAAAACAAAGTTTTATTATCTGCAGAGTTGGGCACTCTTCTGAGAAAAGCGCGCCGAGGCTAACAATGCCTTCTGATTAAATACAGGACAAGTCCCTGCCCTCTGTGGCTCTAAAGAGTCACGAGGTTCACATTCTAAACCGTTCAGCAATTTTCCATTCTATATCCTTATCTTAAAGTCTATAGCAGATGTCTCCCGAGTTGTTTTTTTCTTCTTACCCTGTAGTCTTATCAGTCAAGGACTTATTCTTCTCTGTCAGAGTTAGTTGTCCTATTAATCAAGGACTTGTTTTTCTATTCTGTGTGAGTGGTCTTATCAATCAAGGACTTGTTTTTCTACTCTGTCAATGTGAGTGGTCTTATCAACCCGTAGCAGCAGATGTCTCGTCTTTTATTACAGAGAAGCATGTTTTACCCTACCCCTATGGCTCTATTCCCCTTAGACTCTGAGGTCATGCACATCTCAGTTGTTTGTATCGGAATCGTCTCTCACAATTCCACCCTTTTTTATGTGCATGACAAAGATAAGCCTCCTCTCATCAAGGGCCCGGGAAATCCTTGGTCTTTCGCAGCAACAGCACCTTAAGTTCCTGCGTTACATGTTGGGGTATCGCCACTGCCTGGAGTTGGGAAATATTTTTCACCAACGGCTTGTCCCCTGGCCCGCATGTCCAAGTATTCTCTCCTTCTGGCAAAATAGGCCCCTTTATCCTCGATGCGTGGGCCCACCCTTTTTCTTTTGTCTGAACAGCGGCTTCAGTTGTTAACAGGACCAGGAACGGTCCTTCCCACTGTGGCTGGAGCTTTTCGGCCTTCCAGGTCTTTACAAGTACCCAATCTCCGGGCTCCACCTTATGCAAGAGGAAGTCGAGCGGCGGAGTCTGAGCCAGGAGACCCTTCCTCCGGAGTTCTGCAAAAGAACGGGATAAAGCCAGTAAATAGTCTCTGACAAATACATCTCCCCCTTGTAGAGTGGGACACCCATCAACCTTACTCCAATATGGTAATCCGAACAGCATCTCATAGGGGGAGACCCTGATATCCCGGCGAGGTGCTGTACGTATTCTCAATAGGGCAATGGGAAGGCACTTTGGCCATGGTAACTTAGTTTCTAACATCAGCTTAGTCAATTGGGTCTTGCGTGTGCCATTCATTCTCTCAACTCGACCCGAGCTCTGGGGATGCCAGGGTGCATGGAATTTCCATTGGATACCCAGGGCAGTACAGATCAAATAGTGTAGCCTAGAAACAAAATGTGTCCCGCAGTCTGAGTCGATAGATTCCATTATGCCATATCTCGGGATTATGTTCTCTAACAATAGTCGGGCCACGGTTGGTGCATCGGCTTTGGCGGTTGGGAAAGCCTCTACCCAGTGAGTGAAATGGTCTACTATTACTAGCAGATACTTCCATCTCTGTACTGGGGGTAAGTCTGTAAAGTCAATTTGGATCCTCTGGAATGGCCTAATTGCGAGGGGCTGACCACCAGCTGGCATAGAACGCATGGCTTTCTTATTAATTCGCTGGCAAGTGGGGCATCCGACTATTTCTTGTTGGGCTAGCGTGTATATCCCCCTACATACATAGTCTCTCAGGATCGTGTCACACATGGCTTGCACCCCCCAGTGGGTCTGATGATGTAATCGGTGCAGAATACTCCGGGTGATCTGTTTGTTTAGTACTTGTCTCCCATCAGGAACCGTCCACTTCCCGTTAGTTTCTAGCCGGGCACCCAATTGATCCATTTTATCAATCTCCCCCTGGGTGAAGACGGGTTGTTTAGCGAGCCCTTCCCTTAATAATTGGACGTGTTTTTCGACCGCTGCCCGCTTGGCTTCCTCATCTGCCAGCCGGTTTCCCACCGCTTCCGGTGTCGACCCCTTCTGGTGACCGGGTACATGTACTACTGCGAGTTCTGTAGGCAACGCCAGGGCTTCCAACGTTAGGCTGATCATTTGTTCGTGAGCTAATTCTTTTCCCCGGTAAGTTATCAATCCTCGCTCTTTCCAGATTTTCCCGAAAGTATGAACGATTCCGTATGCATACTTTGAGTCAGTATATATGGTCCCCATTTTCCCTTCCAATAACTTCAGGGCCCTCTGGAGGGCGTATAACTCACAGGATTGGACTGACCACTTCCCGGGCAGTCGTCCGGACTCGATCGTCCGTTTCATTGCGCCATCTACGACAGCATAGCCACTGTACCGTACCCCACTGATGCACCAGGAGGACCCGTCGATGTACAGTTCCTGTCCTTCACCCAGCGGGGCCTCTTGCAGGTCCTCTCGGCTTTTGGTCTGTAAGTCTACAAATTCCACACAATCATGCTCCTGTTCCCCATCTGCAGGACGTCCGTATAGAAACTGGGCAGGGTTGCAACTGAGATCTTTTGCAAAATTGAGATCGTCTCCGGTCATCAAAATCGTCTCATACTTCAGGATGCGAGAGTCTGTTAACCAGCGGTGAGCCTTTTAAGCCAGTATGGTACTAACCGAATGTGGGGAGTATACTGTGATTCTTCCTCCAAAGGTAAGTTTCCGGGCCTCTTCTACTAACATTGCCGTAGCTGCCACTGCCTGGATACAGGTCGGCCATCCACGTGACACGGGGTCTAACATTTTTGACAAAAATGCAACCGGCTGACGTTTCCCTGCCCGCAGCTGGGTAAGCACACCTTGGGCAATTCCGCCGGCGCTATTAACATATAACTGGAACGGTTCCTTCAGGGTGGGTAAAGCCAATACCGGAGCTCGGATCAGTTTATTTTTAAGAATATTAAATCGCTGCTCCTCCTCATCTGACCAGTCCAGCTTTTGTTCTTCTTGTCCCAGTTTGTCGTACAAAACCTTTACTAGAGTGGTGTAACTTTCAATCCATATCCGGCAATACCCTACTAGCCCCAGGAATTGTCTGATTTCCTTCTTCGTCCTGGGTATTGGCATACCCGTAATCCCCGATATTCGTTCTGGTGTGATACGGCGATGCCCCTTACTGACCTGATGGCCCAGATATCTTACTTCTTGCTCCACAAACTAGAGTTTTGACCTGGAGACGCGTAGGCCCTGTTTTCCCAGGAAGTTCAGCAGGGCAACGGTGTCTGCTCGTACTTCCTCTTCTCTTGGTCCTGAGAGTAAGAGATCATCGACATATTGGAGCAATTGATTCTCCGCGTTACACCGAAATCCTCCTAAGATCTGCTCCAGTATTTGTCCAAACAAATTGGGTGACTCCGTGAATCCCTGCGGCAAGACTGTCCATCTTAACTGTCGCTTTCGTCCTGTGAAGGCATTCTCCCATTCAAATGCAAAACGGTTCCGACTTTCTTCATCAAGGGGGCAACTCCAGAAGGCATCCTTCAAATCTATTACGCTGAACCATTCATGTTCGGGGGGAATTTTACTCATTAACGTGTAGGGATTGGGCACCACCGGGTATCTAGCCTGGACTACTTCATTCAACCCCCGCAAGTCTTGCACCAGCCTATACGTCCCATCCGGCTTTCTTACAGGGAGTATTGGAGTATTGAAAGGGGACATACATTCCTCCAGGAGTCCATCTGTGATTAATCTTTCTATCACAGGTTGTAACCCTTCCCGTCCTTCCATAGCAATCGGGTACTGTTTCCTTCTTACCGGGCCTCTTCCTGGTAACATGGTGATTTGGAGAGGTTTGATGTTTAGACCCCCTCTGTTCCCCTCTCGGTACCAAACTCCCGGGTCTATCTGTTGATCGTCTTTTTCGGTGAGGGCGGACAACCTTACCACCATTTCCCCGTTACTTGGTACCGTTCCGATCCCTAGTTTGACCCGCAAGTCTCTTCCTAACAAATTAAACCCCGCCGATGGCAGTAGAAGGAGGTCTCGTTTAGTAGTTCTGTGTTCATACCTAATTTCCACGTCCTCTACTACTGGGACTTGCAATGTCTTTCCTCCAATGCCAGATACCCCCATAACTGTTCTTCCTGCTCGGGCGCCGGGGGCTATTTGGATTATACTTGATCTTTCGGCTCCCGAGTCCACCATAAATGTGATCTCCGACCCTTGGGGCCCTACTTTCAAGTTTACCAGGGGTTCCTGTCGATAGTCCTTTTGCCCCAAGGGTAGGAACCCCCGACCTCCCTAATCTTCCTCCATCAGGGCGGACGACCGCACTTCCCGCTTGTAGCGGGGGCACTCTCGCTTAAAATGTCCCTCTTCATTACAGTAGTAACATCTGAGTATCCTCCTCGTTTCCCTGTCGCGGCCTCGAGTTCCTCCACCCTTCCTTTGTTCCGGCCCCGGTCCTCTTTTCCTCTGCTCTTGCCACGACTCTCCCCTTTCCTGTTCCAGCCACGGCTCCCCCTTTTCCCTCCTTCCAGCTGTCACTTGTTGCACCGTCTGCATCATTATCTTTGACGCCTTCTTTTGCTTCTCATCGTCCCTTCTCACAAACACCTTTTGCACCTCCCGTAGTAGTTCACTCAGAGGTTTACTCTCCCAATCATCCATTTTCTCTAACTTCTTTCGTATGTCTGGCCAGGCTTTTGATACAAACTCTACCCGTATGAGTTGCTGTCCCACTGCCGTCTCAGGGTCCACCCCAGCGAACTGCTGCAAGTTCTTCCTAATCCTGTCTAGGAAGTCTGTAGGGGTTTCTTCCGGGTTTTGATGATTCCCAAAGGCCTTGGTAAAATTGTGCCCCTTCGGGGCTGCCTGCCCTATTCCTTTTATCCAATATTCCCGCATGTCCCTCATGTTGCGTCTTCCTTCTTCCGATTGCTTATCCCACTCGGGGTCGGTGAGGGGAAATTTCTGCTGCCCTCCTGCTCCTCCCTCTCTCTCCCAGACCAACAGCGCAGCTTGTCGTATCATCTGTCGCTCCTGGCTAGAGAACAATGTTCCCATGATGGAATACATCTCATCCGACGTGTAAGTATTTGGCCCCAGGAACTGATCTAATTGTTCAGCCAGGCCCATGGGGTCCTCCAGGAGGCCCTTCATCTCCCTCTTGTAATTCCGTACTTCAGTACTCGTTAAGGGGACGTTCACATATCCCGTCCCTCCTTCCGCGCCTCCCATGGGCACTTCCCGGAGTGGATTCATTCTTGCAATCGGGACAGAGTTTCGTCTGCGACTCTTTTCAGCTTGAGATCTAGTCTGTACTCCTGAGGCACCGGGTGGTTCCTCCCCGCTTTCTTCCCCTTCCCCTGAATCGTCGCCACCCGAAGGACTATTTTGTGGGGCAGACGGGGTCACGTAGGGCGGCGGTAAGTGATCTAAAGGTTCCCAATCTTTCTGCCCTTTCGAGTCTTCATTGGCTACCTTCATTTTGCAAGATAGTGCGACTGGTAGCCAACAAAGGGCGTAATCACTTTCCTCCCGAGTAACATTAGGTTTCGAATTGACATATAAAATTAGAGCTTGCCGGACCCAGTGTGCATCAGTGCCGAATTTAGGCCACCACACTGAGTCTCCCTGAATAGGTTTTTGGGACAACGTTCGACAGTATTTCACCATCTTCTGTCTAGATTTTCCTTTTTCCCTACCCTGACCCCAATTATTTAACATTATACCTAACGGACTATCGGCAGGTACCCCGGGGTATTTTTCATTGTCTACGCTCAAGCCTACCTCTCCCTCATCCGCCTTGGATCCCTTATTTCCCATTGCCGAGGACTTTGTAAAATCGGAAATTCCTGTATTATCCCGTGATAATCTATCACTATTTAGCCAATTCCCGGACTTTCAGTCCTGTGATCGCCCAGGTCCCTTTGCAGGCACCCCCGGTCTTTGGATTCCTGTGTCCCACGTCTCTGTAGAAAAATCTACAGGCACCCCGTAGGTCCACGTTCCTCCGCAAACACAGTCTCTGCAAAATCTCGCACAGACGAGCCCCGGTCTCTAGATTCCGGAGTCCCACGTCTCTGTAGAAAAATCTACAGGCACTCCGCAGGTCCCCAGTCCTCCGGAAAGACGGTTCCCGCAAGTCTTTTCTTACCTGGGTTCGGTGCACCGAAATTACTCGATCGTTAACCGTCCCCACTGCCTCGGCCACACCCCTCCTTTGTTCTCCTGAGCCTTCCGGATATCATTCGCTCAAGCCGCGCGGGGCGACAAGCAAGGAATCAGGGACTGCCGAACTCGGCAGGGTGCACCTTCTCCGATGTCCTTCCCCAGCCCCCCTCGCGGCCGGAGTGTTGATCGGACGAGCCCCCAAGTTTGTTAGAAACGAAAATCGCTTCTCAATAATCGCTCTAGACAAATTCAGGAAAACAAAGTTTTATTAGCAAGTCTGCAGAGTTGGGCACTCTTCTGAGAAAAGCGCGCCGAGGCTAACAATGACTTCTGATTAAATACAGGACAAGTCCCTCCCCTCTGTGGCTCTAAAGAGTCACAAGGTTCACATTCTAAACCGTTCAGCAATTTTCCATTCTATATCCTTATCTTAAAGTCTATAGCAGATGTCTCCCGAGTTGTTTTTTTTCTTCTTACCCTGTCGTCTTATCAGTCAAGGACTTATTCTTCTCTGTCAGAGTTAGTTGTCCTATTAATCAAGGACTTGTTTTTCTATTCTGTGTGAGTGGTCTTATCAATAAAGGACTTGTTTTTCTACTCTGTCAATGTGAGTGGTCTTATCAACCCGTAGCAGCAGATGTCTCGTCTTTTATTACAGAGAAGCATGTTTTACCCTACCCCTATGGCTCTATTCCCCTTAGACTCTGAAGTCATGCACATCCCAGTTGTTTGTACCGAAATCGTCTCTCACAGAGGATAAGGGCTTCAGGAGGTTTTTACAGAAACGGCGAAGGTGTACGGAGAAGGTTATTGCAATGAATGATTACTACAATGCATTGATTAGGGAGGAGGAGACAGATGTGGAGGTGCTTGGTGTCAGCAGGATGCTGCAGAAACAGGGAGGTGTGTAGGTACTGGAGAAAGTTACAGAGACAGGGAGAGATGCAGATTCTGGAGAAAGTTAATATCCTTTTTAAAGATGATGTGCTTTTTCCTATGCTCAGAGACTCAGAAAGACGTTTGAAATGGAGAAAAAAAGAAAGAAGCAAGGGAACTGTAACAGCTGAATTATGGTTACAAGCAAAAGAAAGCCATAAAGAAACAAGAGAAAAAGTTTGAACTTCATAATTTGTTAATTAGACAGGATAGCCGACAGAAAATGATGAAAATGAAGATAGAGGATAGGAGGAGAGTGATGATAAGCAAAACCATCATATCCAAAGGCCTTGTCAGAATGTATGCAACTATGTCAAAACATTCCTAGAAGTCAATGAAACAGGATGCAGAAGCATTTTTCATTCCCTTGAGAAACTGGCGAGGCGGATGAACTAGCCAAGACTGTGTGGGCAATGTTAATTCAGACCAAGTTGGTTGGCCGGGCTAGTGAGGTGTTTGCGGCGGTTTCGAGGTGGTGTAACAAGGCTACGTGAAGTAAAACAGTCTATTTGAGTAACTAAGAATTGAAACAGGAGCCTGAATACAAACGTTCAGAAATGTGTTTCCCAAAGATCAGTCTTATTTCCAGTTTGAAAAAAAATAAAACAGAGCAATTTCGATAGATGGATGAGAGAATTAAAGATAGAAAATGCATATGAGGATCTTAGAGATGTCATTCTGGGATAGGAGAAGTGATATGATCTCATGTTGAGGAATAGAAAGTTAAATCAATGAGATGAACTGCAGAGAGGGCAGATGAATATAAACAATATGAATTTAACTTTAGCTTCCGACAGCAAACTCATTCTGTGTGTATAGAAACTGAGTAGGCAGCATATACTTCAATGGAAAACAAAACTTGGATCACACTGAGAACTGGTAAAAGATTACCACATCCAAAAAACAAAAGAAACCTAAGAGAATGCAAAGAGATAAAACACCTCAGGTCGTGTGGGGCACACAAAGTCATTGTGCTGGTGGTTAAAGAACGGATGTGTTGAAACTGGCCGTACCAGTGGCATTATTTCGTTGAGTGAAGAACATCCCAAGAGAATTCTAGGATCTGCAGGACAGTGCACAGCTGAGACACCGGCTGGATAGAAACATTCCACTGAATCCCATCGAAGATTCCACTGGTGTGGGTAGGTTTTCCTGAAATGGAATAAGAGATGCAGGTAAAGAGATTACAATATTGAGAGGTACAGGAGCTAGTCTGTGTATAATACTAAGAGCTGAGAATATTTGTACTCCTTCTGAAATGTTAGCGAGAGAGTGGCAATCTGTGTAATAAACGGAGAGAACATTATTGTTCCCATGAGTAAGATAAAACTAGAAAGTCCAGTTAAGACTGGAAAAATGATGGTGGGAGTGATTGAAAGAGTGGCTATTCTAGGACAACAGTTTTGCCTTGGAAACGATATAGCTGGACCACCGTTGGGAGTGATGCCCCTTCCCGTGGAGAAACAAAAATAAAGCAAGGGAACTCAGCCACATCAGAGTAAAATACACTGGAAGTTGTCCAGAATATGTGGTGATAACATCCCATGGTAATAACTTAAAACAATAAAGGAAAAAAAAAGAAACGTTAAGGTGTTGAGGTTCAATGGGCTGACACTCTGCTTTATGAAATGGTTAATAAAAGACCTGAACAGGCAGAGGATCAGGCTGAAGATTATTGGTTTTTCAACGAACCAAGATAAGGTGACAAAATAGTTGCATTATAAAGCCTTCTCAGAGAATGAATCATAATGAATTCCAGAATGCTTTTCCCTTAATGATAAAACCTTAAAGCGGAAGTGAAGACCTCGGCATGTTTGTGTTGATGGAAAAGAGTGGAAGTTCACCAGATATTGCTCGTGGCGCAATATGGACAAGCGATATGGCGAGTAGCGCACAAATTATCTAGAAGAATACATATAGCAGTGACGAAGACTCAGGTTAAGATACAGCAGCCTGGATAACATAATGATGTAGTTGCATTTTGCTGTGCATATCATACGTATCAAATGGTCGGTAAGCCACAGACAATGAAAAGGTCAGGCCTTGGAGGCGAGTTCCCGCATTTGAGAAACATCTGAAGGGTTATAACTGATAGTGTAAATTCCCTCATTAAACTAAACGCAGAAATCATTGTTTGCTAGCAATGACGGATGTGTCTACCAGACTTCAGGACGCAATTTTATGATGCTATATCAAGAAAAAATAAAGGTCGGGGAGGAATCGTTTCCCTTCTTTACCCATTGTAGATTACCCAGGGAGATTCAGTCATACCAAGAGCCTAATTTTCCTGCCGAAGAATTGAATGTGGCCATGGAAATCGAAACTTTAAATCAAGTGCGTAATGTCCTGCATTCCAGCGTGCATTGGAACTGGACATTCTGTTTCGATGGAACTGATTGGGAAAGAGGCTAGCAAGAATGGTTATGCATAACTTGGAAATAAAGCAATTAAAATCTACTTCGTCCCATCCAGAATCACAGGGAGCACTGGAAAGTTCAAATACTAATGACCTTGTTGAAGGTTTGTGATCAAGATTAAACATATGATTGGGATAAGGCAGTTTTGGTTGTACGTTTGCGATCAGAGATGCATCGACAGAATCCACCAAATTCTCTCCATTTGAAGTAATGGTTGGGCAAGAAGTAAGAGGAGCGTTAAAACTGACATAGGAGATATTACTAAATCAGAACTCAGAGACCTCACATTTTGATGATGTGTCAATTTTTAGAGAACGATTGAATAGAGTTGGAGAGTTTGCTAGACAGCAATTAAAATTATCAGAGCATACAAAGCAACAAAATCGCAAGTTTATAATTAGAAATAACATATTGATGTTACCTTCAGTAACAGCTTAGTCTTTACAAGCAAGATTTTTTTGGAGCGTTATCAAATCGAGAGGAAATTAAGTGAGGTGAATTACTTGATAAGGACTCCAGACAGGAAGAAAACTCACAGACTGTGTCATGTGAATATGCTCAAAAGATATTTTGATAGGGAAGGAAAGCAAGAGGGGAAGGTGTTAATGATAACAACATAGAAGGTAGAATCAAGTTCAGAGGCTTCTGAATTGCACCCTCCTCGTATCAAATTGGACAATGAGGAAGTTGTCAAAAATTGAATAAATTATTGAGTTAACTTCCTCAAGAAAATCGAAATGACCTGAAAGAGTTTTTATTACCACAATGGGAGGCATGTGGAAATAAACTGGGAAGTACTAACCTAATTGTTCATGATGTAAATATAGGAGATGTTGTTCTGATTAAGCAACATCATTGTAGGCAGAACCCCAGAAGGTTGGCACAGGTTCAGAAGGAGATAGAGCGCAAGCTCCAAGAATGCAAAATCGAAGTGGGTTACAGTGACAGGAGCCCAGCTACAGTTATGGTGCCAAAGCCAGATAGTACGTAAAGGCTTTGTGTGGACGATCGCGAATTATACACCATTACAAAAACTGATGTAGATCTAATTCCACGATTGTATGACTGTGTCAAACAAGTGGGAGAAGAAACTTACATTTCTAAGTTGGAGTTTCTCAGAGGCTCATTGCAAGTACCTCTGTGAGAGAGAACAACGGCTGTTTCGGATTTCGTAACGCCAGATGGATTAAATCAGTTCAACGTCATTCCAGCCACTAACTAATACGATCATTGCCGGATTACCAAACTATGTAGTGCATACAGTCATAGAGTCATAGAGATGTACAGCATGGAAACAGACCCTTCAGTCCAACCTGTCCATGCCGACCAGATATCCCAACCAATCTATTCCCACCTGCCAGCACCCAGCCCATATCCCTCCAAACCCTTCCTATTCATTTACCCATCCAAATGCACCTTCAATATTGCAATTGTACCAGCCGACACCACATCTTCTGGCGACTGATTCCATACACGTACCACTCTCTGCTTGAAAAGGTTGCTCCGTAGGTCTCTTTTATATGTTTCTCCTCTCACGCTAAACCTATGCCCTCTAGATCTGGACTCCACGACCACAGGGTAAAGACTTTGTCTATTTATCCTATCATGCCCCTCATAATTTTGTAAACCTCGCTAAGGTCACCCCTCAGCCTCCGACACTCCAGGGAAAACAGCCTCAGCCTGCTCAGCCTCTCCCTACAGCTCAAATCCTCCAAACCTCACAACATCCTTGTCAATCTTTTTGGTGCATATTGATGGACTGGTGATTTTTAGGCACTAATGGACACAAATATTTACAGCAATTATCGGACGTATTTGATCGACTTCAGAAGGCAGACTCTGTGATAAACCTAGCCAGAAGTGAATTTTCCAAATCCTAAGTCACCTTCCAGGGCCATGTTATTGGACATGGACAAATGGCCTCACGAGATGCGAAAATGAAAGTAATTGTGGAATTTCCCACACTATCGACGAAAATAAGTACAATGGATCCTGCGATTAAATGGCATTTACCGAGGGTTTGTAATGAAGTTTAGCAGTGTGGTTGCTCCACTCACCGAATTGTATAAAAAGGGCAAGAAGTTTCAGTGGACAGCGAACTGTCAAAAGGCAAGCGGCAGCTGACAAAACTGTGTTAATCACTGCCCCAGTATTAGCCACATCAGATTACATGGAGCCTTTCAAGCTGGCTATCGTTATCAGTGATGTGGGTGTCGGTGATGTGCTCCTGCAGGACCCCAGGGCATCAATGTGGATTTCAACGGCTTCCTCATTTCGCCTTCCCCCACCTCATCCTAGTTTCAAACTTCCAGTCCCCTTGACTTGTCCGGACTTGTCCGACCTGCCTAGCTCCTTTTTAACCTATCCACTCCACCCTCTCCTCCCTGACCTATCACCTTCATGTCCTCCCCCACCCACCCATTGTATTCTATGCTACTCTCTCCCCACCCCCACCCTCCCCTAGCTTATCTCTCCACGCTTCAGGCTCTCTGCCTTTGTTCCTGATGAAGGGCTTTTGCCCGGAACGTCGATTTTGATGAAACTCCTCGATGCTGCCTGAATTGCTGTGCTCTTCCAGCACCATTGATCCAGATCCTGCATGACAATGACGAGGGGATAGAAAGACACATCGTTTTTTTTTTCCAGGATGTTGAACGTTCTTCAACAGAAATTTTCAACGGTGGAGAAAGAAACTTTAAATTTAGTTTGAGCATTACAGCACTTCAGTGTGTATATTGCCAGCACCAGGGGATAGAAAGTTATATCGAGTTTTTTTTCCGGGATGTTGAACCTTCTTCAACAGAAATTTTCAACTTTGGAGAAAGAAACCTTAAACTTGGTCGTAGCATTACAGCATTTCAGTGTGTATATTGCCAGCAATGCAGCTGAGACAATCGTATGCACTGATCATAACACATTGACATTGTGGAAAGAATTAAGGACAAAAATGCCAGACTGTTTAGACGGAGCTGTTGTTGCACCCATTCAATTTTACAAGTGTGCATGAGGCAGGTCAGGAAAACGTGATTGTTAATGCGTCATTGAGACTTGAATGAGATACGGGAACGTCGGTGGAGGGTATACAATGGCCTGAATTTGCATGTAATTGTGTATGTCTACATGTGTAGATTCTGCATAGTATCTTTGCTTTTTTCATCTTCTGTACTGGTCTCAAACTTCTTTCTGAAATTACAACTGTTTAAGGATCGACAATTTGCCAGACTAGTTTAAATCCTCTCGAGCAACTGCAGCAATTCTGTCGACTAGGACATGGGTCCATGCGCCCCCAGTTCAGGTACCTTCCCCGCCCTGTCTATTTGTGCTGACGCTGTCAGGGTTCTGTGCACTTGTCCACTGAGTTCCCTTTGTTCTTCAGTAATCCGCAAGAACGAAAAGTTCATTATAAATTTTGCGTACATACCTCCGACAGGGTATTACCACACAATGATCATAAGTAAAATCTATCTGCCTTTACTCTGCTCAGTTTATCATCTGATTGATACCAGACAGTGGCCTGAGACCATCTGCCTCACTGTAGCCAACACCCACACCTTTCATATCATCTGGAAACTTAACATTGAGACTGTCTGTTTTCACATGCGCATCATTAATGTACATAACAACAACAATGATTCCTGTGCAGATCTCTGTGGTACTAAACAAAGGCTTAAAATCAGGAAAAAAAAACCTTTCACCAGTTTTGGATCCAATTTGCCAACTTGTCTTAACTTGTATTGACTTTTCCCTTTTCGACCAGCATTCCAAATGACATCTTGTCAATTGCTTTACTGAACTCCATTTTAACCACATCATTTGCATTTCCCTCATCAATATTTTCCATCATAACTTCACCAAGACTCAATTGCATTTGTCAGATAAGATATCCTTGCACTAAATCCGTGCTGACTACTTCAAATCGATCCCTCTTTTTCAACATATTAATTCATTGTGTCCTTCAGAACTGTTTCCAATAATTCCTCTCCCATTGATTCGATTAGATTACCTGCAGTGTGGAAACAGGCCCTTCGGCCCAACTAGTCCACACCAACACTCCGAAGAGTAACCCACCGAGACCTATTTCCCGAACACTATGGACAAATTAGCATGACCTGCACATCTTTCGATTTTGGGAGGAAACTGGACAACCCGGAGGAAACACACACAGACACAGGGAGAATGTGCAGACTCCACACAGACAGCCGCCCGAGGCTGGAATTGAGCCTGGGACCCTGGTACTGTGAGGCAGCAGTGCTAACCTCTGTCCCACCGTGCCGCCCGAATGTCAGACTATCTGCATTGTAATTAAATGGCCAAACTCTGCTGCTTTTTGAAACAAGGGAACCAATATTAAATATCCTCCAGTCATTAATATACATAACAACAACAATGATTCCTGTGCAGATCTCTGTGGTACTCACGCTAAACAAAGGCTTAAAATCAGAAAAAAATAAATACCTTTCACCAGTTTTGGATCCAATTTGCCAACTTGCCTTATCTCCTATTGACTTTTCCCTTTTGCACCAGCATTCCAAATGACATCTTGTCAATAGCTTTACTGAACTCCATTTTAACCACATCATTTGCATTGCCCTCATCAATATTTTCCATCGTAACTTCACCAAGACTCAATTGCATTTGTCAGAGAAGATATCCTTGCACTAAATCCATGTGGCACTATACCTGTGGCCACCAAAATGTTAAATATATCCACCTTGGCCCAGCAATCTCTTCCTTACCTCGCATAGCAGTGTGGGATACATTTCATTGGGCACTGGGGATTTTTCCACCGTTATGCCTGTGAAAACATTTAATACCTCCGCCTTATTGATAATAATATATTCTAGAATCTTACCATCCCAACTGAAATCCTCGGCCACAATACCTTTCTCTTGTGTTAATACAGATGAGATGTATTCAATTAAGACTTCACTTATTTCCTCTGACTCCATTCCCAGATTGTCCATTTGGGTTCTACTCTTTCCCTGGTAAAACTCCTCAATGCTTGGAAAATACCTTGTGGCTTTTCCTTAAGGATGTTTGCCAGAGATAATTTATGGCTATTGTTTGCTCTTCATTTCTGCCATCCTCTTGCACTCCCTATATTCTTGAAAGCCTTCAGATGTTTTTAATGCATTTTATTTACTTTGTCAAAATTTAGACATCACTTGATCAGAGTTCGCTGGGATTGTTGCCCTTGCTACTCACTCTTTGGGAGCACAATGGTCCTGAAAGCTTATTGTATCAATTTAAAATTAACCCACTTTCTAAATTTGGACATAACTGCAAGTAATTCTTCCCTGTCTACGTTTGTCACACCCTGGCTAATGATAGCAATACTGATAGGATACTCATCTTTGAAAGGGACACACAGTAGGTTCTGTGGCGACAGAAGAGACACCAGGATGGCTTG
The DNA here is from genome assembly GCF_037043375.1 of Chiloscyllium plagiosum. Taxonomy (NCBI): domain Eukaryota; kingdom Metazoa; phylum Chordata; class Chondrichthyes; order Orectolobiformes; family Hemiscylliidae; genus Chiloscyllium; species Chiloscyllium plagiosum. Next base: position 19,306,604 of record NW_028270179.1, on the reverse strand, counting down.
CTGCCTCCGCGTGCCAGTTTAAGGATGTTTCTGAACGTTTGTAGAACATTCTGAAGGGGGAGAATAATCAGCTAGGTGTCATTTTGCATATCGGTACAATTAACATATGTAGACAAAGGGATGACGTACAGTGAAATGGGAATAGGAAGTTAGGTAAGAAGTTATTAACCAAGACCTCAAGGGACTTGATCTTCGATTTACTCCCAATGACACATGGCAGTGAGGACAGAAATAGAAACAGAAACCAGATGAATGCATGATTGAGAAGCTAGTTTCAGCAGCAGGATTTTCAGTTCTTGGATCATTGGGAACTCCTCTGGCGTTGAGGTGACATGTACAACGGTGATGATTTGCACTTGAACCAGAGGGCACCGGCAACTCTTCGGGGCGATTTGCTGGTGTTATCCAGGATGTTTTAAAATAATTTGGCGGTGATGAAGTCGGGGCCGGTTCTCCTCAGAATAAGGGAGGGACCATCGAATGTCAGGACAAAATATATCAGCCATCGGCAACAGGTTTACTCTTCAGGATAGCCAGGGGCACAGTAAAGGGAAGGAAAGCACTTGTGCTTTAAGTTGCATTAATTCAACGCTCGAGGCCGGACTGGTAATGCAGAAAAGCTCAGTGGCTTTGGGGATTAGGCTATTTATAGCAATAACTGAAATGTGGCTGAGAGAAAGGCAGGAGTAGTATTTCAGTACTCCAGGATACATACGCAACACGCGTGACATAAGTGCACGTAAGCGAGGAGGGGGATTGCCTTTCGATAATGGAGGACATAACAGCAGTGATTAGAGAGAATACTCTTTAGGGGGTCACCAAATGAGGCGATATGGTTAGAACGTAGAAAGTAGGAGGTGATAGTGATTCTGTTGAAAGCGTAAAATAGACCCACAAATAGCCAATGGGAATGAGAGAAGCAGATGTGTAGCGCGATTGCATATTCCTGTAGGAATAATAGAGTAGTACTGGTTGGATATTTTAACAAACCCTGTAATGATTGGGCCACCCAAAGTGTAAGAGGTCCGGATAGGGTGAATTTGTCGGATGTGTCCAAGGAAGGTTCCTAAAATTATACGTAGAGAGCTCTACTCAGGCGGGTGAAACACTGGGCCTCCCTTTGGAAAACAAGGGCGCGCAAGTGTCTGTCAGAGATCACTTGTGGTCCAGTGACCACAGCTGTCTCAGTTTAAACATAACTATGGATAACTATAGGAGAAGTCCATAGGTAAACGTTGCCATCTGGAACAGGGCCAGTTTTCTGGTCATTAGGCAGCATCGAGCAGAGGTCGATTGGGTGAGTCTGCTTGAAGGAAAAGGAATGACTGGCAAATGGAATGCTTTTCAAAATGTCATATCAAGGATCCAGGGCCAGTATGCCCCTGTTAATCTGAAGAGAAAAGCTGGCAGGTTTAGGCATCCCTGACTGACGTGGGATATTGAGGATCTGGTCTGGAAAACGAATAAGACATACTTTGGGTTTAAGCTATCCATATCTACGTAACATCTTTCAGTCGTGAAGACATGATCAATCTGTGGAGACCTTACAATCCTCCCTATTTGTGTAATACTCTCAGATCCGTGCAACGCTGCCAATCTGTATAACTCACTCGAATGTCTGTGACTCTCCCGATCCAGTTTCTACATGACTCACTCTCGGTGAAATATCCTCACGTTGTAATAACCCACCTTGTCAATGTTAGCTCCTCCAGACTCTGCAACTCCATAACGTGCTCCAGCCTTCACACCCCTATCTGTGTATCCTGGATCTCCCCTGCAATTTCCCACTTTGACCAAACTGAAGGATTTTTCAATGCTCCCTGATCTGGAAACTGTCTCCTTCCAAAATTGCTCTCCTCATCCACAAGAAAATCTGTAAGACATCAATCCTTCATATCTAAATAACCTGCAGAATGTATACCTTCCTATATCTATAAACACCTTCAGTCACATCTACCCTGCATATATGAGTTTGTTCTTTGATCTACCCAACCCACTTTATCTCTGTACTCTGTTCCATTCACCTAAATCACTCCCAAACTACCAACAATCTTATGCTCAGAAACTGTTCCACCTCTCACAACCATCCCATCTCAATGACCTTCTGTAGGCCCTACATCTCTCCACATTTCTGTAGCCTGCTGTGATTCTATGGTCATCCCTCCCTGTTAAAGAACATCCCGAACCCTGAAAGCCTTCCAATCTCGGTCGTCTGCTCAAGTCAAACCACTTGGTCTCTGTAAACTCCGATACTTCAAACAACACTTCCTATTGGTGTCTCTTCCTTCAGACACCATACTCTCCAGCTTACCAAGATCTCTTCTTGCCATTACCCTTCAATATTTGCAACATAGATCAGTGCAGCATAGTAGAGACACATTAGTCCTCGATATTGTAGTGACCGCAGTACTAACCATGTAAGAACACAGAAGAATCCTTTCTGTTTTAATAAAAACACCTCGATTTCTAAATTCTAATGAGTTCAAATTCAATCTTATCAACTTCTCCTCGTCAATATCCCTCCATTGTGAGGATTGGTCTGATTAATCTTGTCTGAGCTGCCTTCATTGAAGAACATTTGTGCATCTAGTTGGGGGCCAAACCTGTTCACAGTGTTTTCAGTGTGGGCTGAAAGGAACGGCCACAGTTGTTGCAAGCCTTCCCTATTTTTATTCTCCATTCTGTCTGAAATCAATGCTGGCGTTCCATTTGCCATCTCTATGTCCTGCTGACCTTGTATGACACCTTTCTGCGATTTATACACAAGGAATCCCAAGTTACTGTATAGAGCATGTTTCTGCAGTTGGTCTGAAACCAAGAGGTAACAATAATAATCAGGAACGTGCTGGAATGTATGATGAACAGTATGCCAGAAATGGTGACTGCACAATTGAAAAAAACGCTGGAATAAGCCTAGTCCATACGAATAACTGATTTGGAGTAGAATTATGCCATTGAGAACATAGAGTCTGCTCCACCATTCGATTATGGCTGAATTGCTTCTCAACCCTACTCTCTGTAACCCCAACACACTCCCTGTAACCCTTTATCCTATTACTCATCAAGAACCTATCTGTCTGTGAGTTAAATGCGTTGAATTACTTAGCCTCCACAACCCTATGGTAGTGAGTTCCACAGATTCATCACCTCTTGGCGGAATAACTTCATCCGCATCTCTAAAGTGAAGGGTCGTTCCTTCACTCTAACGTTGTGCACTTAGGCCCTAGTCTCTTCGACTCATGGAAATGTCTTGCCCTCGCCTACTCTATGTAGGCATCCCAGTACTTTGTAAGTTTGAATGAAATTCCGCCCCCTCCTCCTAGACCTCTTCGAGTAGAGACCCCGAGACTTCAACTGCTCCTCCTATATCAAGCATTTCATCCCTGGGATGTTCTTGGGAAACCTTTGTCCTGGAGAGGGAGCTGGAGGATTATACATACCTAGGAGTCAGAGACGGTGATCCTGTGAAGGTATAGAGTGGAGTGAGAAACAGAGGATTACACCTACCTGGGAGTTACAGAGACACTGACCCGGTGAGAGATCAGAGTGGAGTGCGAGCTCGAAGATGACACATGTCCAGTAGTCACATAGATTGTGACCCTGTGATGGAGGAGAGGGGACCTCGAGGATTACACTTACCTCCGAGTAACAGAGACACTTCTATTCTGCTGCTGGGAGCTACCTGCAGTGAGTTTGAAAGAAGTGCAAGAGACATCGCAGATAAAGTTATAAGTTCACTGGTGCACAATGCACTGGGATCAGCAATTGTCTCCAATTTTCTATAAATTAGCAAATTATTGGTCCACATCTGACAAAAAAGGATTAAACTCAGAACTAAGAAGAATATGTGAAAGTCTGAGCCAATATGATAAATTAATAACGATCCACAGTTGGATAACGACATATCACTAACGATATTTCCCTGATGTTAACTTTATACGAAGCAATTAGGTAAGTAAGACAACGTACGTGGCAGTTTAAGACATGACAGCACATATTTGTCAAGTGGAAAATGTGTGTGGTATATTTGGAAATAATAGCCCCTGCTGATGTTCTGAACGAACATTAGGTCTTGGAGCTCAGACTTTGTGGGACAACTGTGATGCTGAGGATTAGTGGATAGCTTATTTTGAGAAAGCTGGGAGCCAACGTATGGCTCTACCAGAATCTTCTTTGGGCACCTAATAGTAAGTGTATTTTGTGCAATCGATTAGAACATTTTATTCTCTCATGAGATCATTGCCCATTATGGCGCCCACAGCATTTTGGAATATGTAGAATCTCATGTTTATTTCTACCAGGGTATTTTCACTCGGGTATGCTGGTTTTATATCTCCTCCTACCAGGTTAAGTGATTGTGTTGGGTAAAGTTACCTTTGTGAAAGATACAACCATTCTGGTGCCTACTAACATTTCACATAACCTCCCTTCTATTTTGCAGGCACGTAAATTATCCCCTCTCCCTTACCCTCACGAATGGCGGTAGCTTATTTTCATCTCTGCTGACCTCGGGAATCCCGCGGTTCTGTGTTGTTCTGGGTAGTGTTTGGGGTGCCCTATGCTTTTCCCAGCATCCAGCTTCTATGTGTCTTATTCTGGTGTAGTGGCTACAGTATTTTACATTGTTCCCTGTTCTATTCCCTGCTCATGGGGCACGGAATTCTGTATCAAAGTGCCCATTTCGGCCACAGTTGTGACATGATAGTTATACTCTACACTCGCCTCCATTCCAGTAAGATGTTTCGTGAGATCTTGCCTTTATTGCAGGAGCTTCTGCCTCCTCGCCACCCCACTCAACTAGATAATTATAATCCTGGGACATTATTAGTCCCACTTTCAATTTGGCTTGGTGGGTGCGAGAGGGACCGTTTCTCAAAGTTTGGATGAATGTCCGGGACCCCTGATTAGGGTTTGCTTGTCCTGAGCATTACTGATAGATACTAAGTAATTGTTCCCCATACTCAGAGGCTCCATCCCCTTTACGTTGCTTAGTGGTCGTGATCTTGCCCCAGTTCGTGGGAGCATTTCCCGGCACCCTCTGGTTTTTCACTTTAAAACTGGCGAATGGGGCCTGCTGGACATCTATCTCGGCTGTAAGGATGACAGCATGTGTCCGCTATCCTCCTTTAAAGTCTTGGGCGACTATGGCATCGGGTCCGCCAGTTACCTGTCTCCTATTGTCCGCTGGGCAAGCTGCCCAGACGAGCTGGTGTATGTCTCTCAGGTGTAGTTGTAGCCCTACCCATATATTTTCCAGCTCTTTCGATAGCTTGATTTTGTGCTTCTGGGCTGTGATTTTCCCTGGGAGGCCATAGTTTGCTACTTCTCCCCAGGGGCGAAGGCTTTATAATTCACACTGGGCCCTAAGTCTGTTCCTCCTCTATTAACTTGCGCCAAGTTGCACTCTTGGACGGTTTATGAAACAGAGGGAGATGTTGGTCACTGCTGGACAGCCTCTGTCAACCTCTGTCTGTCTGTCTTGTATTTCTCTATAAGCGAACCTGCAGTCGCCCCCTTAAAACGTTGATCTGCCCTTTAGCAGATTGTGTACCCCAAGAATCGTCCGGTTCGTCACAGTGTCGGGAGAGAACATTCATTGCACAAGGAAATACCGGAGCCAAGGGGAAAGAAAAACACCAACAACACAGTGGTCAGCTGCGATTCTTCTCTCAACCCGGAACACCTGTCAAGATACTTCTTAACGTTTTGTAATAATAGGTCAGTGATAAGGTCTTTATAACATTGTTTGTTTATTATAAACACTGACGATTCCTTGATAGCTTCAGTGCAGTCATTGGCACTTCCAGCGTGTGTCCATGTGCGTAGTGTCACTCTTCTCCGTGTCATCTCCCATTAATTGTTTCTATTAGCGTTGGTGCGGGTAGCAGAGGCCAGTAATCAGTCCGTCCACAAAACCGGTCCAGAAATGGGATCGAGGATACACAAGATTGCAGTTTATACAGATGATTTCCTTCTGTTTTTACCGGATCCGATGACGTCTGTACTCCATATGATCCAACGTATCTATGCATTTTGAGGCTATTTCAGGATATGATGTCTACGTTCCAAAATCGGAAGCAATGCCTTTGGGGACCGCAAGGACGTGCCAAATTTTGGAGGTGGCCCTGGGAACCCCTTTACTTGGTCACGGGCGGGTTTCCTATAATTAGGGATCTTTATTTCCCCCATGCTTGATCGGCTATTTCAGAATAATTTTGTTGACCTGCTCGACAATTAGTCAGGATCTTCAGAGGTGGGAGGTTCTTCCAATTTCGTGCTTGGGACAAATAGTACTTTTTGAGATTAATGCCATCCCTCGTTTGCTTTATCTCATGTTTATGCTCCCTGTAATGTTTCCCAGGTCAATGTTGCGGAATCTTATGGGTTAGTTTAGTTCCTTCTTCTGGGGTCCTGGGCGGCCCCTCATCAAGCTTTCTAAATTGCAGTTGCCTCAAAAATGGGGAGCAGTTGATTTCCCAAAACTCAGGAGGTACCAATTGAGTTTCATGCTGTTATTTGTGTCCGTTTGGGCAGGTAAGTATCCAGGCCCAATCTGGCTGGATATTGAGACCTCCCAGGCAACATGCTTTCTCATTAACCTGTGATCATGGATAAGATGAAGACAGTTATGGATCACTGGTGGGACACCAATGTTATTAGTCTGGTCAAGGCATGGAGGGCAATGCGTCAGAGTGACGGTTGTTTATCCAAAACATCGCCACTCTCTTCCATACTTGGTAAGCCAGGGTTCCGAACAGGAATAATGGACTCAGGGTTCAAACTTGGAGCAAGGAGAAGCGTTTCCAGTTTGGAAGACTTGTTTTAGGGCGAGGTAATTATGCCTTTTGATCAACTGATCCCCAAATACTGACTGCCCAGCAGAGATCTTTTCTGTTTACTTCAACTTAGAGATTTCATCGAGAAAACATTTTGGCAACTGTCTGTGTGGAGTTGGAACATTCTCTCCGTAATTGCGTGGGTGTCCTCCGGGTGTTCCGCCTTCCTTCCACAGTCCAATGATGTGTAGGGTAGGTGAATTGACCATGCTAAATTGCCCGTAGTATTAAGTGAAGGGGTAAATGTAGGGCAATGAGTTTAGGTGGGTTGCTCCTCGGAGAGTCGGTGTGGACTCATTGGGTCGAAGGACCTGTTTCCACACTGTTAGTAATCTCGGAGAAAGTGAGGACTGCAGATGCTGGAGATCAGAGCTGAAATATGTGTTGCTGGAAAAGCGCAGCATGTCAGGCAGCATCCAAGGAGCAGGAGAATCGACGTTTCGCGCATAAGCCCTTCTCCAGGAATGAGGAAGGTGTACCAAGCAGGCTAAGATAAAAGGTAGGGAGGAGGGAGTTGGGAGAGGGGCGTTGGGAATGCCATAGGTGGAAGGAGGTTAAGGTGAGGGTGATAGACTAGAGAGGGGGTGGGGATGGAGAGGTCGGAAAGAAGACTGCAGGTCAAGAAGGCGGTGCTGAGTCCGAGGGTTGTGACTGAGATAAGGTAGGGGGAGGGGAAATGAGGAAGCTGGAGAAATCTGCAATCATCCCTTATGGTTGGAGGGTCCCGAGGCGGAAGATGAGGCGCTCTTCCTCCAGGCATCGTGTTGCCATGGTCTGGCGATGGACGGGGCCAAGGACCTGCATGCCCTTGGTGGAGCGGGGGGGGAATTAAAGTGTCCAGCCACGGGGCGGTTGGGTTGGTTGGTGCGGGTGTCCCAGAGGTGTTCTTTGAAACGTTCTTCAAGTAGGCAGCCTGTGTCCCCAATGTACAGGAGGCCACATTGGGTGCAGCGGATGCAGTAAATGATATGTGTGGATGAGCAGGTGAATTTCTGATGGATATGGAAGGATCCCTTGGGGCCTTGGAGGAAAGTGAGGGGGGAGGTGTGGGTGCACGTTTTGCATTTCTTGCGGTTGCAGGGGAAGATGCCGGGAGTGGAGGTGCTGCTCTGGTCACCCGCCGATATGACAGGAGACAGTAGCTAAGTTTTTCCTTTCACTTCCAACCTGCACTGGTGATCCAACAGAAACTGGCCTCATGGAGGCTCGTTTAAATTGGAAGAGATTGATCACTGGAGGAAAAACATTGTGATTGGGTACAGCGACCCCTATTGGGAAACTGATTACATGTTGCGTTGTTTAGATACATTTAAAGAAGTTGCAAAAGACCATCAGACGCCTAAATATAAAGATCGCTGTCAGCCGCCCAACAGCTTTTCATCTGGTGCGTCCTCAGCTTCTGTCACGTCCACCTTATACCCTTCATTACTGTAAAGCTTCTTGCCTTTCCTCAGACCCAAACCCTCTTACGGATGAAATCGTTGCCTTTGTCGCCATTCATCCTCACCACTTTCTACCGACAAGCAACAAGACACGGTGAGCTGAGGCCTTGTGGCGAAACCATAACTTTGGAAAGCCTCCACTGAGCAACAACAGCCGGGTGCCTACTCCACATCGGCGCCTTACAATCGCCGATCTGGGGGCCACAGTCATCAACATCAACTTCCCCGACTATTGGTCGGCAACACGTCTCTCGACAAGCCTTTGACTCATGCTGAGGATTGCAACATGCTCCAAGATGCCCTGATCCACTCAAGCGTGCGACACCATTCAACAATTGGCGAAAACAAAGCTGCAGTATTTGCAATTGCTTGCCACAGGACGTCCATACTTCAATGCATCTCGTGTACAGGACCCATTGAGCAGCTATAACAGACTCCCGTGCATTCCACAGGTGCCTTGGACTGATCGAGGTGCATGAGCAAATTGGCTTGTGGCTGCCGTGATGCCTGCCAGTACGGCAGCAGCACAGCAACAGGCAGACTTTGCGGAGGTTACACGCTGTGTACAGAAGTCTAAAGAGCCTTTACTCGATTTCTGTGCCTGCGTTTCAGATGATTAGGATTAGACTGCCCGCATTTATTTTTGGTTTCCGAGAATAATCGTTTTGCTGTACAGACGCTTGCAAATTGTATGTAATCCCGCCACGTCCAGACCATCAAATCCTATAACCTCAATTGGCGGCAAATGCAATGGGATCCTTGTCTCACTGCCCTTACCAATATGGATTGACAGAGGAAAAGAAGCAAGAGAGGCATGCCCCCGATAACCACCGACATGGAATCATGGACAAAGCCCGGGACAGACATACCAAGATAGTGACTAAGACAGAGACAGATACAGAGCATGTGAGAAATTATGCCACAAGCCTGAGAATGCTGGTCCAGTCCCCTCAACACGTGTCGCAGCAATAACACCAAGTTCCACGACATCAGCATCCTCAACAGTCTGCATTCACACTTCACAACCCTTTATCTCACTTAATGTTTAGGGGCGCTGCATGAAGGTTTTCCAGGCCTTCACGATGCGCCTGTCCCACGCCCCATTGGAAAACCCGTGATGGACGTTGAGACGCCTGCTTGTGTTTTTCAATTTTGGTGGACTACGGAACCACCCAGTCATCTGTAACTCGCTCAGTGACCCTTCCTCTCAGCTCCAACACATTTTCCACTGTGGGTGTCTTTGGAGGACGCATGGTTGAACCCTCTTTCCCACCGCATTTCCTATTGTCTTTGGTCTATTGGCGGCCCCCGATATTGTTATAATGTCCTCTTCCTGTCTGGTGGCCCTTCTCGGCCTCCAGACTCTCTGCAAACTGAACGATTCCATTCACTGCTCTTCACAGACCCTTTCCTTGGAACTCTCTGACTGTAATTACCTCTTTTGAAGGCCGCTGTGGCTACCGTTCCAACTCTGTCCTCTCCTACTCCTTCCTTTTACGCATGGAGAACCCTGTATGTACTTGTCTTACCGCTTCCCTGCGGCATTTCTTGCGTGCCTTTCCGTGTCCCACAGCCACCTTCCTCCACGGGATCATTCACACCAGTCACTTTCTGTCCAAGCTAAATTGCACTTCAGCTTACCTTTCAAACCCGGCCCTCCTCGTCCCGCTATTGGAGACCTTTATCTCAATGTGCCATCTACATCGACATTGACTGGCCTGTGCTGTGGTAGTAAGGAAGGATTAGCAGCGGATGTTCCGTTCGCTGTCAATCAAAGACCGCTTTTCCATTGTAACCCCGCCTCATTACCTTGTGTTTTAATCATAGTTAAAGGCCCGTGGCACCCAAAGGTTTTATAGCCCATAGTGCACAGACTCCACGGCCTGTCAAAGGAATTTGATTCCCTGCACACTGTGGATTCCCAATCCATGCAGGTTGGCCACTTAGGATAGGGATAGTTTCGTGAGTGTTGTTTTCCAATACAGTGGCTCGGAGAGGAGATCAGCTGCAATGGGTAAATCGCCTCCAGGTCCTCCAACATCTGCCCACCACGTACAGTGTGAATGTCCAGAGTGTGATGGAGCATTGCACAACTTTTCATGGTTGGGTGCAGCTGCAACACTACTCAAGAAACTTGAAACCATCTCTTTCAAAGCAGCCTCCTTGATTGGCACAACACCCACAAGCATCTGCTCCCTTCACCGCTGACACTCTGTCACAGCATTGTGTACAATCTACAAGATACAATGAGATAGGGTCAGGCTTCGGGTAAAGTTTAGGGTGAGGGTGAGGACTAAGGTTATGGTGATGGTTAATGCTAAGGGTACAGTTAACGTTAAGAATCAGTTTCGCGTTCGGTCCAGGTCACGCCATCTGAGGGCAATCGAAATCTATTTTCTTTGGGCGACAACTGCACATAGCAGTCCAGCAGACAGCATTGACAGCTGACAGAAGCATTTGCTGCAAGTACATGTTTTTAAGAAGGATCTGAGAGTGTCGTGGATGATATAAGGAGGGAATTCCACAAACCTGGAGGCGGACACTTGGACACACAGGTCTACCAGGGACAAAGTCTTGGATTGCTGATGAAGGCTGGAATTAAAGGATCGCAGAAGTAGGTAACGCAGAGAAAGAGCTGTCACTCGGGCAATCACAACAAATTTGCTGAACAATTGTATTTTCCACAATTGTGAGTTTATTAATTAGTTAACTGAGAGGCAGAAATGACTTGCCAGCAGTCACCCGCCTGTGTCAAGGTTGTGACTCAGCGTGCAATGTCTTCACCTCAAACCTAGAAGCTCTGGTTTTTGTCAGCCATCTGGGGTTTCGAACTCCACTGCAGAATTGATTCAAATAACTCGTTCTGGAGTTAAAAATCAACTGATTGCCATGGCACCATTGTTCATTGATGTTCAACAAAATCAGAATTCACTAATGCAATTTCGGGTAGGACGTATGCTGTCCTTTTCTATTCTATGTGTATTTTCAAACCCTGACACTGCTTTGACCGATTCTGAATTGTCCTCTGAAACAGCCATTCATTTCAAGGGGGACAAAGGACAGGCACTAAATGTGGTCTGGCCTATGATGCAATAATACTCCATCATCTGGCTCTGGGTCATGTGAGCCCTGGAAAGGCTGGACATAAGATCATTCAACTGTGCTCTCAATAAAGGTTATATTTGTTTAACACCGTACAAAGTCTTTATTTTCAATTATCCTTTACGAGCCGTGTGTGATGCAATGTCGCAGAATAAAAGAGCAATCCATGTTCTGCCAGAGTTAAATAGGTCTTCACTCCACTGCCTGCAGATCCCATCCAGTACCTTCAAAACATTCGAGTGGATCGAATTGGCTGAAGTCAGAGACCTTCCGTGCACAAGACTTGAGGAAGTGGGGGCCAACATGGATGATCTAATCAATTAATCTGGCTGAAATTCAGTGCAGATGTTTCAGCCTTCACGCATACACCGATGTTGACAGAGTCACCCGACCCCGCAGGATGAGGTCTGACCATCACATTGCGCACAAAAAGAAGCAGTAGACCATTCAACCCATCGAGATTGCTCCTTCATTTAGTGGTCTCACGGCCTACCTAATCATCATTTCGTGCACCTTCCTGCTGACTTCCGGTTACTCGTGATTCCACTGTTGATTCCAGATACAGGTGCTGGCGTACTGCCAGCAAAATAAGGTTCTCCTGCTGACATAGTCTCAGACTAGGTTCCAAAGACAAGGTTGAGGAGTCCAGGGACAAGTGCCTCTGTCTGCTCCAATTTCGACTTAACTTGTTGGTCTGTCCTGTTAATGCAACATGACAGAATGACTAACTCAGGAGGGGAATTTGACTTTTCAACATGGATGTGTGGGTACAGCAATTTTAGAACTTCATAATGCTGAAGGAGCCCTAAATGTTTCGGTCTTCCATCCATTCCTGTTAATATTTTTTATTTAGTTTATACACTCGTTGGACTCGGGCATTAATGGCTGTGCCAGTATTTATTGCCCTCTGGGGTTGTCACTTTGAGAAAGTGGTTGTGACCTTCTTCAGCCACAGTCCACATGCTGTCAGTAAATCTATAATTTCTTTTGGGGTTGAGTTCCAGGATTTTGATCCAGCGACACTAAAAGAATGTAATATATTTCCAAGTTGATGAATGGTTACTCTGGAACTTGCAGCGGTGGGTGTGGGGTATTCCCATGAATATATTGCCTTTGATCGCTAGGTGGAAATGATTGTGGATTTAGGAGGTGCTGTCTTCGGACCATGGTGAAATTCTGCAGTCCATCTGAGAGATAGTGCACACTGCTGCGACTGAGCTTCGGTGATGGAGGAAATGGCGGCTTATGCATGTGGTGCCAATCAAGTGGGCTGCTTTGGCATGGATAGTGTCAAACATATTGAGTGTTATTGAAGCTGTACTCAACCCAAGTGAGCAGTATTCCACCACAGTTCTGATGTGTCCCTTGCGCGATCTGGGCAGTCAGAAACCTCGCTACTAGCCTAATTATTGACTGTCTCTGACCTGTCCTTGTAACAAGCCGCTGATCTGAATTACAATCGAAACTGGACAAAACACTACGACCAATGCAGTTATTTTAATCTTCATGATTCAAGAAAGTGTACGTCAAATTTCATTGGATCCATACAAAGGAGAAGAGAAAGATTTATAACAAAGTTAATTTCAGTCAGAGCCTCAGACGCGTCTGATAGAATTAGAATATCCTTTATTGTCACGTGCATTCCTCCAAAATGCAGTGAAAACTGTTCACTGTTCCGTGGGTGCACTCCAGTCACATTGACTTTGGCGAAATGAACAGAAAGACAACTTAAGGAGTTCAACCTTTCTGTCTCCGCTGCTACAGCCAGAGTTGCATTCTGGGATTCCGAGCCCCAGCCATGCCGCCAAGATTGTGCTGTCTCGGGCTTTCCACCTCCCGCCATGGCGCAAACAGAAGTATTGCAATCATATAAACCAATGCCATGCTGCCATCAAGGGCCCACAATACGCGGAAGTAAGAGTCTCCCTCCAGGCTTCACATGCCGACAGACCGACTCTGCAACCACGCTGCCTCTGATAACGCTGCCGTTGCTCCGGAGCCCAATGTAGCCATCACCTAACGAAGAGCTCTCTTCATGAGGTCCGTTTGAGAAAAATGAAGGGGAGGAAGGGAAAAGGAATGGACAAAAGTTGAAAATTTAGCCAAGATGACAAGACCACGCCTGTACACTAGCTCGTCCACCGCCGACTTATTGCTAGCAGGATCTCATGCTCCACTTCCTATTACAATATGAACTCCTGAAGTTGGGTGCATTGCTAGGGTATTCGAGTTTCATCATTTTCAAAATGCTCTCTCTCTCTCTCGTTCTGCTTGTTCCTCAGTTTTACTTTGGGAATTCAGCCTGGGGAACTGATTTCCATCATTTATTCACAAAAACACGGCAGTACCATGACGATATAAAGGTAGGCGGACAGCAAACTATGTGGAAGTAAACTGGGTACAATGCTCCCAGTTGGTGTCCCATGTTATCTGGATCAACACTGTGAGCAGTCGATGTTTCGCATTTATGCAAATAGGGAGAGTGGTTGACTGATCTCTCTGATTAAGTGAAAGTGATACATTTGTATGACTGTTCGAGGTGATCACCTGATCAAATTATATTTGTTGACTCTGTGATTAAGTCAATGTCCCAATGTCATGATAGTTGAGGCACGCTGCGGTGTTCACAGTGATCGTGGGAGCAGCTGTGAAATGTGGGAACCTCGGTAGCAGTGTCCAGCACACCGTCAAACACAGCAACGCCATTGCAGTCCCAGATATTTTGCTACCTTCAAAATTCAGGTTGTTTTTCGCTTACAATGAAATAGCAGCACCCTTTCAAAATTGGGTGCTTTACTAGCTATCCAAAATGGCCGTATCAGAGTGAGCATATCTGCTCTCCAAACACTTGGTCTGGGATTTTACTTTCTCAGTGGAGACCAGGCAGGAGATTGAAGTTGAGGCTAAGATGAAATAAGCCATGATTGAAAGTTTGAAACTGAGTTTTAGAAAGAAATGCATACCTGTAAGGCGCGTGGTGATAACTAAACGATTGCCTAGACAATTAATGACTGGACTGAGAACTATCCAACTCTAAGACACTTTACGTTCTACAATGTATTCGACTGTGTAAGAACGCATTCTGTGCTTTAGGGAAAGCAGATTCTAATAACAAATGAACATTTACATCACAAAATATATTGCGTGGATTTGATGATTCCACGTATAATAATGTCAAATAAAAGATACAGGTATTCATAATATTATGATTACAAGATCTGCAATCCCGTTCACATCTAGAACCAGTAAAGATGCAACAGACTAAAGGAACATTAGGATGCTCTCCCATTACAGAGAGAAACGTAATTTTGTTATTATTCTGAGGGTCACCACAACTCAAAGGAGAGGACAAGAGTGAGGAGGTGTGACATATGGTAAAATAAGTAGGGGCCAATTTTATTTTTTTTATAAAGTGCATGTTTCACTGTATCAGTTGCAAATCAAGATTGGCATATCTTAATAATTGATGAGGGAGAGGTAGAGATGAGATGTTATTATGGACCAGATGAAACCTCCTCTAAGTATATTAATAAAGTAACCGAGACTCTACTCTTTTTCTTATATTAAAGGTAAGTGTAAAGTTTTGCTTTTCAGATGCAATTTGATTGATCAAACTACTCGATGTTAAGCAAACACACACTTTACTTTTATACTACAATTAAAATCGAGAGACAAAATGAAAATAAAAGAATTAATTGGCTTAACTAATTAACTGTTCCAATATTTTAAGACTCAATTGCACACCGTGGGTACAATCAAATTCAGTAAAACAGGTTGTCTCACATGGAATTCTAACAGCAGGAAGGTAACTCCCAACTTTTAGCTGCAATAGAGATAGGAATTAGAGCTTACTCCCACCACTGAACGCCTCCATTTTGCTTCATCAATGTCACGACAATACATCAGCAATTAAAAGCTCTTGTCCTGCCATGTACATAATTTTCAATTTGAAAGGCTGCAATAATAAGCTTCACCTAAAACGTCGAGAATGTTTATCCTTTTGTTTTGCCCCGAACTTTAAGGGGTTATGATCAGTATGTACAATTGTCTCAGACACATTAACGGCAATATAAATGCTGAAATATCAATTAGAATTATTCAACATGGTTTCGTGCGTGGAAAATCATAGAACATAGAACATAGAAGAATACAGCGCAGTACAGGCCCTTCGGCCCTCGATGTTGCGCCGATCCAAGCCCACCTAACCTACAGTAGCCCACTATCCTCCATATGCCTATCCAATGCTCACAATGTCTCACAAACTCGAATTGAGTTTTTTTTGAGAAAGTTTTCAAGGATATTAATGACGGCAGAGCAGTAGGCGATGTTTACTTGGATTTCTGTGAAGCCTTTGACAAAGTTCCACATTGTAGACGAATTCGTAAACTTAGGTCGCCTCGGATTCTGGTAGAGTTTGTGAATTGGACGCATTCGCTTACTGATAGGAGGCAGAGCTTGGTGGTAGAGTGTTGCTTTCCAAACTGGAGGCCTGTCACCAGGGATGTTCCACAGGGATCGATTCTGGGTTCTCTTTTCTTTGTCGTTTAGAAAAATGATTTATACAAGAATATAGAAGACGTTGTTAATACGTTTACAGATGACACCAAAATTGGTAGTCTACTAGAGAGTGAAGAATATTTTCAAAGAGTACAGAGGGATCTTGATCGAATGGTTCCATGGGCTGAAAATTGGCAGATGGTGTTCAGTCTGGAGAAATGCTAAATTTTGGATTTTATACAATAAACTAAGGTAGTATTGTTAGAATCGATTTATTTGGTACAATTGCTGATAGGGGCTTGGAAAAAGTTGCAGAACAAAGAGAGCGAGGAGTTCAGGTACATATTTCTTTGAGGATCGCGTTACATATGAACAAATTAGTTAAAAGGCATTATTAAGTCAAATGAGTATCGGAGTTAGGAATTCATGTTGAGGTATTGCAAGACATTGGTGAAGCCTCTTCTTGAATATCGTATCTAGCTCTGTTATCCAGTTATACCAAGGATATTATTGAGTTGGAGAGGTGTCAGAAGAGATTTATCAGGGTATTCCGGCTATAGAATGCTTGAGTTGCAAAAAACCGATTGAATCGGCTGGGAACTTCTTTTCCAGGAATATTGGAGGTTGAGAGGCAGCCCGAGAGAAGTTTAATCAATAATAAAGTTGTAATTATGACGCTCCTTCTGCAATGTTATTTCTTCCTTGTTTCTCTTTATTTTTTGAGGAGATCATAAAAGACACAGATTCTGCAAAGTCTGGGTTTGAATGATGAATTTTAGGGCCAATTTAATTGTAGCCAACAGATACTGATTCAGATAAAAGACTTTAAGCTTTCAAAAGAAACATTTTTGTGTAATGCAAAGGGTAGTGTCCGTTTCTCCCAGCTCAACAATATTTCAATTTGATTTGATCTGGCTGTTCACTGACGCCAGTCAGGCAGTTGTGAAGTTGCTGGGCCCAAAGAAGCTGATCCATGCTGATCCTCCTCTCCCTCTCTCTCCCTGATCCTCCTCTCCTGTAAGCACTTATGTCTGAATTCAACTTTGTGCTATGGGGTATTTATGGGGATATTTGGAAGTAGTTGTAAGAACATCACGAAGGTTAGATAATCTTTCGGATCGTATAAGTTATTCACTATTCGGTTCTCCTTTTTTGTGTTTAATTCGGTAATCTTGTAAATAAAGTTTGTTTTGTTTCAAATAAGTAACTTGACCAGTTGCATTCCGACAGGAATGTTCACGTTACACCTGCTTGTAACAAATAGCAAAGTTAGGATCTGGACCATTTTCTTGAAATGTTGTGAGGGGGCCTGGCCTGGTCCATAACAAAGGTTACAGAGTTAATCATTGTTGCCCCGGAATGGCATATATCGAAAATAGACAATAGACAATAGACAATAGGTGCAGGAGTAGGCCATTCAACCCTTTGAGCCTGCACCGCCATTCAAAATGATCATGGCTGATCATTCCTAATCAGTATCCTGTTCCTGCCTTATCTCCATAACCCTTGATTCCACTATCTTTGAGAGCTCTATGCAACTCTTTCTTAAATGAATCCAGAGACTGGGCCTCTACTACCCGCTGGGGCATTCCACACAGTCACCACTCTCTGGGTGAAGAAGGTTCTCCTCATCTCTGTCCTAAATGGTCTACACCGTATTTTTAAGCTATGTCCTCTGGTTCGCCACTCACCCATCAGCGGAAACATGTTTCCTGCTGCCAGAGTGTCCAATCCTTTCATATTCTTATACGTCTCAGTCAGATCTCCTCTCTGTCTTCTAAACTCAAGTGTGTACAAGCCCAGTCGCTTCAGTCTTTCAGTGTAAGATAATCCCGCCATTCCAGGAATTAACGTCGTGAACCTACGCTGCACTCCCTCAATAGCCAGAATGTCTTTTTCTCAAATTTGGAAACCAGAACTGCACACAGTACTCCACGTGTGGTCTCAACAGGGCCCTGTACAGCTGCAGAAGCACCTCTTTGCTTCTGTACTCAATTCCTCTTGTTACAAAGGCCAGCATGCTATTACCCTTCTTCACTACCTGCTGTACCTGCATGCTTGCCTTCATTGACTGGTGTACAAGAACACCCAGATCTCTCTGTACTGCCCCTTTACCTAAATTGATTCCATTGAGGTAGTAATCTGCCTTCCTGTTCTTGCCACCAAAGTGGATAATCATACATTTATTCACATTAAACTGCCATGCATCTGCCCACTCACCTAACTTGTCCATGTCACCCTGTAATCTCCTAACACCCTCATCACATTTCACCCTGCCACCCAGCTTTGTATCATCAGCAAATTTGCTAATGTTATTGCTGATACCATCTTCTATATCATTAACATATATTGTAAAAAGCTGCGGTTCCAGCATGGATCCCTGCAGTACCCCACTGGTCACTGCCTGCCATTCCGAAATGGAGCCATTTATCAGTACACTTTGTTCCCTTTCAGCCAACCAATTTTCAATCCAATCTACTACTTTGCCCCCAATACCATGCGCCCTAATTTTACTCACTAACCTCCTATGTGGGACTTTATCAAAAGCTTTCTGAAAGTCCAGGTACACTACATCTACTGGATCTCCCTCGTCCAACGTCAGAGTTATATCCTCAAACAATTCAAGAATATTAGTCAAGCATGATTTCCTCTTCAAAAATCCACGCTGACTCTGTCCTATCCTGTTACTACTATCCAGATGTGCCGTAATTCCATCCTTTATTATAGACTCCAGCATCTTTCCCAGCACTGAGGTCAGACTAATTGGTCTAAATTTCCTGCTTTCTGTCTCCCACCTTTCTTAAAATGTCGTATAACATTAGCCACCCTCCAATCCTCAGGAACCGACCCCGAATCTATCGAACTCTGGAAAATAATCACCAACGCAACCACGATTTCCCGAGCCACCTCCTTCAGTCCTCTTGGATGCAGACCATCAGGCCCCAGAGACTTATCAACCTTCAGACCTAACAGTCTCTCCAACACCAAATCCTGGCAAATATAAATTCCCTTAAGTTCAGGTCCTTCAGCCACTGTTACCTCAGGGAGATTGCTTGTGTCTTCTCCAGTGAACACAGATCTGAAGTACCCATTTAATTCCTCTGCCATTTCTTTGTTCCTAGTAATATATTCCCCTGTTTCTGTCTTCAAGGGCCCAATTTTAGTCCTAACCATTTTTCTGCCTTGCACATACCTAAAAAAGCTTTTACTATCCTCCTTTATATTATTGGCCAGTTTACCTTCGTACCTCATTTTTCCTCTGCATATTTCCTTCTTAGTAATCCTCTGTTGCTCTTTAAAAGCTTACCAGTCCTCAGTTTTCCCACTTATCTTTTCTATGTTATACTTTTTCTCTTTTAACTTTATATGTTTCTTAACTTCCCTCGTCAGCCACGGCCGCCCATGCCTCCTCCTAGGATCTTTCTTCCTTTTAGGAATGAACTGATCCTGCAACTTCTGCATTATACACAGAAATATCCGCCATTGTTCCTCCACGGTCATCCCTGCTAAGGTACTGCACCATTGAACTTTGGCCAGCTCCTCCGTCATAGCTCTATAGTTCCCTTTATTTAACAGAAGTACTGTCACTTCCGACTGTACCCTCTCCCTCTCAAATTGCAGATTGAAGCTTATTGTATTATGGTCACTACTTCCCAAATGGCTCCTTCACTTCGAGGTCTCTGACCAATTCTGGTTCGTTACACAATACCAGATCCAGAATTGCCTTCTCCCTAGTCGGCTCCAGCACCAGCTGCTCTAAGAATCCATCTCTGAGGCACTCCACAAAGTCTCTTTCTTGAGGTCCAAAACCATCCTGATTCTCCCAGTCTACCTGCATGTTAAAATCCCCATAACAACTGTAGTAACATCTTTACAATAGGCCAATTTCAGCTCCTGATTCAACTTACATCCGACATCCAGACTACTGTTTGGGGGCCTGTAGATGACTCCCAAGAGGGTCTTTTTACCCTTAGTATTTCGCAGCTCTATCCACACTGACTCTACATCCCCTGACTCTAGTTCCCCCCGCGCAAGGGACTGAATATCCTCCCTTACCAACAAGGCCACCCCACCTCCTCTGCCCGTCAGTCTGTCCTTACGATAGCACATGTAGCCTTGAATATTAATTTCCCAGGCCCTGTCCACTTGAAACCACGTCTCAGTTATCCCCACAATATCGTATCTGCCAAAGATTGAGAACATTTTTAAGCTGAGAGTAGAGAGATTTAAAAATCTGTATGATGGCCTGCATTTTCTCTTCAACAGAGACCAATTTGCGTGTGGAATGTTGTTGAGCAGCCATAATCATACCAGACCATAAGGGTCTTATCAGAAAGAAGCAACTAATGGTGATTTTAACCTTAACATCACCAGAGCTCAGGCGAAGGAAAAGGTTAGAAGCAAAGACCTTCATGGGCACTTCAAACCTGTGATGGGTATTGAGCCCACGCTGTTGGTACCATACTGCTCTGCAAATCAAGGATCCAGCCAACTGAGCAAAACCAACTCCTGCAGGTGTTGCAACATCTAGAGGAAGCAATCGATGTGGGAATGAAAACAACTGAAAGGACATCCGGTTAGGTACGTGAATACAAAAGATTTGGAGGGATATTGTCCAGGAGCAGGCATGTGGGGCGAGTTTAATTTTGGATAATGTCTAATATGACAGGTTGGGCCCAGAGGTCTGTTTTCGTACTGTATGACTCAATGACTCTAAGACCGCATTCCTAAGAGTGTAACATTCGGCACTGCACTCAGATTTTTCTTTGATGTATGATTTTTGATCCAACTGCTTCAAATTGCTTATCTTTATTCTTTGATTTCTCCTCCTGCTCCAGCATGTGCCTTTGTGAGCATATTGTCACACAGTCATGAAAATCACAAGATTTACTTGAATTTCCATTATTTTTTCAACCTGAGTGAGCACCTCTCCCACTTGTGATCCAGTTATATTGTTACAAAGTATAACCCGTAATTTTGGTATTGAGAATTTCTCTGTTACTCCTGCCACGATCTCTCCACATTTCACCAGACTCTCCAACCACACTTTATAACTATGGCCTCACGAACTGCATATTCTAGTGGTTGTGCATAGGTTTCTCAGCACGTCTGCCTGAAAACTTGTTAACAAACAATAACACAGGATAAAATGCATCCATTAAAACCATCGTATCATCGCAGGCACCTCTCTATGAGAAACTATTGCCTCACCTCAGTTCTACCACGTCTCCTGTACTGTATCCCCTTGTTCTATAACCCCTTAACTCGGAATCATCCTCACTGTAACTACTCCGTTTAAATATGATAGAATTTTGAAAATTTAGTCAGATTCTTTCTTATGCTTCTCAACACACGAGAATACTTAGTTGACCAAACATCCCCTTATGGGATAGATCTGTCATTGCCAAAATCAGTCCCATGAACCTCTCAACAGAAGTGAATACACAGTTGACCAAACCTTTTCTCATGGGATAGACCTGCCATTCCCAATATCAGCCTCATAAACCACCGCTGCAATCCCTCAATGTCATGGATATCCTCTCTTCCTTACCTTAGGGAGGCCAACGTTGTATGCACTACTACAGACCTGATCGCTAAAGGCTCTGCAAAACTGCTGTAAGGTATCCCTACTTGTTAACTCCAATCCTCTTGCAATGAAGACCCATGCATTATTTATCTTCTCATTGCTTGCTGCCCCACATATCTATTTCCAGTGACTGTTGTAGGAGGGCACCCAGATCGATCAGAGCATCCACATATTGCAATTTATCGTCATTTCTACAATGGTCCTCCTTTCTATTTTTCACACCGAGCCATAAAACTTCACATATAGCCACTTTGGACTGCAGCTACCATGTGTTTCCCGACTCACTCAACTTGTTGAGAAAACTTCGACCCCTCCTTGCCACATCCCCACACTGCAACACAGTTCTGTGCTTTCAGAAACTTGGAAAATTTGTGAATCGTTCTATCATCAGGTCATCTCTACAAACTGAGAATACCTGGTGTACAAGTGGTGTTTATGGCAAAGGGATGCCTCACTGGTAGAAGCTTTCATTTAAAAAAAAACCTGACAGATGGTCCTGTTAATGGAGGACACGAAGGTTCATGAAATTACAATGCTTAAGCTGCCGAGGCTTTTGTTGAAATGCAAAAAGTGAAATGAAGACAATGAGCTGAATCACCTCTTTTGGAACCTGAATGGAAAATACTCTAAATTTCTTGCTATCACGTCACATTTTCCATTTGAGTGTATTTACGAAAGAGTTTAACTGAACAGCCATAATAATATTATAGGGATGAGCCGGCTGCAAAATCTGTGTGGGCTCCTCGTGCTCTGAGTTTCTTTGCTTTATGTCCGAGGCTAAAGGAATCAAAGAGAGAAAGCAGGAGCAGGAACTGATTTATCTGACCATGTTGTGATTACATTGAATAGCAGGTCAGTTTCGAAGGTGAAATAAACAGCGACTACTCCTCTTCTATATGGAACTGGAGAAGTTGTGACAGGTAGCCACTCGTCAAGGGAGGAGAAGAGTAGATGTGACAGTAGCAGTCAAGATGAGGGGCGTCAACAGGATAGGTAGTCGTGAGGTTATTTCCAAAAGTTAGGATATGCAATCTCCTTATGACTTCGGTCACTCAGAAAACAACCAGAGATTTCCTCTGGAAGAAAAACATTTGTAGCTATGTGGGGAAACGTCAGTGTCGTGGGGAAAGGGAGAAAATCGATGCAATAAAAATGTTTTTTTTTGAGAGGCCGAATAGTCTTTCTTTAGTGCTGCATGATTCTGGAAAACTTGCATTGTCATTGGCAAAGGAGCGAGAATGTTATGGAATGTGAAATGTGGTTGGGGAGGAAATTCCAAATTGATCGACGTTCTTCTTTTAGTAAATGACCTTCAGGCCATTAACCTTCAAAATGCTGATCCTACTCTGGCATTCCAATGATGGCCAGCCTGACAGTTCTTAAATTCATGATGCCTAATGGCATTATAAATGGCTGTCCCGCTTGTTTGGTCGTCTGTGATTGGCAACAGGCTGCACTGCAAATCAATATCATTTCCATGGAGTTGAAAGCATTGCTTACTCAGCTGAAAAATTCGGCTTGTTCTACTCAGATCTCCTCCATGAACAATCACACACCACTACGAATCTTCATCACTTTAATTATGCAAGCATCCAAGAAGCATAGAGATGAGGAACAGGTGAAGACCATTTGGCTGTTTAAGCGTTGTAAGAATAGTAATTATTTCTGCAGTTTTTGCGATTGTTATCCAAGTACTGAATTCTGGAGAGACTTCCAGGTACATGGTTTTAACAATTTGGACAGTTTATTTGTGGAACAAGTAAATTTTCCTCTCAGGTTGAGGATCATAATGGAAAATAAAGACTTTTGCTTTTGTTTTAGGGGAAACAGCTGTCACCTGAGAAACACACATTTCCTGCTTGATTAGTCAGTCTTGCAGATGACTTGGCGGTTGGTGTATCTCGACCCATAGAGTCATCACCACGTAAGCAGATCCTTCCGTCCAACTAGTACATGTCAAACATAATCCCACATTAAACCAGCCCCACCTGCCTAATCCTTGCCCTCCAAACCTTTGGTATTCTTTGATCCATCCAAATGTCGTTTTAGTTGTGATTGCACGCAAATCGTCCACGTGAGAAATAACCTCGGCATTAAAAAAAGACTCTTGCCTTTTTAAAAATCTTTCTCCTCTCTTCTTAAAAAATGTGCCCACTAGTATTGAAATACCCCAACCGAGACACAAGACAACTATCATTAATGCCAACAGTTTAGGGCCGAGAGGAAGCGATTCAGTTTTGAAGTTCCAGACCAGGACGCATTGCTTAAATCTGGAAGTGCTTGTGTGAAATCGATTAACTTTAAGCTCCATTGTATGATGAAGAGAGATGGAGGTTGTTCGATTTTGGTGGCACAGACTCCAGGAAGTTCAGCGGAACAGACAGATCTTGGAATGCTAATCCACAGATCTGTGAGGACGGACACAATCGGAGTTTGCATGTATCCAGGTGGATTCTTCTCTGTAACCCCAACATGATCTCAATATAAGATTTTTTTCATCCACAACTGTGAATTCAAAAGTTGTGCTATTCCTTTTCCAATGTTATGCTGACTGGTCTGTCGTTCAATGCTTTATGATTCTCCACTTCTCCAGAAGTAAAGGCTTTGATTAGATTAGATTAGATTACTTAGATTAGATTAGATTACTTACAGTGTGGAAACAGGCCCTTCGGCCCAACAAGTCCACACCGCCCCGCCGAAGCGCAACCCACACATACCCCTACATTTACTCCTTACCTAACACTACGGGCAATTTAGCATGGCCAATTCACCTGACCTGCACATCTTTGGACTGTGGGAGGAAACTGGAGCACCCGGAGGAAACCCACGCAGACACGGGGAGAATGTGCAAACTCCACACAGTCAGTCGCCTGAGTCGGGAATTGAACCCGGGTCTCTGGCGCTGTGAGGCAGCAGTGCTAACCACTGTGCCACCGTGCCGCCCAATGTTGAAGTCTTACCCCAACCGAGACACAAGACAACTATCATTAATGCCAACAGTTTAGGGCCGGGAGGAAGCGATTCAGTTTTGAAGTTCCAGACCAGGACGCATTGCTTAAATCTGGAAGTGCTTGTGTGAAATCGATTAACTTTAAGCTCCAATGTTGAAGTCTTCTTAAACATTTGCCATCTATAAGAGCATGTTTGAAAATTTGTGACCAATGCAGCACTATTTTCACAATTCTATTGCTCATTCGAAGTACTCTGACAGAATTGAAATATATTCACATGTTTTCTGTTAGACTTTTGGTTAGAAACGTGTTAATTGAACTTGTTTGTTCAAAGATTGCGATTAATGTCAGTATCTATGAATCCTAACTGTGACATTGGAAGCTGCTCACCTTTTTACAAGAAGTCCCTGCTCTTGACGGGATTATAACACCGTGTGACTGGGAAGCGCAACTCTGATGCTATTAGCGACCAGCTATTCCAGACAGAAGGGATTCAGAGATAAGAATCTGAGAACAATGGAACGGAATGCTTCTGCCATGGATAGGGATTTCACGTATGGTCTTCACTGGCTCTTTGCGGATCGACCTTGGATAACAGTAGCCCATCGAGTTTCATACGCACTTCAGGTTATACAGGGCGGCTATTTCCCCATGCTTGCGATTTTTGGCATCCCTGGTAAGTATCCATAAGCCATGTATAACCTATGTTACAGTTTTTCTTGTAAATATTTATGTATCTGTAGTCATCGTTATTATAAAACAGATATTTGCACTCCACTGTGAACTAAAACCGAAACACTCAAAGAGGAGCACCTCACCATACGATCTGGAAAAGGAGCATAAAAAGTGCTTTAGCCTGCTTTTCAGTAACTTCCCGCATTGGAATAAAATTCCTCCTTGACACTTTAAAAATAACAAGTAGTAATTCGCTATTCTGAATCTAACAGTGAACAGTTACTAAGACATTAACAAGTAGAATAAATCCCTTCAACTAAATACTGTCCCCGAATAAAACAATATTGTGATGGTAAGCTGTTCCACATCACTCCCATTCATAAGTATAAAATGAACAACATTTATGCTGTTGAAATTACAGCCAGTATACAAGTCTTCCGGGATGTTCTGTGCTTTCTCCGTCGTTTCTTCTGTCAGGAACACCTTCTCATTCATTTGTTGCTTAGATGTCTCGAAGAGAACGATGAGGCTGTGACAGCCAACGATTGACACTGGACAGCTGAAGGCCGTTTACTCTGTCTGATGGCAGCTAGTTCTGAGGTCTTTTTACAACTGTCACCTTCTTTTTTACCCTTGATGTCATGTCAATATTTCTTACAGATTTTGGCAAAACTATCAGAGTTAAATTTAATAGGTTTTTGGTATCGAAGTGCCTTGAGTAAATTGATTGGTTAAATTCTTCGTAAACCTGCTGCTTGGCCTGCTAATTGCACGGTCTTTCAATTCAAATGTCTCAGCTTGGGTTGTTTGTGTACTTACAAACTTTCACCTGGTGATCACAGACATCCATTTTCAATCTCTTTGCACCGACGAAGCACCATCTCTCATACAGCTCACGCCATGCTTCCCCCACCCCCCACCCACCCCCCACCCCCGCCACCACCACCATTTGACAACTACAATTTTACAAACACCAAGCGCTAACTTCCTGCTTGCCAATCTGCAGTTCCTCTACCAACTTCGCAACAACTCGCACGTGGAAAGGAACGATCCAACGTTATGAAAAGATGGCTTCATTTAATTTTTCAAACTGTAATTCCATTATATTACTAGGTCCAAAGCTCAGACCTAGACCTACACTTGCATGTTTTGTTCACATTATATTTTTTTATAATATTTAACACTACCGTTTCTATCCTATATAACCATTTTTCTTTTCGTTTCAGGATAAACCATCCGTGATCATTTTTTTCACGACCGACAATATGTACAATCTGTCGGGTAAATGCTTGTAACCTGACATTACAACGAAATAATCTGATGTACTTATCGTAAATCTTTGCAGAAATATTAAAAGATTGTGATCAGTATACATAATCATCTCTAATACTTTGTTTGCCACGTAAACATTAAAATGTTGCAAGGCCATTACCAGCCTCAATAAGTATTTGTCAATGGCTGAATATATTTCTTACCATTGAATACTGCACAATGCAAGGCTGGATTTTTCACAGCAATCTCAATCCAGAAATGCCGAATGGACTATCCATCTTGGCCTCCTCCAGCGGTTCCCAATCTTTCTGATACCAGATTTCAGGCAATTCAATTAACTCCCCGTGATTTCAAGAAGGTACTGGGTGCTGCAAAGTCTAAGGGCCCTGACAACATTCCGGTAATAATCCTGAATACTCGTGCTCCAGAATTTGTCTCGCCCCATAGCCAGACTGTTCTAGTAAGGTTACAACACTGGCATCTATTTGACAATGTGGAAAATTGCCCAAGTCACGTTCTGGACATAAGAAGAGGGCAAAGCCAACTCGGCCTATTACCACCCCCATCGGTGTACTGTCGATCATCAGTCCAGTGATGGGAGGAGACAGCAACAGTGCCATCAAACAGCACGTACTCACCAACAGCACGTTCAGTGATGCCCAGTTTGGGTTCTGCCAAGGCCACTGAACGCCTTACCTCGTTACAGCCTTGGTTCAAGCATGGATAAAAGATCAGAATTCCAGAAGTGACGTGAGAGTGACTTAATATCAAGGCTGCATTCGAATGAATGCGGCATTAAGGATTACTCTAAAAACAGGAATCAACGTGTTACAGGGGATCAAATCTCCCGTGGTTAGAGT
The DNA here is from genome assembly GCF_037043375.1 of Chiloscyllium plagiosum. Taxonomy (NCBI): domain Eukaryota; kingdom Metazoa; phylum Chordata; class Chondrichthyes; order Orectolobiformes; family Hemiscylliidae; genus Chiloscyllium; species Chiloscyllium plagiosum. The sequence continues at coordinate 19,279,382 of NW_028270179.1, read as the reverse complement.
TTTGCCTGTCACATAGCACGGCAGGCATGGTTGTTGGAGTTAGGTCATCTTAGCTTCAGGACGTCCCTGCAGACGTTCCTCAGGGTACAGTCCCCGGGCCAGCCATCTTCAGCTGCTTTGCCAATTACCCAAGATCTGAAGTCGGAATGCTCGCCAGTGATTGCACGTTGAGGAGAAAGTGAGGTCTGCAGATGCTGGAGATCAGAGATGGAAATGTGTTGCTGGAAAAGCGCAGCAGGTCAGGCAGCATCTAGGGAACAGGAGAATCGACGTTTCGGGCATTCCTGAAGAAGGGCTAATGCCCGAAACGTCGATTCTCCTGTCCCCAGTGATTGCACGTTGTTCAGTAACATTCGTGAATCCTCAGATACTGAAGAAATCCGTGTAAAATGCAACAATTCTCGACAATATCCAGACTTGGGCTGAAGAGTGGCAAGTAACATGCGTGCCACAAAAATGCCAAGCTATGACCATCAACTATAAGCGATGGTCTGAACACTGGCCTTTGACATTCAATGGTGTTACCACGTCTGAAGCCCTATCAACATTCTGGGAGTTATTGTTACGACATTATGGGGAATCCTTCTGCCAATTAAACCAAGCACGCAGAAAAGCTCACCTCACCTCGAGCTCAGTTAAATTATGAGTGACAGAGAACTCTATAATTCCACTGCTTAAAGGAAATAATACCATTTTTGTTAGCTCTAAATGTGAACATTAAATAATAACTATTCACAGCTCCAACCCACCCGCCTTCTCTTAACTGCTTATTATCTTCCTCAAACTCGAAAACAATATGCTGTTCCAATAAGACACACAGTAAAATTGCAGCAACTTAATCTCAAAACCACACAACCGCTGTCGTCTTTAGTGTTTGCCTTCTTCTCGCTGAAGGTCTCCCTGGGTCGTCTGCTTTCTTTTAACTGTGAATACGTTTCAAATGAAAATATGCCTTTGATAGAGAGTGTTTCCTAATGTCTTGGGTTTCTCTCGATTGTAGTTTCTCTCTCTCCAATAATCAAAATGCCTCCACCTTTATATCCAGAACACGGCATAGTCTCACTGGTTCGATGTTGGCAAAACAATCAACTCAAACTCGGTTAGGTTTTCGGATTCTGGGGCATAATTTAAACGGATTGGTTAAATTCGAATTGTTGTCAAAACAGCAACTAAAATCCAGTTATCACTGTCACAGCCAAATGTTACATATTTCAAATTTTCCAGTACAAGCTGGGACTGCCAACTCGTCATATGCACTGCTACTCCCAGTTCAGAGTAGCATTCATTCTATCTGAAAGGCACAGTACACGCTTCCAACTTCATAACATTATCATTGATCATAAACTCATCTGGACTCACCACATAAGCACAGTTGTAAGAGCAGGCTGGAGGCTGGATATCCGTGGCGACTAGCTTACCTCCTGACTCCTGAAAGCCTGCCCACTATCTCCAAAGCAGAAGTGAGGAGTGCGATGGAATACTCCACAATTGTCTGGATGACCGCAGCTCTAACAACATGGAAGAAGCTTGACATCATCCGGGTCAAAGCTGCCCCTTTGATTGGCACTGAGTTGACAACCATCCTCGCCCTCCACAACTGGCACTCAGTAACAGCAGTGTGTACTATCTACAGGATGCACTGCAGAGATTCACCAAAACTCTTGAGACAACTCCTTCCAAACCCACGACCGCTTGCATCTCGAAGGGCAAATACAGCAGGCATTTGGGAACACCGCCATCACGTTCAAGTTCCCCTCCAAGTCGCTCACTATCCTGAAGTGGAATTGTATCGGTGTTCCGTTACTGTTGCTCGATTAAAATCCTGGAATTCCTTCCTCAGTGGCATTCTGGTCAACCTACAGCAAGTGAACTGCAACAGTTCAAGAAGGCAGCTCACCATCATCTTCTCAAGGGCAAGTATTCACGGGCAAAAAATGCTGGTTTGTCAGCGACTGTCACATCCCAGTGAATGAATAAGTACATTATCGAGTCTATTATTGGTAAATAAACTATAGACCTTTCAATTCCTCCTCGTGTAATCGTCATCCTGGAGCAATACAGCTCCAAAAACTGCATTGCTTGCGTCAGTGGCGACTTTGTAGATGTTCAAAACATTTGGCACGGCTAAAACTGGTGCGTTGATTAAAACGGCTTTTAAAATCTCAGATGTCTCCTGGCCTTGTTCTGTCTACTGAAATTTTGTGCTTTTTTTATGGGTGATGCGCAATATCTCTGCAAAATGAACCTCAACTCATTCATCTTTCTTTCTGGTTTTCCCTTCGTTTTGGACTTATTGGTTGTGGCACGTTGTCACAAGAATGTCTCAGAACGTCGACTAGGGGACTGCCAGAAAGGTGAATCACTGATTTAAAAACTGACTTTGAGCATCGGGGACCTCAATTGTTGGTTCAGCAGCAGGAAGAGCTGGAGGGTCGACCAGTGAGCTGCCGGGAACGTGAATCACTGACTGAAAAACATACCAAGTGAACAGACAGACTGCACGCTGAGCAGGAGCAAACCCGAGACTGCTGAGTAAGTGAAGTTGGTGAATATTTGGGGGGCTGTGTTATCTGATACACTACTTACATACTGTCTCCCACCCATCCTCCTCTAACCAAAACAATATATTCTGTGTGCCGGTTTGGTAAGGCAATTAGTTTTTCGTTCTTTATTTTTCAGAAGTCTCTTTGGAAATTTAGAATAGTGGGAATTGAAGTTTGGGCACTACAACGCTGCTCCTGCAGAATGTGGAAGGTAAGGCTCGCCAGTAGCGTCCGTGCTGACTTCATCTGCAGGAAGCGCACCAAACTCCAACTCCTCACAAATCGTGTTCGGCAGCTGGAAATGGAGCTGGATGAACTTTGGTTGTTTCGTGAGGCAGAGGTTGTTATTAAAAGGAGTTACAGGTAGGTAATCACACCAGGTAAAAGAAAAAAGGCAGATGGGTCACAGTCAGGGAATGGAAAGGGAAACAGCAGACAGTGCAGGGATCCCTGCGGCCATTCCCTTCCACAACAATTTTATAATTTTGAATACAGTCGGGAGGGGCGGTTCACCAGGGGAAAGCCATGAGGTGTCTAGCACAGGGTCTGTCCCTGTTGCTCAGAAGGGAAGTGGGGAGAGGTGTAGTCATTAGGGATTTCATAGTTAGGCGGACAGATAGGAGATTCTGTGAGAACGAGAGACACTCATGTTTGGTGTGGTGTCTCCCAGGTGTCAGCGTTCGTGATGTTTTTGGGATTGTTGAGAGTGAGCGTAAACATACCCAAGTCGTGGTCCATGTAGACACTAACAACACTGGTCGGAAAAGGCATAGATATTTAAGGCAGAACTTCAAGGCGCTAGGGTAGAAGCTTCGAGCTAGAAACAACAGAGTTGCTATCTCTGGTTTATTGCCCGTGCTACGTGCTAGCGAGGTGAGGAATAAGGAGAGAGTGGGGTTCAACACGTAGCTACAGGAATGGCGAAAGAGGGAGGGGTACGGATACCTGGATAATTGGGGCTCATTCTGAGGTAGATGGAACATCTATAAACAGGATGTTCGACACCTGAACCAGAGAGATACCAATACATTTGGCGGGGAGGAATTTGCTAATGGTCTTCGGGAAGGTTAAAATTAATTCAGCAGGTGGTTGGTAACCGAATCATTGTTACAGTGTACAGGAGGATGAGAGTGGTGAGGATAGAAATACGGGTTCAAGGTCGCAAGCAGTCAGGTGGTTTGAAGTGTGTCGACTTCAACGCCAGGAGAATCCAGGATAAGGTGAGTGAACGTACAGCATGGGTTAATTGCTTAGACATCGATGTTGTGGCCATTTCGGAGATGGTTGGTGCAGGTTCCAGGATTTAGACGTTTCAGAAAGAACATAAAAAATGGTAAAAGAGGGAGAGATATGGCATTTCTCGTTAAGTATAGTATTACCGTGGCAGAAACCACGCTTGAGGACTCGTCTACTGAGTATGTCGACTCAGGTTAGAAACAGGAAAGGAGAGCTCAACCTTTTGGGAGTTTTCTGCAAACCTCCAGAGCTGTAGCAGAAAGGGTAGCAAAGATGATTCTGGATAGGAGCGAGAGTAATAGGATAATTGTTATGGGGGTGGTGGCTTTAGGGTGGTTTCCAAACATTGACTGGAAGTAATATAGTTCGAGTAATTTAGATGGGTCAGTTTTTGTCCTATGCGCAGAGGGGTTTCCTGACACAGTATGCAGACAGGTCAACAAGGGTGAAGCCACAATTGATTTGGCCCTGGGTAATGAATCCGGCCAGGAGTTCGATCTGGAGGGTCATGAGCACTTTGGTGATAGTGACCACAGTTCGGTTATGTTTACTTTAGCGATGTGGTTTACTAAAGAATTTGAATCTCTTGTTAAGAGGAATAAAAAGGCTTATTTTAGGATGAGACGTGAAGGCTCAGTTGGGGCGTTAGAGAGTTACAAGTTGTCAGGAAAGACCGAAAGAGAGAGCTAAGAAAATCCAGGTGGTGATATGAGAAGGCATTGTCGGATAGGACTATGGAAAATCCCAAAACTTTCAATAGGTATATCAGGAATCAAAGAAAGACTAACTAAGATTGGGGCCAATCAATCAGAGCAGTAGCAAGTTGTGCGTGGACACCAAGTAGATAGGCAAGCACTAAATGATTATCTTCGATCAGTATTCACACAATAACAAGACATTGTGGTCGAGGAGAATACTGTATTACTCGCTGTTACATTAGATGGGATTAAGGTTCACAAGGAGGAGGTGTTCGCATTTCTAGAAAGAATGATAATCGATATTTCATCTTGGTCGGATATAAGTTATCCCAGCATTTTCTGAAGACTTAGGGAGGAGATTGCAGCATCTTTGGCTCTGATCTTTATGTCGTCAACGGCGGCAGGAATAGTGCCAGAAGACTGGAGGATTGTAAACGTTGTCCCCTTGTTCAAGAAAGGGAGTAGGGACAACCCTGGCAATTATAGACCAGTGAGCCTTACTTCGGTTGTGGGTAAAGTGTGGGAAGGATTACAAGATAAAACATTTATACTCATTTGGAAGGGAATAATTTGATTAGCGGTAGTCAACACAGTTTTGTGAAGGGTAATTTGTGCCTCACAAACCTTGTGGAGATTTCTAAGACCGTGGATGAGGGCAAAGCGGTTGATGTGACGTTTTCTGGATTTCAGACATACATTTGATAAAGTTCCCCGCGGGAGGCTATTGCTGAAAATATAGAGACATGGGATTGAGGGTGATTTAATGGTTTGGACAAAATTGATTGATGGGAAATGTTCATCCTGGAGATGAGTTACAAGTGGTGTTCCGCAGGGATCTGTTTTGGGGGCACTGTTTTTTTGTAATTTTTAGAAATGATCTGTATGATGCTTTAGGACAGTAAAACTGCAGATGACACTAATGTTGGTAGAGTTGTAGGTTACAGAGGGACATAGGTGAGCTTTTGTGCTGGGTTGAGAGTTGGCAAATGGAGTTTAGTTAGAAAAGTGGTAGGTAATTCACTTTGGAAGGAACAAAACATTAATAAAGAGCACTGGGCTAATGAAAAGATGTTTGGTAGTGTAACTGCGTAGGGAGATGTCAGTGTCCATTTTCATAGATCTCTGAGAGATGCCACCCAGGTTGATAGGTTTTTTAAGAAAGCAAAAAGTCTGCTAGCTTTTATTGGTCAAGGGATTGAATTTCGGAGTCATGTGGTGATGCTGCAGATGTACAAAATATTGGAGTATTGCATGCAGTTCTGGTTTCCGCGTTATAGGAGTAATGTAGAAGGTTTGGAACGAGTTCAGAGGACATTTACTGTGATGTTGCCTGACATTGAGGGAAGGTATTGAGCAGAAAGCCGAAGGGACTTGAGGCTATTTTCGTCAGAGAGAAGAAGCTTGACAGGTGGCTTAATAGAGACATATAAGATAATCAGAGCATTCAATATGGTGGACAGTGAGTCTCTTTCCTAAGATGGTGATGGCTCGTATGAGGGGATGTCGCTTTAGTTATAGATATAGGAGTTATAGATATAGGACAGATGTCAGAGGTAATGTTTTTATTCAGATAGTAATATGCGTTTGGAATACCCTCCTGGCAATAGTCGTAGACTCGCCAAATTTAAGGACATTTAAATGATCATTGGATAGACATGTGAATGAAAATGGAAAATTATAGGTTCGATGGGCTTCAGTTTGTTTTCACAGATCTGCACAACATTGAGGGCCAAAGGACCTGTATTGCACTGTAATGTTTTATGTTCCATTTTCCAATTTCAGCGCATTTCCTTTCTTGTAACTGCTCAGTTCCCCTGTTTTCTTCTGGTATTTCTACGACAATAGGCATCAATCCAACGTGTGGTCAAGCTACACCATTTTCAAGAATAAACTATTCCTGGAATAGCCAATTTTTCCAATCCTCATGCTATCACTCCCCAGACTTGATTGTACTTTTTAGCCTTAATTTACACAGGAGAACATTACTCTTTTCTCCATTTATACCTCAGATTTCCACTCTCTCGGGCAATATTTCAGAAGAAGTGCAAACCTTTTCATCTCTTATTATTAGAGACAGATCACCTCCCATAGCTCTCAATGTTTTAACTTATCTTCCTCAGTCCCCTGAATTAATCTTACACACACATGTGAAGTCTTTGAATACATCGAGTGCTAACATACTATCCAGCCCATAACGAGGCTGTGCATTCTGCTGCAGCTCTTCGAATTCTCGCAATATTTTCTTCATTATTTTAACTCATCCCATTTGTTCAGCGCCTTTTACCACATTCTTTTTCCCAGTGTCTTTCTTAAACTGCCAGTACTTTGACTTTGTGTGCCCCACCTTATTGCAACGAAAACACGAGTTCTTTCATCTCTTTTCCAAACTCCTGGATTTCTTTATTTTTCATTATATGTGATAAATTGTTCCCAGTGTGATCTAATTTTTGCTTTTCATTGAAGGATCTTCCTCTTTCCCAATTTCTAGCCCTCACGGAATGAAATTCCATTCTGAAGCTAGATTTAGATTTGTGCCCTAATACATATTCATCCGCCATCGCTGCAGCTCTTCTCGCTGTTATAACTTCCGGCTTCTCAGCATGAGTTCTTATCATTTCTGTAGGTAAGTTTGCAAACTCGATAAGCAGAATGATACCTCTAAGAGCCTAAAGCGTCTTTTCTATCTTTAATGCTCTCATCAATTTATCAGAGTTGCTTTGTTTAATTCTTTCAAACTTGATATAAGTCTGACTTGGTTCCTTTCATAAATGTTTGATACGCTGTTGATGTGCTCTGGTACCAATTCGTAAGTACTCAAAATAGCCTCTTATTTTAAAAAAGTCATTTTTTTATCATTCTCTTCTGATACATCTTGCAAAAAAATCATTAGCTCTAACTTTATTTAGATCAACAAAACCCACCTTGTCTCTGGCCAGTTAATCTGTGTCGCCACTTTCTCAAAGGCGAACCCTTTGAACCCGATGCAAATAGCAAAATGATAAGAAATTTATTGAGTCTCATAAAACCTCGATTCTCTGTTTATTTCCTATTACAGTCCAATCTTAATTATAAAGAAATCTCAATCATCTGCGTTAATAGACACACATTCATACTGATTCTTTACTGAAGCAGGAAACGTGCAACCTAGTTTTAGTTATTTTTGTGCACCGGGAAGAAGAAGGTTGAGGAAGTGAGATCATTAAATCATCGCATCTATTAAGGTTAACAGTTGAATGGAGTCTCACAAGGAATACAACCTGACAATGACAAAACTCCAGCAAGCACATATTTAGTGATGTCTGCTCGATTCGAGCGAATCACCCACATGTAGATAATTAACAACGATTGTTCCTCTCAGTAACAAAATATCAGCGCTCTTAGGTGTGGTACTCTATGTTTGAAAGTAATCAGTGCAATTTGGCATTGACTGACACGCAGTAATGGGCGGAACTGAGAATTGCAAGTGCTGGAGATCAGATTGGTGCTGGAAAATTTAGTAGTTGAGGCAGTATCCAGAAAGCAGGAATATCGACGTTTCGGGCAGGTGCCCCTCATCAGGAAAACCCTTCCTGATGAAGGGATCTTGCCTGAAACGTCGATTTTCCTTCTCCTCGGATGCTACCTGACTTGCTGTGCTTTTCCATCATCAATCTAATCGTGACACCCAGTAATACCTACTCTCAGATAACCTCCTGTCCCTGACTTTACAGTACAACCCGTTACATCGAAAGCAATAACTTTTCACAAAAAAAACAATGCCTGTGGTCTAGAAAGCATTGAGCCATTATTTTTTCTGCAGACAATGTCTTCGAATGAAATGTTCCATTGCCAGTGTAATAACTTTATGCTTTAGGGGAAGTCCACGGGCATACTGAAGTTGTTTAGTTTTTGCCCCCTTTGAGCACACATTTTACAACAGCCCATAAACTTTCCCATAAACATTCTCTGTATAGCTGAGGGACTTGTGTGCAGCTGTGGTCTCTGCACGATAGGAAGGATAAGATTTCATTGGAACGGATGCAGAAGAGAATCACCAGACTGTTTTCTGGTCCAGAGTGTTAGCTATGATGACAGGCTGGATAATATTTGGTTATTTCTCTGAAACAAGGAAGTCAGAGAGCGAAGCTAACAACGGTGCATCTGTTTGCGACAGGCATGGGTACAGTGAGTAGAAAGCAGCTTCTCCCTGTTGTGAAAGCAAAGGTAGACGGGGTACGTGGCTCTTGTGGTGTAGAGACAGTATCCCTTGTTGAGCTAGGAGGCCTAGGTTCAAGTCCGACTTGCTTCAGAAGTATACACTAGCATCTCTGAACAGGTTGATTAGAAAGATAGGATATCTTGTTTTAAAAGCAAGGGGCGCACTTTCAGAGACCAGAGGAGATATAAGGCTATTTTTCGCAAAGATTGGTAGTGGTGTTCTGGAATGTATTGGCTGTGAGGTTATTTGAGGGTTGCATCCTCACAAAAATAAAGAGCATTTGGATCAGTACTTGAAGTCTCAGAAAATTCAAGGCTGCATCAAACTGATCTTTGTGATGAACACTGAAGCTCAGTGGTTGCTAGGGGCTTTGAGATGGATATTATCTTTTCCAAACTACTTTAGCAATCGGCAGTGAATGCATTGTTGTGTATATGATAGCAGCATAAGTTTGTCCAACGTGTTTAGCCCAGAATGCAGTACTACGAATGTTTAGTATTTGGGTACCAGTCCATTACCAACAGAAATATAGAAACTCTGAGCATTCGGCGTTTCAATCTTGCTCTGTGAGAACTATATCGAACCCCTTCTTGAATGCTTTCAATGTTGCGCCCTCAATCATTTTCTATGGCAGAGAATTCCACTGACTCATCAGTGTCTCAGTGAAGACACCTCTCCTGATCTGCCTACTAAGTGTCCTACTTTGTATTCTTCCCTGGTCTGGACTCCAATCACCCCTGGTCTGGACTCCATGGTTTCTGGGAATATCAAACCAGTGTTAATTCTGTCTAGCCTTGTTGGAGTTTTATCGGTTTGTATGAGACACCCCCATCAATGTGGCAGGACTAGCTCCAATGGGAAGTGGCGGGGGCAGTATTTCGTGATCAAATTCTTTGCAGGTCAATCAGCACGACCGTTTGAGTGCCTTCACTGATGGCATCAGGGAGTTAGTGTTGAATGGGTTGTGGTTTGGGACCCCCTCTTTCTCATGATCTGTTGGATGATAATGACACTTGCTACGTGGAGCGCAGTCTTTACTGTGATACTGTCTCAGTGCCTTTGCGAACGAACAGTGGAACATGTGTCCAGTATTAACGAACCCACCATCTTGTTGACCTGTATCCACACGCTGGGCACATCTTGGCAAAACAATTTCCTTCTTCTCCCGATTCATCTCCAGAAGGTTGGCTACGTTTCCATTTTGGGCGAAATGCTTCTAGTTCTGCAGACAACGACAGGGTCTTTTTCTCACTGTTGAGTAGCCATTTTCGTGCGCTCTCTCTCTTTCTCTCTCTGTCAAGGTGGTCTCACTCGGATACTGCTTTTAATCCTGCCCTCAGCCCTCTTTTTGACATAAAAGCCTGGGGTTAAGTAAATGGCCAAAGTGGGGTGAGAGATGCAGGGTTTGTAGGCCATGACCGAATGGTTATATCACTAGAGTATTAATCCAGAGATTCAGGTTAAGCATTGCGTCTCAGTTTCGAATCCACCCCTCATGGGTTTTGCAGTGAATAACACTTGGTATGAAGTGTTTAATGCCGGGCACGAAGCCATTGTTAATCATCTTATAATCCCATCTTGCTCAGTAATGTTACGAGGAAGGCAATGTACCATCGTTAACCAATCTGGCCTCCAGACCTATAGCAATGGAGTTTATTCTTAAATGACCACTCGTGCAATTAGGCTTGGGAACAATAAATGCTGCACTGGCCAGCGATACTCATGTACATGTGATTGAATAAAAGGAATACGGTAGCCCTAGTTTGTATAAACATCCTGCACTGTCCAGCAGCTTCATAACATCTCAACAAACATCGTGAGATCCTTTCGTTCTTTCCTTTTAGGAGCCGGTGTTATCCATTTCGGAGAGGTCCATGTTTTCACCTCAATGTCATTTTTTTGTGAATGGCGGGTTGCGGGTAGATGTCTCTGTGGCTCCACCACCACACTCCTGACTAGTTTCTGCTCCCAATAAACACTTTTTCTCTCGATCTATTCCAGTCGCCAATTTCTCACTTCTCCCTTTCTTGACTTTGCTGTCTATCTTTCTCACCTCTTGGCTACACCAAGGTAACCGTGTCATCCACTAAGGGGTGAGTTGCGTCCAATTGAGAACAATTTGATTTTACCTGCTGTACCCTATCTTCAGCATTTTCAAGAACATAAGATTATCCCAGCAACAATCGTTCAACTGGGTGATTGTGTTGTCCGCTTTGTTTCTCCGACCGAGGCGTTTAGCTGTTTTATTTGAGTTCTAGTGCTCTTGGGGGTGGGGGGCTTTAAACTAACTCTGCAGGGGCATGGGAAGCCAGACTGCAGCTTTAGGGTGCAGGACCTGGAGTGTACGGAGGTTAGGAACATGGCATCAATTTCAAGGGAGGGTGCCCGTAAACAGGAAAGTGGCTTTAAGTGTGTATACTTCAATGCAAGAAGTATACAAAATAAGGTAGGTGAACTTGCAGCGTGGGTTGGTACCTGGGACTTCGATGTTGTGGCTATTACGGAGACATGGGTAGAACAGGGACAGGATTGGCTGTTGCAGGTCCAAGGATTCAAATGTTTTAGTAGGGTCAGAGGTGGGGGTAAAAGAGGGGGAGAAGACTCGTCATCTGAGGTAGTTTGGACTGAGGTGAGGAATAGGAAAGGTGAGCTCACCCTGTTAGGAGTTTTTTACAGGCCTCCTAATAGTCCTAGAAACGTAGAAGAAAGGATTGCGAGGATGATTCAAGAGAAGAGTGACAGTAATAGGGTGGTTGTTATAGGGGACTTTAACTTTCCTGATATTGATTGGGAAAGCTATAGCTCAAGTTCGTTAGATGGGTCAGTGTTTGTCCAATGTGTGCAGGAGGGTTTCCTGACACAATATGTAGACAGGCCAACAAGAGGTGAGGCCATACTGGATTTGGTTCTGGGTAACGAACCAGGCCAGGTGTTAGAATTAGAGGTAGTTGAGCACTTTGGGGACAGTGACCACAATTCGGTGACTTTTACTCTAGTGATGGAGAGGGATAAGTGTGCACTACAGGGCAAGAGTAATAGCTGGGGGCAGGGAAATTATGATGCGGTGAGGCATGACTTAGGATGTGTGGCTTGGAAAAGTAAGCTTCAAGGCAAGGGCGTAATTGATATGTTGAGCTTGTTCAAGGAGCAACTATTGAGTGTCCTTGACAATATGTACCCGTCAGGCAGGGAGGAAAGGGTCGTGTGAGGGAGCCGTGGTTTAATAAGGAGTTGGAATCCCTTGTTAAATGGAAGAGGGCGGCCTATGTAAAGATGAGGCGTGAAGGTTCAATTGGGGCGATTGAGAGTTTAAACTAGCCAGGAAGGACCTTAAGAGAGAGCTAAGAGCAGCAAGGAGGGGACATGAAAGGTCCTTAGTTGGGAGGATTAGGAAAAGCCTAAGGTTTTCTATAGGTCTGTCAGGAATAAAAGAATGACTAGGGTAGGAATAGGTCCAGTCAAGGATAGGAGTGGGAAGTTGCGTATGGAGGCTGAAGAGATTGGGGAGACACTGAATGAATACTTTTCGTCAGGAGTAGTGCCAGAAGATTGGAGGCTAGCAAATGTGGTTCCCTTGTTCAAGAAGCAGAGTAGGGATAACCCTAGTAACTATAGGCTGGTGAGTCTCACTTCTGTTGTGGGCAAAGTCTTAGAGAGAATTGTAAGGGATAGGATTTATGAACATCCAAATAGGAATAATATGATCAAGGATAGTCAGCATGGTTTTGTGAAGGGCAGGTCGCGCCTCACAAACCTTATTGAATTCTTTGAGAAGGTGACTAAGGAGGTGGACGAGGGGAAAGCGGTAGATGAGGTGTATATGGATTTTAGTAAGGCGTTTGATAAGGTTCCTAATGGTAGACTACTGCAAAATATGCGGAGGTATGGCATTGAGGGTGAGTTGGAGGTTTGGATAAGGAGTTGGCTGGCTGGAAGAAGACAGAGGGTAGGAGTTGATGGCAAAGGTTCATCTTGGAGTGCCGTCACTAGCGGTGTTCCGCAAGGATCTGTTTTGGGACCATTGCTGTTTGTCATTTTATAGATGACCTGGAGGAGGGGTTAGAAGGTTGGGTGAGCAAGTTTGCGGATGACACGAAAGTCGGTGGAGTTGTAGACAGTGAGGAAGGATGTGGCAGGTTATAACGGGATATAGACAAGCTGCAGAACTGGGCAGAAAGGTGGCAAATGGAGTTCAATGTAGGTAAGTGTGAGGTGATTCACTTTGGTAAGAGTAATAAAAAGATGGGGTACTGGGCTAATGGTCGGATACTTGGTAGTGTGGATGAGCAGAGGGATCTTGGTGTCCATGTACACAGATTTTTGAAAGTTGCCACCCAGGTAAATAGTGCGGTGAAGAAGGCATATGGCTTCCTGGCTTTTATTGGTAGAGGAATTGCGTTCCGGAGTCCTGAGGTCATGTTGCAGTTGTATAAGACTCTGGTGCGGCCACATCTGGAGTATTGTGTGCAGTTTTGGTCGCCATACTATAGGAAGGATGTGGAGGCACTGAAACGGGTGCAGAGGAGGTTTACCAGGATGTTGCCTGGTATGGTAGGACGATCGTATGAGGAAAGGCTGAGGCACTTGGGGTTGTTTTCATTGGAGAAAAGAAGGTTTAGGGGTGACTTGATAGAGGTGTACAAGATGATCAGGGGTTTAGATAGGGTCGACAGTGAGAATCTTTTTCCACGTATGGAGTCAGCTATTACAAGGGGGCATAGCTTTAAATTAAGGGGGGTAGGTATAGGACAGATGTTAGGGGTAGGTTCTTTACTCAGCGAGTCGTGAGTTCATGGAATGCCCTGCCAGTAGCAGTGGTGGACTCTCCCTCATTATGGGCATTTAAGCGGGCATTGGATAGGCATATGGAAGATAGTGGGCTAGTGCAGGTTAGGTGGGCTTGGATCGGCGCAACATCGAGGGCCGAAGGGCCTGTACTGTGCTGTATTCTTCTATGTTCTATGTTCTCCCAAGTCCAACTGAACTCCTTTGCCTTCTTTGGCTAGTTTTGTTTACATCTCTAAGATGTATGCCCTCGATTTTAGCCACACTCTTTTTGTCTGCCTCCCATTTTTCAATCAAGTCTGAATTCTTATCAAGGAGGTGTCTGATTTAATTGGAACAGGATCTGAATGCTTGCTTTATGATGCCAATATCTAACACTTCCTCCACCTTATTCTCATCATCCATGTTGGTGTTGTTCTGTTACGGGATCTCTGGAGTGTCCATCTATTTCTCAGCTGGAGAGAAAGAATTATCACCTTGCCCCATCTGTGCTGTCTCTGTTTCTATAGGTGAACGGGTGGATTTCACCCCTTGTCCCATCATACTCTATTGCTTCATTGGCTGATGTAATCTGTAGTTTGTCGACTGTGGCATTTAAAATTATTATCTAAATAATTAAGAAATATCTTCAGGCTTCTGTCAGCCATTTAAGCAGTGGGTTCTGGATAAACACATTTAGTTGACGCCTTTCCCTTCGCTCGCCTAAGGTATTTATTTTCCTTCACTTAAATCAATGCCCTCGTGGTAATTGATTAGAGTCAGAGAATCATAGAGATGTACAGCATGGAAACAGACCCTTCGGTCCAACGCGTCCATGCCGACCAGATATCCCAACCCAATCTAATCCCACCACTCCATCAAGAGAAATATTTATTCTGTCTACCCAGATAAACCCTGCCAGATCCTCCAAAGACGATAACCACGATAAATCTAGTCCCATCGGCCAGCATTTGGTCCATTTCCCTCTAAACCCTTCGTTTCTTTTCACCCATCCAGACACTTTTTTAAATGCTGTATTCATACCAGTCTCCACCACTTCCTCTGGTCCTTCATTCCATACACAAATCACCCTCTGCGAAACGTAGGCGCGCTTATTTTTGTGTGAGAGAAAAAGAAGCTGTTAATGAAATTATTTACAAGGGATTTCGCCCCACATCTTTGCAAGAACAGAAAACTATCACTGATTAAGCCATTCTACTTGAAATAGAATGGATATATACTGTTCGAATTTTTAGATATCTCAATTTTCTCAATGGAGAAGAATTTGTTAAGTGAGTAAAAGAAACATTTCTGATTCAATATGTGTATGTACCTTCTCGAGAAGGTGCAAACCCTGACTTACTCTTGGGAAATAAGGGAGGGTAGGTGAATGAGTTATCAGTGAGGGAGCACTTTGGGTCCACCGATCATAATTTTATTCGATTTAAAATAGTGATGGAAAAGAATAGACCTCATCCAAAAGTTGGAAGAAGGCTAATTTTGAAGGTGTTACGTAAGAAGTTTCAAAAGCTGGTTGGGGTAGATATTCGAAGGTTGCCTGGAAAATGGATAACCTTCAGAAATGAGAGAACGGGAGTCCTGAGACAGTGTATTCCCGTTAGGGTGTCTGGAAAGTCTGGTAGGTGTAGTAAATCCTTGAGAATTAAGAAATTAAGGCTCTGGTTAAGAAGAAAAGTAAGCATGTGCCTCAGGTACAGGCAAGATAAATCAAATGTATCTTGAGAAAAGTATAAAGGCAGTAGGTGCATACTTAACAGGGAAATCAGGAGGTAGAAGGGGACATGAAATAGCTTGGCAAATGGAGTTAACGAGAATCCAAAGGGCTTTCACGAATATATTAAGGACAGAAGGGTAAGTAGGATGAGAACAGGACCCCTTAACGATCAGCAAGGCGGTCTTTGTGTGGAAGCACAGGAGATGGGTGAGATACTAAACGAGTATTTTGCATCAGTGTTTACTGTGGGAAAGGACATGGAACGTATAAAATGTAGGGAAATAGATGGTGACATCTTGAAAAATGTCCATATTACAGAGGAGGAACCGCTGAATGTCTTGAGAAGCATAAAATTGGATAAATGCGCAGGACCTGATCGGGGTACCCGAGAACACTGTGGGCAGCTCGGGAAATGATTGCTGAGCGCCTTCCTGAGATACTTGTATCAGCGATAGTCACAGGTGAATTGCCAGAAGACTGGAGGTTGGCTAACCTGGTGCCACTGTTTAAGAAGGGTGGTACGAGATCCTGTCGTCTGTGTTGTGAAAGTTGTTGGAAGGATTTCTGAGGTACAGGATGTATATGTATTTGGAAATGCAAGAAATGATTAGGGAGAGTCAACATCGTTTGTATATGGGAAATTATGTCTCACAAACTTGATAGAGTTTTTTGAATAAGTAACAAAGAGGATTTATGAGGGCAGAGCGGTTGCCGTGGTCTATTTGGACTTCAGTAAGGCGTTCGGCAACGTTCCTTATGGAAGTCTGGTTAGCAAGGTTAGATTTCATGGAATAAAGGAAAACTAACCATTTGGTTAAAGAACTCGTTCAAAGATTGAAGACAGAGAGTGGTGGTTGAGGGTAGTTTTTCAGAGCCCTGTGACCAGTGGAGTGCCACAAGAATGGGTGCTGGGTCCACTGCTTTTCGTTATTTATATAAATGATTTGGTTGTGAGCGTAAGAGGTATGGTTAGTAATTTGTCAATGACACCAAAGTTGGAGGTGTATTGGTCAGCGAAGTAGGTTACCACAGATTGCAACGGGAGTTTGATCAGATGGGCAAATGGGCTGGGAAGTGACAGATGGAGTTTAACTTAGATAAGTCTGAGGTGCTACATTTTGGGAAAGCAAAATTTAGCAGGACTTATGCACTTAATGGCAAGATCCTAGGGAGTGTTGTTGAACAAAGATACATTGGATTGCAGGTTCTTGGCTCCTTGAATGTGAACGCGCAGATAGATAGGATAATGAAGAAGGCGTTTGGTATGCTTTCCTTTATTGATCAGAGAATTGAGTGCAGGAGTTGGGAGGTCATGTTATGGCTGTACACGACATTGGTTAGGCCACTTTTAGAATATTGCGTGCATTTCTGGTCTCCTTCCGATCGGAAGGATGTTGTGAATCTTGAAAGGCTTCTGAAAAGACTTATAAGAGTGTTGCCAGGGATGGAGGATTTGAGCTGGAGGGGGACGTTGACTAGGCTAGGATTTCTTTCCCTGGAGCTTCGGAAGCTGAAGGGTGACCTTATAGAGGTCTATAAAATCATGAGGGACATGGATAGGTTAAATAGACAGGGTCTCTTCCCTTGGGTCGGGCAGTCCAGAACGAGAGGGCATAGGTTTAGGGTGAGAGGGGAAAGATATAACAGATTCCTAAGGGACAACTTTTTCTCGCAGAGGTTGGTGCATATTTGGAGTGAGCTGCCAGAGGAAGTGGTGGAGGCTAGTATGATTGCAACATTGAAAACGCATCTGCGTAGGGATATAAATAGGAAGAGTTTGGAGAGATAAGGGCAGAGTGCTGGCAGGTGGGATTAAATTGAGTCTGCATATTTGGTTGGCATGGAGATGTTGGACCAAAGGTTTTGTTTCTGTGCTGTACATCTCGACGACTCTATGAAAATATAGAAGGCATTTGCTATCAACAACGATTTTCTGAATTTGACAACCGCCTATAAACATTGCAAACACAGTAATGTACAAACATTCTTAATTCATCAGGTCACATTTAATATTGTATCTCAGTATACAAGAACCACAGTTCACTACAAAATGCAGTGACTTATATTTTCACCGTCCTGGTGATAATCCTTTTGAGATTGACTGCTAATTATATTCATATCTTCATTCGTATTTTGCCATGTTCCTTTGGTGTTATTAACTCTTGGTCTTAAATTAAAAGGAGAATAGTGTCTTTTTTTGGATATCTTCAGTGCCTCAACACCAACTGCACAGAAGCAGGAATCACAGACGAAGGATTTGGATAGCATTCCAGACTGAGATAAAGAGAAATTACTTTGCTCAGAGAGAATTCAGTCTGGTGAATACAAGCAGGTGGGCCGAACAGAATGCAATTTCCCTGATTAGAGATGGTGTCAGGAAGCCTTAGTTGGTAGATATATACAGGAGTGTCAGGTTTTCTGGCACTCTGAAAGCTAGCTCTGAGGGAGATGGACCATTGTCAAGGATTTCCACGCGTAAACAATGTGTAAATTGTGAATGAGATACTGGCTTCTTGAAGTTATTTTAGTGAGATTATGGTAGCCTCGGCTAGAGGTAGATATTGACACGAAAACATTGAATGTTTACAAGAGGTAGATTTTTTTTCAGAACTGAAAGTTTTGGGGAGAAAGCGGGAACAGTCATGGAGTTACATCATCAGTCTTCATTGAATTGAATATTGCAGCAGAATCGAGGGGAGGAATGTTCTACTCCGGCTCCTATTACCTACGCTTTTGCTTTTAATATTGATAGTAAATGGTGTACACCGTTCAAGTGCACATTGGAACAGTAAGGTTCATTGCTCAAGGATGGGGAATGAATTAGGAGAGTCGATTTATTCAGTATTGGATGTGTGTGGACCTAATGTCGTCTCAGGTTTTTTTTTTGGAAGCTAAACCGGTGCTAAATGCAACACCAACATGATGGAGACTTCATTCAGTTTCGAAGTGAGAGGGAGTTTCAAGATTCGCTTGGACGATACACAACATGGATAAATTGTTCAATATGCAAAGGTCAAAAAGTTTGGCACTTTACTCACTGAACATTGGAAGAACAAAAGATAATCTCATTGAAACACGTAGCATTCCTTACATTTATCTTACAGTATAAATGCTGAAAGGACGTTTCCTCTCCTAAGTCAGTCTCAGGCCAGAGGGCCTGGTCTCACTAATAAGGATAACCTTAAGAGGAATGTGCAGAGGGATTTCTTCTCCTGGTTGTGAGTCTCTAGAACTCCTTGCCGCAGATAGCTGTAGGGTGTGGGGGGCGGGGAGGGGGTAGTCCCTCTGCAGATTGAAAGCTGAGATAAACACACTCATTATCAGTAAGGGAATGAATCTTTATAGTGTAAAGACAAGGAAGTAGGCATGAAGAATGTCGGATCAGCTGTGAACCTGATGAATGACGAAGCAGAGAGGAGTGGTTGAACTGCAAACCCTTATTCCTACTTGTTATAATCATATGGAGTTGGTAGCTGGGTAAAGGGCTCCATCTGTGACAACAGCCAGGGACTTCTCAGTTATGTCATCGGACACATTGTCCCTGGATGCGTGGTGAGAATGAAGAAGAGGTCAATTGGAAACACTTTAAAGATTCTTCAAAAGAATCTGGACATATGTTTGCAGACATTCGAAAGATATGAGAAGTTGAAAAATGTTGTAATTTCACCATTAAAGGTCATTGGATATTGTGCAAAAATATGAGCGAAACAATCAGCAAGTGATGTTAAATCAAAATCCAACACTTCATAGATGCAAATTAACACACGTGTTTTCAGTGAGACATATCTTTCGAATATATTAGAGACAGCAAAGCAAGGAGTGAAATTGAAAACTACCCACTTTCCCGGATGCGTGCTATTCCAACAACACTCAAGAAACATGACCCGTATCCAATAAAAAGCAGCCTGCTTGATTGGCATCACATCAACAAATATCCGTTCTCACCACCACCGAAGCTCAGTAACAGCAGTGTGCACTATCCACAGGAGTGCACTGTTTACAGTGTCAGGAAATTGGAAGTTGCTGGCTTCAAATATCTTGAAGGGAGACAGGCACAGAACAAAGAGATATGCCTCATACAGTAAGTGGTTGGGATTTGAAAGCAACTGCATGGAAACAGTGTGAAAGCATGTTTAAGAATTTCTACCACGGGCAATTTTAAAGGCAAAGCATAGTGGGAGGGGCTGGGAATGGGTCGAATAAACACAGGTCTGTAAAAATAGCGTGAGGACTCCGCTTTGCACAACATAGAACATAGAACAATACACGCAGGAACTGGCCTTTTGACCTACGATGTTGTGCCAACCACGATGGCAAATTAAATAAATCCTTTATGCATGTCCTTGGTCCATATTCTTCCATTCCTTACAGAGTCATGTGTTTAACCAAACGCACCTGCCTCCTTCACGCCACAGAAGCGCGTTTCCGACAACTGCCAGTGTACAAAATGCACCTCTAATCTTCTTTAAACATTTTCCCCGCACCTTCAATGCACACTCTCCGTTATTATTCATTATACATGTGGGAAAAAGATTCTCACCACCACCTAATCCATGCATCTCATGAAATTGTAGACTTCTATCAAGTGTCACTCAGCCCCTGAGTCCCTAGAGAAAAACAAGCCTAGATTTTTGAGCCTCTCATATCCGCATACCCTCTAATCCAGGCAACATCCTGGTAAACCTCTTCCATATCTTCTCCAAAGCCATCACATAAATCTTCTAATATAGTGTCCAGAAATGAATGCACCTTTTACTGAAGTTTTGATCCTACCAAGGGGGAAAAGCTGTTCATAAAAAAACAAAGGTTATGAAAGGAATTTTAAAAACCAACAACTTATCAACACACATTATATGTGTTGTTTACACGCCTGCAAGATATCAAGGAGAGTAGAACTGTAAAAAATAAGTGTTCTGAAGATGAATCCGATTGGAAAAATATCATCACATCCGAGTCTTTCTTTCAGCAGATTCCACCAACTTGCTGAGTCCAGTCAGAAGTTTCGGTTTTTTTCTCTTTACATAATTTTCTGGATCACCTTCCTGAGCTACACTGCACTATTATGGCAGTTCAACATCCCTTGAAAAGTCAAAGTATTGAAAAAGAACATTACCAGGAACACCAATGATAGCCAGGAACGGAAAATAAAAGTGTTGGATAACCTGGAGTAGGTATGTTAGTCGTAACTGTAGGTGGATAGTTGTAGAAAAAGAATGAATGGAAGAGGATAAAAGCCTCTCCACTGTAGTACCACTCCAATCTAAAGGTATCAGTTTCTGATCCATTGCAGTAGCGTTCCAATCTGATGTTACCAGATTCTCTGTCCCTCTCTATATGGAACCGGTGATCTCAGTCTGTGACGGATATTTCTCCAGTTGAATCTGCAGGATAATTGACGTTATGAAAAGCGTCTACATATTTGTAGAAAAGGAACCCCTCCAGGGACACAATTAGGCTCTGTGGAGACACGCACCCACTGCTCACCCTTCGCAATCCAATTGTTTTTTTAATATCTCGCTGCAAGGTGTCTCCTGATGCGATGTTTTGGTGGCAACTGTTTGCGACGTTTTTCAGATCTATGAACCTGAACTCTCAAGTCTCTTTGAACATCAACTGTATTTAACTTCAAACGATTTTGAAAGCGTTATGGTCTGCCATTTTCAGTCCAAAATGATTAAACTTACACTTGATCATTTTGAACGCAATCAGCCACAGATTTGTTCATCAACCTATTGTACCGAAATACGTTTGTAATCTTATGCTGTCACTATAATATCAATAATGCCACCTCCCCTTGTGTCATCAGCAAAATTGAATCCATGACTTCCTATGCCATTTTTCAAAAATACACTAAATAAATAATGCGAATAATTGAGTCTTTTACACATCCTTGTGAGTCATCATTGGTCACATCCAAACACATTGACACAAAAGATTACGCACATATGCACACCTCCACTCATACAAGTACAGTCACAATGGCACAAACACACAATGACATACATTTAGACACACATTCAATAACACGCTGTCTGGTGCATAAGTATACACACACAATTACAGTCTTACAGTGGCACAAACACAGAGTGAGACAATTGCACTGACACCTCTCACACACTGAACACACACAAACAGGCACATAAAATGCCACTCGCACAGTGACGTGCAGTCAGACACTTGCACAAAATTAGACACAACAGCATGGTCCCAAGTAAACGTACAATCACATGTCCTCAAAATGATATATGCACACATTCACAATAACTCATTCAGAACGCACAATAACGCAGATAGAAACAATCAATGACAACCACAATGACGCAATGACAATGGCACATACAATCACGTGCAAACTCACACAGTAACACATGTTCAGATGCACATACAATTATACACACACCCAATTCCATACAAAATTCTGCATGCAAATACAGATGATCAGAAAGAAGGACAATCATTCTCAGAATGACACACACACACAATAGCACATACAATAACTCACGATAACGCAACACATCAAAAGACACTTTCATACAGAGTATTACATGGACATGCACAGTAGCATATAATCACGCACACACAATAATACACATAGCGCACACAGAATTGCACAAAATCAGAAAGACTTACAATTACACACACATGGACAGAATGGCACAAACATAATTACAACATTTCAATGACCACATTGATGCTACTCACAATCGTAAACATTCTCCAAGATACATATTGATAGACACACATACAATTACAAACATGCATGCCATAAACATAGGCACATGATCACACAATAATGCTTTCAAAATGACACAAACACATATAATGATACTCTCACGATGACACACACATAACTGCACACTGTAGCACATATTCAGACACATATACAATGGCACACTCAGCATGCACACAATCACACGCAATCACACATATTCAGACGAATGTATAATGACACAATGATGCCACACGCATGCAATTTTTCACCAAATAGCACATACAACTGCACACGTTCAAAAATATTCACACTGACACCCTCATCAATGACACACACACATAGAGTCATAGAGATGTACAGCATGGAAACAGACCCTTCAGTCCAACCCGTCCATGCCAACCACTTATAATGATAAACATTGCCCGTCCATAATAGAACGGAATCCCTACATTGTGGAAACAGACCAATTGGCTTAAAAGGTCGATATCAAAGAGTGTCCCACCCAGCCCATTCATTTGCCCACGACTAACACATGAAGCCCACACTTTCCAGAACACTCTGGCTAATTTCGCGTGGGCAATTAACCTGACCTGCACATCTTCAGTTTGTGGCAGGAAACCCACGCAGGCGTGGAGAGATTTGACAAACTCCACACAACCGTCTGAACCTGGATTCGAACCTAGGCATCTCGGACTTTGGGCAGGAATGCCAACCATTGATCCTCCATGCCGTGCCATCAGTGCCTGCATTTCCCTGGATCTCTCTCTTTTGTAAATGCTATGTTATTTTAATATGTTGCAATTTGTTGAACGTGGAGTGAAATGAAAAAGAAATAAACTATCAATATTTCTGAAATATTTGCGTTTTAAAAAATAGTTTTTATGTTTTCTTCTCATTCAATACATTGTTTATACAGCTGCTGGCCAGAGCAGTAATGGTTATGTGGGAATGGGGAAAGCATGCAAACAATTTTGAGCTTGACTACACGTGACTCCGCTTTCAATAAATTGTTCACCTGAATTCTAAGTTCCCTCTGTTCCACTGCACTCCATCCTGTCCTGCCGTTCAACATCAACCTCTATTAAAGTCGATTTGTCATTTGTCCGCCCACTGTCCCAGCTGATCAAAGTCCTGTCGTAATTTCTGATCATCTTCCTCACTGTTCATGGGACATTCTCTTCTAGTGTAATCTACAACCTTACTAATCATGCCTTGCACACTGTCATCCATATCATTGACAGAGGTAACAAACAGCAATGGGCCCAGCAGCAAACCCTGAGGCACTCCACGAGTCAGAGGCGTCTAGTCCGACAAGCAACCTTCCACTATTACACTCTGCTTCTGACCATCAACCAAATTAGATAACTAATTTGCCAGGTCCACCTGGATTCCATGCAATCTAAACTTCCAATACAGTCTACAATGTTGATCCTTTCCAAAGGCCTGACCTGAACTTATATAGTCTACGTCTACTTCCCTGCCATCGTCACATTTCCAGTCCGTTCATCAAAGAACTCTAGCAAAAGGCTATGCTGTGTGCTCTGAACCACAACATGTCTTTTCGAATGCATGCATATTTTATTTCTGAGAATATTGTCAAGAAACTTACAAACCACCGTTAGGCTTCTACATCTATTATCCCAGTATTTGCTTTGCAGCCGGTTTTCAATAAGGGCTCAATATTCGCGTTCTACCCGTCTTCTGGAACCTTATAGTGCGAAAGAGATGCAAAAACCATCAAACAAGGTTCCCAGAATTTGTTCTTTAACCTTTTGTAGTGATCTTGAATATATCTGTTTAGGACCAGGCGATTTATCCACGTTCACACATTCTCATATGTCCAACACCGCACTAACTGTGATATAGACTGCCTCCAAGGTATCAGCGAGAGTAGGTCCGATCAGGGATAGTGGAGGGAACCTGTGCCGTGAGTCGGAAGAGGTATGGAGATCCTAAATTAATACTTTGCCCCAGTATTCAGTAGTAAGCAGTAACTTGCCGTTTGTGAGGACAGTGAAAACTGACTGATATGCTCAAACAGTTGGATGTTAAGAAGGACGATATTCTGAAAACTTTGCAAAATATAAGGACAGATAAGTCTCCTGAGCGGGAAAGCATTTACGAAGGATACTATAGGAAATTAGGGAAAGATTGCTGTCCCTTTGGCGATGATCTTTACATACTCATTCCCGGATGCTCCGGTCCCCTCTCACAGTCCAAAACATGTGCAGATTAGGTGAATTGGTCACGCTAAATTGCCAGTAGTGTTAGGTGAAGGCGTAAATGTAGGGGAATGGGTCTGGGTGGGTTGCGCTTTGGCTGGTCGGTGTGGACTTGTTGGGCGGAAGGGCCTGTTTCCACACTGTAAGTAATCTAATCTATTCTAATCTAATCATAATAGAGTAGTACAAAGTGATTGGATGGTGGCAAGTGTTATTCCCCTGTTCCAGAAAAGGAACAGGGAAATCCTGGGAATTACAGACCAGTATGCTTGTGGTATGTTTGAGATGATTCTGAGAGCCAGCATTTCTGATTACTTGGAAAACCTTCGTTTGATGAGGGATAGTCAGTATGGTTTTGTATGAGGTCATACTTCACAAGGCACTTCCAGGAAGTAAGGTGGCATAAGATGCAGGGAAATTTGGCTTTCTGAATACAAAATCGGGTAACCCATAGAAGACAGAGTGTGGTAGTAGATGGGCAGTAATCAGCCTGGAGCTCAGTGACCAGTGTTGCTCCACAAGGATCTGTTCTGGAATTTCTGCTTGTTTCTGATTGTTGTAAATGACTTGGACAAGGAAGTGAAAAGGTGAGTTAGTAAGCTCAGTCATGACACAACATTTGGTTGAGGTTACTCAGCAGTTCTACAGAGGCCAAGTTCGACCACAGTTGGAATATTGTGTTCAGTTCTGTTCACCTCAATTTAGGAAGGGAAGGAGTGGAAATGTGAGAGGGAGTGCAGCGGATACTTACCAGGATGCTGCCTGGATTGGAGGGCATGCCATATGAAGAAAGGTTGAGCGACCTAAGGCTTTTCTTATTTGAACGAAGAAGAGTGAGAGGTGACTTGATAGAGGTATAAAAGATGCTGAAGGACAAGGAGTGATTGAATAGTCAGAGACTGTTTTATACCACCAGGGCAGAAATGGCTATCAAAAGGGGGCATAACTTTAAGATGATTGGTGAAAGGTGCATGAGAGATGTCATAGTTTGGTTCTTAGAAAGTGGTGGGTGCGTGGAATGCACTGACAGCAGAGGGACAAGAGTCAGATACATTACAGACATTTATGCGACTCTTAGATAGACACATGGATAAGCGTAATTTGAAGGATATCTGGGTTAGTTTGATCTTACATTATGATAAAGATTCAGCACAACATCGAGATCTGAATGGTCTGTACGGTGCAGTATTGTTCGTTGATACATGTCACCACGAACTTCCCACAGATCCCAAGTCTTCATGTCTTTCTCCGCTCCATCGGACCGTATATTGAGTATAAAAGTTGGCATGTCATGTTGTTATTGTACAAGATAATGGTTTGGCAGCATTTAGAATACTGTGTATAGTTCTGGTCGCCACATTACCAAAATGATGTGGTCGCTTTGGAGAGGGTGTAGAGAAGGTTTACAAGGATATTGCCTCGTATGGAAGATGCTAAATTTGTCGAGAAATTGAGTAGGTTCGGATTATTTTCATTTAAAAAATGGAGATTGAGGGGGGACCTGATTGAGGTTTACAAAATCATGAAGGGTATAGACAGGGTAGATAGAGATAATCTTTTTCCCCGGGTGAAGAATTCAATAACGAGAGGTCACGCTTTCAAAGTGAAAGGTGAAAGGTTTAAGGGGGATACATATGGCAAGTATTTTACATACAGGGTTGTAGGCGCCTGGAATGCGTTGCCAACAGAGGTAATAGAGGCAAGCACGGTAGCTTCTATTAAGATGCGTCTGAACAGATGCATGAGTAGATGGGGATTAGAGGGATACAGATGCTTAAGAATTGAGAGATAGGTTTAGACAGTAAATTTGGATCGGCTCAGGCTTGGAGGGCCGAACGGCCTGCTCCTGGGTTGTACATTTTCTTTGTTATTTGGTAAACACACAGGAGAAACATTCATCCAAGACCTCGCCCACCTCCTACGGTTCTACAGATATACTGGCCAAGAATATTAAGGAGGATAGTAAGGCTTTTTTAGTTATGTGCAAGGCAGAAAAATGGTGAGGACAAAAATTGGGACCTTGAAGACAGAAACAGGGGAATATATTACTAGGAACAAAGAAATGGCAGAGGAATTAAATGGGTACTTCAGATCTGTGTTCACTGGGGAAGACACAAGCAATCTCCCTGAGGTAACAGTGGCTGAAGGACCTGAACGTCAGGGAATTTATATTTGCCAGGATTTGGTGTTGGAGAGACTGTTCGGTCTGAAGGTTGATAAGTTTCTGGGGCCTGATGGTCTGCATCCCAGGGTACTGAAGGAGGTGGCTCGGGAAATCGTGGTTGCGTTGGTGATTATTTTCCAGAGTTCGATAGATTCGGGGTCGGTTCCTGAGGATTGGAGGGTGGCTAATGTTATACCACTTTTTAAGAAAGGTGGGCGAGAGAAAGCAGGAAATTATAGATCAGTTAGTCTGACCTCAATGATGGGAAAGATGCTGGAGTCTAATATAAAGGATGAAATTACGGCGCATCTGGATAGTAGTAACAGGATAGGACAGAGTCAGCATGGATTTATGAAGGGGAAATTATGCTTGACTAATCTTCTTGAATTTCTTGAGGATGTAACTCTGAAGTTGGACGAGGGAGATGCAGTAGATGTAGTGTACCTGGACTTTCAGTAAGCTTTTGATAAAGTCCCACACAGGAGGTTAATGAGTAAAATTAGGGCGCATGATATTGGGGGCAAAGTAGTAGAGTCGCATAAATGTCTGTAATGTATCTGACTTTTGTCCCACTGCTGTCAGTGCATTCCACGCACCCACCACTCTCTAAGAACCAAACTATGACATCTCTCATGCACCTTTCACCAATCATCTTAAAGTTATGCCCCCTTTTGATAGCCATTTCTGCCCTGGTGGTATAAAACAGTCTCTGACTATTCAATCACTCCTTGTCCTTCAGCATCTTTTACACCTCTATCAAGTCACCTCTCACTCTTCTTCGTTCAAATAAGAAAAGCCTTAGGTCGCTCAACCTTTCTTCATATGGCATGCCCTCCAATCCAGGCAGCATCCTGGTAAGTATCCGCTGCACTCCCTCTCACATTTCCACTCCTTCCCTTCCTAAATTGAGGTGAACAGAACTGAACACAATATTCCAACTGTGGTCGAACTTGGCCTCTGTAGAACTGCTGAGTAACCTCAACCAAATGTTGTGTCATGACTGAGCTTACTAACTCACCTTTTCACTTCCTTGTCCAAGTCATTTATAAAAATCAGAAACAAGCAGAAATTCCAGAACAGATCCTTGTGGAGCAACACTGGTCACTGAGCTCCAGGCTGATTACTGCCCATCTACTACCACACTCTGTCTTCTATGGGCTACCCGATTTTGTATTCAGAAAGCCAAATTTCCCTGCATCTTATGCTACCTTACTTCCTGGAAGTGCCTTGTGAAGTATGACCTCATACAAAACCATACTGACTATCCCTCATACCTGTGGTAATACTAAAAGATGAACGTGCCAACTGCGGTAGCTTACATTAACAACAGCAAAAACAGTGCCAAAAACGCTGCAGTTCTGAGACATTGGATGATGCAGTTGGAACTTAAATCCTTTTCTCATGGGCTCAGAGAGTACACTGTGGTTAAGTGAGGACTGCAGATGCTGGAGATCAGAATCGAAATGTTATGCGGGAGAAGCACAGCCAGTCATGCAGCATCCAAGGAGTATGAGTGACATTCTGAACACAAGCTCTTCATCAGGAATGAGGTGGTGGCCCAATGGGGCTGCGAGAAAAGTGGGAGTGGGGTGGGGCTGGCGCAGTGTAGCTCAGAATGCGATCGCTAAATGGAGTTGGCGGTTGATTGTGATTGGTCAGAAAGGACGGTGGAGTGGATGGGGGGAGGGACGATGAACAGGCAGTACAGTTCAAGCGGGTGGTGCAGAGTTGGATATTTGGATCTGGGATAAGGTGGGGGAGGGAAAATGAAGAAACTGATGAAATCTACATTGTTACCGCGTCCCAAGGTGGAAGATCAGGCGGTCTTCTTGCAGTCGTCAGGTAGTTAGTGTTTGGCAGTGGAGGACACTCAAGACTTGCATGTCCTTGGTGGAGTGGGAGGGGGAGTCAAAGTGTTCGTGCATAGTGTATTGGGATTGTTTCATGCATAGCTCCCAGGTATATTCTCTGAAAGATTGCACGAGTTTGCGTCCAGTCTCTGCCAAGTAGAACAGTCCATCTTCCTCAACTACAACAGCATGATTCCCCACGTTTTCCCCCACTACATCGATGAGCGCATTGCCGCCTCTTCATAGTCCTGCAATGAGTTTGAACAGTTCATCAACTTCAACAACACCTTCCACAATGACCTCAAATTCACCTGAACCATTTCGGACACCTCTGTCCCCTTCCTCCACCTCTCCGTCTCAATATCTGGCGACAGACTCAACATGGGAATCTACTTCAAACGTACTTACTCCCACAGTTGCATGGATTCCATCTCCTCTCACCCTTCCTCTTGTAAGAACGCCATCCAGTGCTCTCAATACCTCCACCTCCACCACGTCTGATCCCAGAGGACCAATTCCACCATAGAACAAACAGATATCCTTCTTCTTCAATGACTGTAATTTCCACTCCTACCTGGTATTCGATGCCCTGCAACGCATCTCCTCGATTTCCCACACCTCCGACCTTGAATCCTACCCCTCCAATCGCAATAAGCACATAAGCCCCTGGTCCTCATCCGCCACCCTACCAACTTCCTTTAACTCGCTTCATCATCCGCCATTTCTGCCACCTACAAACAAACGCCACCACCTGGGACATAATTCCCACCCAACCCCTCATTGCTTTCCTCAGACTTTTCGCTCCATCATCCTTTGTCAGATCCACAGCTCCCACCCACGGCACCTTCCCCTGCCACAACAAAAATTGCAAAATCTGCATCGACACCTCCCTGTTCATGACTGTCCAAGGTCCCAATGCATCCTTCTACATCCGACAGAGAATTACCTGTCCTTCCACGTACGTCATCTACTGTGTTGGTTGCTCTCAGTGTGGTCTCCAATATTTTGGAGAGACGTAATTTCGTGCTTTTCCAGCACCAGAATGTTCGATTCACGGTGTGTGCTGGTGCTATTCATCATTGACACGATGGCCACTCACTCCACCTTATTAAAATGAAGATCATCAACTCAGTTGGACAACAACTTGAATCACAGATTAACCGTGTCTTCTGCACGTTCACAACAGATACTCAGCAGAGTTACTGGTCTGAGCAATGATCGAAAATATATTCCTCATTGGAACAGAAGGAGGATATTCAGCCCCTCGAACTGGCTCAGCCACTCAAAAACAACACGGCAAATCTGTGGGATAACTCCAAACGCCTGCTTTGGAGGCATATGCCCTTCCGAAAAAAAAAATTGTCTGTCACAGATTAAAGTTCAACAATTCAATTAACATCGACTGCCATTTGAATCAGAGAGTTTTAAACTTACAAAACTGTTTATGGGTCGAACTGCTTTCTGTCATTTCCCATGAGAGACCTGCGCTTAATTCTTAGGTTTTCATGTGTGTATCACTGGCTGAGACAATAATTTACTGCCTGCCTCTCATTGCCCTTGAGAACTTGTTGAACAGCCACATTATTGACAGAAGTAGTGTTCTTGGTGTAGGTGGAGGGAATTGCAGGAATTTCTACCAGCACATTTTTGAATTCAACTTCTACTGATGGAAACTTTTGGTTTCATCAGCACTGCCTCTCCCGATTAACATCAACAAGACTTCAGTTATATCATCATTCAACCATCTACATTCCAGAGAACAAACCATTAACTGCTCTAATCTTTCCCAGAATATAACTTTGAACTCCTGGATCATCCTTTTAAACCTGCCTAAAATTCACTGAAGACCAAAACCACCTTCTTGAGGTCTGGTGTCCAGATCTGATGACCGCGCTTTCAGGGAGCAATGGACTTGGACGCCAAGATCCTTCTGTATGCTTTCATATAAATGCTACCACAATGTTATGAGGATTCTTTCCTCCACCATCCTTGCAGGCACTGAGTTGCAGATTGTACCCGAGTATGGGTGAAAATACACATCGTACATCCCCTCTAAATCATCCGCCCCTTCCTGTAAATCTATGCCTATGGTCATTGACAACTCTGTTAGGGGGGATCGTTTCTTCTTGTCCATCATGTCGACTCCTCTCATTATTTATACAAGCCATTCATGTCCCCTCTCAATCTCCTCTGTTCTGAGGAAAACAACTCCGATCTGCCCTGTCTCTCCACATAACCGAATATCTTCAAACTAGGCGATATGCTGGTCATCCTCCCCCACCCGTCCGGCCTCACCAGTGATATCACATCCCTCTTATCGTGTGGATTCCAGAAGTGCAAACAATGCTCTCGCTGTGGTCTGAGCCACGTTTTATACAGGTCC
This sequence comes from Chiloscyllium plagiosum, assembly GCF_037043375.1. Classification (NCBI taxonomy): domain Eukaryota; kingdom Metazoa; phylum Chordata; class Chondrichthyes; order Orectolobiformes; family Hemiscylliidae; genus Chiloscyllium; species Chiloscyllium plagiosum. The sequence continues at coordinate 19,248,877 of NW_028270179.1, read as the reverse complement.
AGCAGAATAGTTCTCGTGTGCACCACGACTGATTCACAAAATTGATCAAGTTCTGAAGCACAGTCTGAGTCTGGGACAGAGCCCTGAGCAGTTTAGCAGGAGCTCTGTAAGATGGTGCGCATTGGACACCTGCTTCCGAGTCAGCCTGTCAATAGCTGAGGGGTTGGATCACACTCCAGATTTCACTCCTGGATCTTGAGCCCATTTTGCCAGCTGGATTTTGAGAAGATTCACCAGGATGTTTCCAGGTGCGGGGACTGTCTCGTAAGGATATGTTGAGTTGATTGAGCCTGTACTCTTTGGAGTTTCGAAGAATGAAAGGCAGCTTTATTGAGATTGTCAGGGAACTTGACAGAGTAGATGACGAGAGGTTATTACCCCTTGAGGGAGAGAGTCCTGAACTAGAGGACATCATCTCAGAATAAGGGGTTGGCTATTTAAACAAAGATGTGGAGGAATTTCTTCCCTCAGATGATAAGAATCTGTGGTACTTTTATTGCAGAGGGCTATGAAGTTGGATCCGTAATTATATTCAATATGTGAACGAGAGATTTTTAACCAGGAAGGGAGTCGATGGCATGGGGAAAAGACAGGAAAGTATTGCTGAGGAAGATCAGCTTCGCCATGGTCTCATTAAGTGTTGGAGCATAATCGATGGACAGTGCATCTATACTGAGAATGTCCTCTTTGAGGTGGGGAGACCAAAACTAGCACAGTACTCTAGGTGTGCTCACACTCAGACCTTGTATAACTGTCGTGACACATCACTACACCTGAACTCCAGGCCTCTTCCACTGAAACGATAGTACCATTTTCCTTCCTTATCGATTGCTGTCAGTCAGGCAGTGAGAACACTGTTGTTTCACAGGTTCCATGCAGTTTTGAGAAACAGAATTATACAGGATGGCAACTGGCAACCCATTCAGAGGTAAACATTGAAGAAAACAAATGCAGCTCATACAAAATGTTTAGGCACGTGAACTGGCAATCGTTGATTGGGAAGTTTGATGATTTTATTTCAATCTTATTTGAAGGAAGTTGGAGCATAAGCGTGGTGAAGTCTAACTGCAACTCTGCGAAGTGCAGGTGAGACCATATCTGGGAATTCTGTGAACAGTTTTGCTTTTCATTTCGCTGAGTGTACATCTCAACCTGCTCCCTCAGTGCGGTCATTGAAACACAGATGGTGTAGTCAGTCTGCTTTCTTTACAGGATCAGCAAGATACAATCAGTTCAGTCTGTCTCGCTTTCCCCAGTGTCAGTGATGCACAGACAATGGTTTTATTCTGCCCTCTCCTGGGGTCAGCGAAACAGAGAGTAGGGTCAGTCTTTTCTCTCCCTGTGATCAGTGATATACAAACACACACACATGATTCAGACTGCTCTGTCCCCGGGGACAGAGATACGCAGACAGTAGGTCAGTTTGTTCAGTGATACAAAGAGAGTGGAGTGTGTCTGCACTTTGCCCCGGGTCAATGATACACACTCCATGGTGTCGGTTTCCTCTTTCCCCCCGGGTTCCTCGCTGTCCCCGAGTTCCAGATTTTCACTCTGCTCGTGGGGTCAGTCTGATGTCTACCCATGGTCACTGTATGCACTCACACTGGGGTCAGTATAGTCTCTCCCGACTTCAGTGAGTTTGGGTCGGTCTGTCCTCTCACTGATTTCAGTCAGACACAGACAGTGGGGGTCTTTCTATTCTCTCCCTAGGTTCTGCGATACACACAGTGGGTCAGACTACTCTCTCCTCACGGTCAGTGAGATATGCATAGTGGGGTCACTTTGCTCTCTTCCTTGTGTCAGTAACGCAAACACTGTGGGATTAGTCTGCTCTCTTCCTGGAGTCAATAGCACACACAGAGTGGAGTCAGTCTGCTCTCATCCTGGTGTCAGTGATGCACACATAGTGGGGTTATTCTACACTCCTGCCCCCCTTCCCTCCTACCCTCAGTGCTTCACACGCACTGGGGTCTGCCTTCTATCTGGAGGAGAAAGTCAGGTCTGCAGACGCTGGAGATCAAAGCTGAAACTTTATTGCTGGAACAGCACAGCAGGTCAGGCAGCATCTAGGGAACAGAAGATTCGACGTTTCGGGCACATGCCCTTCTTCAGGAATGAGCAGAGAGTGTTCTGCTCATTCCTGAAGAAGGGCATGTGCCCGAAACGTCGAATCTTCTGTTCCCTAGATGCTGCCTGACCTGCTGTGCTGTTCCAGCAATAAAGTTTCAGCTCTGCCTTCTCTCTGCCGGGTCCAGTGGGACAGACGCCGTGGCGTCAGTCTGTGCTTTTTCCAGCGTCAGCAGCATTCACATAGTGGGGTCTGATCTTACTTCGGGGTCAGTGATACGATTGATAGACACAGTGAGGCCAGTCTGAACTACCACCCTTGGGTGAGTGCTTCACAAACAGTTGGGTTTGTCTTCTCTCTCCCTGAGGTCAGTGATACAGTCTCAATGGTGTTCGTATGCTCTCTCCTTGTGTTAGTCAGACACACACAGTGATGCACAGAGAGTGCATTCAGTCTGCTCTCTGTCTGGGATTAATGATGCATGCACACAGGGTGGTCAATCTGCAGTTTCCCCAAATTAATCGGTACCCATATACTGCATTCAATCTACTGTGCGTCTGGGGACAGTGGTGCTGGCACAGTGGGGTCACCGCCTCTCTTCCCGTGTTCATTGATACGGACTCAGTAGCGTCAGGCTCGCTGGCCTCAGTCATACGCACTGTGGGGTCATTCAGTTCTCTCTCAGGACTCTGCAATACACACATTCCTGAGTTTACTACATCCCTTCAACCTTGGAAACACTTCCAAATAATTTATGTTGTAGATCGGAAGTTGTCAAACAATTCCCTTCCAGAGGTTGGCACAAGGGAAAGTGTATCGGGCCTCCCTCTGTGCATTTTTGCCTCTGATGTCCCACATTCACATTTTTGTCTCTTTTTTATTCTGAAAGATTCTAAGTATGTTGTTCTGGTATTTGACACTGAATTCAAAAATTGGGGAAAGCTGTTTCTGATCCACCCACATCTATAACTGGCGTTTATCTAAATTATCCAGCATCACTTCAGGAAATAGACTTAACTCCATTTTATACAAGACCTCTAAAATAATTTTGCACATCTTTTCAAAATTCACGTCTGGTAGAACTTCTCAACGAATCCTACAGTGTGGACACGTGGTCTTCAGCCTTAAAAGTCCACTGTGTCCCTCCAACGAGTAACCCACCGAGACCGTTTCCCTATTCTTTCATATTTACCCCGATTAATGCATTTAACCTTCACATCCCTGAACTGTATAAGCAGTCCAGAAGGGCCAATCCACCTAACCGATATTTCTTTGCACTGCATGACGAAACGGGATCACCGAGAGAAAACTTACCCAGACACAGAGAAAGCGCACGAGCTCCACGCAGTCACCCGCGGCTAGAATCAAAACAAGGTCACTGGCGCTGTGAGGAAGCAATGCTAGCCACTGAGCCACCGTTCCTTCTGCAACGTGCTTGCAGGTTTCTACATTACCATTTTACTTGAAATTGAAATTCCCATATAAGGTTTCCGAAGCATTTGATTTTACCACAACCATTGAAGAGAGTACAATACAATATTCATTGTTTTCATAGCACATGACTACAGTGCAAACTTTTTAAAATGGCTGGCTTTAATGGAGCCATCCAAGGTATAAGTACCTAGGTACAAATCTTGCAGTGTAAAGGAAACAGAATTGTTACACAGTAACAAAAAGTAAATAGATTGGCAGGAAACCGTAAAGAATTCCAGAATGACCACAAGTTCCAGTCTGTCCTGCAGGCCCAGAGAACGAGGCCACGCTGTCTCCCCATGAAAAGCCCTATTCTATTGCAGACACAAAAACAGAATTTCAAAAGACCGTGAACACATACATTCCATTTGCAGGCTAGCTGTCCTCAGCCCGAGCCCTCCCATCTTAAACATCGATAGGCTTATGAGTAGTTCACTATCCCATAAACCTCCTCTGTCCAGCTGTGGGTATTATGTGCAGGTCTGGTCTGTGCACAATAGGGAGGATAGGATTTCATTGGAATGGGTGAAGAGGAGAATCACCAGGCTGTTTCCTGGCAGAGAGCTGAACTATGATGACAGGTTGGAAAAGATTTGATTATTTCTCTGAAGGAAGGAAGTCTGAGGGCGAACCCAACAAACGGACATTTAATTACAGGAGGCGTGGACACAGTGAGTGGAAAGCAGCTTCTCCCTTTTCCGAAAGGTGAGTTTGAAGAGGATCTGGCAACACAAGCTAAAATGGGAAGTGGCGGAGAGAACTTCCTTCGGGATGAAATTCACTGCGGACCATGCAGTACCACAGTTTGAGTGTCTTCACCGATGACATCAGGGAGTTGGTGTTAAATTGTTTGGGATTTAGCACACACCCCTTCTTTCTATGATCCGTTGGAAGATCATGAGGCTTGCTATGCTTGGGGCGCAGTCTTTATTCAATCCTGTCTCTGTGCCGTCGTGGAACAGATATGTGTCCAGTATTTATGAACGCACCATCTTGCTAACTTGTGTGCGCACGTTGGGCACACCTTGGCAAATCAATTTCCTTCTCTTCCAACCGATCTATAGAAGGTTGACTCCTTTCCCATCTTGGGTGAAATTCTTCCAGTCTTGCAGACAGGAAGTCTTGCGCCTCCCATTTTTCAACCTAGTTTGAATTCATACCACGGGGATGTCTGATTTGCTTGGAACAGGATCAAAATATTTGCTTTATAATGCCAATATCTTACACTTCATTCACCTGATCCTAGTCATCAATGTTGGTGTTGTTCTGTTATGGTGTCTTCGGGATGTCCATCTGTTTGTCAACTGGAGGGAAAGCTCTGGGTTCTATATCACCTTGCCCCGCTGTCTCTGTTGCTTTAGGTTAATGGGAGCTTTTCATCCCTTGTCCCTATCATACCTTATTGGTTCACTGGCTGGAATAGTCTCTAGTTTGTCTCCTGTGACATTTAAAATTATCATCCCAATTATTTCGAATTAGCTTCAGGCCTCCGAATTCCGTCAGTCGTTTAAGGAGTGGGTTCCAGACACCCACATTTAGTTTTTTGGTCCTTCCCCCCACTCACCTAAGTTATTTGATTTTCTTTACTTAAATTAATACCCTCCTGGTAATTGATCCCTCCATCAAGAAAAGGTTTATTCCTGTCTACCCAGACAAACTTCACCAGAACCCAACAGAGACAGTAACTGCGATAAATCTACTCCTATTTGGCAGCATTTGTCCCAGATCCCTCTAAAATCTTCATTTTCATTGACCCATCTAGATACTTTTTTAAATGTTGTAGTTAGACCAGCCTCCACCACTTTATCTGGCAGTTCATTCCATACATACGTTGCGCTCTGTGAATTTGCTCTTATTTTTGTTTAAAATCACACAACACCATGGTAATAGTCCAAACAGTTTGTTTGGAAGCACTCGCGTTCGGAGCGCTGTACCTTCATCAGATGATTGTGGAGAATAAGATTGTAAGACATAGAATTTATAGCAAACGTTTACTGCGTGATATAACTAAAATTATATATGGAAAAAGACCCGTACTGTTGTTAAGTGTCTCGTCTTTCAGAATAACCGTATTGGTCTCACTGTTTAAGAAGGGCGGTAAAGACAAGCCAGGGAACTATAGACCAGTGGTGGTGGGCAAGTTGTTGGAAGGAATCCTGAGGGGTAGGATGTACATGTATTTGGAAAGGCAAGGACTGATTCGGGATAGTCAACATGGCTTTGTGTGTGGGGAATCATGTCTCACAAACTTTATTGAGTTTTCTGAAGAAGTAAGAAAGAAGATTGATGAGGGCAGAGCAGTAGATGTGATCTATATGGACTTCAGTAAGGCGTTCGACAAGGTTCCCCATGGGAGACTGATTAGCAAGGTTAGATCTGATGGAATACCGGGAGAACTAGCCATTTGGATACAGAACTGGCTCAAAGGTAGAAGACAGAGGGTGGTGGTGGAGGGTTGTTTTTCAGACTGGAGGCCTGTGACCAGTGGAGTGCCACAAGGATCGGTGCTGAGCCCTCTACTTTTTGTCATTTACATAAATGATTTGGATGCGAGCATAAGAGGTATAGTTAGTAAGTTTGCAGATGACACTACAATTGGAGGTGTAGTGGACAGTGAAGATGGTTACCTCAGATGACAACAGGATCTGGACCAGATGGGCCAATGAGCTGAGAAGTGGCAGATTAAGTTTAATTCAGATAAATGCGAGGTGCTGCATTTTGGGAAAGCAAGTCTTAGCAGGATGTATACACTTAATGCTGACGTCCTAGGGAGTGTTGCAGAACAAAGAGACCTTGGAGTGCAGGTTCATAGCTCCTTGAAAGTGGAGTCACAGGTAGATAGGATAGTGAAGAAGGCGTTTGGTATGCTTTCTTCATTGGTCAGAGTATTGAGTATATGAGTTGGGAGGGCATGTTGCGGCTGTACAGGAAATTGGTAAGGCCACTGTTGGAATATTCCGTGCAATCCTGGTCTCTTTCCTATCGGAAAGATGTTGTCAAACTTGAAAGGATTCAGAAAAGATTTACAAGGATGTTGCCAGGGTTGGAGGATCTGAGCTACAGGGAGAGGCTGAACAGGTTGGGACTATTTTCCCTGGAGTGTTGGATGCTGAGGTGTGACCTTATAGAGGTTTACAAAGTTATGAAGGGTGTGGATAGCATAAATAGACAAAGCCTTTTCCCTGGAATTGGGGAGTCCAGAATTAGAGGGCATAGGATTAGGTTGAGAGGGGAAAGATATAAAAGAGACCTAAGGGGCAACATTTTCACGCAGAAGGTGGTACTTGTATGGAATGAGCTGCCAGAGTATGTGGTGGAGGCTGGTGAAGTTGCAACATTTAAGAGGCGTTTGGATGGGTATGTGAATAGGAAGGGTTTGGTGGGATATGGGCCAGGTGCTGGCAGGTGGGACTAGATTGGGTTGGGATATCTGGTCGGCATGGACGGGTTGGACTGAAGAATCTGTTTCCATGCTGTACATCTCTATGACTCTGTGATATGTAAATCGCAAAACCTTTTTTACATTCTCAAGTGCACTTTAACAATTGTTGTCATGTCGGCTCTGATAAGGCATTGAAGGTGTTAACTCCCCGTGAGGCTGTCTGTGTCACAATGGTCAGACTGATTCGAATCTAAAGTACGGATTTACAGAGTCTTACATGGATTCATGCAGTTGCTGAGCAAAGTGAACTGTAATTCTGCAAGTACAAATTCAGCTCACAACCCATATGTGTATGTGTTCACCGTTCTTTGCACCATCGCCAAAGCCTCTGTATATTTCCTATAGGAGGATGACCAGAACTGGACACAATATTCCAAGTGTGATCTTACCAGGGACTTGTAGAGCTGTAGCAAAACCACACGGCTCTTAAACTCGATCCCACTGATAATGAAAGCCAAAACACCATATGCTTTCTTAACAATCTTTCCATTTGTTGGCAACTTTGAGGGATCTATGTACTTGAACACCAAAATCCCTCTGATCCTCCACATAGCCAAGAATCCAGTCTTTAATCCAATATCAGCATTCGGGTTCGACCTTCCAAAATGTATCACTTCGCATTTGTCCAGGTTGAATTCCATTTGTCATTTCTCAGACCAGTCCTGTATCATGTCTGTGTCACGATGCAACCTGCAATAACCCACGATATTATTAACGACATCTCCAACCTTTGTGTCATCTGCAAATTTACAAACCCACCCCTCAACTTCCTCATCCAAGTCATTTATAAAAACTACAAAGAGCAGAGGCCCAAGAACACAACCCAGCGGGACACCACTCAACACTGACCTGCAGGCGGATTTCTTTCCATTTACAAGAAATCTCTGTCTTCTGTCAGCCAACCAATACTGAATCTAGATAGCCAAATCTCCCTGTACCCCTTACCTCCTGGCGTTCATGGGGAACCTTATCAAATGCCTTGCAGAATTCCATATGCACCACATCCACTGCTCGACCTTCATCGAACTTTCTTGTCACCTCCTCAAAGAACCCAATATGATTAATGAGGCATGACGTGCCCCTCAAAAGCCATGTTGACTGCCTTTAATCACGCTATTATTTTCCAAATCGTCATAAATCCAGTCCCTCACAATTCTTTCCAAAATCTTGCTGATCAGAGACGTAATCCTCGCGGGTCTGTAATTGTCAGTGATTTCTATTTTACTCTTCTAGATAAGAGGAACAATGTTCGCCTCCTTCTAATCCTCCAGTATGGTTCAGTGGAAAGTGAGGAAGCAAATATCTTTGCCAGCGGCTTAGCAACCTCCTTGCTCGCTTCCCAGAGCAACCTGGGATAAATCTGGTCTGGCCATGGGGACTTGTCACTCTTAATGTTTGCAAAATTGCCAGCATCTCAACTTCATCAATCTTGATCTTTTCAAGCCTGTATCGCAGCTCCTCAACGGTCCCATTCACAACAAAGTCTCGTTCCTTTGTGAAAACTGAAGCAAGAACTCATTTAAGGCTTCCCCTATCTGCTCAGACTCCACTCTATGCTGTCCCTGATCGACACTACCATTTGCCTGATCATTCTCTTATTTCTCACGTATGTGTTCAGAGAACGAGTTCACTGCAAAATGCATGAAGTATAGTTGCAATGTTTTTGGGAAAATCTTTGTGAGATTGACTTCTTAGTACATTCATAGCTTCATTACTCTTTTGCCATTTTCCTTTTATGTCATTAACGTTTGTTCTTAAGCTAAAAGGAGAGTAGCATCCTCTTTGGATACCTTCAGTGGCTCAACACCAACTGCGCAATAATGAACAATAATCCCTCAAGACAGCTTTCACGCTGGTATCTAATTTGTCCAGGGTTACCAGTACCGATACCAGTGAGTTAACACTCACTGCTTGTTGACGTGAATTGACTACAAAGTCTCCTAAGCATTGAACTGAAGGAGAGCACACGTACTATGGTGCGGAGAAGGCAGACTTCTCATCAATGACTTCGATCGCTTCCCATTAGGACATCTGAGTGATGATGTTTTGTATATGTCATGTACCTCTGAGGCAGCATTTTAGTTTTTCTACTGGATTCAAATCACTTTCCCGAGCGAGAGTCAATTACAGAGAATATATTGTCTGATGTACTTGTACCACAGACTACTTTTTTAATCATTTTATTAATTTAGCGACTGAAGTAAAAGGCTGTTTCAACACATTCTTCAATTGCTCTCTGAATTTAGTCTGGGTCACAGCATAAATAAAAGTATTTGTACAGCAACTCAGGAGCTGAAGCATGAAACCCAATTCGAGTAGATAACTATGAAAATATGCAGAATCATATCCAATGAGAAACATTGCGTTCCATATAGAATACGCCATAAACACGCTCCATAACAAAATAAAATTCCCGGAGATAACGAACAAAAGAATGATAGATTTCCTTCGATTCTCCATCTCTGAGTCTCTGGAGCTTTCTGTATTGCTGGAAACCCGGAGTCTCTTGCGAGCTTTGCTGGACACGATGATGTATCTGATGGTTAAGGCATTGAACAGCAGGATCAGAAGAAATGGCATGCCAGGGTTTAGAATGTAGTGAGCGAACTCAATTGCTGCCCAAACTTTGGAATGTACCACATTGTAATGCATAAAGCAGGGCCAAGGAAAATTCCTGAACCAATACCAGTTTGCTAGTCTGAAATACCAGAAAGTATTTTTTGAACAGCTGAGCACAGTCACGGTTCCAAGAACAATATATGCCACGTTTTCAGTGCAATATTTACTTTTCAGCTTCTGGCAACAAATGGCGACAAATCTGTCAAAGGTGAAAGTGATAGTGAACCAGACAGAACAATCTGTGACGGCATATATAAATGCTGAGTGTACATTACAGATACGGAGATTATACAGAATGTAAAAAAAGACATCTCTATACACAACGGGTATGTGCCTCAATATTAGATCAAGGATGATGATCAGTAGATCTGCAGAGGACATGGCCGTAAGGTAGCGTGTGACACATTTGGAGAGACCGCATCTTCCTTTTGACAGGGCTACAATTGTCACAATGTTAGCTGCGAGGAAAGAAAGAAAAGATGAAAGTTTTATTTCACCTTTCTGCCCTGTACTGTGAAACCTTGATTTCCCATTCTGTCAAGAATCTATATTAGCCTGAAATATATACAGCTCTCTGTCGCAATGCGTTCCAGAGAATCAAAAGAACGTTCTCCTCAGCTAAATCTTAAATGGATGTCACTTAATTCTGAAATTAAGTTGAAACATCCTTTCAGCATGTACCCAGCCAAACACATTAAGAATTCTGTATATTTCAAAGAGCGGCATCTCTCATTTATCGAACCTCCATTGCATACATCTGTTTATCCTTGGCCATAAAACAGTTGCTTCGAACCAAGGATTGTTCCAATGAAACTACTCTGTAATGCTTCCAATGAAACACTATCCTTTCTTAAGTAAGGTTACCAGTGCTGTTCACAGTATTCCAGATGTGGTCTCACCAAATCATACTCACTTGCTGAAACACTTCTCTGACCTTATAACCCGGGTACCTTCAAATAAGTACCAACATTCCAATAAACGTCCAGAATATCTGCTGCCCTTCTGCAGGAGCTTTCTATGTTTCAGGTACAATGTCTACATGTCTCTTCATGTTGCAGCTTTCTGCAGACTTTCAACATTTAAGCAATGTTCTATTTTTCTGAAATGGATAAGAAATGCAGTTGAAGGGAAATAAATAAGAATGTGCTGGAAGGCGAGAGAGATAATTGAAAGAGGTACAAAAGTGAACTCTTTGATTTAGTTGCTAATTAACGTTTCACAATCTCCACAAAACCATTTCTGTTTTGACGTGCAATGAACAACATGTCTCCGTGAGTCTGTTGACCCTGTTTTATAGGTACTGCAAGACCTGCCGATGTTGCCTGCATGATCTGTTTTATTTCAGATGGTCAACATGAAAAGTACGTTGTCCTCGTTTCAATGTTGGACTGCCTCTGAACTTCTCTGCCATTATACAGGCAGTGGGGGTTCCATTAATTCAAACCAGTGACAGGGATGCTTGTCTCTCCTGATCCATTTCAGCTAATTCCTCATTCCGTTCACTGCAAACAGATGAGTTGGGAACATTTGCAGCAGACTGGACATGAAAGGAACAGATTAACCAATTTCTCTGGAGTTTAGAAAAATGACAGGTGAGGGATATCCAATGCAAATACTTAAACTTTAACTGGAATCAATAAGATAATTACAGTACGGAGTTCCCAATTACCAGCTAGTCCAGAAGCAGGGATCATAGACTAAGGATATGGATTGCATTCCCGACTGAGATATGGAGAAATTGCTTCACTCAGAGAGTAGTCAGTGTGGTGATTTCAACCAGGTGGACCACATAGAATATATTTTTCCTGATAAGAGATGGTGTCATGGAGCATTGGTTGGCAGATATAAACAGGCGTGAAGGGCATTCTGATACTCTGAGAGCTGTGTCTGAGGGAGATGGACCATTGTCAAGGATTTTCCACGTGTAACCAAAGAGTGACTTGGTAAAGAGAAACTGGCATCTTGAAGTCATTTCTGCGACATTATGATAGTCTTCACAAGAAGACGATATTGACTTGAAAACATTGAAAGTTTCCAAGTTGTAGTTTTCAGAACTTAATGCTATGGGGAGATAGCGGGAACACTGATTGAGTTACATCATAAGTGTTCATTAAATTGAATATTACGCAGGATCGAGGGGAGGAATGGCCTACTCCGTCTCCTATTATATATGTTCCTGTTTTAATGTCTCTCAGGTTACCGATTGTAGATTGTGTACATCTTCCAAGTGTGCATTGGAATAGTGGAGTTCATTGCTCAAGGATGGGGAATGAACGAGGAACTTCGATTTTTTTCAGGGCTCTGGTACATTTTTTCAAGCTGAACCAGTGCTAAATGTAACATGAATTTGGTGGAGACTTCCATTTCATTGCAAAGCGAGAGGGAGTTTCAAGATTTACTATGATGACCCTGGCATGGATAAATTGTTTAATAAGCAAAGGGCAAACAGTTTGGAACTTTAAACACTGAAGATTAGAAGAACAAAAGGTAATATCATTGAAACAGGCAGGATTCTTAACATTTTCCTTACAAGGTAAATGCCGAGAGACTCGGGCCAGAGGGCATAGTCTCAGAATTAAGCAGCACATTAAGACGAACATGGAACGTAGATACTAGAACATTACAGTGCAGCACAGGCCCTTCTGCCCTCGATGTTGCGTCGACCTGTCATACTAATCTGAAACCCATCAGACTTACACTATTCCATGTACGTCCATATGCTTGTCCAATGACGACTTAAATAGACTTAACGTTGGCGAATCTACTACCGTTGCAGGCAAAGCATTCCATACCCTTACTACTCTGAGTAAAGAAACTACCTCTGACATGTGTCCTATATCTATCACCCCTCAATTTAAAGCTATGCGTCCTCATGATCGCCGTCACCATACTTGGAAAAAAAGCTCTCCATGTCCGCCCTCTGATTATCTTATATGACTCTAATAAGTCACCTCTCAAATTAATTCTCTCGAACGAAAACAGCCTCAAGTCCCTCAGCCTTTCCTCGTAAGACCTTCCCTCCATACCAGGCAACACCCTAGTAAATCTCTTCTGCACCCTTTCCAAACCTTCCAAATCCTTCTTAGAATGGGTTGAATGTGAGGGGGGAATTACTTCTCAGTGTTGTGAGTCTTCAGAAATCTTTGCCACAGACAGTCGTGGGATAGTTCCTCTGTATATTGGAAGCTGAGATAAATAGATTCTTGATCAGTAAGGGAATCAAGTTTTATGGTGTAAAGGTATGACTAATGTCGGATCAGCTGTGATCGTGATGAATGGTGAAGGAGAGTTGAGTGGTTGAACAGCAAACTTCTCTTCCTACATGTTCTGATCATGCGGAGTTCGTAGCTCGGTAAAGTGCTCCATGTGGGACAAACAACCAGTGACGTCTCAGGTATGTCATCAGACAACCAGAATTGGAAATATCACATCTCTGGATGCGTGTTGAGGAAGAAGAAGAACTCACTTGGGAAACTTTCAAAGATTCGTCAATAGAATTTGGATATTTGTTTCCAGATGCTAGAAAGCTAATACAGAGTTGAACAAAGTTGTAATTTCACCATTAAAGGTCATTGGATATTGATACAGAGATATGAGCAAAACAATTTGCAAGTGAAGTTAAATCAAAATCCAATACTTCATAGATACAAATTGACACATATGTGTGTTCAGTGAGACATGTCTTTAGAATGCTTTAGAATTTCACATCAAGGAGTGAAATTGAAAACGATCTAATTGCCTGCATGTGTGCTGTTCCACCAACACGCTCGAAACGTGGCATTATCCAGGACAAAACAGCCTGCTTGACTGGCATGACATCAACAAATATCCGTTCCCACCACCACCAAAGCTCAGTAACAGCAGTGTGCACTATATACAGGGTGCACTGAAAAAAAAAATCAGCAGAGATCCTGGTGTGACAAATTCCAAACCCACAGCCGATACCAACTAGCAGGAGAAGGAATGTAAAAGCATGGAAAGCACAACCTGCGAGTTTCCCTCTGAGCCAGTCATCATCTTGACTTGTAAATATATCGCTATTCCTTCAGTTTGGCTGAGAGAAATCCTGGAATTCCCTGTGAAAAGGCATTGTGGAACATGGTATTGCAGAGTATCAAGAAGATACTAATTTCAACACAACCTTGCAAGGACAACTGGGGACCAGCAAGCGACACCCACACCCAACAAACAAACAAAGAGAAGTCGAAAGAACATAATAATAAAGCAGTTGCCTGCACACAGATGGAGATACCAGTGTATGCACCAACACTTTTGCACATGCCAGGGTAATTTAGAACAACTGCAAATGCGCCGTGTTCTTGCGTTAACACAGGATGAAAAAGCGTCAATACAACCGATCAAGACACGATAAAACTTGGGAAATCAACGTATTGTGTCCCATTTGGGACACAGCGTCTGCGAAGTTGTCAAAATAATACGAAATTGCAGAAGATATTTAATTTATGGGCTAAATACACTTTCGCTGTCTGGGCGTCATCAGTTGCAAGAAGGAAGTCGAAAACAAGGATTTGATCAAGTAGTTTATACCAGTAACGTGGAATTAAGAAAAAAAATGGAGAAGCTACTTCAGACAAACTGCTCTACTGGAACTTAATAGTGAGGAATGTTTACAGTGTCAGGAAAAGCGGAGTTGACGGTTTCAAATGATTTGAAGAGATCCATGCACAGAACGAAGAGAGATTCCTCACACAGTGAGTGGTTGTGATTTGAAAGCAACTGCATGGAAACACAGTGAAAGCTTGTACAAGAAGTTTTGCCACGAGTAATTTTAAAGAATTGGTAGGAGCGTTTGTGAGAGACTCGAATAAACACGGTTGTGCAGAAATAACGAGAGGACCCCGCGTTGCAGAACATAGAACATAGAACAATACGCGCAGGAACAGTCCTTTTGGCCCACGATCTCGTGCCAAACATGACGGCAAATTAAACAAGTCACTTCTGCATGTCCTTGGACTACATTCCTTCATTTCGTGCAGATTCATGTGCTTATGCAAGAACCCCCTGAATAGCCTCTTGCACGACCCGGCAGCGTATTCCAGAGAACTACCAGTGTAGAAAATGCTCCTCATTCTTTTTAAAAAATTCCACCGTCACCCTAAGTGCACGCCCTCCGTTACTATGCATTATAAATGTGGGAAACCTATTCTGACAGCCATGCTGTCTCTGTATCTCATAATTTTATAGACTTCTATCAAGTCTACCCTCAGCCACTGACACCCCAGAGAAAAACACGCCTAGATTTTTGAGCCTCCCATACCCTCCTACCCTCTAATCCAGGCAGCATCCTGGTAAAACTCTTCCATATCTTCTCCAAGCCTCCACATAAATCTTCTAATGTGGCGACCAGAACTGAACTTTTTCCTGAAGTTTTGAATGTAACACTGGGGCAAAAACACTGTTCATAAAATGTGCAAAGCCAATGAAAGGGATTTTTTTTAAAAAACAACAAATTATCAACACACATTATATGTGCTGTGTAAGCAGCTGCAATTTTAAAAAGGAGGGTAGAACTTTAACAAAGTGTTCTGAAGACAAATTCGTTTGGACTCATATCATCACATCCGAGCCTTTCTCTCATCAGAGTCCGCTGACCTGCTGAGACTAGGCAGTTTTCCTTTTTACATGAAGTTCTGGATCACCCTCCTGAGCAGCACCGCGCTATTACCCCAGTTCAACATCCCTTGAAAAGTTAAATAATTGAAAGAGAACATTACCGGGAAGACCAATGATAGCCAGGAACGGATAGTAAAAGTGTTGGATAATCTGAAGTAGGTATTCTATTCGTAATACAAAGTAGGGAGTTGTAGAAAAATAATAAATGGAAGACGATAAACTCTTCTCCACTTTAGTAACATTCCAATCTAAAGTTCTCAAATTCTGATCCATTGTGGTAACGATCCAATCTGATGTTGCCAGATTCGCTCTCTCCCTCTCTGCATGGAGCCAGGGATCTCAGCCTGTGACGAATATATCTCCCGTTGAAACCGCAGGATAATTTACGTTATGGAAAGAGTCCACATATTTGTAGAAGAGGGAACCTCTCCAGGGACACAATTAGGCTCTGTGGAGACAAACACACACTGCTCAACCTTCATAATCCGAACATTTCAGTCCCATCTCGCTGCAAGGTGTCTCCTGATGCGATGCTTTTGTGGTAATTGTTCGTGACGTTTTACAGATTCATGCACCTGAACCCTCAATTCTTTTTTTAGATAAATTGTATTTAACTTCAAACTATTTTGAAAGAGCTATCTGCCCATTCTCTGTCCAAAATAGTTAAACTTACAATTGTTTATTTTGAACGTAATCAGCCACAGATTTGCTCATTGACTTATTCTACCAATATACATTTGTAATTTTATGCTGTCACCTATATTGTCTATAATGCCTCCTCCCCTTGTGTCATTAGCAAATTTGGATACATTACTTTCTTTGCCATTTTGCATAAATTAGGTCAATAAATAATGCGAATGCTTCAGTCTCTAACACACCCTTGTGAGGTACCATTGGTCTCATCCTGACATAATGACACAAGAGATAGCACGCACGTAAACACCTACACTCATAAACGTACAGTCACAACGGCACAAACACGCTTTGACGTACATTTAGACAGACATTTAGTGACAATCTGTCAGATGCATAAGCATACACACAATGACCACCTTACAATAGCACAAGCAGTGGGAGACAATCACACTGACACCTCTCACTCACTGAACACACACAAACAGGCACACGCACTGGCACTCAGACAGTGACATGCAGTCAAGGCACACAAATTTAGACAAAATGACACATTCCCTGGTATAATTACAATCACATGCACTCATAATGAGAGATAGGTACATGCACAATACACAATCAGATACAGTCAAAATGACACTCACGAATGACGCAACACATAAACTGATACTTTCATACTAACACACACAATATTACATACACAACCACGCACAGCATACAATCAAGCACACACAATGACACACATAGCGCACACAGAATTAATTGCACAAAATCAGAAAGACTCACAATGACACACCCGTACACACAGAAAGGCTAGAAGACCATTACAACCTTACAATGGCACATTGTTACTCCTCACAATTGTAAACATTCACAATGATACATATTTACAGACCCACATGCAATGACAAACATGCACGACATAAGCATACGCACATGATCACACAATGACGCATTCACAATGACACAAATACATAAAATGATACTCACACGATGACGCACTCACATAATTGCACACTATAGCACATATTCAGACACACATGCAATGGCACACAGCCAACATGCACCCAATTATACGCAACCATGCATATTCAGATGAACAGAGAATGATGCACTGATACCGCACGTACGCAATTGCATACAAAATAGCACATACGACTGCAAACGTTCAAAAACATTCACACTGACGCCCTCACAATGATATGCACACTTTCACATGCACAATCAAACATAAGAACAAGTAGTCACAATTACAGGAAATGAGATGCTCAAAATCACAAACACAGTATCACATACAATCAGAAACATTCACGATGACAGGCATACACACACGACGCACACTCACAACTGAACGCTTACAATGTCAATTTCATGCAAACAGAAACACTCATTCGGACACACTCACAATCACACATACAATAACACATATAAGCAGATGCGCAAATATACAAAATACAAGCACACGCAAACATGTGTACAATAACACATATACGGATTCACATAAAATGGCAATGCAATCAATTACAGACTCACACCGGAAAATACAATAACACACAATGATAAATATTGTCCCTCCATAATAGAACAGAATCCCTACCATATAGAAACAGACCGTTTGGCCTCACAAGTCCACACCATCCCTTCAAATAGTGTCCCACACAGACACATTTCTGCCCCTGCATTTACCCCTGACTAATGCACTTAACAAACATTTCCCTGCACACTATGGGAAAATTAACATGGATAATTCACCTGACCTGCACATCTTCGCTTGTGGAGGAAACCCGCGCAGACATGGAGAGAACGTGTAAACTCCACACAGACGTCTGAGGCTGGAATCAAACCCAGAACATTGACGTTGTGAAGCAGCAGCACTAACCACTGAGCCAACATACTGCCCCCCCACCCACCCCCACCATTCCCTCTGTTTCTCTGGATTTCTCCCTTTTGCAAAAGCTATGTCCTTTTATTTTTTCTGCAATTGTTGAATGTGGAGTGAATTTAAAAAAAAAACGAAACAAAAATATCAGGATTGCTGAAATATTTGCTCCACGTTTTATAAACATTTACATTTTTCGCATTATCAGCATTATCTACACAGCTGCTGGATCGAGCAGTAATGGTTGTGTGGGAATGGGGAAAGCATGCAGAAAAGTTGGAGCCGGTCTACCTGTGATTAACTTTCAAAAGATCGTGCACATGAATTCCAAGTTCCCTCTGTTCCACTGCACTCCATCCGGTCCTACTATTCAACATGAACCTCCGTGGCAAGGCCTCACACTTATCTATATTAAACTCCATTTGTCTTTTCTCTGCCCACTGCCCCAGCTGATCAAGGTCCTGTTGCAATTTCTGAGCACTTTCCTCACTGCCCACGGCATGTTCTAGTTTAGTGTAAGCTGACAACTTACTAATTATGCCTTGTACATTCTCAACCAAATCATTTATATAGATAGCAAACTGCACCGACGCCTGAGGCACTCCACGAACCAGAGGCCCCCTTTCCAACAAGCATTCTTTCACTATTACACTCTGCTTCCTACCATCAAACCAATTATGAATCCAATTTGCCAGCTCCACCTGGATTCTATGCAATCTAACCTTCTAATGCTGCCTACCATGGAGAAACTTATCAAAGGCCTTACTGAAATCTGTATAGGCTACGTCTACCACTTGCCCTCGTAAACTTTACCAGTCAATTCATCAAAGAACTCCAGCAAAAAGAGATGCTGCATGCTCTGAACCAAACCTTGTCTTTTCAAATGCGTGCATATTTTATCTCTGAGAATTTGATTAGATTAGATTACATTACAGTGTGGAAACAGGCCCTTCGGCCCAACAAGTCCACACCGACCCGCCGAAGCGAAACACACCCATACCCCTACATTTACCCCTTACCTAACACTACGGGCAATTTAGTATGGCCAATTCACCTGACCCTGCACATCTTTTGGACTGTGGGAGGAAACCGGAGCACCCGGAGGAAACCCACGCAGACACGGGGAGAACGTGCAAACTCCACACAGTCAGTCGCCTGAGGCGCTGTGAGGCAGCAGTGCTAACCACTGTGCCACCGTGCCGCCGTCAAGTAATTTACAAACCACCGTTGTTAGGCTTATTGGTCGACAGTTCCAGGATATTCTTTGCAGCCGGTCTTGAATAAGGGCACAACATTCGCGACCTTCCATTCTTCTGGAACCTCATTGGTGCTAACGATGGGCTTCCAGCATTTGCTCTCTAGCATCGTGCAGCGATCTTGGATATATCTGTTCAGGACCAGGCGATTTATCCACGTTCATGCTTTCTCATGCAACCAACACCTCCTTTCCTGTGATATCGACTGTCCCCGAGCTATCAGTGAGAGTAGGGCCGATCAGAGATAGTGGAGGGAACTCGTGCCTAAAGTCAGAGGAGTACTTTGCCTCAGTATAGTGGTGTGCACATTTTTGGCGAGGATTCTGAGAGCCAGGATTTAGGATTACTGGGAAAACTATAATTTATTGGGAGATAGCAATGATGCTGATTTTGATGTCATACCTCAGAAGCATTATTGAATTATTTCAGGCGGTAACAAAAAACATTGATGAAGGGAGAGCAACTGTTTGATAAGGTTCTCCGTGGTAGACTCATTCAGGAAATAAGGCGGCATCGGATGAAGGGACAGTTGGCTGTCTGAATACGGAATTAGCTGGCCTGCAGAAGAAGAAGGTGGTAATAGATGGACAGTATTCAGCCTGGAGCTCAGTGACCAGTCGTGTTCGACAGGGAGCTGTTCTAGCATTTCTACTCTTTCTGATACTTATAAATTACTTGACTGAGCAAGTCAAAAGGTGCGTTAGTAACCTCACTGATGGCACGAAGGAAAGTGGAGATGTGGATAGCCGTGACGTCATGCAGCAGTTCTATCGAGTCATAGTTCGACCGCACTTGGAATATTGTGTTCCGTTCTGTTCACCTCAATGTAGAAATGAAGTGGAAACTTTACAGATGGTGCAGCGGAGATTTACAGGATGCTGCCTGACTGGAGCGCATGTTGCATGAAGGAAGGTTGAGCAAGGTATGGCTTTTCTCATTGGAACGAAGAAGGTGGAGAAGGTGACTTGATACAAGTACAAAAGATGATGAGGGACACGGAGAGAGTGAATTGTCAGACACATTTTTTTTTCCATTAGGGCAGTAATGGCTATCAAAAGGAAAGGATAACTTTACGATATTTGGAGGAAGGTTCACGGGGAATTTCCGATGATTGTTCTTTACTCAGAGAGTGTTGTGTGCGTGTAATACACTGCCAGCAGTGGGAGAAGAGTCAGATATATTCGGGACATTTATGAGACTCTTGACTCAGCACATGGTTAATAGTAAATTGAAGGATATCTCGGATGAGGATAAAGGGTCTGCACAACATCGAGGTCTGAACGGTCTGTCTGTTGTTGTACTGCTTTCTGTTCTTTGTCACCACTAACTTCCCAAAGTTTCCAAGTCTTCATATCTTTCTTCTCCGTAAATACATAGGAGAAACATTCATTGAGGCGTCGCCTACCTCCTATGGTTCTACAGATATACACATGTCAATTTTGGTCTTTTGCAGGTCCCATTCTCTCCATAGTTATCCTTTTCTTCTAATATAATTAAATAACCTATTTGGATTCACCCTTTTCATCGAAGTCGAAAGTAACGCCTGTCCACTTCTCTCTCTTGAATCCCTTCTTAACTAAACTCCTGTATTCCCGGTATAACTCCAGGGACGTCCTTGATCCCAAATCTCTGTGCCTGAGCTGTACATCCTTCTTTATTATCTGCTCAAAGCCTTAATGTTGCTGGTCATCCAGGATTCCCTGTTCCTGTCAACCTTGCATTTCACCCTTTCAAGAACAACTGGACCTTGGGCTGTAGCTATCTCACTATTAAAGGCATCCCACAAGTCAGAGATCTTTTTTCCCTGCAAACAAACCAATCCGATCAAACCTTGGAAGCTCCTGCCTAATTCCAATATTTTTTTTATTTGCCCCAGTTATGATCTTGAACCTGAGAACCAGTTTCGTGCCTCTCCAAAACTATTTTAATACCAACAAGACGATGGTCACTATTCCCAAAGCACTCCCCCATTGTCAGATCTGTGACATGCTTCGCTCGATTTCCCAAGCATAGGTCAGGTTTTGCTGCTTCTCAAGTCGGACCCTCCGTATATTGCTTGAGGAAAATTTGCTGAACGTACAGAACCAATTCTCTTAATGCTCTGGCAGTCCCAGTGTACAGTAGTAATATTAAAATCCCCCATTACGACAACCCTATTGCCCCTGCAACTCTCCCCAATCGCCCTGTATATTTGTTCAGCTAAAGTCCATTGAAGAATTGTTTGGGGGGGTGGGGTTCTTTACGACAATCCCAATTAACACCACCTTCCGCTTTTTATTTCTTACCTGCATCAACAAAACCTGACTGGATGATTCCACAATTATTTAATCTCTGAGTACTGCTGTGATATTCGTCTGATTCAAAAATGGAACTCCAACCTTCCTTCTTTCCAGCACCCGTGTTCAGCTGCAATAATCACAAGAAGGTTACTTTGCTCGGGTTTGTAATGCGCTGCTTGGGAGAATGCTGAAGTCGGATTGAACGTGATCTTTCGAAAGCGAGTCATTATATCAAAAGGAGATTATGCATTTGACTGGAAGAGGTATCGAGATAAAGATAGAAATTTAGAATAGCTGGATATCTCTTTCAGAAGCCAAGTCAGACACGGTGGGTCAAATGACCTCCTTCTATGCTGCCAAATACAATGATTCTTCTCTGATGGTCACTTGAACAAATCCTTTTCGAAGAGGGATGACAAGACTTAAAGGAGGAGGTAGACACGGTTAGTTTTAGAGACGAGGTATCTGATCTTAGAGAATTGACATCTTGAGGTGTGACTTGCAATGATACCATCATTCATGCAGCGTCAACCACGAAATGCCAGACCTGGAGGTGCTCAGAAATCACTTGCAGAGATCAGGCCAGAAAACTGAGAAGCAGAGGCCGACCATTTAGTCCATCAAGTCTGCTCTGCCATTCAATGAGATCGTGGCTGATCTGACTGTCCTCAATTCCAACTTCCTGCATTTTCATGATGATTTTTCGATATCGTCCTTGATTAAAATTCAGTCTGTCTCCGAGATCACTGTACTCTCTCCGGATTATCTCCAAATGCCAGTATAACATCCCTGAGATAAGGTGTGGAAAATTGTTCGTAGTTTTCAAGCTGTGCACTTACAGGAGTCTCGTAGAGTCTTAGCAAAACATCCTGGTTTTTGTACTTCATTCCATTTGAAATAATATTTGAGCAAAGTCATGGATGTGTTTCAAACCCTAGTGGAACTGCTTTGTCATCAATCTCTTCAAAGATTTTTTTTTTTACAGACGACTAGATCAGGAAGGACTTGACAATCATTCTTCCTAGCACTGCCATTTCGATCCAAGAGCCCATTGTCAAAGGGACATCTGAGAGGAGGGGGAGTAGCTCCTTGGCCATCATTGTTTGCAATATGAAACTGCTGAACACATACCTCAACAGCAACAAGCGCCTAAAGAGCACTGTTCCAAACCGTGGTTCCCCTGTTTACTTGTGGGGTGATGTACAAGCCTCTGAGGTAAGATTAAACATGAATGCGCCAGCAGTGGTAGCTTCCATTAACACCAGTGCTCCAAGTAGCAAAAGGAGTGTCAAACACAAGAACACTGTGAGATTGAATGATACGACTCGGACACAGATCCTCTCTTCATGGGCTCACAGAATATGCTAGGGGTTAGGGATGACTGGAGACGCTGGCGATCAGAGTCGAAAAATGTGATGCTGAAGCAGCACAGCAGGACAGCCAGCATATAAGGAGCACGACAGTCGACATTTTGAGCAGAATCTCTTCAGCAGGAATGAAGGGGTAGCCCAAGGGGGCTATGAGAAAAGTGGAAGTGAGGTGTGGAGCCATGGGATTGGTCCTCAGAATGCGGTGGGTAAATGGAGGTTGGGGGTTCATTGTGATAGTCGCAAAGGAGGGTGGAGCGAATAGGTGAGAAGGAAGACGAACAGATAGGATAGTTCAAGAGTGTGGTACAGAGTTGGAAGGTTGGATCTGGGATATGGTGGGGTGAGGGAAATAAAGAAACTGGTGAATTCTAAATGGTTCCCGTGGCATTAGAGGGTTCCGACGTGGAAGAAGAGGCTTTCCTCCTCCAGTCCCCGGATGGCTAGATTTCGGTGATCGAGGACGCCCAGAACTTGCCTGTCCTTGGCAGAGTGGGAGGGGGGTTGAACCGTTCAGGCACTGGCCAGTGGTGTGGTTTCTTGCGTCTTTCACAGTGATTTTCTCTGAAATGTTCCACAACCTGGCGTCCTGTCTCACCAATGTAGAACAGTCCATCTTCCTCAGCTTCAACGACATCAACCTAGCTCGCAATGCCAGCAAAACCAAGGAACTCGTTGTTGAATTTCGGCGGGATGTTACTCATACCCACCTAAACATTAACAGCACAGAGGTGCAATGATTGGAGAATGTCAAACTCTTGGAATTGGTCACCACAACAAGCTTTATTGGACTTTTCATGTGGATGCATTGGTTGCAAAGGCCCAACAGCATCGCTTCTTCCTGAGGCAGCTGAGGAAATTTGACGTGACAGCTAAAGCCTTGCCGATTCTGACAGGTATGCTATCGAGAGCATTTAGTCTGGATAGCTCACAACCTGGAATGCCAATTGTGTAATTCAAGATTGCTGACGGTTACAGAGAGTGGTGAACTCGGACTGGACCTTCACAAAGACCAACCAATGATCTACAGGATCCATCCACCAGGCCCGCTGTCAAGGAAATTCTCAAAGATCCATCCCACCCTGGCAACCTCCACAACCGGGGCGAAGGGACAGAAGCCTGAACACACGCACAAGCCAATTTTGTAACAGTTTCTACCCTACTGTTGTTAGAATAATGAATTGACTCACAAACTCGTTACATTTGCCTCTGACTGTGTTTTTGTTTTTGCTGCCGTTTACCTACCATTTACTATGCATGCTACTTGACTCTGTAATCTGCTTGTATTACTTACTAATCGGTGACAGAAACAATCATGGGAGTGCAGCTTTAGGCTACCGAACAACATTTTCTTGCTCATCACTGCATTAAAGAGTAAATCATTCGACATTGTAACAAAGGCACTGTAATAATTTTTGAAACATAGATTTCATATCATCTTGGTCAATGACACTGGCAAGAGTGATATTCAAAATGGTGTTTGGAACATAGCTTTTGTCAGTGTTTCCTTGAACAACACATTGTGCAACTGGCTGGGACGTAACTGTCTCAGATCGATTGTTGTGCGATGAAGCTGATTCAATGAGATAAACGTCACATGAAGAGATCCTCTGTGAAATTCGATAAAGTGGACTTCAAAATGATTATGAAGTTTAAAAGTGACCACACAAAGGAGAAAGAACAATTAGAAACAGAAACAAAGCCAATGAAATGAGTGTGAGTGGACAACTAACTGAGTTAAGCAGAATAAATTGTCTGGAATGCATGGCTGCGAGTGAACAGTTAAAACATTTCAAGGCACGGTGTAAAATATTCAAGAGGAACATTCCACTGAAACAAACAGAATTTCAGCAAGAAATTCCCACCTGCACCTCACTCAGGATGTCAGATATCATAGTTGATAAAGAGGTGCTCAGAAGAATATATATTTAAAAACCTATTAATGCTGAAGGAATCTATTGTTTTACAAAACGACAAAGGGCCACCAAAATTTGGAAATAAGTGTTAAAGGGATTGGAAGGGGTGTCAATGTAAGAGGCGAGCTGTAGGAAGAGGAAATATTGTCGGGGTTTAATACGCTGTCAAGAACACAGGGATTTGCGGGCACTGGACATGGTGACAGTTTTACGAGGAATGGTAAAGGCCTGAATAATGTAAAGGCAGTATGAACTGTTGCAGCGGGAGGTGTTTGCAGGGTTTGGAAGGGAAGTATATATTATATTGGTTCATTCATGGGATGTGGGTGTCACTGGTTGGACAGCATTCATTGTCCAATGCGAAATGCCCAGAGCACACTGCAGAGTCAGCGATATTGCTGTGGGTTGGGAAGGACATGTCAGACAGCCCAGTGAAGAACGTTAGCTATCATTTCCTGAAGGACACAAGTGAACCAGATGATGATCAGCATCGCATTTCTGGACTTCTCAACAATAGCTTCTCCAGCCACAATATGACTCCTACTCTCAGTGCACCAACCAATAAAAGCAAGTGCCTCAGATGCTTTCTTCACCATCCGGTCTATCTGTGACGTTACTTTCAAAAACTGCGTACCTTCAACTTAGGTCTCTGTTTGACATCATTATCCAGACCCTACCGCTAACAGTATAAGTCCAACATCTTGCATTTCTCTAAGTTCAGCTCCATCTTCTATTCATTGGCCTAGCAATGCTATTGATCCCATTGTATTCTTACGTAACCTTCTTCACTTTCCGCTGTACCATACCTTTACTGTCACGTACAAACTGACGAGCCATTACTCTTATATTCTCATCCACATTTGTTAATATGAATGACACACAACAGTGACCCCAGCACAGAACCGCATGACACTGTTAGTTTCCGTCCTCCAGTCTCAGTAGCAACCCTGTATAAACACCCATACCTCCTTCCATCTAGCCAATTATTGAGTCATAGAGTCCTACCGCACAGGCGCCTTTCTAAGATACGAGTCAGACCGCACAACATATTGCGAACTGGAAGGCTCCACTTAGAAAATGTACTCTTGCAGAAGTCAGGACAGAGAAGTTTGACTAGGTTGATGTTGCGAATGGAGGGATTTTCAAATGTGAAGGGGCTGAGAAGAATGAGCTTGAACTGATTGGAGTGCAGAGGATTGAGAGAAAAAATAATGAAGTATCCATATTTTTATGTGGATAGAGAACTGGTTGGTGGGCAGGAAGCAGACAGCCCTTTTCAGAGCAGCAGATAGTGTTACGTGAATGCCACAGGTTTCAGTGATGGGACACCAGCTGTTCAAAATATATGACCCAAATCCTCCATGCACATGATATAATGTTCCAAAAGTCGGGATACGTTACAGCAGTTTTGCAGAGACTTTAGCGATCAGGCCTGTAGGATTGCATACAACTTTGGCTTCCCAAAGGTAAGGAAGAGAGGATATCTATGACATTGAGGGACTGCAGCGGAGGTTCATGAGGCTGATTTGGGAATGGCAGATCTATCCCATGAGGAAAGGTTTGGTCAACTAAGTATTCACGTGTTTTGAGAAGCAGAAGAGAGAATCTGACTGAAATCTACAAAATTCTATCATATTTGAACGACTTAGTTACAGTGACGATGATGCCCAAGTTAAGGGGTTATAGAACTAAAGGATATATTACAGGAGACGTGGTAGAACTGAGATGAAGCAATAGTTTCTCGTATAGAGAGGTGTCTGCGATGATATGATGATTTTAATGGATGCATTTTAACCTATGCTATTGTTTGTTAACAGGTTTTTAGGCAGAGGTGCTGAGAAATCTATGCACAGCCACGAGAGTATGCAGTTCGTTAAGCTATAGTTACAAAGAGGGGTTGGAGAGTCTGGTGAAATGCGGTGAGATCGTGGCAGGAGTAAATTTTCAATACCAAAATTACGGTTTATACTTGATAACGATATAACTGGATCACAAGTGGGAGAGGTGCTCACTCGGGTTGAAAAAATAATGGAAATTCAAGTAAATCTTGTGATTTTCCTAACTGTGTGACAATATGCTCACAAAGCCACATGCTGGAGCAGGAGGAGAAATCAAAGAATAAAGATAAGCAATTTGAAGTAGCTGGATCAAAAATCATACATCAAAGAAGAATCTGAGTGCAGTGCCGAATGTTACCCTCTTAGGAATGCGGTCTTAGAGTTATTGAGTCATACAGCACGAAAACAGACTTCCGGGTTCAACCTGTCATATTAGACATTATCCAAAATTAAATAGCCCCACCTGCCTGCTCCTGGACAATATCCCTCCAAATCTTTTGTATTCACGTACCTAACCGGATGTCTTTTAAACGTTGCTTTCATTTCCTCATCCATTGCTTCCTCTAGATGTTGCAACACCTGCAGGAGTTGGTTTTGCTCAGTTGACTGGATCCTTGATTTGCAGAGCAGTATGGTACCAACAGCGTGGGCTCAATACCCATCACAGGTTTGAAGTGCCCATGAAGGTCTTTGCTTCTTCCCTTTTCCCTCGCCTGAGCTCTGGTGATGTTAAGGTTAAATCACCTTTAGTTGCTTCTTTCTGATAAGACCCTTATGGTCTGGTATGATTATGGCTGCTCAACAAAATTCCACACGCAAATTGGTCTCTGTTGAAAAGAAAATACAGATTTTTTAATCTCTCTACTCTCAGCTTAAAAATGTTCTCAAACTTTGGAAATATGCCATTCCGGGGCAACAATGATTAACTCTGTAACCTTTGTTATGGACCAGGCCAGGCCCCCTCAAACGTTTCAAGAAAATGGCCCAGACCCTAACTTTACCATTTGTTACAAGCAGGTGTAACGTGAATATTCCTGGCGGGATGCAACTGGTCAAATCAATTCATTGAAACAAAGCAAACTTTATTTACAAGATGACCGAATGATATACAAAAAAGGAGAACAGAATAGTGAATAATTTATCCGATCCGAAAGATTATCTAAACTTCATGATGCTCTTCCAACTACTTCCAATTATCCCCATAAACACCCCTGAGCACAAACGTTGAATTCAGCCATAAGTGCTTCCAGGAGAGGAGGATCGGAGAGAGAGAGAGAGCGAGAGAGAGAGGGAGAGAGGGAGAGAGAGAGAGAGGGAGAGAGAGAGAGAGAGAGAGAGAGAGAGAGAGAGAGAGACAGAGAGAGAGAGACAGACAGAGAGAGAGAGAGAGAGAGAGATCAGTATGGATCAGCTTCTTTGGGCCCAGCAGCTTCACAACTGCCTGATCGGTGTCAGTAAACAGCCAGATCAAATCAAATTGAAAAATTGTTGAGCTGGGAGAAATGGACACTACCCTTTCCATTACACAAAAGTGTTTCTTTTGAAAGCTTAAAGTCTTTGACCTGAGTCAGTATCTGTTGGCTACAATTAAATTGGCCCTAAAATTCATCCTTCAAACCCAGGCTTTGCAGAATCTGCGTCTTTTACGATCTCCTCAAAAAATAAAGAGAAACAAGGAAGAAATAACCTTGCAGAAGGAGCGTCATAATTACAACTTCATTATTGATTAAACTTCTCTCAGGCCGCCTCTCAACCTCCAATATTCCTGAGAAAGAAGTTCCCAGCTGATTCAGTCGTTTTTTGCAACTCAAACATTCAAGAGCCGGAATACACTGATAAATCTCTTCTTATACCTCTCCAACTCAATAATATCCTTGGGATAACTGGATAACAGAGCTAGACACGATATTCGAGAAGAGGCTTCACCAATGTCTTGTAATACCTCAACATGAATTCCTAAGTCCGATACTCATTTGACATAGTAATGTAGGCAAGCATGCCGAATGCCTTTCAACTAATTTGTTCATAAGTGATGCGAGCCTCAAAGAATTATGTACCTGAACGCCTCGCTGCCTTTGTTCTGCAACTTTATCCAAGCCCCTAGCAGCAATTGTACCAATTATATCAATTGTCACAATACTACCTTAGTTTATTGTACAAAATGCAAAATTTAGCATTTCTCCAGACTGAACTCGATCTGCCAATTTTCAGCCCATGGAACCATTCGATCAAGATCCCTCTGTACTCTTTGAAAATATTCTTCACTCGAGTAGACTACCAATTTTGGTGTCATCTGTAAACTTACTAACCACGTCTTCCATATTCTTGTATAAATCATTTATATAAACGACAAAGAAAAGAGGACCCAGAAACGATCCCGGTGGAACATCCCTGGTGACAGGCCTCCAGTTTGGAAAGCAACACTCTCCCACGAAGCTCTGCCTCCTATCAATAAGCGAATGTGCCCAATTCACAAACTCTACCAGAATCCGAGGCGACCGAACTTTACGAATTCGTATACCATGTGGAACTTTGTCAAACGCTTCACAGAAATCCAAGTAAACATCGCCTGCTGCTCTGCCATCATTAAGATCCTTGAAAACTTTCTCAAAAAAAACTCAAATCGAGTTTGTGAGACACGATTTTCCCCGCACAAAACCATGGTGAATAATTCTAATTGACATTTCAGCATTTATATTGCCGTTAATGTGTCTGAGACAATTGTACATACTGATCATAGCCCCTTAAAGTTCGGGGCAAAAGAAAAGGATAAACATTCTCGACGTTTTAGGTGAAGCTTATTATTGCAGCCTTTCAATTTGAAAATTATGCACATGGCAGGACAAGAGCTTTTAATTGCTGATGTGTTGTCGTGACATTGATGAAGCAACACGGACGCGTTCAGTGGTGGGAGTAAGCTCTAATTCCTATCTCTATTGCAGCTAAAAGTTGGGAGTTACCTTCCTGCTGTTAGAATTCCATGTGAGACAACCTGTTTTACTGAATTTGATTGTGCCCACGGTGTGCAATTGAGTCTTAAAATATTGGAACAGTTAATTAGTTAAGCCAATTAATTCTTTTATTTTCATTTTGTCTCGATTGTAATTGTAGCATAAAAGTAAAGTATGTGTTTGCATAACATCGAGTAGTTTGATCAATCAAATTGAATCTGCAAAGCAAAACTTTACACTTACCTTTAATATAAGAAAAAGATTAGAGTCTCGGTTACCTTATTAATATACTTAGAGGAGGTTTCACCTGGTCCATAATAACATCTCATCTCTACCTCTCCCTCATCAATTATTAAGATATGTCAATCTTGATTTGCAACTGAAACAGTGAAACATGCACTTAAAAAAAAAACAAAATTGGCCCCAACTAATGTTACCACATGTCAAACCTCCTCACTCTTGTCCTCTCCTTTGAGTTGTGGTGACCCTCAGAATAATATCAAATTTACTTTTCTCTCTGTAATGGGAGAGCATCCTGATGTTCCTTTAGTCTGTTGCATCGTTACTGGTTCTGGATGTGATCGGGATTGCAGATCTTGTAATCATAATATTATGAATACCTGCATCTTTTATATGACATTATTGTACGAGGAAGCATCAAATCCACACAATATATTTTGTGATGTAAATGTTCATTTGTTATTAGAATCTGCTTTCCCTAAAACACAGAATGCAGTCTTACACAGTCCAATACATTGTAGAATGTAAAGTGTCTTGGTGTTGGATAGATCTCAGTCCTGTCATTAATGGTCTAGGCAATCGTTTATTTATTGCCACGCGATACAATTCATTTCAGTTTGCTTCTTCCACCTCGAACACTTCCATTTTCCTTCACCAAAGTGATGATGAAGTATCAACAAACCTGCCAGCTATATAATTTAAAAATTGAATGGATGTAATAAAATAACTCATCTCAACAATCTGGTGTTTAACCTTAAATTTATCTGAAGAAAATAGGGGGTTCTCATCAGTACACACACTTGTCTCAGTTAAAAATCACAAAACACTAGGATATAGTCCAACAGGTTTAATTGGAAGCACACTCGCTTTCGGAGCGACGCTCCTTCATCAGGGACAAACACCTGATGAAGGAGCGTCGCTCCGAAAGCTCGTGTGCTTCCAGTTAAACCTGTTGGACTATTACCTGGTGTTGTGTGATTTTTAACTTTGTTCACCCCAGTCCAACACCGGCATCTCCGAATCTTGCCTCAGTTATATAGCGTCATAGAGTCATAAGGAGGTACAGCATGGAAACTGACCCTTCAGTCCAATCCGTCCACGCCAACAAGATATGCCAACCCAATCTAGTCCCACCTGCCAGCACCTGGCCCATATCCCTCCAACCCTTCCTATTCATATACCCATCCAAATGCCTTTTAAATGTTGCAATTGTACCAGCCTCAACCACTTCCTCTGGCAGCTCATTCCATACACGTACCACTCTCTTGTAATGACAGCACCAAACTCAACGTCTCGTTTTCAATGATGGAATATTTATTTTGATGAATATGAAACTTTCTCGAATACATTCCAAAGGTCTCTCAATATTATCTTGTGAGTGTACACCACAGACACCACACTCACATCACTCCAAACATTTAATACTTTCACTGATTTTGCGCAATTGCTTTTTGCAAACACCGGCAGGTGCTCAACACAGCTTCTGGGATTCAAATTTCATCTGGCACGCTTCAGTCACTGAAATTTTCTGCAGGTGTTCAACAAGTCAGTCAGTTGAACAACAACGCTACTAAAAGTCAGAAGAATGATCAGTGAAAAGGATTTCGGTCTAGGAATTGCTCTGTGTTAAAGGCTTAGGAAGCTTACTAATTACATTTATTTTCAATTTCCAAGGAATCATTTGTCCATGTTTAATGATACGATCTAGGATTATGATATTAGTTTTTGTGAATTCACTTTTAAGGTAATCACCAAGTTCGTCGTCTAAAGTTCCTTACATAGTTTTAATACATGCTCTAAAACTTTCTTCCGTGTATGAGGAAAATCACCAGATTTTCTATCTAAATTAGACAATTGTGTAACCCGCATTATCATTATTGGTTAATGTTTGAAATGTGGTTGGTGAAGTCTTCATTACAACCAGCATGACTTTAAATTGAGAAAGTCCATTTGGGTTCACGAATGCCGACATTTCCTTCACTTTTTCCGATAAAGGTACATGAAATTATTGTCTGAGAATGTCAGCTTAAATATGTAAATTGCTTTTGCCATTTTCACATTATATTTGTGCAATATAGTACTAATCAAATTTTGTAAGTGCATTGACTTTTCGATAGTTCACACGGAGCCTTTTGTTACCATCTAGCTTTGGTAACATCGCTGTGGGAGAGCTGCATCTGCTGTAACTGAGGTAAATTGAGTCGTCTCTGAGCATCCTGTTAATCTCTTTTGAACTAATGCCATTTTGAGAGGGTTCAAACCACGATGATGTTGCTTCATTGGAAGGGCATTTTTGATACCTACAATGTGCATAATCAGTCTCGTAATTGTCAGCGTATTCCCACAATTATCTCCATATGATTGTAATTCATCTTTTAGTACATTTTGATTTTTCTCAGGAAGCTTTATTCCAGTTTCTGAAAGCTTCCTCATTATTCAAATTCAATTGAGGGAGGTCAATTTCAGAATCGTCTGAACTTAGCTCATTTGGCTGAGTATTAAGAGATAACACATTCTCCTTTTGCTCTTCTTCCCTATCAAAATACTCTTTGAACATATTCAAATAATACACCTTAGGAGTCTTATGTCTACTGGTGTTCCTATCGAATAATTTGATTAGCCCCTCTTTATCTTGCTTTTAAATTTTTACTTCCCGCGGGAAGCAATTCGAACGCTTTATCTTCACTGGCCAATCTTCGAATTTTCGATCTACTGTTTGCTTGTTGTTTCATTATATGTTGTAAAACTTTAAATACTATCTTGCCAATTCTCCGTTCAATTCGGTTTCTTCCTGAGATCAGGCACAAACTCCAAAAATGTAGGTTCTGTATGATGACTCGCCAATTTTTCTTTAAGTCATTTAAGTGGCATTTTCACCTCATGGCCCAAAAGTAATTTAAATGGACTGAATTTAGTTGTTTCATTAGGTGCATCGCTAAATTCAAAAATTACAAATGGAATTATTTTTTAGCAATCCTCTGGATACTCTTGACAACAGACATTCCACATTTTCTTTAAAGATTGATGTCTCTGTGTTAATGTATACTTGATTCGGAGATGCCGGTGTTGGGCTGGGGTGTACAAAGTTAAAAATCACACAACACCAGGTTATAGTCCAACAGGTTGAATTGGAAGCACACTAGCTTTCGGAGCGAGGCTCCTTCATCAGGTGATTGTGGAGGGCTCGACCGTAACACAGAATGTATCGCAAAAATTTGCAGTGTGATGTAACTGAAAATTTCCATTGAAGAATTGGTTGTCTGTTAAGCCTTTCATCTGTTAGAATACAGTGATATTTCACTTCTTTCATGTGTAAATCACATGAGCTTTGTCATTGGTAAGATTTTGGAGTCGATTGTGAAGGCTCAAATATCGCAATATCTGGAAGTGCATGGTAATTAGGCAACTCTCACCATGTTTTCATCAAGGGAAGGTTATGCGTGAGAAATCTGCTGGAATTCATTAAGGAGATAACGAGCAGGTTAGACAAAAGAGAGCTAATGGCTGTTATCTACTCGGCCTTCCAGAAAGACTTTGCCAGTTTACCACGGAGGAAGCTGTTGAGTAGACAACAGCACATGAGGTGACACGCAATGTCTCAACATGGACAGATTATTGGCAGAAGGCAGAGAGTGGGGATGAAAGAGTCCTTCTCAGCGTGGCAAAAGTGTCCAGTGGGGTTCTGCAAGGGTCAATATTGTGTAGACAAGCTTTCATCTCCGACATTAGTGATCGAAATGAGGGAACTGTGGGTGTTTTGGCTAAAGTTTCAGATGTTGCAGAAATCGGTGTAGGGCCAGGTAGTATTATGAATCCGGGGAGTCTGGAGAAGTATTTAGACAGGTAAGGTGTGGCAGATGGATGACTTCAAGGGAAATTGCGAGATCATATACTTTAGTCGGAAGAATGCAGCCATCAACTAATTTCTAAATGGACTACAATTCAGAAATCTGAGTGCAGAGGATCTAGTCCAGGAATCTCCTAAGTTACAAAACCAGAACGTTGCAGGAAAAGCTCGTCAGTTCTGGCAGCATTGTGAAGGTGAATCAGTGTTAATGCTTTGGGTCCTGTGACCTGTTCTCAAACCTGATGGTAACAGGTTAAATGACAGTTTATATGCAGACATTAGTGTGGGGTAAGGGCGTAAGTAGTAAACGACAGGTGGGGACAGAAACGAAAGAGACCGGTGGGACTAACAAAGAGGTAGATTTAGTTTCGGCCAGGAGAGTGAAAAACAGTTAATGCAGACATTTCGTGGCTAACAATAAGTAGTTTGCAATGGCAGACTATCTGTTTGCAAGTCTTGATATGTGGGTTGGGGGCAAGGTTCTGTCCCTAACATTATTGAAATCCATATTGAGTCTGGAGAGCTGCAGTGCTCCCGAAAGTGGTGTCGTTCTATCAGCTTACGCTGAGCTTCACTGGAACACTGCGGCAGACCGAAGACAGAGGTGCTGGTCAGGGAAAAGCGAATTGTGTTAATGTGGCAAGTAACTGGAAGCCAGGGAGATTTTTCTTGCGGGCAGAACGTAGATGGACTGCGAAGCCGAAGCCCAATTTGTGCTTTGATTTCCCAATGTAGAATGCAGTAAATTAGATTGCTTGAAGTGCAGAATGAAGTGCTGTTTCATCTGGACAGTAAATCTTCTCCCTTGGACGGATAGAAAGGTGGAGGTAAATGGTTTGGTGTGACCACCCTCTGTGTTGAGAATGTTGGCAGTGAAGGAAGAGTGGACCAGTGTGTCCAAGAGGGAACGGTCCCTGCAGTAGATGGATAGAGGAGGGGAGTAGAACGTGTATCTGGTGGTAGCATCTCACTGGAGGTAGTGGAAATGGAGGCTGATTATCTTCTGGTTGTGGGTAGTGGTTGGATGGTAGGTACGTTCATGTCCCTGTTTTCGGAGGGAAGAGAATGGGTAGGGGCAGAAGTGTAGAAGATAGCGTCGACCTGGTTGAAGGCCCTATCAACATCGATGTCGAACAAATCTTCTTTTGAGGAAGAAGATCGACATTTGGGAGGCTCACTTGCCGACGTTCGTTTCACCAGAACATATTTGATGGAGACGGAGGAACTGAGAGAATGGAGTGGAGTCTTTGCAGAAAGCAAGGTGTGAGTACGTACAGTCCAGGTAGCTGTTGGAGTCAGTGGGTATCAGGAGACATGTTTCGAAATGGAAACAGAGATGGCCAAGAATAGAGGGGAGGGTCAGAGGTAGACCGGATGAAATTGAGGTACAGTGGAAATTTGATCTACTCCAGTTTAAGACACTCACTACTTATAATGTGGTCTCCTAGACATTAGGAAAATGGAACAGAGACTAAGTGACTGTTTCACAGAACACTTACATTCTACTGGAAAAAAAGACCTTGAGCTCCCAATAGCCTAGATTTTAATGCATGACCCTGTTTCCTGACCAACATCTCTGACTCAGGCCTGCTGCAGTGTTCCAGAGAGCCTCAGTGCAAGCTGGAAGACAAACACCTCATTTTCTGCTCGGGACCTTGCAACACGCCAGTCCCAATGTCGAGTTCAATAATTTTAGAGTCTGAAATTTCCCGTGTCCTTGCTCCCTCCCCCAAACGACAGGCCTGAGTATCTTATGTTCTGCCATTCCACACTACATGTCACTGGCACTCTACTTTGCAAGATAGTTACCTACTCCTTTGTCTGTCAAAATGCCGTTCTCCCTCTGTGGGCTGTGGTCCCCTCTAACTTTAACTCTTTGCTCGGAATACCACCCTATCTTATGTTTTCCAAGCTACCATCAGTTCTGTGCATCATCACCGGACACGAAATGTTCATTCTGATGTGTTTTTATGGATGCTGCCAGACCTACTGAACTTTTCCAGCAATTGCTGTTTTTTGCTTCTGATTTACAGTGAACGCAGTTCTTGTGGTTTCTCTTCAGGTAATCTCGAAGGTTAGGTAGGAAAGTACAATGTTGGCATTTATTTCGAAATGACTAGAATATACAAGGAGGGATGTACTACTCGTGCTTTAAAAGGCACTGGCCCGACCACATTCAGGATATTGTGAGCAATTTTGGGACTCATATGTCAGGAACAATGCATTGGACCTGATGTGTATCTCGATGAGGTTTACAAGAATTATCCCTGGAATAAAAGACTTAACATATGCGGAATGTTTGGCTACTCTGGGTGGAAACTGAATGAATGAGCGTGGATCTAGATGAAATTTACAGAATACTGAAGGCCTTGACGAGAGTAGATGCCGGGAGAATATTCCCATTTGCGGGAGACACTCGTACCCGAGGGCACAACCTGGGAGTAAAGAAAGACCATTTAGATCGGATATAAGCAGAGCCTGGTGAGTCAATGGAATTCATAGATACAGAAGGCCGTGGTGACAACGTCGTTGTATACAGTTAAGATAGAGGCTGGCAATTTCTTGATTGTTAAGGGAATCAAAGATTCTACGGACTTTGATTATGCCTAACAGAGACTGCATGGAAACGAATGCTTGTAACGCGTTCTAAATAAAACACAAAGCTTTTACAATGAGAATCAAATCTCCCGGTTTCGTTTTTTTTTTTCTAGTTTCGTTTAGTTTTCGCTGGGGACCCCAACAAACTGCTGGAAAAAAAGACACTCCATTTTTCAGCTAATGGTTCCTGGTTGATCCTCTCTGCGAACTCTCTCTCCTGTAAGAATCTGTGTTTTATTTTATTTTTCTTTTGCCAAAGCGTGTGCTTATCGGATTTGGCAAGAAATCAGATTTGTTCTTTGTTAAGTTTTCAGGTATATCATGTTGCTTCGCTTTGCAAATAGTTGTCATTCTAAATTTTGTTTTCATTTGCTGAAGTTTCATTTGGAACACTGTAAATAAATTATGTTCTACTTAAAACTGAATGGTTTGCCTAACTGCAGTATTCACCGTGCACCTATTTAGAACCACTAAAAGAAGTTATCGTCTGGACCACATTCTTGAAATGTTTAGAGGGGTTTTGGCCCTATCCATTACAATAGCATCGATCGTAAAATTTTATGTTTTTAAAGGCAAATACAAGATGCTGTGTTCAAAATGCAATTCGATTTGTCTAACAGTCGGCTGTCAATAAAACGTCCTTCATTCTTGTGACACAGTTACGATGCAAGAACAAAATGAATGACATACATTTAACGCAATTCGAATACGAAACAAATAATACACTTTCAAATGCTAATCATCAACTTGACAATTTCGATAGCATCTCATAAATACACGGTTGGCCACGTGTTGTCTCTCTCCAGTCCAGAAGAAAGAAGCAATCAGACCCTTTGATTTGTTAAGAAGACGCCTCGCTATTTAAGACATTTCTCCAGCAGAGAACGCCAGTTTTCAGTTGAGTACCAGCATAAACTTTCGCAATAACTGAAGCCAACTCTAAACTGAACATGGGGGTGTAAAAAGAAACTCTGACCATACGTTCCATTCACATAGCTAATAATTTTGAGTCTTCTGTCAGTGTGCCAGCCATCTTTGACGTTCAAGAAAAGATCAACCAAGGTTGTCCAAACTCCCTTCATACTCTTGCTCTATTTGTCTATCCTCAAAGAAACTAATACCGAGCGATAACTCCAGGCCGTTTACGAACTGACGGTCTGAAGCAAATAATCTAGCATGACTGTGTCAAGACCTCGCGGCAATAACAACAGGAAAGAATGGATCTCTCTTAAAATCACGGGACTGTCACTGAAACAACGATCGTCGGGGCACTTTGATCACTGTGCCCAGTAAAATAAAAATCCATCTTTTAGCATGTACCCTATGTCTGTGTCAGAGAAAAGTTCCGTTTTTCCACAATGACTGTGGCATTTCTCTCTATTAGTTTGCGGTAATTACTCACTATTGACGACCTCCCAAGTGCCATGAAATTGGATGTCTCTGATCGAGTCGAGAAGAATCTGAACGGGGAGGTTGAGGAGGAAGAAGTCGTGGTGCACAATGGCACCAGTGACATAGCTAGGAAAAAGGATGAGGATCTAATAAGTGATTTCAAGGAGTTAGGTTTGAAGGTAAAAAGCAGGATGAGCAGGAAGGCAATCTCATGATTACTACCAGTGTCACGTGCTAGTGAGGCGAGAAACAGGGAGCAACTTAAGCTGAACAGTGGTTTCAGGGCTGGTGCAGGAAGGAGGTCTTCAGATAGGTAGTTAATTGTAGTACCTTCTGGGTAAGGTTAGGCTGTATATCAAGGGCGTGTTGCCCTTAAACTGGAGGGACACCAATACCTTGGGTCGGAATTTTACCATAGAACGTCTGGACGGTTGAAACTCGTTTGGCAGGCAGATGATAATCATAGGACAGGATAAATGTTGAATGGGCAGAAATAGAATGCAGAGAGTCTGTTATGAAGGATACGCAACTGTTAGGGACAAAAACTGGGTTAAAGTGCGTCTGCTTCAATTCAAGGAATGTCAGGAGTAAGAGTGATGAAAATAGAGCATGGATCATTACTTGTAACTACAATGTTGTGCCCTTTACAGAGACATGGATTTCACGGGGTGGGGTTGGGGGGTGGAGGGGGGCGGAATGATTGCTTGATGTTCCACAGTTTAGATATTTTAAAAATCAAGGAGAGGTGTGAAATAGCAGGGCAAGTAGCATTGTTAATTGTAGATGAGAATGCTATTGAAGGGGTGTTTGTCGACTGAATCAGTATGGGTGGAGAGCAGTAACAAGAAAGGAGCAGTCACTTCAGTGTGTGTTTTCTACAGACCAACCTAATAGGAGCAGAGAGATTAAAGAACAGATTAAATAGCACATACTGGAAAGACGCAGGTGCAACAGAGTTGTTCTTATGGGTGACTTCAACTTCCCCAATATTGCTTGGAATCTCCTTATTGCTAATGGTCTCGATGGAAACGATTTTTGCAGGTGTGCCTGGAAGAATTCCTGACTCAACGTGTCGATATGTGGACTAGGGGGTGGCCATATTTGAATTGGTTCTTGGCAACGATCCAGGCCAGGTCTCAGATCTCTCGGTGGCAGAGCATTTTGGTGAAAGTGACCACAACTGACTCACCTTTACAAAAGCCATGGAGTGGGCTTGGACAGGCTGCATGGGAAGGAATTTGATGGGGTATGTGAAAATATTCTCTTATTAGACAGGAGCTGTGGAATACAAATTAGGAGCATCCTCTGCGGTCTGCACAACAGAAATGTGGAGGTCGTTTAAGGAACACTTACTGGATAACATTGTCCTTCTGAGACAGGCAAAGAATGGTAAGGTGATGCAGCTTTGATTGGCAAGTGAAGAGGAGCTTCTCGTTAAGGAGAAGGAGGAAACTTACTTAATTTTGAGGAAGAAGGCACTGGCAAAGCTTAAAAGGATTACGGGGTACCTTGCAATGTACTCAAAAATGGACAGAGGTGAGTTAGGAGGAGGAATGAGCAAGCATTGGTGGAAAGATTGCGGGAAAATGCAACGTCGTTCTATACTTATGTGAGGAATACCAGGATGACCAGAGAGTGTCAAGCCTATCAGGTTGCGTGGAGGGAACTTGTGCCTGGAATGTGTTGTCAAGATGAAAATGAAGGCTTCTCCAGAGATGAGCTGTGAAGGTTTGTTACGGGCGCTTCAGATTTACAAGTTAGGCAGGAAGGACAAAAAGAGAGAGTTAGGAAGGGCCTGGAGGGGATATGAGGAATCTTTGGCTGGTAGAATCAAGAAAAACACGAACGCTTGCAAGAGATATGCCAGGAATAAAAAAAAACTACATTAACCTGGGGGGCTGTCAGAGACGCTAGTGGAAAGTTGAACGTGGAGTGCGCGGAGACAGCAGAAGCACTAAATGAATAGCTTTCGCCAGTATTTACACTGGAACATGACAATGCTGTCGAGGAGAACGCTGACACACAAGCTCTCAGACATGTTGGAATTGATGTTCATAAGGAGAAGTTGTTACCAATTCTGGAAAGTGTGTAAGTAGATAAGTCCTCTGGTTGGGAAGGTATTTATCCGTGTATTTTCTGGGAAGATCGGGAGGAGATTGCTGAATTTTTGGCTTCGATATTTATGTCATCAGTTTCTACAGGAATAGTGCCAGAAGACTGAAAAATAGCAGAATTTTTCCCCTGTTAAGAAGCGGAGTAGAAACAATTCTCATAATCATCGACCAGTGAGCTTACTTCGGTTGTGTGTAAAATGTTGGAAAGGATTATTACACATAGGTTTTATAATAATATAGAAAGGAATAATTTTCATTAGGGATCGTCAGCAAGGTTTTGTGAAGTGGAGGTAGTGCCTCACAAATCTTATTGACTTCTTTGAGAAGGTAACCAAACAATTATCTAAGGGTAAAACAGTTTATGTGGTGTATGTGGATTTCAGTAAAGCGTTGGATAACATGAATAGTGGTGAAGGGTATTGCAGGTTGCAGAGGGACCAAGATAAAACGTAGATCTGGACTAAACTGTGGCAAATACAGTTTAATGGAGAAAAGTGTGAGGTGATTCACTTTGGAAGGAGCAAGGCTTGAAAGCTTGAAGGCTAGAAAAAGCTTGATATTAAGAAAGTGAATATGCTGTATACTCTGGGAAGCATATTAGATAGATTAATCCCCAGAGCCGGACCAGGTACATCCAAGGTTAGTGTGGGAAGAGAACAATAAGATTGCAGCGCCATTGGTGCTTATGTTTGCATCCTCAGTCTCCACGGGAATTGTACCAGATGATTCGAGGGTGGCGAATTTGTTCCTCTGTTCAAGAAAGGGAATGGGGAAATCCCTGTGAATTGCACACCAATCAGTCTTATGTCACTGTTATCTAGGTTACTGGATAAAATTTTGTGTGGTAGGGTTTATGACTATTTAGAAAAACATAACTTGATTATAGACAGTCAAAACGGCGTGTGAGAGCAGGTCATGCCTAAGAAGCCTTATGGATTTCTTTGAGAATGTGATGAGACAAGTTGACATATGGCGAGCAGTGTATGCCTTGTATATGTATTTCAGTAAGAGATGAGATAAGGTTCCCCACGTTCGGTTGATTCAGAACGTTAGGAGGTATGGGATAAACGGAAGCGTGGCTGTCTGGATACCGAATTGGAAGGCCAAAATAAGGCATCGACTGGTAGTGGATGGAAGGTATTCTGCTTTGAGGTCCGTGGCCAGTGATGACCTTCAGGGATCTGTTCTTGAGCCTCTGCTCTTTGACTTTTTTATAGATGACTCGGATGAGGAAGTGGAAGGGTGGGTTAGTAAGTTTGCCGATGACAAAAAGGTTGGTGGTATTGTTGATAATGTTGAAGGATGTTGCAGGCGACAACGAGACATTCACAGGATTCAAAACTGGTCTGAGAAGTGGCAGATGGAGTTCACCAGAATGAACGTAAAGTGATTCATTTTGGAACTTCGAATTTGTATGCTGAATACAGGGAGAAAGACTGAATTTTTGGGAGTGTGGAGGAACAGCGGGATCCTGGGGTCCACGGACACATGTTGCTGTACAAATGGATAGCTTTGTTAAGAAGGCTTATGGTGTTTTGGCTTTCATTAACAGAGGGATTAAGTTTCCGAGCAGCGAGGCTTTGCTGCAGCTCCACTAAAGCTTGGTTAGACCACACTAAGAATATTGCGTTCAGTTCTGGTCACCTCATCATCGGAAGAATGTAGATGTTATCGAGAGGGTGCAGCGGAGATTTTCCAGGGTGCTGCCTGGATTGGAGGGCTTGTCTTATGAAGGGAGGTTGAGTGATCTGGGGCGTTTCACTATTGAGAGAAGAAGGAAGAGAGGTGAATTGATAGAGGTGTGCAATG
The DNA here is from genome assembly GCF_037043375.1 of Chiloscyllium plagiosum. NCBI lineage: Eukaryota > Metazoa > Chordata > Chondrichthyes > Orectolobiformes > Hemiscylliidae > Chiloscyllium > Chiloscyllium plagiosum. The sequence continues at coordinate 19,207,522 of NW_028270179.1, read as the reverse complement.
TAATGAGAGGAATACTTAGAGTAGAAAGCCAGAGACTTGTCCCGAGGACAGAAATGGCTATCACGTGGGGTCATATTTCGATGGTGATTTGAACAAGGCATCGGGTACATGTCAGATGTTATTTTTTTCGGCAGAGAGGGTTTGGCGCATGGAATGGATTGCCAGCGGTGGTATTAGAGTCAGAGACAATAGGAATATTTAAGGGACTGCTGCACAAGCACATTGATGGAAGTAAATTGGGGACGTGTAGTTTCGTTTGGTAGTAAATTAAGGCGGCACGGTGGCACAGTGGTTAGCTCTGCTGCCTTCTCCTAATTATGTCATTACTACCAAACAGTCCAAACAGAAAAGGCCGATGCATCCTGGAAAACTACACAGAAGCACAATACTTTTTTTTCCAATTACATCGTTTCGCTTCTATGTGGTCAGTATCCCTCTATTCCCCGCTGCTCATATATCTCTCAATATACCTCTGGATCTTTACGTTTGTACCTGCCTCCACATCCGTCTATGGAAAACAAAAAAGCCTCTCAAGTGTCGTTTAAACTTACCACTTTTATCCTTAAACCTGTCGAGCTAGTAAATGACGTTGCTAACCTGTGTGTTTCAGAAAATCACTGACTATCCATTCCCTTCGCGTAAATAATAACTATGTTGTCTTCTTTCAGTTTGACATTCATCGTTCGACATTCAAGAGAAGCAAACCAAGGTTGCCCAATCTTACTTCATTATGAATACCTGCAAACCAGATAACATCCTGGTAAAATGTTTCTATACTCTGTCCAAGGCGTCGTCTAAATATCGCCAAACTAATATTGTATCCAGTTCCAATATGATTTGCTAATTCAGCACTCGATACCTGGACTGATTAACTAATGATGTCGCATACCCTCTTGTCAACCTTATCAAATTGTGCTCCCAAATTCAAAGAACTGTGGACCTTCCCGCCTCGACCCCTCGGAATTTAATAAGGATTCTGCTGTACAGTTTATTTACCAGTCTTCGCCTTTTTCTCCTTATTTTTAAACTTCATTTAATTTTACCCAATCCAGTAAAGTTTAGGTCATTATGCATAGGGTGTTACTTTATACATTTATCAACACAAATAAAGTTGCCGAAAAGAATTTCAGGTGACGAATAGGAAAAATGATGCCCAACGTCAAGGCGTACAATGGGGAGGAGAACGTGAGGACAACAGATACCAGAGCTTAGATTTACAATGGCATACAAGTTTTCTAAAGCACGAATCCACCTATTAGAGTCATACGACTGAGCTTGGCAGTACAGGGCGATCAAAACGGCGGAATCAACTATTCTTCTTACTTGTTGCTGGTCGCTCAAGTGCGGACTTAGTTGAAGAGTGGGATTTACCGAGGAGCGTGAGCAGTGACGAAATCAGAGTTCTCCTGAGTCTGGTGATTTTCAAAGGAAAGATTTCGGATGCAGTTGAACCGAATTATCCTACTGTCAGATGGGGGAGATAAGGGATCAATCAAATGCCTCTGACTACTATCGCTGCAGCAGGCGTGTCCGTTTGCAGATTCTCTCAAGATGGTTGAACCAGCAGATGCATATGCTGAGGGGCAGACGAGCCGCAGACAGCGTGACAGATAATATCTTCAAAGAAGTGTTCACATCAACAGTTAAATACGTTCCAATATTATTTCATTTGCGGGACTTGGGCGTCCTTGTCTGGCCAGCATTTATTGCCCATCCCTCCGTGCTCTATGGAGGGTGGTGTGGGTTGTCGTTTTGAAACGCTGCACTCCATAAGCTTTCGGTTTGCCAACAATGCTATGAGGCAGCGAATTCCTGGGTGACTGTTAGAAGAAGTAGGCAGGGAATATAGGTGTCATCCTCCTCTCAGTCAGGTAAAGCGTTTTGGACACCACCAGGTAAAGATTGCCTCCCAGGGGAAAATAGCAGCAATAGCCAGTTTTGGGTAACTGCAACTGGCTCTGTCGTAAAGTCGACTGAGAAAGTATAAGCAAGCAATTGTTACAGGTGAATGACGTGGGCAGAAACAGGCATGTATGTGGGCTTGAGTGAGACTTCAGGATGATGTGTTGTTTCTCTGGTGCCAGTTTTAAAAATTCCCACATTGATTTTTGCAATTTCTCAAAAGGGAGCTTTAGCAACCAATGGCCATTGCACACATTGGTCTAAATAATGTAGGTAGATCATTACGATTGGGGATGACTGGCTTCCACTCTCCAGCTGAGTCCATACGTGGCTGCACAGAATTTCACAGTTCTGTTACACTTGGGATCGTCACGCCACGTAATGGCTGTGGCATTTGTGTGGCAGTGTATTATGAAGACTGTTCTAACCTGGCTTCCACTCCCACCAGTAGTCACTACCGAAGTGTTTGATGCCTGTTTGGATGCACTTCTTCCACTTTGTATACTCTTGGAACGAGCGTTCTTAAGTGTCTATGGGAATACCACACTTCACCAGTGAGACCTTAAGAGTATAATTGAAGCGTTTCCTCTGTTCATCTGTGGCACTGCTGTTGTTCTGAACCCAAAAATATACACCAATTGAGGAGTCCAGTGTCGGTCATGTGGATGAGGTTTCCATACATTTGTAGCTGATCAAGAGTGATCAGTGCCTGGATGCTGGCGAAAATGGCCTCGCCGAGGACACTGGTGTTCTTGTGGCGTTCTTCCCAGCGTATTCACTGGATCTTAATCAGACAGCATCGGTAGTTTTGCTCCAGCACTTTCTAATGTCTGTTTTAAGTAGTCTACATCTCAGAACCATATGAGACACTGGAAACAACCATAGCTCTACGAATGATGATCTTGCTGCCGGTTCTGATGTTGGTGTTCAGCAATGATATTACCTTGACTGGCACTGTTTCAAGCAAGAAATTGGTCGGTATTGGAGCTATTTGAAGTTGCAAACACTTTCATGTCATCGGGAACAGGCGAGGGATGGTGACAAACTTCCTGGTGCAAACAACGTGGTGAAAGATCTTGCTTCCCGTTTGACATTATTGAAGGCCTTTGCAAAATTAAGTAGATTATTTTCTCTGCAGATCTCTTGTGGCTGGCTGATGATGCTATTCATGTCCGTATCCATGTCACGTCGACAACCAGTGCCATTAGCTGCAGTTGCAGATGATGTGCGCGGTCCAGGGGACGCCTTAATGAAGTTTGACCACGACCAATAACCCAGGAGTTGCCTGTCATGAAAGAGATCCAGAACCACCCATGCATGAATGCAGACTTCAATTGCCTGAGGAAACGACTGATTGAGGACACCAACATCAGAATCCGGCAGCAAGATCATTATTTGCAGAGCTCTGGCCACATTTCAGAGACTAACTAATAAGGTCACTGCCGGATTACCCAAATGTGTTGAGTACATTGATGACGTCGTAATTATTAGTCACTCATGGAGCGAATTCTTGTTCTCAGTCATTGTGTCGAATTTTATTAGTGTAGCTGCTCCACTCGCTAAATTACTAAAGAAAGGCAAGACGTTTCAGTGAACAGCGGATTGTCAGGAGGCCTTTGACAGCCTGAAAACTGCGTTGACAGCTGCCATGGTATTAGCCACATCTGATGAAACAAATAGATGCCAGTGATGTGAGTATGAGTGCTTTGTTGCCGCAGGAAGATGATGAGAAGTTAGAAGGATCTACTGGGTATTTCACCACAAAGATTTAATGCTCATCAGCAAAATATTCGATGGTTGACCAAGAGACTTTAAGCTTGCTAATGGCACGACAACAGTGTTTATAGTAACAGCAATGCAACTGAGACAATAGTACACACTGATCAAAACACATTGAAATTTGTGGAGAAATTTAAGGACAAAAATTACAGAGTGTTTAGCTGGAGTTTGTTATTTCATCCAATCAATTTCAATATTATGCATTTGGCAGGTCGTGAGAAACGTGACCGCTGATCCATTGTCAAGACTCGAGTGAGAATCAGAGACGTTCAGTGGTGGGAGTATCACAGACTGAATCTGAATGTATTTGTGCATGTTTGCGTTTGTATAGTCAGTGTAATGTATATGTGTATATTAGAGCACTCACCAATTTTGAAGGGGTTTTAAAAGTGAAGCCAGCTTAGGATATGTCTGTTGTTCCTGACTTATGTGAGTAAACCTTACCTTCGTACATGAATGGTTTTCGAAGATCTGGCACTTCCTCCTGACATAATGTCGACGACTTTATTGCAGTGAAAACTTTTTAACTTCAATTTCCACGTCATGGGTTTCCATCCCACTTGGTCGTAAGCTATCTTGAGTATCTTAACCAAAATCTATTGTTCCCTTACCACGTGAGGATTTCTCTTTTCCCAATTTCCTATCCCTCACAAACTGATTTTTTGTTGGAAGCCAAAATTTGATGTTTGATCCAGCTCAGAATTATCTGCCATTTCACCTGCTAATCTTCGTTTTTTTTAACTCTCTGCTATTCCGCATGAGTTGCCATTACGTCAGGAAGTGAATTTTCGAATTCTTCCACAATAATTATGTAAGAGCGTCATATGTTTGCTCTATTTTATTGCCCTTGCCCAATTTGCAACATTGTTTTGCTTCACCTTTGGAAATTATGTCGCTCCCGCAGCATGACCCGCCCCCCCCGCCCCCCGAACAGTGCCGTGCTCCCTTATCACTCACTCTCTGACAGTGCAGCTCTCCATGAGAACTGAGATTCCAACAATGCAGTTCCCCCACAGCACTGCCACTCCCCCCAACCCCCAAGCTTTCTCAGCAGTTGCCCTCCAAGTGAGAAACACTCCACCCATTATACACTTGGTGAGATCCTTTCCAGAAAGCTATGTGTGGTTGTTTCTTCCAGATCTGGAGAAGGATGTTATGGCAATGTAACCAGTACCACGAAGTGTTACCAGAATGATTCATTGTATCGCAGAACTGATAAGTGAAGAGACATTTGACTAGTTAGGACTCGCTTCACCGGCTTTCATAGGAATGATCGATCCGAATCTTATGAAATTTTATTGGGACACAGAAGAGGACAGGAAGTGTGTTACGAATGATGAACAGTCCAAAATCAGGAGGTAAATGTCTGAGGATATTTGGCGAAGTATTTGACACTGAGATAATGAGAAATATTTTGACTAAAAATGTGGTCTGCCTGTGGAATTCTCTGTCAGACAAAACATTAGAAGCCGATATATTAAACGTATTTTAAATTTAAATAAATGATTTAGGTAACCTATTTTAGGAGATTGAGATCAAAGGGCGTAGGTGAGATACGAGGAAAAAGAGATTGAGATGGATTGACAGCCATGGTCTAGTTGAATTTCGCAACTTCTGGAAGGTTTGAGTAGCCTCCTTCTGCCTATAATTTCAATGTTTTTACATTTGTGGACGATGACAACAGAGGTGGGAGATGATTGGCTTTAACGGAACGTGACTACATTCTTTGAACTTACAGACAGTGAAGAGACTTCAAAGGATTTCCACTAACCAGCAATGACTGACGTCACGCTGAACGTCCATGAAATGTGTTCAATCTCAACTCATCTCTCCAGTGCAATTCTCCTCATCTTCAGACAACGTTTTCCAATTGCACGTGGATCTGAAAGCTCCTTCTGGATATTATCCGACAATTAATGACTTGTATCTGCATGGGATTGATAGCTTGGCCAATGACATTTTGCATCTGTTTGTTAGGGAAGGTGAGCGGCGAAGTGAGACATGGGAACTGATCTAAAGTGGTTATAAATTTTCTTTGCTTTATTCTGATCTGCCCGCACGCGATGTATTCCTGAGATTGTGTCTCTGCCAGCGTAAATGTATATTGCACAATGACTGTACTGACCCGAGACATGCGCGAGTTTCAAGTATTAGATTTAGGATACTGTGACAAAAATTGCCATTTGTCAATGTCTTCAGTGGTTTGCTGATCTCATTCGGTATGAAGAAAATTGACTATATATGTACCATTTCATATATAAGCAACTCAGAAGTCTCCGATGGATCATCCTCTGGACACTAAATACTGAACACTGTGCATGCAGCTTTATCCTGGGCTCCAGCGCTGATGTAACAATCAGGGATATTGTCTGCGACCTGCATGTTTGGCGAAATGTCGCAACTGTTCATGGTTAATCTGATAGCATAAAAAAATCTCTTCAATGTGGATGGACTGCAAATACTTAATGGATGGCAACGATTGTGTGATCACTTGATCACCTCCCTGGATGATCGCACTTCCGTGCAGCTTCAGCAGCAAGATTCCACACCTTCATGAATCCCGAGTGCATTGTTATAAATGTTGGGTCAAAAGTTTTTTTATTGTTGTTTAGAAATGACAGGGTGGAAACTGAAACTGCTCCCTCTGAGGTAAAGGTCAATAGCGGCCTCTGTGGGCTGTCTTATTATGTCACCAATGCCTTCTCGATTTCTCTCAATAAGGACATAATTCCCAAACGTCTTGTCATTATGTCAGAGGGAGGTCTGAGTCACCTACTAAACTGGCAGCATTCCGCGGCTCACGGCAGATAGCGAGGCCCAATTGGTATGTCAAAGATATTTTTGGGAATCGATCAGGATCTCTGAACAACTATTTCCAATATAAACGTTTTTTTTTATTTGTATGAGCTTAACTACATTTGTGACAATCATAAATGGGTACATGTAAATTTGTGGGTGTATTGGGTGGGCCACATGCTACAAAAATTAATATCCCGTTCTTGCTATTACTCGGATCCTGGGTAAGTTTTTCAATCAGTGAGAAAACCGTGCTTCACTGCAAGAAATCTCTTGTCATTTACAGTCGCATCTGACTGGGGTTAGTGTGCTTTTGGGAAGCATTTGAGTACAACTATGAAATGTCTGTGCTGTGGCCAGCACGCAGCCTGTTTACTATATCATGATCCTGCTCACTGGTTGTTTGCCTGGTCAAGACTATATGTAATCTCATCATTCCCACTGATACTTGACTGAGTCCCGGGCCCAGACCATGACTGAACCAATCCTGCACTCAGTTACCTCCATGATAGTGCCCATCTCCTGATCACCTTTAACCTACTGCAGTGTAAAACACATTGGGGGACTTTGGAAAATGTTGGTGCCTTTCTGTCTTGGCCACACTTAAGGTACCAGTTTTCATCAACTGAAGATAATCAAACACTGATCAGTCACTCTCGAATTCACACAATGCGCTGTCGTATCACCATGATGTGCTACTGATGGATATGCAGTCCTTGTCGAATATACGATCATACCGTTATGCTCAGATCAACCCATCATGACACATTCTCATTGAAATCACGAATTAGATTAGATTAGATTAGATTAGATTAGATTAGATTAGATTACAGTGTGGAAACAGGCCCTTCGGCCCAACAAGTCCACACCGACCCGCCGAAGCGAAACCCATCCATACCCCTACATTTACCCCTTACCTAACACTACGGGCAATTTAGTATGGCCAATTCACCTAACCTGCACATCTTTGGACTGTGGGAGGAAACCGGAGCACCCAGAGGAAACCCACGCAGACACGGGGAGAACGTGCAAACTCCACACAGTCAGTCGCCTGAGTCGGGAATTGAACCCGGGTCTCTGGCGAATCTGCACTTTGCGCAAAGTATTGTTAATTCCTCTTCAAGTGTTAATTTCCTCCGATCTCTCTCTCCCTTTCTCTCTCTCTTTGTCAGTCTTTCTGGATTGCATTGCGTCAAATTCCCTTAAATATTTTTCACACTTACATTCCTTTCTTTCTGCATTTTTTTATTTTTGATGAAATGTTTGCTTGAAGATACTGACTCTGTTCCCAAATTGAACACTCTCATAATTTACTTCTTCAACTACACATCATTTGTGGATACGAAATTTCGTGACACGCAGCAATTTGTTGTTAATACAGTCTTATTATCAATCCTGTAATACTCATACTGAAATTTGGAAGTTTAAAAGTTTGAAAGGTCTCCCACCACAAAGTCTAATCCCTCACATCCTTCTGCATCTTTCTACCTGTTCATTATCTCTGGCTAATCCATGCTGTTTTCTTCCTCACTATACCTTTCAGCAACTACGTCTCGTTTTCAACCTGCCTAATAAATCTTCTGTAACAATGTTCATTTTCACCTCTTTTATCGCCAAACTCCTGTCGAAATCCCCAATTGAAACGTTGTTGGATTTTTCTGTTATTTAATGCAATAGCACACTGACCCACGCACAAACATTCACATCATACTATCCTGATCCATGCTTCAACTTCAGCATCTTAGGTACAGCAAACATCACAAGGTACTTTCTGAACTGAATGCAAACTTTCCTGATCTGCACACGCCTGCATTAAAAAGAACAGACATTCAAAGTTTTCATCTCAGTCAAATAATTTCCGAACCCTTGCTCCTTTTTCATTGCCTCACTCCCTTCCTCAGATTCCACTTTCTCGATAGTTATTTGAAAACATCATTGGGTTACTGAGCGAGAAATCCAGCCTTGCCATTCCCGAGCGTGCCACAAACGTTGATGAATTTGAAAAATATACCCAGAATATCGTGCTATTTAGATCCAAGGTGACAGACAAAATGGAGGAGGTTCATGTTCCTGAAAAATGTACTTAATGGTAAATAGAATCTAATTACAGGAAAACAATAATAAATCATTGGTTTAAAACTTACAAATTAAAAGAAGAATTCTCATGTAAGCCGGACTGCTACACACAGTCTCATACAGATGAAACAAGCGTGGCTGTTGTGAACTATGAAAAAATTGGGAAAGCAATTCAGTATATTCGGATTTTAGGATCAGACGAGTTGCTTATCGAGCTTCCTTTTTGGGATAATGTTTGTTTATTGGTTTACAAGTAGCACAGGATGTCTGGTACCCCATTACTGACAGTCTCTGTTTTGGTCATTGGACCTCACAACTCAGATCATCAGCTACTAAGAAGATAAATTGCTTTAATTTGTGAAGGTGGGATGTAATGCAGGGAAGGGTTGAGCTCCTCAGCTTCCGAGGTCTGACCATTTCTGTGGAGCTTATTCAGTTGGCCAAACTGTCCCAGCTATGTTACAACTAATCATATAGTTACTGGTAACAGTAGGCGGTTGTGATCGTCAACTGTTACACAGAATATCCGGTTATTGTTACAAACGAAATCTTTACTCATAAGCAGCTTTCTAGCTCTAGTTCATCTGCAAACCCCACTTTTACTAGTGCGAAACAACAACTGTTAAGAGAATGTTTCCAGTGAGCACCAGGTTAATTACTTTCAAAGCATCAAATAATCCACTAGCAATCATAAATATTAAAACAGTTGTGCACCCTCCATGATCTTATACAGATGCCTCAATTCTCCCTTCTTCCTAGAAATAAATATCTTGATTTTACAAGTTCTTTTTTTCTCGGGTAAAATTCGTCATATGTCACTTTCTACCTCTTGGCAATCTCAACATCTGTTAAACTGGTAATTATCTTTGATCCAATATTGAGGCCCAATCCTATCATTTATAGGGAAAATGTTCTGTTGCTGAAGACTCTCCCAATGTACAACATTCACGCTGCTCTACTTTATTCTGTCACAAACTTGTTCATTGTCAATTCCATATTGATTGAGTTGTAGCTATTTCCGGTCAGAAGTTGTAAAGGAAATTTCTGATTAAGAAATCAGCAAATGTGACTTTCGCGTTCGTGATTGCGTTGAGTTTCTTAATGAACGTTGCCTGGCTTTTGAAGGTCCCGAGCCTATAGTCCTCGCAATACTCCTTGGCTTTGTGTTGTCCCAAGTAGCTATATAATATCTTTGGCATGGACAACTATCCAGTTCCTGCAACATTTTTTAACACCATGGGTTCATTTTATTCTAATTCTAGTTCACAGCACTTCTACTAACAGAAGCATATTAGTGATCAGCACAGACTGCAGGATACTTCGGGCTCGCAGCAGTGGGAAGGGTTCCAAATACCCGGAGATGGAGAATTAAAGGAATTCATTCAGTTTGTTGCTTGTCATCTCAGGAAATTTTGCCTTATTGTGGAGAATGTTGATGCTTTACTCTCTGTGGAGACATGTGTATTTCTTTGTCTACAGATCCATATAGATACCTGTTCTTGTACATGTAATTGGTTTCATGGTGCAGCTGCAGAGTTGCTGCAAAAACTAGCATGTATGCCGTGACCCAGACCACGGTCAGAAGCAGTGGAAGAAAGTGCTGAACTATGTATTGAATCTCAAATCAAATGAATTAAACAGTGAGAAGATGCAAAGTATTTATCGTATATGAAATCTGGCTTCTCATTGCGTGCCTCTTTTTTTTTCACATTGCAAAGCAACCATCATATACCATAAAAATGATGCAGGTTCTGTCTTCAGTTGATTTTGCATCAAGTGTCCACTCGTACACATATTATGTCACAAGCAATGAGAAGTCAAAATGTGTGAAAAATGTCTCTCTGCAGTGTCAGGATTAAAAATATCTTCACAACAGACCAGTAATAGCGAGTTCTTAGAAGATTTCCAGCTCAGGTTGAGGTTTCCGATGTAGGTTTGCTCTCTGAGTTGGAAGGATCCTGTTCAGACGTTTCATCACTATACTAGATAACATCTTCAGTGAGCCTCCGGATGAAGCCTCAGGACCCTCACATTCGTAGTCTTGCTATCTGAAAGACCGACCTACAGATTGGCCAAGAAGCTACACCTTGGCCTAAAACACTTAGTAGCAGACTCACGACACCCCATCCATTTCATCCAAGAATTCCGGAAGACACCAAGCTAAAAGATAATGGAATAATGGTCTCCATTGACGTAACAGCCCTGTTCATGTCCAGGCGCATCAACCTGGCCAAGGAAATACTCAGTACATTATTAGAACAACCAAAGACACATACACTAAACACCACCAACTTCATCGGCAAGGACAGTACCGTCACGTTAGTGGGCCTTCTGCCTTATCAGCCACTTCGCCTTCAACAACAAAACTTACAGACTAACCAACAGAACACCATGTGATTACCGATGTCAGCGTTCTTAGCAGAGGCAGTAATGCTGCGAATCGAACAGACAGCTCTGCCAACCATACAACCCAAACTTTGGGACCATTATCTGGATGACACCTTTGTCATCACTAAACAAAACAAATTGGAGGAAACCTTCAAGACCATCAATAATATCCTTACTGGCATAAAATTCACGAAATAGGAAGGAAACAACAATAAACTACCTTTCCGAGATGTCGCAGTAGAGCGAGCAGCCAATGGGGAACTTCAAACCAAAGTCTAGAGGAAAACAACAAATACAGACCAAATATTGGACTGCAGAAGCAATCTTTCCAACATCCACAAACGAATATGGATTATAGCACTACTTCAACGAGCCACCACACTCTGCAGCACAGAGGAACGACGCACAACATAGGAAAATAACCTATACAGTGTATTCAGAAAGTACACAGTCCGCCTATTACTCAGCAATAAACCCAAACAAACAAACACAACGCATCAAGAAACCTTAGCCACGCTCCCCTACATCACAGACATCTCAGAAATGACTGCAAGACTACCCAGAACCCTTGGCATCATGGCAGCCCACAAAACAAATAACAAGTGACCTTGAAAGACCCTGTGCAGACAACAAGCAAAACTAATGTCATTTACAAAATACCTTGCAAGAACTAACAAGCACTACATTGGACAAGCAAGTAGAAAACTAGGCACCAGGATGTATGAACATCAACTCGCCACAAAAAGACATAACCCACTCTCACTAGAATCCTTACGTATGGATGAGAAAGGGCACCACTTCAACTGGGATAAGACATCCATCCTAGTACAAGCCAAACAGGGACATGCACGCGAATTCCTAGAAGCATGGCATTCCAGCCTGAATTATATTAACAAACACATTGATTTGGATCCCACTTACCACCAACTGCGAAAAAGAACCGGAAGTGACATCACCATATGAAATGACGCCACCACAGGACATAGCATCACCAACCCAAGGGAACTCAACATATAGATAGAAATCGAGCTACACCACCAGTGCTTCGTCCGGAGGCTCACTGATGATGTTACCTCGTATGGTGGTGAATCATCTGAAAATGAAACTTCCATCTCAGCCACCAAACCTACATCCACAGATCAATAATGATTAATTGTGAACAGTTAATTCGATAGGACAACGACCAAATGAATAAAGTGGAAATGTATATAAGAAGCAGGCAGAATGCGAAAACAGCTTATTTTGACAGAAGGATGGCTGTGTGATACTACTGCATGTTACTGTGGGAATTGTCCTGCTTTGCCATTACACAGAGCCTCTTTTTACAATGGAATGTCCGGGAATTTAGTTTGTGACTTGCTGATTGCTCACAATGAATTGTCACCTCCCATCTGTTGATAATGCGGCATTAAGCGATAGAAATATCATTAAACGCTTATGGGTAGTGATTTGATTAAATTTTGTTCAGAGATGCAATTTACTCTGAAGATGGCATGGCACAAAAAAGCCTTTACCATTCTTCAGACCAAATCTCAAATATGTGCGGGTCTTCCTGCATTTGGACATTGAGTCGTTCAGCAAAAATGTGCTAATAAAAAGCTCTGTGGTTCACCAGCGGTTCTGACTTCACTTGCGAAATGAAACCACTCAGGCTTGGCTGATGCCCATAAATATTCCATTCTGTAATGACTCGAAAGATCAACACTGAATGATAAATTCCAAGGCGGAGTTGTGCTATCTTTGCAAATATCTGCTACATAACATTTTATCCCAATTGACATTCGCCGGATCTTTTGATGTGGAGTTTGTGCGGTGCTCCCTCAATGCTGATCCCAGATACTGTGGAGCCACCACAGTATTGACTCTTTCTACAATGCGACATTCCCTCAGTACTGACCCTCCGACAGTGTAGTCCTCTTTGAGGAAATCCTGCCTGGATGGCGCTCGATGAGCACTGACTCTCCATGCGTGTGAGACTCCCTGAGCAATGACCATCCAAGAACATCCGCTCCGAAAGGACTGACCCGCCGACAATGCAGGGAGCCCTCAACACCAAGCCCCAGATTGAACATTCCCCTCCTGCGGTAACAGATTGAAGTGTGATGGTCCCTCAATAGCGACGCTATGACAATAAGTGCCTCATCTTGTACGGAACACGCGATTCTTCCTCAGCACTGACGCACTGACAACATCCTTTAGCTTGTGTTTGACCATGTGGTGGTATCATTCTTCTTTAGGACTATCTGCGGGAATGCAGTGATCCCTCAGTACTGACCGAGATTATGAAACGTAGCTTTGTAATTAGCTTCGAGCACTTTATACACGACGTTTCTCATATTGGACAGAATTTGAAAATGATTGCTCCTCAGAGATAAGTGTTAGGAGCCTAGCATTTTCTGATTTAAATAAACGATTTGGAGATGTGTGAGAGGGCAAAATTTCGAAATTTTGAAATGATAATGAGCAAAAGGCGAATCGTGAATTATGACTATGCAGCTGAGAGACATTGGTAAATTGTTCAAATAGGCAGAGACCTGGCGGATTAATTTAAATGCAGAGAAATGTGAGGTAATGTACTTGGCTGGAAAAAAGATGGAGATACAAACATGCTCAAAGTTACAAATTTGAAGGCAGTACAGGACCAGAGGGACCTCGCCTTTCGTGAACATGGTTCCATAAAGATGGCCCAGTAGTTTGGAACTGTTAGCATGACGGATTAAAATATCACTGCATTCCTTTCTCTCACTGTACGGATTTTTATTTTTTGTTTCTCTCGGAGCACATGGCGATTAGCTCAACCCTTATTTCTACCAGCTCATGAATGAGAAAGAAAACAGCAACAATTTAACGAAAGGAGTTCGAGGTAGTCTTCAAGGTTAAGGCTGCTGACTGGCATGCTCAGGGGGTACTTCTGTTCCAATGATCCTGCAATGCAGTGAGGTAGAAATTCAGGACCAGAACTCAGAGTTTAATTCCCACCTTAGTCAGTAATGGTGAGTGACATTTGGTGGCGGATCCACAAATAACTTGAGAAAGAAGATGGTAACAAGGATTTATCATTTCTCTATTCACAACTGGCACAGTCAGTTGCCTGGCCCTTTAGCACGCTGAAGGTGGAGGCAATGCCCACCGTAGCTGAGTTATAATTAAACAATGAACCTTCTGTTTGTACATGTAGTACCCACTCTCGAAGTCCTGTGCCTCACATACAAACTGGGTAGTGATCGGTGTTGGCTGGTAATAACATTTATTTTGCTATTCATGTTATTGTAGGTCACAGAGGGCTTCAGTGCTGGTAGACACAAGCAACTAAGTATGACGGTAGGAGATGAGCATATACTGCAATGTGAAAAGAGAATGCAAAGAATGCTGGAAAAAAATATCTAAGCTGGTCTGGCAGCGTCCCAGGTGAAAGAGAAAAACGTCACATTTCTAGTTCCATTTCGGAAGTAATTCTCACGAAAGACAGGTTAGCATGAAACGTGAATGCTGGTTTTTATCTCTCTTGATCTCTCTCCATAGATTCTCCCAGAGCTGCCCAGTTTCTCCATTGGCGTTTGCTTCACATTTCCAAAATATTTACCAAAAATATCCAGTCTTTAGTGTATTGGTATATGCAAGGAATTGATTAAAATGGAAGGGATGGAGAAAGAATGAGGCTGCTATTCCATAATGCTGGCCTACGTTAATAGGCTTTATTACATCTTCGTTTCATTAGCCCTTCTGTACCTCTGAAATCAGTCGCTACCGGAAAGCACTTCTAGACATGTCTGCTCCTCAGGATCTGGAGTTCCTGAACATGATGAGAGCTTTCGTAAGTGGATTTGCTCTCAGCAGTCACATTTCATGCTGAATTCCTCCTATCGTCGTTCCTGCTGTACTTTAAACCACACTTGACATGGCTCTGTGCTCTTGAGTTCAATATCTGAATATTTATCATTGACTAATCAAATTTCTTTTCTGTGTTTAATATGTGAGCAATAGCAGGATGTTTTGTTGTTTTCTGTTTCTGTCTATAAGATCGCAAGAGGCAGAGGGAGAATGAGGCCATTCAGCCGATCGAGTGTTCTCCAACGTTGAAATAGGTGGTGTTTGATCTGATCATTCTTAACACTACTTCTTTTTCTTTACCCAAGATTCTTAGTCCCCGTATTAATTGAACACCGACTTAAATGAACCAGCTGCATTGTCTTCTGCGGTAATGAACACCGCACTCACCTCTAACTGAAGAAATCCATCCACATCTCTCTCTCAAATGAATAACTTATTTACACGAAGATGATACCCTCTAACCCAAACTCCCCTCAAAGGGCAAACAACCTCTGCACTTTTACATTGCCAAGTCCATTAGGAATATTGTGCGTTTCAAGTCTAAACTCCAATGACACCAGGCTGAACACTATTCAACCTCATCTCATTTGACAGTCCCTCTCCACCTGGGATCATCCCAAGTGAACCTTCTTTGTTCTGCCTCCATGCCAGTGTCTGGATGGCATGTACTTCATTGTTACGTGGCAGGGCTTTGGTCTCTCCATAACGGGCGGCGGAGGAGAGTCAAGTTGAAGGAGAGTGCCCCACACTCCTGCCACTCCGTGTAGCTTAGGACACTATGACTGACTGTTTCAGAAGTAAAGTTATGTGCATCATTGAAGGGTGCATTCAAGAGGAAGAATGGACGGTTATGAGGGTTAACTATGCAGGCAGGACTGGGAGGGGAAGGCAGGAGAATGATTCAAGGGAATCGAACTGGAATGCGGGCACAACTGGCCAATCCACCTCTATCTATGGCACAAGATTCTGTCATTCTAAATATAATTCTCTCTCTTATCCTATGTTTACCCTTAAACTGTGGCAATGACAACAGAAGCACCAGACTGAGAGTGTGTGCAGAGAATTAGGTTGATGCAACGGGAAGTGCATCAAACGCTCGTGAGATCCCACTGGGGAAAGTGACCAGCAAGAAACTGCGCTTGCAGCGAAATGCAGTTTCTCCTCGATTGTGTCGCTGCCAATGAGATGCTCGAACTCAGTTTTCTGTGTTGGTGTGAATTAAACTCCTTGGATTCATCGTAAATTCTGTTCTATTTTCATATCTCATGGAGAAACTCACATATTCACACAGCAACGGAAGATGCTCTTCAGCCCATCACGTCCTTATTCTGAAATGATGACCATCTGGTCAGATTCTCCCACAAGTGAAAACAACCTCTCTGCATGGACCTTATCAAGTCTCCTCAGAGTCTTGCATTTTTCAACAAGGATTCATCTCATTCACCTAACCGCTATTCAGCATAGGCCCAAACCAACTTAACCTTTCCACTTGTAGCTTTCAAGTCCCTCAGAATCTTTCATGTTTCAATAAAGTGCTGTCTTATTCTTAAAAACTCCAATGAGTTCAGGCCCAAATGCAACTCATCTTCGTAAGAGGAGACAGAGATCCAATCTTGTGATCTGGTTGGCGCCCGTCATGAGGTCGGA
Organism: Chiloscyllium plagiosum; assembly: GCF_037043375.1. Taxonomy (NCBI): domain Eukaryota; kingdom Metazoa; phylum Chordata; class Chondrichthyes; order Orectolobiformes; family Hemiscylliidae; genus Chiloscyllium; species Chiloscyllium plagiosum. Next base: position 19,191,103 of record NW_028270179.1, on the reverse strand, counting down.
AGTGCTGGTGTTCGCCAATGATTGTACGATGTTCAGCACCATCCCTGACTCCTCAGTTACTGAAGCAGTCCATATTCAACGCAAAACAATCTGGACAGTACACAGGCTTGAGCTGACAGGTGGCAAGAGAAAATCGCCGTGCACAAATGCCAGGAAATAAGCTCCTCCAATAAGAAAGAAAGTGAGGAATGCAGATACTGGAGATCAGAGTCAAGTAGTGTAATCATGGAAAAGCATAGCATATGAGGCCGCAAACGAAGAACAGAAATGTCCGACGTTTCAGGCATAAGTCCTTCATCAGGAATGTCTCATTCAAGATCAAGATTTTTTCCTTGAACATTGACGCTCCTACTTCTCTGAAGCTGCTTGACCTGCTGTAATTTTCCAGTGCCACACTTCTGATCTTCAATCAGAGACAATGTAATCACTGCTCCTTGAAATTCAATGTTGAACTTCCAACATTATTTGTTATTTTTAGTATTTTGTTGTAAGAAAGACATTCGTAATGAACTTTCAATTATATTTCCTTACTTGTCTTCTTTATATATAAGATGTTGTAATTAGACACCGCTGGATCTAAGATGGCGCTGGAAATTGTGACATTATACACTTCTCACTTTGCTTCTCTATGAACACGCTTGGCAACAAATTCCAATAATAAATCGCATATACTTTCTAATTCTAGTTTCCCCCAACTGCGTTTGGGGAAGTGAGCTCATCAGACTCACAATTCTCTGAAAGAAGCAGTAATTTCTCATCTCAGTTTTTAAACTACATCTATTGACTCTGTATCTTGGTTGAAACTAAACCACGAAAAAGGAATCATCTGTTCAATGTCCACTTTATCAGTTCCCTTTGTACTAAAAGTATCTCAAACAGATTACGACTCATTCTTCTGAACTCCATCATGAGGTTCTATTTCAAGCCCAAACTACTTACACTCCTTTAATTACAGCCTTCCCAAGTGTGGAAGCAACCTGGTGAGTCGCCTCTGAACTGTGTCCAGTGCCACTACATCTTTCCTCTAAAAAACTAACCGAACTTGGACACACAACTCCAACTGTGGTTTCAAGAAGTATTTATAATTGTAATGACAATTTTGTCTTTATATAAATCAGTCTGTTTGCAGTAAAAGCCAGGATTCAATTTTCCTTTCTTATTATATTCTGCATTATGTCACAGTGGTTCAGGAGGCCCGCAATTAAAGGACCCCAGGTACTTCTTAGGAATCACTAACTGAACGAAATTAAACAGAACGAGTCCATGGAGGAGTTCGAAATCATATATAGTTATATGTCAGCGAGGGGCACCATGAAGGTGTGAAATAAGAAGTGACAAAGAAGGCATCCTATCGGGGCGAGGTGTGTAGGAGTTTCATACTTGGAGTAAACCATTAAAGAAGATGTTAAACTGCATAGACCCAATTTCAGAAAAGGTTCAAACATGAGAGTGACACCTTTGCGTTTGGAAGGGTTTTGGATCATCACACAAGCATGATGGTACGACACATAGCCGCCAGTATCTGATATAGAATCAGGATAGACCTAAGAGACAGAATGAAGGTTCCTGCATAAGTTCCGACTCATAAAGTTGAATCTCTTGTTCCTCAGATCTACATGACCTGCTGCGCCTTTATCCAGCAACATGTTTTACAGATTTACAGACAGAATCGCTTGATACTGCTTCAACGAAAGATTCTGTAGGTTGCTAATTGGGTATGACCTGAGCTTTAATGCAGTGCGATTCAAGCTTTCCTGCATCGTCATCAATGATGGTCTGTAAGAGTACCAGGAAGCCAAAGAGAGGAGGCAGTGTGTTTCTCAAACTCCACTCTGAACGCGTCGGAGTCTTAGTGACTGCTGTGGCGAGACAAACTATCCATATGTGAACAGAAAGAGATTTCTGCAATCGATAAATTGTCGTGTATGTAAGGGAATTGTTCTAACTAAACTGACAGCGAAACCGAGAGGACGGACACTTCTGTTAAACATTCACCTCTGAAGAGGAACAGCCTTGCTTCTAGTCTCCATCCTGTCTGCCACTCTTCAGTGAGCTGCGGGAACTGAGGTGGCCTTGGGCATTGTCCAACACGTCACTGTCTTTTGGTGGGGACTGTAGTCAAACTCTTTGATATTCAACGTCAAAATTTCTTCAAATTGGTTCTTCAAACAGTACAGTGTACATTGTGCAGCAGGTGCACAATGAGCAAAGACAAACAAATCCTTAAAAAAGCCATAAACATCTACTAGGTCTAGAGCTGCTTCAGCTCTTTGGAATTTTAGTTTTGGCTGGAGGAGCTCAATTTAAGTAAAGCAGTTCATTGCATTTTGGTAAGCCAAGTTAGGGCAGGAACTACATTGGTGGTGGGACATCTGGGGGTTGTTGTTGAACAGGGTCAGGGATACAGTTCCTTGAAAATTATGTTACTGATCGACGGGGTGGTGATGAAAGTGTTTGACACGCGTTCACTTTAACATGCAGGGCGTGGAATTAATCCCTTTTCTTTGTTAATGGTTAGTAAATGCGGATTGGCCGCTGACTCCATAAAAAGAGTACCCGTGATCCAGTCAGCTCATTGTGACTTTGAGGAGCTCACAGAGAAAATGCAAAGAGCAATGTTTATTCTCCTGTGTTTTCTGATTCTGGCTGAGCCGATGATTGCTTCTGGTTCCGTGGTTGCGAGGCCTTTAAAACCAGGTGTGTGCTTATATCAATAGGCTTATGGAAGAGCAGGTAAAGGCCATTCATTTCTTCAAAACCTACGCCCTTTCATATCGATGACTGTAACATGGATATGACGGGCAGATTAGTAACAAATTGGATTCTATCAAACCAGTGCGAGGGGATGCATTTGGTGAGGCCCATCAAATCAAGATAAAAGAGAAAGATTGTGAGGCCCCTGGGAAAGCACTGATGATCACAAGGAAACTGGTCTCCATATTCAGTGACTTCATAAGATATCCGGACAAGCAGATCAAGTCTTTAAGAAGGTTCATATGATAAATGCCTTTATTAGCTGCACTGCGAACTTCAAGAAACGTGATGCTGAAACAGCATAAATAATTGCTCAGTCTGGAGTGATTAAATCGTGTGTGGTTCGAGAATATACATCATATAAAATTTGTAATTTTACTGAAGAGGGTGTCGAGCGGTTGTGGGGATTTGTCTGAATATTGCCTGGACTGGGTATTGGATCGCGTATTGACAGACTCGGCTTTTTTTCCTTTTAGAGAAGGAGATTTAGAGGGGACGTGATCGAGATGTGCAAATTTATGCGAGGCAGAGATAGGGTAGACAGGAAAAATGCTTTACTCCTTCATTGGTGGAACAATGAATAGGAAGCATAAGATATAGGTAACAGGCAGCAAGTTTAAAGGAGATGTGAGGAAAAAAGCTTTCATTCAGAGAGTGGAGGGGTCAGAAAATCACTGCGTCTACGTTTGGGAGAGATAAAACCCTCAGGACATAAAGAAGGATTCAGATGTGCATTTGTGAAGCAAACTCATGTAACGAAAGTGGCCAAGTGCCGGAAAATTAGAGTTGAATAGTGATGCAGTTGGGACGATGTGTTGGGCCAAAAGGCCTTTTCCTTTGCTGTTGATCTCTGGACATTACTAACACGGCAGTGGGAAAAGTATTTTACACAATTCGGAGAGAAATAACAACCTGTCGCTTGGAAAGACACAGATTCACGGCCTGGGAGGCGGCGATTGTGGGGTGGTGATGGGGTTGTTGTAGGTGGGGTATGAAAGCTGCATTGTTTCGCTCAGAGACGATGGTGCCTAACTCCCGAAACCGACTATGTCAGGTCAGTTAGATAAGCTTTGAAAAGATGACATGCTGGATTTTTCTTATTGTGTTCTTCCCTGGACGAGGTTGTAGTCGAGAAAGTAAGGAATCAAAACTGAGTTCTGTTGAGATGTTGTTGTGGAATTCTGGTTAGTACATTACAGGGAGAGCATCATTGGTCTAGAGAGAGTCCAGAAGAGATGCACACAAATTGAATTTCATTCTGAATGGGGAACTCTGGAAACTGCAACAATGCACACCGGGTCCTGGAATGTTGAGCTAGAATGGGAGACTTTATCTTTCGACCAGCACAGAGGTTTTGGGATGAAAGTTCTCTCTGCTTGTGCCGTTGCTTTACTGTAATCCAATTGTTCTCTTCTCCTTACCCCTGGGTAGCAGGACAAAGGAAATATTGCAAAGCGTTCTGATTTGCATGTATATCAGTGATAGAAGGCATCAGGATTGGTCGTCTCGATGGCTGCATCAATAATGTCTCACTTTCTGTTGCCCAGGTTTTAACTCCTTTTGTGAAACGTACAACGCAGTGTGCAGAGAAAATCACTGTTGTCCAGGAGAAGTTCGCTTCACTGTGTTTTGCCCCAACGATTTCATTTGCTGTAAGAAGTAATGAGTGAGACATTGAGAATTGTCCCACATTTATGCCACTCTGATCCTGCGACTGATACTAACTGTATTCCCTGTTGTTCAGGTTCAGATCCACTGCATCAATTTAATCACCGTTAAATGATTACATTCGGACATGCAGCAATAAAATTTAAACCATTGATTGCTGACCCTTGGTTGTTACTCAATTTTCGTTGTGATTTGTGTGTTTGTTCATACTGACAGAAAGGCAGAGGAGGGGTTTTAGGAAAAGGCAGGAGCGTACTGATATCTTTAGCTCTCACACAGTCAACATTGAGAACCATTGCTTACCGCCAAGTCCCAGCTTCGATTAGAAGTATTTCATGGTCTATCCCTTCCCCACTAGAAGGACACAAACTCCAGTGATGATATTACAGTGGCGTCCACGGTCCGAAAAGACAGGCCGTGGACGTACTCACTGTTGACTCCTAACTCTGCAAGATTTCACTAAGTACGCCCAGACCTGGGAACGGGGGCCCTTGCTGACATTCCACCGAGTATCCTCCCCCGGCCAACCTATCCGACATCCTGGAAATTGAACACCACATAAAGAATGCTCTGAGGGGAGTGAACGGCACAAATCAGAATGTGCTTGGGCCAATGTAAATGGCTGATCACATCTAACAGTGAGGTTCAAACAAAGAAATGATCGGAGGAGGGTAACATCAATGTCCCACCCAAACTTTATTGGGGCCAAATCTGTCGTTTTTACTAACAATACTGTGTCGATTTTGAATATGCCTCTCGTCCAGACAAGTTGAGAGCGGATTATTTTATCATATTTAATAAAAGACTGATCCATCCATATGATGAACAAATATGTGGTCATGAAGCGTCCAGCAAAGCTGTAAATACAAGTTAACCAACAGTTCATTATGTGTTCTGCACTCTAAAAGATGCTGGAGCTCTAAAAGATGTTGGCAAAGGGTCTACCGATCATTCATCTCTCCTCTCATCACTTCCTCTCAAACATCCTTTAACTCTCCTCTCTCTCTCTCTCTCTCTCTCAGTCTTTCTTCCTGTCTCTTCTTCCTCCCCCCTCCATCTCAGATTCTAATTGACCGCTTAAATTCTCGCTCTCACTTTTTACATCTACATGTTCCTCCATTATGATTTCAAACACAAAGCAGTACTGCAAAGGAACAGACCCGTGGGCCCATCGTATCTGTGCAGACATGTAATGCGTTTCAGAACTGATCCCATTCATCTGAACATCGTCAGAAACCCTCCATTTGCTATGCACTCATGTTACTGCCCTAATTACTCTGAAGCGTTGCTATCGTGTCTGTTTCTAACACCTCCTCACCAGCTGGCAACGTGTTAAAGGCACATATCATTCTTTACTTAAAAATAATCTTGCTTCACATATTAAAGTTAATCCTTCTCATCTTAATCCTGGTTTCTGATATTTCTAGACCGTGAAGAAGACCGTGCAATTTACTCTGTTCATGCCATTCATAATTTTATCGACCTCGATCAAGTCACGACTTAACCTCTGACACTCACGTGAAACCGGCATAGGTTTATTTAACATCTATTCATGGCAAATGCACCCTAATCCAGGCAGCATCCTAGTAACGCTTTTGCACACTCTCTCAGAGGCAACCATGTCCTTCCTGTGGTACAGCAAACAAAGCTGCACACAACGCATCAAGTGTGATGGAAGTAACTTATTTTTACAGCTGCTGCATACTTTGCCAACATTTACTTTCAGCGTCCTGACTGATGAAGGCAACCGCTTTGCATGTCTTCTTTACCTCGTTATCAGTTTTGTTGCTAATTTCAGGCAATGGATTTGCATCCTACGTTTCGTCTGCACATCAATGATCCTAAGGGCGGTCAATTAGAATCCTGCCTGTTACTGTATTAATTCTTCTTGCATCTGTCTTCCAAAGTCAATGACTTCAGACTTCGAGTCAGAGTCAGAAAGACGTATGGTAAAGAATAAGTCCCTTCGTTCCAACTTGCCCATGACAACCAGATGTCCTAAATTAATCTAATCCAATTTGCCAGCATTTGGTTCATTTGCATTTACAACTCTCCTATTCACGAATTCATCAAGTTACGTTTTAAATATTATAATTGTACCAGCCTTCACCACTTCCTCTAGCAGCTCATTTCATAAATACACAACCATCTTTGGTCAGTTTTAAATCTCTGCCACCTATAATCATACCTCACCTCCAGAGGTATATTTCCTTAACAGCCCCAATCTGCGTTCCACCGAGACGATTTCTTCCGTGACTCCTAAGTTAAGTCGTCGCCTCCCACCAACCCACCCTCCACACGTGGAACCTTCACTTGCCCCCACAAGAGGTGTTAATCCTTCCCCCTCAACTCCGTTCAAGGACCCAAAGGATCTTTTCACACCCAGCAGAGATTGTCCTGCGCATCCATCCATCTCAACTATTTTGTCCATTGCTCATGATGTGGTCTCGACTAAATTGGTGACAGGACGGCAACTCCCGGAACATTTTAGGGAACATCTCAGTAACACATGCACCAAACAAACCCACCATACAGTGGCCGACCACGTCAACACCCCCTCATACCCCTCCAAGGACAAGCAAGTCCAGAGCCTCTTCCACCACGAAATACAAACTACCTGACATCCGGAAGAAGAACGCCTCATCTTCCACCTTGGGACGTTCAACCACACAACAACATCGACTTCGTTAGTTTCCAAAGTTACCCTTCCTCCACCTCATCCTGGAACCAATGCTCCAACTCAGCACTGCCATCTTGACATGTTATTCCTGTTCATCTTTCTTCCCATCTATCCACTACACCCTCTCCAACGACATTTCACAATAAATCCCCAGCTTCAATCGCGTCACCTTCCAAATTAGTTACCCTAGTACCAACCCCACACTTTTATTTATCTCTCAGTGTCCTTCCAACCCCCACCCAGTTAACACGATTGCTCCGAAATGAAAATAGTGTTGATTGAACTGTGAAGCTTCTACGTAAAATATATAAGATCGGAAATCTTGGTCATGGGCCCTTGCTTCAGAAGTAGACAGGAACTGATACATTTCCTGTTACCACTTTGAAGGTAAGAGTTTGTCACCAATTCAGAATTACTCGCCTTGGTTATTAGCCTTAAATTCATGACAGCGTTGATGCGAACTTCGACAAATAAGGGGAAGCACAAGAGGTGCAGTGAAAGTCAAAGCCAGGCATTATTTTAGAGAATTGAGAATCTTAAGGCAACCGAGAGTCAATGAGACTCCAATCCAGAAGAGAACTCCCTTTTCAAGAAACTGATTTTCTCTGACTTCTTTTATTTAATAGAATCCCTACAGTGTTGAAACTTGCCATTCAACCCAACAGGTCTGCCGCGAGCCTCCGAAGTGTAAACTACCCAAACCCATTCCCCTGCCCTATTATCCTCTATTTACCCCTGAAAACAATGGGCAATTTAGCACGGCAAATTCAACTAATTGCACATCTTCTTGATTGTGGGAGGAAACCAGAGCACCCGGAGTAAACCCACGTAGACACGCGAAGAATGTGGCAAACGCCACATCGACAGTCACCCCCAAGGAAATAACCGACCCGGGTCCCTGGTGCTGTGAGGCAGCAGATTTAGAAACTGTGTCAGTGTGCTGCCCAAAGCCACCATGCCGCTGTTCATTGTATTTTCTAATCACTTTTATTGAGCGCCTGACCCAACATCTTCGGGTTCTCTGGTCATTTACGAGCAGGACATAGTTTATCCTGTCTTATCTGTCCAGCGACCTCGTCAAATTGTAATCACTTCAACCAAAAGCAAATCCCTCCACACCGTTTCCACCCTCTCATAATGTCGGTGCTGGCAGAGCTCTGAAGTATCAGATGGTCAGTTTTGAACGAGTGCCAGATAATTGGAGAGTCACTGCTGAGGGGGCTACACACACTTGGAGGTTCAGAGCTAAGGGATTCCTGCAATATTGAAGAATCCGTACAAAGGAAGCGTGGTCTTGGCACAATTGGAGAATAAGTGCTGATGGAGCATGGTCTGCCAGATTGCGAGCACAGAGACAGCTCTCCACTATTGAAAGGGCAGAATAAAACTTTGATACTAGTTAGAGATAAATTAAGTAATTTTAATTAACACAACTTGAAGAAACTGTCATCTGAGGAAGACTGAGACTATCTGTCAATAATGGAGCTGTTTTTGGAGTCGTGACGTCACAGTCGACAGTGAAAATTCCCCGCACTCATCATCTGACCATGCATAATTTATAAAATTTGAAACACGTGTTATGGACTATGTAGCTGAAAATGTGTTGCTGAAAAAGTGCAGCAAGTCAGGCAGCATCCAAGGAGCAGGAGAATCGACATTTCCGGCATGAGCCCTTCTTCAGGTCTATGGACTATGTACTCATGTTCCAACAAGACCCCTGTCTTCAGGTTCCAGGAATTCTATCGCATTCAAAGGTCACCCCTGAAAGGAAAACAAATCCAGAGTATAAGTAGACAGGCATTATGCAGGTTTCTTCCAGTCTGCACGGGAAAAGGAAAATGTGACAGGAAGTATGCACTGTCCTCCCAGTATGGTCTGAGCAGGGGAGATAGAGGTCGGGTCTGTACGCTGTACTTCCAGCGTGATGTGTTAAGGGAAGTAGCGACACGGTCTGTACACCGTACTCTACTGTGGTCTGTGAACAACAATGCAGGCAGATAATGTACACTATCATTTTCCTGTGATCTGATTGGGGAGGTGGAGCCACAGACTAATCTCTGTGTTCTCAGTGTGTCATAACCAAGGAACACCCTGACCAGAACTACCCTTCGCAAGAAACACTTAGATGTACTTGAAAAGTTTAAGATAAAAGGTGGTAACTGAAACCAATGTACAAAAGTGAGATTTGTAAAAAAAAATTTGGAAGGAACCCCAAACTGAGGGTGTTTCGTTCAGATGCAGAGGTCTTTGAGAACTGCGAGAAACAAGTGGATACAAACTGGAAGATATCTCTAAATGATGTTTCAGGTCCGTCAATTCCTCCTGTCTCTCGGAGTGGCTCGTCAGATTGGAAATTGAAAGATTTACTTACCCCATGAAGAAAGCGTCCTCTTAATCCACATGCAGGGTCGGTGGGCTGTTCCAGCACTGGAAGCACAAGCGCCAAGAGCCGTGCTCCCCACATCTTCAACTGATACCCTTGGAAGGATACTGAAATGATCAGAACCATTTTTTCATTTATAAGAACACACAGTACCTGCAGTTACTGAATACAAGTGCTTGGTAATACCGTATCGAGCAGAAAGTTAGGACTGCATGATGCTGGAGTGCAGACACGAAGAGTGTGGTTCTCGAAAAGCAAAGCCAGTCAAGCAAGCATCTGAGGAGAAGGAGAGTCGATGTTTTGAACATAAGGCCTTTACCAGGAATTCCTGCTGAAGCACTAATGCCCAAAACGTCGACTCTCCTGCTCTTTGGATGCGGCCTGACCCGCTTACTTTTCCAACCAGATACTTTTCGACGAAATATTGCATCCACCCCAGCATGTTGAAGTGAGTTTTTGAAATCTATTTTCGAAAAAACTCCTCAAAAACGTTTTGCACGCTGCGTGAATTTTATTATTTTAACGTTGCGCTGAAGTTGCTTAGCATGGTCGCAATTCAGGATTGACCCAAATCAATGTTATTTCCAAATTGGGGGATTTTACCCTCATTAGCTATCTCTAAATGATTCTTCGAAGTAAGAATAAATAACAAGGATTCAGGAAGTTATCCCCTGGGAACGTTACTTCGGATTGTCTCCGATATGTGAAACGACCATCTCCCATCCCCGTTTAGCAATTTTTAATTCATGTTGCCAATGAACAATCAATACAAAATATTTGTTATTTCCTAAAAAAAAAGTCACGTGGCAGTGTAACATATACTTTCTGAAACTCCAAAGAAACAACATTCACAGTACTCCCTCATATACTGACTATGTGACGTCATCAAATATATGAATCATCTTTGTCATGCATGACCTGCCGTTGGCCAAGGAATATAGACTCTCTCGTATGGACCTATTTTCCTTATAATGTATATTTTAACTTATTTTGTACTTTTGCTCCCATCAGTCTTCCCATTATTTATATCAAGCGAACAGGTCTGCATTTTGCGAGATGAGGAGAAAGTGAAGACTGCAGACTGTGGAGATTAGAGTCGAGAGTGTGGTGCTCGAATACCACAGCAGCTCAAGCATAGTCAAAGGAGCTGGGCAATCGACGTTTCAGGCAAAAGGGCTTTTCCCTGAAACGTCGATTCTGCAGCTCCTCGGATATTGCTAGATTTACCCTTTCTTAAGCAAGTGTGACATTTTATACATCAAGCATTCAAGATCATTGAGGAAGGATAAGAATGTAACTCTGCAGAGGGCCCCATTCTGTGGACATCCTGGGCTGAAATTATCATCGCTCCAGAGTGACTACTGCTTTGCTCTGTGACAAATACAATTGCAACCATTGGGTCCCATGGTCTCCATTGACTTCAGTGATCCTTTAAGCCACACTCAGGCAAATACCACAATGCTGTGAAGGGTAGTTGCTCTCACGTTCTGCTTTTAGCCCAAAGTCTTGCTGTACATTTGGTATATGGTCCACAAAATCACAAAAATGCTGGGTGGGCCGCAGGAGGCCGCTTGATTAAAACTTGTTGAATTGGCTGTTGAAATGAGATTCATAACTGAATAGCAAACTCATTGGATTTCGCTAGCACCTTGCATATCCATTCTGCTCAAATCTCCATTAAATGCCTCTTTTAGAAACTTCAATACAACCTCTCTCCGCCTTAATTCCAGACAGCAATTCCAGAAGAAAAGTCTGTGCTTTTAGGAATAAACAACTTTTTCACCTCAAGTATGTTGTTTTTCAAGTCATTTCCCCATGGTATGCTGATGGAGATGATGAAGTCGCATGGGATCCCGAATATACTGGCTGGATGGATACAGAACTTGCTGGGCAACAGGAGACAGAGAATAATAATGAATGGTAGTATCTCAAAATGGAGATAATGGTGTGCTACAGGGATCCGTGCTGATAACACTGTTGTTTGTGATACACATAAATGTTTTTGAGGAAGGTAACGGTGGTCTGATTAGCAATTTGCAGATGTAGGAGTAACGCACATTGAAAGGGATTGTCAGAGAATACAGTAGAATGTAGATAGATTGAAGAGTTGGGCAGACAAATAGCAGATAGAGTTGAATCCGGGAAAGTGAAGGTGATCCATTTTGGAAGATCCAGTTCAAGACTGAACTACACAGTGAATTGGAAAATGCTAGGAATATTGATGTACAGATGAATCTGTGTATTCAATTCTACAAAGTGGTTAAGATGGCATACGGCATGATGTCTTTCATCGGATCGGAGTTGGCAGGTCATGTTTGAGTTGGAAAAACTTTGTTTCGACCACTTTTGAAATATTGTGTACACTCCGGGTTGCCACATCACCAAAGGACGTGGATGCCATGTTGGACATGGGGGTTTCAGCAGCTTTGATTCACATCTTTGAAGCTTGGCCTGTGCCTGTCCAAAGTTTTTCTCACTTGTTGATCGCGTGACCAATAACACGAGGAAATCCCTCGTGTACTACTGGAAATGTCCAGAAATCGAACTCGCAGCTGAAGGGCTGTCTCCTGCTATTGAAAGTGTAGTGGAGCTGCTGGGTCCGGTTTGCTGGAGGTTGTTCTGTGAGTTGTCTCAGATTTGACAGTAGACCTGAGAATTTGGAAACCCAACTTTTGATGCTGTATTGGGACTGTGGTTACAGGATCTGGGTCCATAACATGAACAAAAACTGGAGCGCAGGATGCAGAGAGGGGAGGCTCAGAAACCATGGACTGACTGTCTGTGGGGAAAGGGATCTGCCATATCCACCCAGGATTTCCCAAGAAAATCTTTCCAAGGTAAACATTATCCAGGAGCAGATTGTGTGAGGACCCTGAGTAACGTACAGCTGATTACAGAACGACGTCACCTCCTTCAATACGACGATCCCAACTTGGCCTGGTGCGGTCTGGAGACTTGGCCCGGTACAGGAACAGAATGACCTCTCACTCAATTCATGTTACAGTGTGCCCATGCACAGTCCAACATGTTGGTGAATACCCACTATCCTGCCAGCAGCCACAGCCTCTTCATTAAGAAGCAGTCAACCAATCCCATTTTCTTAGGCTCTCCAAGTAGAATGAAAAGACAGCATTTCAGATAGAGACCCTTTTCTTGATACACAGCACAAAATACCCTCCCCTCACCACTCCCGACCGTCAACCAACCACATCAAAATATCCTGTGTGTACTGAGAGCATTGGGGTAACTGGGAATATCAGGGAACAGAATATCTGGGAAATAGAGCAACACTTCCGATGTCTGAGCGTGTCAGGGTGATCTCTCAAGTATACATTGCATCACTAAGTTCTGTAATCCCTCTCCATTGCAGGAACATCCAGCCTTCCATTCTTCCTGAAAAATAAGACAGGGTACACATTATGTTCCATTTCACCTGTCTAATTATTATCCATTTACTCTACTTGTTAATGTCCACTTGAATACTCTCCACCTCCTCTTGATTATTTAATTTGCTGATTATCTCACATTTGCTGTATAATTGGCTTTTCTGGCTGACTCCTTCTGGTGTTCCACATAAAATTAAAACCATCTTTCATTCTTGTGAACTCCAACAGCTATTGGATCAACATGATCATCCTTTCTTTGTAAGCCAACATCTTCTTTGCAGGAATGAGTTGAGGGACCAATCTCTGAGCAGTTTCCGAAGTAACAATATCCTTGCTACAGTGAGGAGACTAAATTTGTGCACACTCCTTCGGATGTGATCTTACTAAAAATCCGAACAGCAACAGCAACACTTCTCCCGCCTGCTTTAAGGTTCCGACTCAGGTCAGAGCAGGCTCAGCTCTCTGGAGAAAGGCATAGCAGTGGACAAAGATCTTTGTCTTTCTCTACTCCATCAGCATAATGAGATATCTGGTGAAAATGTCACAATGACACAGGAGAAGAACGAACAATGTGACGAGATGATCCGGTGACGCCAGATTCGCCTCACCTTGGCTGAATCTGCCATTTAACGCCCCAGTGGCCGCGTCTCTCAGGTTCACTGAATCTGCAAACGTGGCGCTTAGAAACAGCAAGGAGAAGCAAATATTGATGGGAGTCATGTGTCAAAGTTGAAATTGCAATACCAATGTTGGTCATATTATAAAAGAGGAAATTAGGTAAACCACGTTTTTGGGTCTTGCAGCAATAATGGACAGCGTCAAGTTCTCTCTAAACGATGTTAACCTAAGTGAATGTTAAAGCTCTAAAATTGGTTTTCATCAGCGTGTATGAGACGGTTTGTATTACCAGTCCTTGAAAACCTTGCAGTTAAAAAGTTTTTACAAATAGTGATCATAATGCATTGAATTTTACAAGATGGCTTAATACAAAACGATTTTCTTTTTGGAAATTACGGTTGTCAACCTAAGTCGTGCAAGCCATGAATGTATGAAATGCCTCCGTTTGTTCAGCTGGTGGACTTTCATTGAATGTGGAATAGTAGAAGTCCGCCACATGTCTGCTCCAAACACCTCCAATCGGAATAAAATCGGAAGTTTGGGAAACACTGCTCCGCTCGCCTACAGTCACAAAACTTGCTCGCTGTTTGAACTTTGTGCCCTGGTTCCGGCCACCTCCAGGCCCGCCCCACTTTGGTGCCGCGCCTATTGTCCACGTAGAGACTCCATCCAGGACTGGGTCTGCCCAGTCCAAAGCTACTTCCGGGACAGACGCTCCTTCCGGTTTGTTACCCAGGCCATTAAACCACTTACTAGGACTCCCAAATACTCACCCAAAACCTCTGTCTCAGCTCCGGACCTCTCCAACAACACTGCCCCTGATTCTGCTGACAACAGCACTCCAACCAGATTCGAGGTTCCTCCAGCTTCCACCTCCAACTCTGACTTTGCCCACTGTCCAAGTACTTCTCGGTCTACATTTCTCAGGGTCATGCTTGGGTCCTACAGCCTGCCTACAGCCAGGCTGCACACCAGCTCTCCCTCCTCACCCATTCCACCCCCACAATACACTTTACCTCTCCACTTCTCCCCCTTCACCTCATCCACCCTGCACCATTGCTACTCGGCAACCCACCGCACTCTCAATCCTCTTTTTCTATCCACACCAACTCCCCCAACTACAGCAGATACAACAGTCACTTACCATATGCAATCATCCTTTTCCTTCCCCCACCCCACCAGCAAACCCTGGACTCCCCCTAAACACCACTGCGAGCCCCTCAACCTAATTCGCTGTCCACACAAACTAGAAGTCCCGGTGGCCCAGCTGTCTGTCCTCAAGAAAAAGGTCACATTCGCACCTCCTACCTCCACCTCAACGAATTCAGGACCAGTCTCGACGTGGAGCGCTTCTTTCTCGCCCTCTGTTTCCATGTCTTCTTCTTTGCCAAAACCTCCGATCCTCCCTCGGAGGATCCCATCTCCCGCTTCCAACCTTCTTTCTCTACCTGATCACCACCTGAAGGCCTTGTACCTGTCCCAGACGTCTACCTTGCAGACTTCCAACGTGCCATCAGCCTCACTTTCTCCACCACCCGAATCCACTCAACATGCATCTCCTCGAAACGTGCAGCACTCTACTCGCTCCACAATTACCCCGGTTAGCAATCACAAATGCTAGCGTAGGTGGTAGTCTGGAGAAGATTTCTGTATTTCGCAGATGCTGAAAGCTAACTCTCCAATAACACATCCTACGTGCCCTTTGACCACGACCTCACACTGACCAATCAGGGCAAAACTGCGTGCCCTGTTTGTGTCCTTATTGCAGATAGGATCTCCCTTCCACCGCATCCAAGCTCATTGTGCCTCAAGCTCGCACTGCCTGGTTCTACCTGCTCCCTAAGATCCAAATGCCCTACTACCCTGGCCGACCAATCGTCTCAGCATTATCTAGCCCCTTCGAAATAATCTCGTCCTGTCTCGATTCTGTCCTCACCTCCTTGGTTCAGTCACTTCCCAACTGAATTCTTGACACCCACCACAATCCCCATCTCTTCAGAATTCGAGTTCCCCGTCCCCCAGCACACTATCTTCATGATGGACGTGCAGTCCTTATAAATATCAAAAACTACCAAGGATGGCCTCCAGGCACTCATTTTCTCCCTCTCCAAAAGGAACCATCCAGTCTCCCTCCAGCCACACCCTCTTCCGTCCACCCAATTATTCCTCAACCTCAGTAAATATTCCTTCAACTACTCCCTTTTTCTCCAAATCGAAGGGGGTGGCCATGTGCACTCGATTGGAACGTAGCTATGCATGTCTCTTTGTTGGGTCTTTCAAACAGCCCCTCTTCAGAACACTCAGAGGCACTGTGCCAAAGCTCTTCTGCGGTTACATCAATGATTGCATTGGCGCAGCAACCTGAACCGAGATAGAACTGCAGCAGTTCATCGTCTTCATCCACCACTTCCACCCTGGCGTTAAATTCTTTAGCTCCATCTCGGACACCTGCCTCTACTTTCTTGACCACTCCATTTTCACTTTCGGTGGCTATTTCCAAATGGATGCTCACTACAAAACTACAGACCCCCATTAGATACTTGGATTACAACTTCTGCCACCCAGTATCCTGGAAGAACTCGATCTCATTCTCCCAGATCCTCCGCCTCTGCTGTATTTGCTCAGAGAAGGAGACGTTCTACTTGCAATCAATCCAGATGTTCACTTATTTCTAAAACGTGCTTTTCTACCTCTGTAATTCAACAGCCCTCCTTGCATCAACTCGCTTCCCCATTCCACTGCCCGGCACACCACGTTCTGAGCACAATAAACATAGAGACCCCTTGTCTTCACCTACGAATCCATCAGTCACCGCATCCAGGACATCATCCTTAAAACCTTTTGCCAACTTCCATCAGACCCCACCACCAAGAACATATTCCCCTCCCCACCCCTCTCTGCCTTCCACAAGGATCATTCCCTTCCTCAGTCATTGGTTTGCAAACCTCTGCACATGAATCCTCCCGAACCCCCAAAGACTTTCCCCAGCAACCGGACAAGACACAAAACCTGCCCGTACACCAACTCCTCACTTCCATTCGGAACTCCAAGCAGTCCATCCACGTGAAACAGAGTTTGACATGCCTTTCAAACTAGTTATTTGCATCAGGTGCTCTCGATGTGGTCTTCTCTACAAGGACAAAATCAAGTTCTTCAATTTCAAATAACCTCCCATCCCATCACCCGACTTGCTCCCAGACCCTCCCACTCCCTGCAATCCTCACAGCCACTGCAGGCTTCATTTCCTCCCCCATTGACCAACCATGTGGTACCCTCTATCTGTCTTATTTTTTCCCCACTTTAAGACCCTGACCCCGCCACCTCCTTTATCTGAACCTCAATTTCCACCCACCCACAGTACTGAAGAAGAGTTAACCCAAAACGTCGACTTTTCCACCTTCTGATGCTGCCTGGCTTGCTGTGTTCTTCCAGCCGACCTTTAGTCTACTATTAATGTTTGAGGCGTTAGATGACTTCAGCGAATTGCAAAAGCACATGACAAAGATGTAAGGAAGAGAGTCAACATCTGTTGTTTAAATAAAAACTACGGCATGTAAGTTGTTCAAATGCCCACCACAGAGCAAACAGTAAAAAGGAAGGAGGCGCAATGATAGATAAAAAACATATTAAAATTGCATTAGATGAAAGAAATGGTCTCAGAAAAAAAAGGGAGATATTGTGGCCAACCTTCGATTCAGAGAAATGGAGGAGCCAGGTGCAGAAATCAATCTCTTGACCCGACTGATATGAAAGCAGGGATGGAGACACTGGTTGTTATGAAATGGTGTCAAGTTAGGTAAAGGGACAGTACAAAGAGATCTCGGTATTCTTGTACACCAGTCAATGATGGTAAGCATGCAGGTACAGCAGGTAGTGAAGAAAGCGAATAGCATGCCGGCCTTCACAATAAGAGGAATTGAGTATAGAAGCAAAGAGATTCTTCTGCAGCAGTATGGGGCCCTGGTGAGACTGCACCTGGAATATTGTGTGCAGTTCTGGTCTCTAAATTTGAGGAAAGACATTCTGGCTATTGAGGGAGTGCAGCGTAGCTTCATGAGGTCAACTCCTGGAATGACGCAACTATCTTATGCTGAAAGATTGGAGCGACTGGGCTTGTATACTCTTGAGTTTAGAAGGCTGAGAGGGGATCTGATTGAGACGTAGAAGATTATTAAAGGATTTGACACTCTGGACGCAGGAAACATGTTTCCGCTGATGAGTGAGTCCCGAACCAGAGGACACAGCTTAGAAATGAGGGGTAGGCCATTTAGGACAGAGACAAAGAGAAACTTCTTCACCCAGAGAGTGGTGGGTGTGTGGAATGCTCTGCCCCAGAAAGCAGTGGAGGCCCAGTCTTGGGATTCGTTTAAGAAAGAGTTGGATAGAGCTCTCAAAAGATAGTGGAATCAAGGGTTATGGAGATAAGGCAGGAACAGGATACTGATTGAGGATGATCAGCCAGTGTTTTGTATCTGCCGCTTCCGGTTGTCAGTTTCAGCTGTCCGCTGCAGTGGCCAGTATATTGGGTCCAGGTCGATGCGTTTATTGATTGAATCTGTGGATGAGTGCCATGCCTCTAGGAATTCCCTGGCTGTTCTCTGTTTGGCTTGTCCTATAATAGTAGTGTTCTCCCAGTCGACCTCATGTTGCTTGTTATCTGAGTGTGTGGCTACTAAGGACAGCTGGTCATGTCGTTTCGTGGCGAGTTGATGTTCATGGCTGCGGACCGTTAGCAGTCTTCCTGTTTGTCCTATGTAGTGTTTTGTCCAGTCCTTGCATGGGATTTTGTACACTACATTGGTTTTGCTCATGCTGGGTATCGGGTCCTTCGTCCTGGTGAGTTGTTGTCTGAGAGTGGCTGTTGGTTTGTGAGCTGTTATGAGTCCTAGTGGTCGCAGTTGTCTGCAACCACAACACACACAAAAGAAGTTGCATCAAGACACTGTTCAAAAGGGCCACAACACACTGAAGTACATCAGAACTGCCAAATGAGGAAGAAGAACGCCTATACAATGTATTCGCTCCATCCTCCTCTCTAAGATATCACCTTCATCCCCATCCCCATCCATCCATTGTACTCTGTGCTACTTTCTCCCCACTCCCACCCTCCTCTCATACATCTCTCCACCCTGCAGCAAATCTGCCTTTAATTCCTAATGAAGTGCTTTTGCCCAAAACGTTGATTTTCCTGCTCGTCGGATGGTGCCTGAACTACTGTGCTTTACAAGCACCACTCTAATCCAGAATCTGGTTCCCAGCATTTGATATCATTGTTTTTTACCTCATTTGGAAGAAAGCAAACGAAAAGAGAAAAACACCTCCAGAAACCCTAGCCACTCTCCCCTATATCAAAGACATTTCAAAAATGACTGCCAGATGACTCAGACCCCTTGGCATCATGTTAGTCCACAACCCCAACAACACACTAAAACAGCCGCTAATGAACTTGAAATACCCTATGCAGACAACAAGTTAAACTAACACCATTTCCAAAATACCTAGTAAGAACTGTAACAAACACCGCATTGGACAAACGGGAAGAAAACTAGCCACCAGCAAAGTGAACATTTATTGGCCACAAAAAGACATGACCCACTCTCGCTAATATCCTTACATACGGATGAGGAAGGACACCACTTCGACTGGGACAACACATCCATCCGAGGACAAGCCAAACAGAGACATGCACGAGAATTCATATCAGCATGGCACTCCAACCGGAACTCCATGGACGAACACATTGACTTGAATCGCATTTACTAGCTCCTGAGAAAAAACTACAGTAAATGACATCTCTATAGGAAATGATGACACCACAGGAAATGACACCAGCAACCCAAGGAAACATATAAATACGAAGCAGGCTACACCAACAGTACTTCATTCGGAGACTCACTGATTACGTTACTTAGTGTGGTGATGAAACATATGAAAATGAACTTGCCAGCTCAGCAAGCAAACCTACATCCAGAGTGTGACCAATATTGGGAACTAAATGTCCAAGACATTTGGGAGTGTTGCACAAAATTGACAACAAAGATTGTGTAATTATCCGAATAAGGGATGTCTTGTGTCTGACCATACAGGAGGATGTTGCATGAAATAATGAAGGCATTGGCTGAATCTTACAGTATTTTGTTTAAAGCTATCAGCTGAGTTAAGCTTGAAGACAGATTCCCGCCTTGCGGCTGAGCGGATCTCGCCAAATTAATGGGCACAAGAGCTTCTGAGATATGGATATTTATAGATCTATCATATTCTATACCCTACACTCACTGGGACACTCTGCACCCGACATTGTTCGGAACATTGTATAAACAAATATACCCAGAACATTCGGCAAACAACAGTCTCCAGAACTTTGTGCACCCGACATTCTCTGCAACGTTCTGTAACCAACATTCCTTGGAACATTTTATACCCAGCATTATCTGGAAAATTCTCCACCTGACTTCCCGAAAACGTTGTATACCCAACAATCACGGATTATTCCATTCCCGAATTTCTCCAGAACACTCTGTAACTGGCATTGCCTGAAACGTTGTATACCCAGCATTGTCCAGAACATTCCACAAATGACATTCTGGAACATTCTTCAGCTGACATTCTCAAGATCATTGCATACCCGATATTCTTCGGCGCATTTTAAAAACTGCAGTCTCTGGAATTTTCTACACTTGACATTCCTTGAAACATTTGTAACTGGAATTCCTCTGAACATTCCATACCCGACATTCTCTGCAATGATCAATAACTGACACTCCCCGGAACGTTCTATACCGAACGTTCTCTGGAATATTCTGAAACTGTCATTCTCCAGAACGTTCTACATCCGACACTTCCAATAACAGTCTATAACTGATATTCCTAGCATATACTATAAACGACATTCCCCGGAACATTCTGTAACAGACATCCTATCGAACATTCAGCACCGACATACTCCAGAACCACAGCTTCCAACCTCATAGTCCAGGCCACCCACAGCTTCCAACCTCATAGTCCGGGAAACCCGCACTGCCCGGTTCTACCTCCTTCCCAAGATCCACAAGCCTGACCACCCTGGCCGACCCATTGTCTCAGCATGCTCCTGCCCCACTGAACTCATCTCTACCTACCTCGACACTGTCCTATCCCCCCTAGTCCAGGAACTCCCCACATACGTTCGAGACACCACCCACGCCCTCCACCTCCTCCAAGACTTCCGTTTCCCCGGCCCCCAACACCTCATCTTCACCATGGATATCCAATCCCTCTACACCTCCATCCGCCATGACCAGGGCCTCCAAGCCCTCCGTTTTTTCCTCTCCAGACTTTCCCAACAGTACCCCTCCACCGACACTCTCATTCGTTTGGCCGAACTGGTCCTCACCCTTAACAATTTCTCCTTTGAATCCTCCCACTTCCTCCAGACCAAAGGGGTAGCCATGGGCACACGTATGGGCCCCAGCTATGCCTGTCTCTTTGTTGGCGACGTAGAGCAGTCGATCTTCCGTAATTACACCGGCACCACTCCCCACCTCTTCCTCCGCTACATTGATGACTGCATTGGCGCCACCTCGTGCTCCCGCGAGGAGGTTGAGCAATTCATCAACTTCACCAACACATTCCACCCTGACCTTAAATTTACCTGGACCATCTCTGAGACCTCCCTCCCCTTCCTGGACCTCTCCATATCCATCAGTGACGACCGACTTGACACTGACATCTTCTACAAACCCACCGACTCCCACAGCTACCTGGATTACACCTCTTCCCACCCTACCTCTTGCAAAAATGCCATCCCGTATTCCCAATTCCTCCGCCTCCGCCGTATCTGCTCCCAGGAGGAGCGGTTCCACCATCGAACACACCAGATGGCCTCCTTCTTTAGAGACCGTGGTTAAAGATGCCCTCCAACGCATCTCATCCACATCCCGCACCTCCGCCCTCAGACCCAACCCCTCCAACCGCAACAAGGACAAAACGCCCCTGGTGCTCACCTTCCACCCTACCAACCTTCGCATAAACCAAATCATCCGCCGACATTTCCGCCACCTCCAAACAGACCCCACCACCAGGGATATATTTCCCTCCCCACCCCTCTCCGCCTTCCGCAAAGACCGCTCCCTCCGTGACTACCTGGTCAGGTCCACGCCCCCCTACGACCCACCCTCCCATCCTGGCACTTTCCCCTGCCACCGCAGGAACTGTAAAACCTGCGCCCACACCTCCTCCCTCACCTCTATCCAAGGCCCCAAAGGAGCTTTCCACATCCATCAAAGTTTTACCTGCACATCCACAAATATCATCTATTGTATCCGTTGCTCCCGATGCGGTCTCCTCTACATTGGGGAGACTGGGCGCCTCCTAGCAGAGCGCTTTAGGGAACATCTCCGAGATACCCGCACCAATCAATCACATCGCCCAGTGGCTCAACATTTCAACTCCCCCTCCCACTCTGCCGAGGATATGGAGGTGCTGGGCCTCCTCCACCGCCGCTCCCTCACCACCAGACGCCTGGAAGAAGAACGCCTCATCTTCCGCCTCGGAACACTTCAACCCCAGGGCATCAATGTGGATTTCAACAGTTTCCTCATTTCCCCTTCCCCCACCTCATCCGAGCTTCTAACCTCCAGAAACTCGATCCCCTGACCTGTCCGGACTTGTCCGACCTGCCCAGCTCCTTTTCCACCTATCCACTCCACCCTCTCCTCCCTGACCTATCACCTTCATCTCCTTCCCCACTGACCTATTGTACTCTATGCCACTCTCTCCCCACCCCACCCTCCTCTAGCTTATCTCTCCACGCTTCAGGCTCTCTGCCTTTATTCCTGATGAAGGGCTTTTGCCCGAAACGTCGATTTTGCCTGTCCTCAGATGCTGCCTGAATTGCTGTGCTCTTCCAGCACCACTGATCCAGATACTCCAGAACATGCCATATCCAACGTTCTGCAGAACATTCTGTAGCAGACATTCCCCGGAATATTCTAAACCCGACATTCTCTAGAACATCCTATAAATGACATTTTCAGCACTATTCCATCTCCAACATTGACCAAAACATTCTATACCTGACATTTCCCAGAACATTCTATAGCCAGCATTTCCCGGATCATTCCATACCCAACATTCTCAGGAAGATTCCTTAGCTGACATTCACAGAACATCCTATACCTTGTAGACTTCTTCTCAAACGTTCTATACCCAACACTCTCCAAAACATTCAATATCAGACATTCCCCGGACATTGCTCGATCCGATATTCCCTGCAATGTTCTTGACCGGACATTCCATTGAACAGTTTATACCTGCCATTCTTCAGGGCATTCAGTCCCCGGAACATTCTGGACTGGGCATTCACTGAAAAATTCTGGAATTGACATTGCCCAGAACATTCTATAACCGACATTCCCTGCAATGTTCTACACCCGGCATTCTCTGGTGCATTCTGGAGTCAACATTCCCCGGACCATTTTATGCATGACAATCTTTGGAATGTTCCAAACCCGACATTCTCTGGAACATTTTACTCCCGGCAGCTCAGATTTCTGAACCTCCGAAATGGGTTAATTTAACAAAAGATAAGATCCTGAGGGAAGAGATCCCCTTCAAGTGAGAAGGAAACACAGTTTTGATATTCCCTCTGTCAAGTAAAGGAATGAATATGTTTTCCCTGCATTTACATTTCTTCATGGCAATCGATTGACCACAATTGAGACGAAAAGCCAGAAATTTCCAAACGCCGTTTCCCTTCAAAAAACTGGGATAGAATACTTCAGAACAGCAACATTCTCACCTTCCGTATTAGAAGTGGGATGAAGTGACCTGTGTCTGCCCTCGAGTGATCGAGTCTGTAGGAGTGTTTCAGAAACCATTCTGTTCTTATTGATGTGTCTGTGTCTGTTTAGGGAGGGATGATTTCTTGCGTTTCACCTCATATTTTTTGTGAGTACTTCAGGCCTTCCTGTTTGATATTTCAGATCCATTTATTTCAATAAATCTCTGAATGCAGTGACACATCTCATTGTGTTATCAATCAAACTGATAACGTTGGCTCCAGGTTGATGTATAATTTGTATGTATGCCGTTTTCACAGTTAATGTAGTGATGATCTACGTCCTGATTTATAAAGATTGTGGATTGTCTCCGTGTATCAGACATTACCTAGGGGCCATGGCAATGGCGGATCTATTGGTCATTATCCTCGATCTGATATTGAGACACATTCCCATTGTTTATCCGAAACAGTTTTATTTCGTGTGGTCCATCCCCGTGTGTAGTAAAACAGTCCTGCTTTTTACAGCCACTGACTGTTCTGTCTGGTACACCGTTTCTTTGACCTTTGATCGATTCGTGGCCATTTGGTACCAGAAGCTGAAAAACATATATTGCAGTGAGAAAACGTCGGCTGTGGTTTTGCGAAAAGGACATTTTCTGGTATTTTATGTTCACATCTCGGTATTGGCTATGGAACTCTCCCTCGTTTTGTGCTGTAACACTCGCTGTCAAGCACTCACCTGTCTGGGCCACAATGGAGTTCATTCATAACATTCTAACCCTGGCTCTCCCATTTCTCCTGATTCTGCTGCTCAATGTTTTCACCATCAAACACACTTTAGTGACGAGCAGCGCCTGCAGCAGACTCCGGGCTTACACCAGTTGGAAAGCGCAGTCTGACAGAGAAATGCAAAAATCGGAAAAAAATCCATCATTTTACTGTTTGTCATCTCGGCCAATTTCATACTGTTCTGGCCAATGTTAATGATGTATTCTATACATCATTAAAACTGTATGATATTGGATATCAATCTGTGCATTTCGATGACTTTGTGCTGGAATTGGCCTTTACGCTGCAGCTTCTCAGTTGCTGCACAAACATCGCGATTTATACCATGGTCCAGACTAAGTTCAGACAGCAGTTGAATAATGTGCTGAAATATACCTTTTGTTACGAAAACTTGATGTACTGTATCTTTAAGAAAGTTAAAAACTAGCAGAACTATCTGACAGCATCGAGTGTTCTGAACAAGATGCAATGTAACCTTTTGGTCCAGCGGCTGGTTGCCTGCAGAGAAAAAAATCAATACGAATTAGGACAACCAAAATACCAAAGACCAATCCAGTTTTAATTTAGTATATTGAAACTATTAACAACCAGTGACATAGTCCGATGCTTTAGTGATAAAATACCGGGAAAACGTGATCAGCTGAGGGAGAATTGCCAAGCCATCAGCACGTACAGACTACCAGACACACAGCTCTCTTAAAGATACGTTTTTAAAAAAGGTTACTTTCAGAGGGATGGCAGTGAAGGCAGTGCAATGCTCCTCTTGCAACATGTTTGAGGTGAGGGATGCCATGGACGTCCCTGCTGAATACACTTGCAGGAAGTGCACCCATCGCCAGCTTCTCCAAGACCGTGTTAGGGAACTGGAGCTGGAGTTGGATGAACTTAGGATCATTCGGGAGGCAGAGGGGGTCATAGATCGGAGCTTTAGGGAAGTAGTAACTCCAAAGATGGCAGATAGATGGGTGACAGTGAGGGGGACTGGGAGGAAGCAGCCAGTGCAGGGACCCCCTGCGACCGTTACCCTCAAGGACAAGTATACCGTTTTAAATACTTGTGGGGGGGACGACTTACCAGGGGTAAGTAACGGGGCTCAGGCATCTGGCACGGAGCCTGTCCGCGTTACTCAGAAAGGAAGGGTGGAGAAGAGCAGAGCAATAGTAATTGGGGACTCGATAGTTCGGGGCACAGATAGGCGGTTTTGTGGGAACGAGAGAGACTCACGTTTGGTATGTTGCCTCCCAGGTGCAAGGTTACGTGATGTCTCTGATCGTGTTTTCCGGGTCCTTAAGGGGGAGGGGGAGCAGCCCGAAGTCGTGGTCCACATTGGCACCAATGATATAGGTAGGAGGAGCGCTGAGGATGTTAGGCAGGCTTTCAGGGAGCTAGGTTGGAAGCTCAAAGTTAGAACAAACAGAGTTGTTGTCTCTGGTTTGTTACCCGTGCCATGTGATAGAGAGTCGAGGAATAGGGAGAGAGAACAGTTAAATGCGTGGCTACAGGGATGGTGCAGGAGGGAGGGATTCCGGTACTTGGATAACTGGGTTTCTTTCTGGGGAAGGTGGGACCTCTATAAACAGGATGTCTGCACCTGAACCTGAGGGGCACCAGTATCCTTGGTGGGAGGTTTGCTAGTGCTCTTGGGGGGGGGGGGGGGGTTAAACTAACTTTGCAGGGGCATGGGAACCCAGACTGTAGCTTTACGTTGCAGGACCTGAAGTGTAGGGAGGTTAGGAACATGGCATCAATTTCAAAGGAGGGTGCCTGTAAACAGGAAAGTGGCTTGAAGTGTGTATACTTCAATGCAAGAAGTATACGAAATAAGGTAGGTGAACTTGCAGCGTGGGTTGGTACCTGGGACTTCGATGTTGTGGCTATTACGGAGACATGGGTAAAACAGGGACAGGATTGCCTGTTGCAGGTCCCAGGGTTTAAATGTTTTAGTAGGGTCAGAGGTGGGGGTAAAAGAGGGGGCGGTGTGGCATTGCTTGACAAAGATAGTATTACAGCTGTGGAAAGGACGATGGATGAAGACTCGCCATCTGAGGTCGTTTGGGCTGAGGTTAGGAATAGGAAAGGTGAGCTCACCCTGTTAGGAGTTTTTTCCAGGCCTCCTAATAGTCCTAGAAACGTAGAAGAAAGGATTGCGAGGATGATTCAAGAGAAGAGTGAAAGTAATAGGGTGGTTGTTATGGGGGAACTTTAACTTTCCTGATATTGATTGGGAAAGCTATAGCTCAAGTTCGTTAGATGGGTCAGTGTTTGTCCAATGTGTGCAGGAGGGTTTCCTGACACAATATGTAGATAGGCCAACAAGAGGTGAGGCCATACTGGATTTGGTTCTGGGTAATGAACCAGGCCAGGTTTTAGAATTAGAGGTAGGTGAGCACTTTGGGGACAGTGACCACAATTCGGTGACTTTTACTTTAGTGATGGAGAGGGATAAGAGTTATAGCTGGGGGCAGGGAAATTATGATCCGGTGAGGCATGACTTAAGATGTGTGGCTTGGAAAAGTAAGCTTCAAGGCAAGGGCGTAATTGATATGTGCAGCTTTATCAAGGAGCAACTATTGAGTGTCCTTGATAAGTATGTACCCGTCAGGCAGGGAGGAAAGGGTCGTGTGAGGGAGCCGTGGTTTAATAAGGAATTGGAATCCCTTGTTAAATGGAAGAGGGCGGCCTATGTAAAGATGAGGCGTGAAGGTTCAATTGGGGCGATTGGGAGTTATAAGGTAGCCAGGAAGGACCTGAAGAGAGAGCGAAGAGCAGCAAGGAGGGGACATGAAAGGTCCTTAGTTGGTAGGATTAGGGAAAACCCTAAGGCTTTCTATAGGTATGTCAGGAATAAAAGAATGACTAGGGTAGGAATAGGTGCAGTCAAGGATAGTAGTGGGAAGTTGCGTGTGGGGCTGAAGAGATTGGGGAGACACTGAATGAATACTTTTCGTCAGTATTCAATCAGGAACAGGACATTGTTGTCAATGTGAATACTGAGTCACAATTAAGTAGAATGGATGGCTTTGAGGTATGTAGAGAAGAGGTGTTGGAAATTCTGGAAAGGGTGAAAATAAATAGGTTCCCTGGGCCTGATGGCATTTATCCTAGGATTCTCTGGGAAGCAAGGGAGGAGATTGTAGAGCCATTGGCCTTGATTTGTATGTCCTCGTTGTCTACAGGAGGAGTGCCAGAAGATTGGAGGCTAGCAAATGTGGTTCCCTTGTTCAAGAAGGGGAGTAGGGATAACCCTAGTAACTATAGGCCGGTGAGTCTCACTTCTGTTGTGGGCAAAATCTTAGAGAGAATTATAAGGGATAGGATTTATGAACATCCAAATAGGAATAATGTGATCAAGGAAAGTCAGCATGGTTTTGTGAAGGGCAGGTCGTGCCTCACAAACCTTATTGAATTCTTTGAGAAGGTGACTAAGGAGGTGGACGAGGGGAAAGCAGTAGATGTGGTGTATATGGATTTTAGTAAGGCGTTTCATAAGGTTCCCCATGGTAGACTACTGCAAAAAATACGGAGGTATGGCATTGAGGGTGATTTGGAGGTTTGGATTAGGAGTTAGCTGGCTGGAAGAAGACAGAGGGTAGTAGTTGATGGCAAAGGTTCATCTTGGAGTGCCGTCACGAGCGGTGTTCCGCAAGGATCTGTTTTGGGACCATTGCTGTTTGTCATTTTTATAAATGACCTGGAGGAGGGGTTAGAAGTTTGGGTGAGCAAGTTTGCGGATGATACG
The DNA here is from genome assembly GCF_037043375.1 of Chiloscyllium plagiosum. Lineage (NCBI taxonomy): Eukaryota > Metazoa > Chordata > Chondrichthyes > Orectolobiformes > Hemiscylliidae > Chiloscyllium > Chiloscyllium plagiosum. The sequence goes on along the minus strand of NW_028270179.1, from coordinate 19,163,326 downwards.
AAAGTCGGTGGAGTTGTAGACAGTGAGGAAGGATGTGGCAGGTTACAGCTGGATATAGATAAGCTGCAGAACTGGGCAGAAAGGTGGCAAATGGAGTTCAATGTAGCTCAGTGTGAGGTGATTCACTTTGGTAAGAGTAACAAAAAGATGGGGTAATGGGCTAATGGTCGGATACTTGGTAGTGTGATTGAGCAGAGGGATCTTGGTGTCCATGTACACAGATCTTTGAAAGTTTCCACCCAGGTAAATAGTGTGGTGAAGAAGGCATATGGCGTACTGGCTTTTATTGGTAGAGGAATTGAGTTCCGGAGTCCTGAGGTCATGTTGCAGTTGTATAAGACTCTGGTGCGGCCGCATCTGGAGTATTGTGTGCAGTTTTGGTCGCCATACTATAGGAAGGATGTGGAGGCACTGGAACGGGTGCAGAGGAGGTTTACCAGGATGTTGCCTGGTATGGTAGAAAGATCGTATGAGGAAGTTTTGATTCACTTGGGGTTGTTTTCATTGGAGAAAAGAAGGTTTAGGGGTGACTTGATAGAGGTGTACAAGATGATTAGGGGTTTCGATAGGGTTGACCATGAGAACCTTTTTCCACGTTTGGAGTCAGCTACTACGAGGGGGCATAGCTTTAAATTAAGGGGTGGTAGGTATAGGACAGATGTTAGGGGTAGATTCTTTACTCCGCGAGTCGTGAGTTCATGGAATGCCCTGCCAGTAGCAGTGATGGACTCTCCCTAATTATGGGCATTTAAGTGGGCATTGGATAGGCATATGGAGGATAATGGGCTAGTGTAGGTTAGGTGGGCTTGGATCGGCGCAACATCGAGGGCCGAAGGGCCTGTACTGTGCTATATTCTTCTATGTTCTATGTTCTATGTTTATCAGTCAATCGCCTGTGACACAGAAATCCCAAAGAAGAAGAAAATCTACAATCAAGATACAAAGGGAAGTTTCGACAGCTGGCTGGTTTTGAAATCGGAATTTGTGGTCCATGATACTCCGGGGTTTTATCAGTTTAGGATTTTATAAGGGAAAGTAAAATATGGGTTAGAGGAAGGAGCTGTAAATAATTGTTAGTTTATTATTCTCTGTTAGCATTTTAAAAGCAAATGTGTTTTTTTCCATTTAAATAGTGACTTTGAAATAGTTCTTGGTCTCTCGAATTCTCACAGGTTAATGCACGGGGTAAATCTTTCTCTGTTACAGGTTTAAATTAGCCGAGTTTTACCCCATGCAGCAACACTTTCCCAAAGTTCATCTAAAAATATGATTTCCTCATTCATCAATTCTTAAGGAATTCTCTCTTGTCAATTCAATGCTTCTGCAATGAAGCAGACAGTCGCGATGGTCACACACTGAGGTGAGTGCTCGGTTGTCAAACCTTATCCCACAGGGGGTTACAGGGACACATTTCAATGTTTCGCTCAGCTCAGGACTCAGTGCGGAAATACACCATCTCACTGACTGTATCTATTACTTCAATTTGTAAATAATAAAATGTTCATTAAAAAGGGCAAAATAATGGCGTCAACTATATTCTTATTTGTCGTTGTGTCGAAGAAGAGAAAGACGGACTCAGCCCCACGTCTCGATACTGAGAGAAGGGGAGGGGACTCGGCCTGAGCTGAGGGGTTGGGTTTACCTCACTCTGTCCTTGCTCTTACCACTGGTGCTTCACACCCTCCCCAAATCTACTCCACTCACTCTCCTTCTCGCTCTCTCTCTCTACCTCCCAAACAAACTCATCCTCACTTACCTCATGCTTGATTAGTGTTCCATGGATTTGGGTTCATATACCATTGCTGGGTGAACAGAGTGGGGGCGGGTGAACAGTCCATTGCAAGGAGAGCAGCGTGGGACTGGATTTTCAGTATGTTGCTAGGGAAATGCTGTTACGATGGGTTCACAGGGCAAGGTAGGGAAAGAGAGTTGGGATGTGTTCAGTGGCCGTTGCTCGGAGAGCAAAGTCGTGAAACGCTATCAAACCAATTCCGGCAGAACAGAGTTGGAACAGTTCCACAGCCCTTTGCTCGATTCATTTTCTGGCATTGGGTTCTCAGATCGTTGCCAGGGAAACAGGGTTGGAATGAGGTCTCAGGATGTTGCTGTGTGAACAATGTGGGGATGGGTTCACAGTCTAATGCTAGGCGTTCAGAGTTGGAATTGGCCAAAGGTACGGAAACTGAGTGGAAATTTGGCCACAGGCTATTTTTAGAAGAACAATGTGGGGATTCGTTCACACACCATTGCGAGGAGAACAGAGGGAGGATGTATCAGAAACGGTTGCTGCGAGAACATAGTGGCAAAGGATTCATGCCGTTGCTAGGGAAACACAAACTAAGGGGTTCACAGGCCGCTGCTGGTGGAATAGATTGGAGCTTGGATGACAGGGAGGTACTAACGGGACAGAGTGGGGTTGGAGTGAGACACTGTTCCCAGGAGAAGTGGTTGTGGTAATTTAACAGGTCATTGCTCGGATAATCGAGTGATGATGGGTTCAGAGGCTGTTTCTATGGGAACAGATCCAGGAAGGGGTGACAGCCTGTTGCGAGGGGAACACAGCGAAAATGTGGTCACATGCTCTTGCTCAGTGAGAACAGCAGGGATGGGATCACAACCCATTGCTAAGCGAACAGAATGAGAATGTATTCACAGGCTGATCCTCGAAGAACAGGTTGTGGATGGGTTCACAGCCCGTTGCTAGGAGAACAGAGTGGGGACATTTTAACAGAGCGTTCATAGTCAAACATGTTGGGGATGCATTTCTAGGTCGTTGCGAGGAGAACAGAGGTTGCAAGTGTCTGCAGGCACTTGCTTGTCGAACAAAATAGCAAAAGGTTTACAAGTCGTTTCCAAGGAAAGAGAGTGGAAATGGTGTCAAAGACTGTTGCTTGGGGATCAGGGCGGGGATGGGCTCTCAGACTTTTGCTAGGGGAACAGATTTAAGATAGGTTACCAGTCCGTTTCTAGGAGAGCAGAGTTGGGCTGGGTTCAATCGGCGTTTAGATGGTAATAGAGCGAGGTTGAGTGCACAGGTCATTCCTTGGAGAACCGAATTACGATGGGTTCACAGGCCATTGCTGGGAGGAGCGAATGGGGATTTATACACAGGCTATCGCTGGGAGAACATTCTGGCAAAAGCTCACAGTCCGTTGCAATGAGCTTGTATATGGTTTGACTGGTCATTGTTCGGGGAATGGCGTGCCGATCGGCTGACAGGCTGTTCCAAATGAATCATCGTGTCGATGGAGTCACAGGAAGGAATTGGGTGACAGTCTGTTGACAGGAGAACACACTGGGAGTTTGCTCCAAAGCCCCTTCTGGAATAACAGACTTCACATAAGCGTTCATAATTCGTTGTTTGGGGAACAGGGTAGAGACGTGTTTACAGGTCAATGCTAGGGGAACAGAGTGGGATTAGTTTCTGAGGTCGTTCTGAGGGAAATAGAGTTGGAATAGGGTCGCAGGTTGCCTCGAGCAGAACAGTGTGTATGTGTTCACAGGCCATTGTTGGGAGAATATTCAGGGGGTGGGGTTTCACATTCTACTGCAAGGAAAACAGAGTAGGGATGAGTTCGCAGGCAATAGCTACTGAACCAGCGTGGGATGGGTTCACAGGCCATTGCTTGGATAGTAGAGTGGGGATCGGCTATAGGCTATTGCTAGCAAAACCGAGTGGCGATAGAGTCACAGGCGTTATCTCGACAAGAACAGAGACAGGATGGTTTCACAGCTGTTGCAAAGGGAACAGAGTGGGTGATTGTTTGGAGGCTTTCGCTGGAAGGACGGACTTGAGGTAGATTGACAAGCCATTGCAAGTACAGCAGCGTTGGGATTGTTTCACAGTATGTTGTCGAACATAAGACATTACAGCGCAGTACAGACCCTTTGTTCCTTAATGTTGTGCCCAACTGTGAAACCAATCTGAACATTATCTTTACTGCACTTCTCCATTTTCATCTATATGTTCATCCAATTAACAATTAAATACGCATGAAATTGACGAGTCCAGTACTGTTGCAGTCATTGCGTTCCATATCCCAACTACTCTATGAGTAAAGACGATATCTCCGATATCTGCCCTATATCTATCACCCCGCAATTTAAACCTATATGCACTCGTGCTCGCTATCACCATCCGATAAAAAAGGCTCTCAATGTCCACCATACCTAATCTGCGGATCATCGTGTCTGTCTAAATTTAGCCACCACTTCACCTTCTTCTCTTTATGCTCAACAGCCTCAAGTTTGTTGTCCTTTGCAAATTAGACCTTCCCTCCAAAACAGGCAAAATCATAGTAAAATGTCCTCTGAACCACTTCCAAAACTTCCACATCCTCCCTATAAACGGAACTGTGCGTAATACTCTCAGTGCAGTGGCACCAGAGTTCATACAGTTCCAGCATGACTTCATGGCTCTGCAATTCAATCCTTCCGCCAATAAATGCGAACGCACCATTACCCTTCTTACCAACCCTATAAACTTGGGTTGAAACTTTCAGGGATCTCTTTGCTCACCCACACTAAAAAGAACCATTAGCCTTGTATTCTTCACTCTGTCGCTCCTTCCAAGTGAATTATCTCACGCTTTTCTGCATTGCGCTCCTTTGTCAACCTCTCAGCCCAACTCTTCAGCTGAACTATGTCCCTCTGTAAACTGCAATATTCTTCAGAATATCCACATCTCCACCGACCTCAGTGTCACCCGAGAATTTAATTACCCATCCTTCTAAATCCAGGTCGTTTTTTAAAAAATGACAAACAGCAGTGGACCCAAAACAAATACATGCGGTACGCTACTGGTGACTGAAGTCGAGGATGAACAATTTCCATCCACCACCGAGCTCTGTCTTCTTTCAGCGAGCCAAGTTCTGATGCAAATCATTAAATCACCCTCAACCTCCCAACATCAGACTCTCTCCCTCCTGCCTCCAAAATTCAGTCTGTTCTTCTCTACACTCTTACCCCGCTCTCTACACGATTCCCACTCTCTCCTTCCCCTCCCATTCTATCTCTGTCACTCTCCGCCCCCACTCACTCTCCCCACCCTCACTCTTTCTCTCTAATCTCTTCGCAATCTCACTCACTCTCTACCCATCTGCCACTCTCTCTATCTCGCGCCCCCACTCTCTCTGCCCCACTCTGACATTCTCTGTCTCAACCTCTACCCACACAATCCCTCTCTACCCTTCAGAAACCCAAGGTCAACCGCTCACTCATTCTGTGCACCTCGTTCGTTCTCACTCCAATCCATCACTCTCTCGTTCTCTCTGTCTGCATTCCACTCTCTGTCTTTCTCTCTCTATTCCCTCCCACACTCTCTGTCTACCTCTCCATGCACCTCCTACACTTCCTCCGTCTACCAACCTCCCTCTCTCTTTCTTATGTACATACACACTCTCTCTCATCCCTTCCACTCTTTGCCTCCCACTCCACGCACCGCCCATACCCTCGCTCTCGACCCACCTCCCTATTTCTTCTTCCCTCTCATTTTCCAACCTTTGCACTCCCTCTCATTTCTGCCACTCCCTCTCTGTACCCGCAACCCACTCTCACCCTACTTCTACAACGCTGCCATATCTCACTCTTCCACACTCCCTCTCTCTCTCTCTCTACGCCCTCCCATTCCTTTTGTACCCCCTCCCAATCACTCTGGAGCCACGCCCCAATCTCTCTCTCTCTCTCTGCCCCATATCTGAATCTTACTACCTACTCCCTTCCAACTCTCTCTCTATCTCTACACTTGCAGTCTCTCTCTCTCTCTCTGCCCCCGTCAGACTCTCTCTCTCCACAACTTCCCACTCTTGCTCTCTCTCTCTCTGCCCCTTCCTCTCCATCTCTCTCAGCACATTTTGCACTCTCTCTCTACCCCTCCAAATCTCTCTCTACCCCTTCCCAGCATCTCTCTCTATCTCTCCCCCCTCACCCTCTAAGTCCCCTACTCTCGCTCTCTAGCCTCTTCCAAATCTCTCACTCTTTCTCTTTTAGCCCTTCGAACTCTCTTTTGCTTTCTTTCTCTCTTCACACTCCCACTCTCTCTACACCCCGCCCACTTCCTCTCTTTCGCTCCCGCCCACTCTCTCTACCCCAAATGCTCTCTCGATGTATTCCATCACACTACCACCTCTGACTCTCTCTGTCTACCCCGTTCCCACTATCTCCCTCTCTTCTCTCTATCTATTCCCTGCCACTCTGTCTTGGCCCATGACCGACTCTCTCCCATTAAAGGCTTCCCAAACACTCTCTCTACCCCCTCCTATTTTCTCCTTGTCTCTGCCTTACCACCCTCTCACCCTCTCCATCTCCATCCCACTCTCTCTATAGCCCCGTACCACACTCTTTCTCTGAATCCTTCAACTCTTTCGATCAACCCTGTCGACGTCCTCCCACTCTCTCTACCTGCTTGCGATTCTCCCTTTGCCCCCTCTGACTCTCTCTCTCCAACATCCCAATCTCTCTCCGTTTGTCTACCCATTTCCACTCTCTCTCTGTCTCGAACCCCTCTTCTCTAGATCCCACTCTCTCTTTTCGACCCATTTCCACTCTCTCTCTCTCGCCCCCTCCCACTCTCTCTCTCTGCCTCCTCCGAGTCTCCCTATCCAAGCCCTTTCAACTCTCCCTCTCTACACACCCACTTCCTCTCTTCCCCACATACTCCTTCACTCTGCCCGCCTCTCTGGGACACCCGGACCAACCAACCCAACCACCCCATGGCTCAACACTTCAACTCCCCCTCCCACTCCACCAAGGACGTGCAGGTCCTTGGACTCCTCCATCGCCAGACCAAAACAACACGACGGTTGGAGGAAGAGCGCCTCATCTTCCACCGAGGAACCCTCCAACCACAAGGGATGAACTCAAATTTCTCCAGTTTCCACATTTCCCCTCCCGCCACCTCGTCTCAGTCAAATCCCTCGAACTCAGCACCACCTTCCTCACCTGCAATCTTCTTCCTGACCTCTCCGCCCACACCCCACTCCGGCTTATCTCCCTCACCTTGACCTCCTTCCAACTATTGCATTTCCAACGCATCTCCCCCAAGTCCCTCCTCCCTACCTTTTATCTTAGCCTGCTGGGCACACTTTCCTCATTCCTGAAGAAGGGCTTATGCTCGAAACGTCGATTCTCCTGTTCCTTGGATGCTGCCTGACCTGTTACGTTTTCCCAGCAACACATTTTCAGCTCTTATCTATCGCTGCCCCCTCTATCTGTCTGTACCCAACCACGCACTCTCTCTCTTCCCCCATCTAACTCTCCCTAAATCGCTCTCTACTGACACCAATCTCGCACTCAAACCCCACACACTCTGTCCGCCTTAACTGCCCTCACTCTTCTCTACCTCATTCTCTCTGTCAACCCACGTTCCACTCTCTTCTCATTCTGCCGATCTCGCTTTCTGTCTCTGTCTCTCTTCCTCCATCCCTAAATCTCTGATACCTTCCCAGTCTCACTGTCACTAGCGTCCATTCCACTGTCTCTTTATATCGTCCTCAAACTCTCTCGCTCACTCTCCTTCCCACTGTCTCTCTCCCTCTCTCTGTACAACACTCCAACTCTCTTTCTAAACACCCTTGCCACTCTCTGTCTTCAAACCCCCCATTGTTTTTTTCTCGCGCCTCTGTCTATCTGTACCTTTCCTACTGTATCTCTCTCTGTGACTCTCTGCACCCCGCCTAATGTCTCTCGCTGCCACTTTCTCGACTCGACTCCCACTCTCTCTTTCTACACTCCACTTCTCACACCAGCATCCTCCAGTCTATCTCTTGCTCCTCCTACATTTTCTCCATCTCTCCTCTCTCTAACCCTTCTCTCTCTCACCTCCCTCGCACTCTCTCGATGTGCACCCACATTCTTTCTCTACCCCAGTCCGTCTCTCGCTCTATCCCACCACTCTTCTCTCTCCAAACCTCTCCCTCACTCTCTGAACAACTTCTACTCTCCTCCCCAGCTCTCTATCTTCACCCCTCCACTCTCTGCCTACCCAGCTCCCTCTCTCCTCTTCTATCCAGATAGTCCACTCTCACATTCTCCCCTCTCTCGACACCAGCCGCCTACGCTCTCCCATCTCCCGCTACACTCCTCCGACTGTCTCTCTCTGTCTCTCCCACTGGTTAACTTACAATCTCTCACTACACCCCACTCTCAACTCCATTCCTCTCTCTCTCTCTCTGTTAACCTTCCCATACTCTCTCCCTGCTCCCACTCTTTCTCTCTAGCCCCGCCCCACTCTCTTTCTCCCATCCCACACTCTGTCTTTCTCCACCAGCTCTCTCTTTCTTTGTCTCTTTGTCTCCCCCACTGTCTTTCGCCTCTCACTCTCTCTCACTCTTTCTGCAAGAGTCCCACTTTCTCTCCACACACCGTCCTATCTACTCTCTCTAACCCCCACTCACTCTCCGCCCACCCATCTCTATGTCTACCTACCTCCCACTCATTCTCCCTCTACATCCTCACTCTTGCTGGCTAACCACGCCCACTCTCTGTCTCCCTGCTTCTCCTCTTTTTCTCCAGCCCCGCTCCTCTCTCTTTTTCACCTCCCATCCTCAGTCTCTCTCCACCAGCTCCCTCTCCATCTCTTTCTCGTCCCAAACTCTTTTCCTTCCTTTTCTTGATTTCTCACTACCCCCACTCACACTCACATTACCGTCTCCAACTCTCTGTCTTCCTCTATACCCCTCTATCTCTGTCCACTCCCCACTCTCTGTACACGCCGAACTCTTCTCTCCTTCTATGTAAAACCCTCCCAAAATCTCACGCTCTCTCTTGCCCTGCCGACTCTCTATCTCTCTCCATTCCTCCTCTTGTCTATCTGCCTCCAGCACCAACCACTCTCTCTTTGTCTCACTCCAACACTACTCTCTCTGTCTCCCTCTCCCTGACTCCCACCCAGTCTCCCTCTCTCGACCAACCTCCCAGTCTCTCGCAACCCCCACTCTCTCTGCACACCTCCCTCACTCTATCTCTCTCCCTCCCCCTCTCTCTAAATACTCCAGAGCGACTCTCTCTCTCGACCCGCTCCCACAATGTCTCTCCTGTCTCTCCCTATACCCTCTACCACTCTCTTCCCGTCAATCTACAACGCTTTCAATCTCTGACTGTCTCTCTCTCTCTCTCCAATCGCCTCCCACTTTCACTCTCTACACCATGTCTCTCTACACACCCCACTCTTTCAATGAATCTCATCCGACTCTCTGTCTCTATATATATAATTTCATCCACTCTCTTTCCGTCCACCCTGTCCAACTCTCTCTCTCTTTCTCTTATGGCTCACTGCCTTTACTGTACCCCACTCTGTCTCATTCTCTCTCTTTATCCATGCCAGTCTCTTTCTTCTGACTCTTGCCATTGTTTCACTGTCCTCCCCTCCCTCTCTCTCCCCACATCCCTCCCTTTCTATCTCTCCCTGCCCTATCTGTCTTTCACATCGCTCACTCTTTCTCGTCTACTCCCAACTCTATCTCTCGCTAACCTCATTTTCCCCTCTGTCTCTTTCAACACACCCCAATCTCTCCCCTAACCCCAATCTTTCTCTCTCTCTCTACACACCTTTCACTGTCCTCCCGTCCTCTCTCTCTATATCTACCCGGTCCCACGCTGCTCTTTCTCTCTCTCTCCCCACTACCTGTCTCCCAATTTCTATCTCTGTGCCGATGCCTTTCTGTCTTTCTCTCTACCTCTCTCCCACTCTCTCTCTGACTTCCCATTCTATAACCCCATCAACCCACATTATCCATCTCTCTCTCTGCAAACACAAACTCGTTCTCTGTCTCTCTACCACCCTCCCACTTTCATTACCCCGTCCATTCCCTCCGTCTGTCTCGTCCCTAACACACTATCTCACTAACCGCGCATTATCTCCCTTTGTACTTTCTCCCACTTTCCTCTCCTTCTGTCAATATCTATCTACCTTTTCCCTGTCTCTCATCACCGTCCACTCCCCATCACCTCTCTCTCAATTCCTCTACCCTTCACCCACTCTGTGACTCTCTCCTCCTCCCACACTCTCTAGCTCCCTACCTCCCTCCAACTCTTTGTTGCCCTTTCTCCATATTCGCCCTCCCACTCCCTCTCTCAGTCTTGCTACACCTCTCCCTGTCTCCCTGTCTCTGTCAACCCGCCTCCAAATCTTCCTCTCAACACACCTACTCTCACCCTATCTAAACCTCTCCCTCAATCTCTCCCTCTCTACTCTGCACCTCCCACTGACTAACTTTCGATACAACCCACTCTATCTGTTTCTCCCACTATCTCTCTGTCGCCACCGTTTCTCTCTCTCCACTCTGTGTCACTCTGCTTCTATAACCACTCCCATCCTCCACTCTCTGCCACTCTCCCACTCTCTCACTCTTTACCCATCCCACTTTCTCTCTCTGTGTCCCCATCCCATGCTCCTTCTCATCTCTATCCCGATCTCATTCCTCACGCTCCCGATTCTATTTCCTACCATCTCCGTGTCTCCTCCCTCGCACTCTCTCTCTCACTAACGGCGCATTCTCTCTCTCTGTTCCCCTTCCCACTCTCCTCACCCGCCATCACTCTCTCTCTACCCCCGTCCACTCATCTTTATTTCTCTCTCACACCCTCTGGGCTTCACCCACTCTGTCTGTCTCTCTCTGCCTCCCTCCACAATTCTACGTTCCCAATCTCTCCCTTTACTGCTTCCTACTCTCTCCCTCTCTCTAACCCCCTCTCACTCGCTCTCTGTCGCTCTATTTCCTTCCCATTCCCTCTCTCTACCTTTCCCTCTCTCTTTATGCTGGATCGCACTTGATCCCTTTCCCATTCCTCCCCTCCCTGTCCCTTTGTCTACCCTCTTCACTCTCTCATGCACTCCCTCTCAACGCCCCAGTCACTCTCTTTCGCTCGACACTGCTCCCTGACATTTACTCTCTCAACACACCCACTGCCTCTCTGTCCTCTTCCATTTCTCTCTGTCTTTCGACATTCCCAATTTCTCTTCCTCCAGCCGCCCCACTCTCTCTCGAATTCCCTCTCAATATCTAGTCCCTCTGTCTATCTATCTAATCCCTTTCACTCTTTCTACCTATGCGCCTCCCACTCTCTCTTTTTCTACCAGCCTCCTATTTTCCTCTTTCTCTCTGTCTCCCTGTACCCCCATCCGATTCTGCCTCACTGTCTGCGGACCCCACATTCTATCAGCCTCTTTCTCTACCCAGCTGACTCTGTCAGTCTCTCTAACCATTTCCACTCTCCCTGTCCCTCCACTATTCCGATCATTCCCTCTCTCAGTTTCACCCTCCCAGTCTCTTTCTATACCATCTCCTAAACTTTTTCTCTCTATTCCTGTTCCCACTATCTCTCTCTGTAAGCAAATATGTCTGTCAATCTCTCTCTCTATCACCCATCCCACTGTCTCTCTCTCTCTCTCTATCCACTCTCATAGGTTCTCTCTCACCGTCCCTCTCTATCTCCTCCTTTGCACTCTCTCACTGAACTCCCTCCCACTCTCCCTGTCTCTCCGAACAACTCCCATTCTCTTCTCTATCCCCCTGTCTCTCTCTCTTCCTCAACCCCTCTCCCATTCCATCTCCCTCTGCCCCCTCCCAATCTGTCTCTCTCTGTCTACGTCCTTACTATTCGTTGTCTCTACCTCCCCACCCTCTCTCTGTCTCTCTCTATCCTGCTCCCACTCTTTCCCTCTCTCTCACTGTCTCTTCCCCCCTCTCTTCACCCGACCCATACTGTCTCAGTCTCTCTTTCCCTACCTTGTTCTCCCTTTGTTAACGCCCCTCACACTCTTGTTTCCCATCCATACTCTATCCCTCTCCAACCCCTTCCCATTTTCTCACCCCTCCTCTATTTGTAGGCCCATCCCTCTCTACCATTCATCACCCCTCCCATTCTAGGTCTCACAAACTTACTCCCACTCTCTTTCTCTAAACCTCTTGCACAGTCTCCCCTTTCTCCCTCTACACCATTCCCACTGATTCTCCCACGACAACCCCATTCTCTCATTCTAGGCCCTCACACGATCTCTCCACTGTGCTCCACTCAATCTGTCTCCACCCCGTCCCACTCTCTCATTCGAATCCCTCTCACGCTCATTCCACCACCTTCCTCTCTCTCTCCCCGCCTCCCAATCATTTTTCCTCCTCGCCCCCACTGTCTCTTTTAAGCCAAATACCATTCATTCTCTCTGTACACCCCTGCTACTCTCTCTCTGTTTCTCTCCCTCCCACTCTCTCGAGTCTCCCACTCTCACTCCCGCTCAATGCACACCAATCTCTCCCTCTACACCCTGCTCAGTCTCTATATCGACCTCACTCCCTCTCTCTCTCTCACTTTCTATCTGAAATCCTCCACTCCCTCTGTCTCTAGCCACCTCACGCTCTCTACTTAAGCCCCTCCCTCTAGCTAACATCTACCCCTCTCTCTAAATTCTCTCCTTCGATTCTTCCAAACCCTCCCACTCTCTCTCATTACCCCTCCCTCTCTATGGCTCACTCTCTACTCGCCTCTCTCTCTCTCGATACTCGTCAAACACTCTCTCTAAGTCCCTTTATTTTTCTCTCTCCCCCCCTACCTATCTCTTTCTCTCTAACCCCCCTCCTTCTCTCTCGGCACCCCTCCCAATCTCTCATTCTATTCTTAGATACCCCTCCTACTCTCTCTCTACCCCACGTCAAATGCCTCCCTAAGCCCTACTAACTCTTTATCTCTCTCTCTACCCGCTTCTCACTCTCTCTGTTCAAACCCTCCCACTCTCACACTCTCCCTCTTCCGACCTCTTAAACTCTCCATCTACACACCTCCCTCTTTCCCTATACACCGCTCTACTCTATCTCTATCCCTCCCCCTGTCAGTGTCCCACTCTCCCTTCATGTACCCACTGCCACACTCTCCATCTTTCTACATCCCTCTGACTAATTCTCACTTAACCCTCCCATTCGCGCTCTCTCTCTCTCTACCATCTCTCTATAACACTTTCGCAGACTCTCCGCTTCTCTGCCCTCCCACTTTCTCCCGACCGGCTCCTCCTCAGTCACTACCCCTCCCTCTTCTCCGATCTCTCTGTCTCTAAACCTCCCATTCATTCTCTGCAAGATATTCCACTCGCCCTCTACCTCTCTCTCCTCCCACTCTTCTCCCTACTCCCTGCACTCTCTCTCTCTGCACCCTCCTTTTCTCTCTGTACACCACCACTCTCGCTCTACACCCTTTCCACAATATGTATCTCTCCCCTTCACCCACTCTCTCTCGACCACTCTCACACACTCACTCTAACTTCCTCTCTCTCTCTCTTCCCCGTCCTCTTCCTCTCTCTGCACCCTTCCCTCTCTCCCTCGCTCTCTCTAACCCCTCCAGTGTTCTCTCCGTCTACCACCTCCTATACTCTCCCTAAGACACTCCCTCTCATTCTCCCAATCTATCTTTCTCTCTGTCTATCATGCCCGAACACTGTCTCCAGGCCCCGCAATCTGTCTCACTCTCCTTCTACCTTCCTCTCTTTCTCTCCCTCTCTGCACCCGCGTCTTTCTCTCTGTGCCTCCTTGCCACTCTCTGACTCTATAGTAATTCACTTTCGCTCACTCTCTATTGCTTTTCCACTCTCACTCTTTGTCTCCTCCCTTTCACTCTTTACAACGCTCCAGGTCTCTGTCTCTTCTTCTACCCTTTCACCTCTCCCTAACCTACTGTCTCTCTCGCTTGCTCTTGCTCTCAAACCCGTACCCCTCCCTCCCTCTCTCTACACCTCCCCAATCTCTATCTACTCGCAGCTCTCTCACTATCTCTCCACCCCAATCTCTCCCTCTTTTCCCGCCCATTCTCTCTCGTCCGCTTACCATCCCACTCTACTCTCCCTCATTCTTTCTCCATCTAGCTCCTCCCACTCTCTATCTGTCTCTCTGCCCCTTCCACTCTCTATCTCTGTACATCCTTCCACTCTCTCTCCAACTACGCCATACCCTCTCTCTCTGTACATTCGCCTCTCTCCATCGACACAACTCCCACTCTTCTCTCCCCTTCGTCTCCCTCTATCTACCACACTCCCATCTCTGACTCTGTACCATCTGCACCCTCATGCTCTCTCTCCCGCCTCCTACTATCTCTTCTCTGCCACTCTCTGTATACTTCTCTCCCACTCGCTCCCACTCTGTTTGTTTACATCCATCCCTCTGTCTCTCTTACCTCGAACTGCCTTGCATTCTCTCTCTACCCCGCTCTCTCTTTCACTTTACCACTGTCTCCCTCTAAACACTCCGTCTCTCTCTCTCATGCTAACATCCCCAATCTCACTCGCAAGCCCCCCCCCCGCTCTCTCTCTGTACCCACCTCTCAGTCTCTGTGTACCACACCCAATCTCTGTCTGCCCCCACCCGACTATCTCTCCCCACTCCCTCTCTCTCCACGCCACTTCCTCATTGTCTCTCCTTTCTCTCTGTCTACTCCCTCATAGTCTTGGTCTATATAACCCCACTTTATATCTATATCACACTCCCTCGCTCTCTCTACACCCCCAACTCTCCCTCTGATCCCTCCCGATTTCTCTCTCGACGCACCTCTCACTCTCTGCTCCCTCTCTCGATCCACATCTTGCACGCTGCCTCTCTTTAACGCCCTCCCACTCTCCACTCTTTCTTTCTCTCTCTCCCTCTACCCGTCTCCTTCTCTGTCTGTCTCTCACTGGCCCCACCCACTGTCTCTACCTTCCCATGCTCTTTCTTGATCCTCCTCCCACTCTCTCCCTCTCTCTCAACTCTCACCAATCTCTCTCTCTCTAGTTCTCCCTCTCAATACCCCCACTCGCTGTACACCCCATCCACATGTTTCTGCTGAGGTGCCACTTAAAGACTTCGCTCACAATTCTGCTTTCACTAGTTACCAAGGCACCTTCCATCCTCGTTGCAAAAAGAAAACACTTACTTCACCATCTCATTTAAACTTGCCCCATCTCACCCTACTCTTGTCCACGTTTGTATTTAACTGTTCTACACTGAAAAAGTGATTTCGACTATCCACGTTGTTCTTGTCTCTCCTAATTTTGTATAAATCTATACAGTCACCCCTTCGCAATTGACACTAGCTAAACAATCCAAGTTTGTTCAATCTCACCTTATAGCAAACACACTCTGAAAACAACAAACACAGGCAACATGTTGGTAATCTGCTTTTGCACGCTTTCCCAACCCACCAAATCCTGCATAACGTGTGGCAATGTGGACAACACATACTACTTCAAATATGGCCAAACGTTTTAAAAACTTTCATATAATTACACCACGACATGCAAATTTTCTTCTCAGTCCTGTGAATGATGAGGACAAACACGCCAGCTGCTTTCTTTCCGACCTCACTAAATTTTGTTGTCACTTTCATGGAGCGTTGGACGTGCACTAAGTTCCCTTTGTCTATAGTTGTCCCTCAGCATCACAGCTTTCTTGCATTTGACCACACAAAGGCATCATCTTACACATGTCAAGTTAAATTCTATTTGCCTTTTCTTCACCTACCTTTTTAACTGAACCGTATCCTGCCGCAACCATTCATAACTCCACAAAGTTTCCTGTCGTCTGCAATAATTACTTTTGCCACCTGATTTGTTTTCCCGTGTGTGAGAATCCGTAACCAGAATCCCAACAAGGGCTCACCCATTGGAGACAGAGATGCGAAGTACGTTCTTCTCTCAGAGTATAGTGAACCTAGGGAATTCCTTGCAGCAGAGATCTATAGAGGCTGGGTCAGTACGTATATTTACAGCAGAAATGGTAAGACTTTGATTCATCAGGGAAACCAGGGTGACGTGGGAAAGGCAGGAAAGTAGAAGTTGGGATCATCGGATCAGCCATGGTACCAATGATACGGGAAATACAGGTACAAACTGACGAATCACATTGGGAATATAAAGAAAATTAGGAACGATGCTAAACGTGGAATTAGGAAGTCTAAAAGGGGCCACGAAATGTCTTTATCAAGCAAAGCTGAAGAGAATCCCAAGTCATTACATGCATATATAAGAAGAAAGAGTGTAACAAGGGAAACAGTTGACACATGCAAGGATAAAGTTTGAAATTACACATGAAGCCACCGAAAGTGGAGAGATGCTTAATGAAGAATTTGTATCAGTATTCACCAATGGAGATGTGCGTGGGAAGAAATTCACAGCGAGATTGGTCGGAGCCTGAAACGCACTGCCATATGAGGTGATGGAAAAATCATGTTGGTGACATTTAAGAAGCATTTGGATGGTTACGGGAATAAAGGAATACGGACTGTTTAAGGGCAGAAGGCATGAAATTTAGTTTAATTTGTGGCGTAATGTGCAGAAACGATTTGGAGGGCTTTGGACCTGTGCCTGTGGTATACTTCTTTTTTTTGTTCATGTTCGAAGTCAGGATGTGAGTGGCTTGCAGGAGAACTTGCAGGTAAAGCTTTCCCATGTATCTGCTGACTTTTCCTTCGAGGGCAAAGTGGTCTGAGTTTTCATAGTGCGATCTGATGGAACCCTGCAGAATTTCGCCAAGGTATCCTGAATAAAGTACACAGTGAAGCTTCTGAGTGTGGGCGTTGGAGCGATTGGAACGTTGGGAATATAATACCATTCATGCAGTGTGCTTTTTCCTGAATGATGCAAACCTTCTTAAGTATTGTTGCAGCTGCAATAATCCATACAAGTGGGCGGTAATCCATAAAGCTCATGACATGTAAACTTGAGATTATGTAGAGTTGTTTTCGTCACAGCATTCGGCACAGCATTCCAAGTCTCTGACCTGTTGCTATTCTAATGTGTTTACGTGGTGAATCCAGTTTAGTTCCTTGCCAAATGTAAATCCCAGGATGGTTATAGTGGTGACTCATTGATTGTAACACCATTGGATGAGAAGGGGCAATTACTAGATTGTCTGCTCTTGGGAGTGTTCATAACTTGACATTTGTATGACGTGGATGTGACTTGCAACTTATCAGTGGAGAATGTGGTGCTGGAAAAATCCAGTAGTCCAGGCGGCATCCGAAGAGCATGAAAATAGACTTTCATGCAAAGGCCCTTCCTAATGAAGGGCATTTGTTGGAAACGTCGAATTTCCTGTTCCTCGGATGCTGTCTGGCCCGTTGTGCTTTTCTAGAAACCCACTCTCGTCTCTAATCTCCAGCATCAGCAGTGCTCACATTCGCGCTGCCACTTGTCAGCCTAGCCTCGACATCGTACAGATCTTGTAATTAAAAATGGACTGTTTCTGTACCTACGTGGATGCAAATGTTGATGGACGTTGCACACGCATCAGCAACTCCCCCACTAATGTCATTATGATAGAGTGCCAGAAGATAATTTAGCCATGGGCACTATCATGAGGAAAACATGTCGTGGTGTTCTGGAACTGAGATTAATGCCCTGCAACAACGTCGTCATTTGGCCTGTCTTCAAGGTATGAGCCCAACGACGGGAGCATTTTCCTCTTGATTCCCATTTATTCCAGTTTTGCTCATGATCGGTCGAAAGCGATCTCGATGTTATAAAATGTCACTGTCCCGTCACTTCTGCAATTCAGTTATTATGTCTATGTTTGAAACGAGGCCATAATCTGATGGGTAGCTGAGTGACGATGCCCCAATCCAATGAGACCGTTCCTTCTGTGTCACTGGATCTCATTCCTGAACGGCCTTCCAAACAGCACCGTGAATCTACCGCGAGAACATGGACAGCAGCTGTTCAAGAAAACATTCACAGCCACCGTGTTAGGGTGGAAACTAGTGGTGGGCAATACACGCTGGACAGCCAGATTTGCCGACATGTGACGAGTAAATAAAATCAAATAATATATGTCCCTAACGTCTCCGTGCATTAAAACGGATTTCTGATCGACTTTTAATAAAATGTTTGGACAGCATTTTATTATAAACGCTCACACACACACACACTAACACACACACACTAACACACACACACACACACACACACACACACACACACACACACACACACAGTTATTAACATGTATTCAAAGGCTGCAGCATTGTGCGAGATGTACAGAGCCCTTTTCTCCTGCGGATCAACCGCTTGCTCACTTCCCAATTTTTTTCTCAGAGAGGGGTGCAGAGCAGCCCATCCCCAAATTCCTGCTTCTGACCCTGCAATGTTTGTTCCAGACTAACGCACCTGCACGTAGCGCTCACGTTCGACTGACTGTGTGTTAGTTCAGGATTGCATCAGGACTGAGCCTGCCACAGTGGGGTGCCCCACCAGATCTGTCTTTCCAGTTGTGAATGCAGACGTCAGTGCAACCTTTCCGAGAGAGTGATTGGTGCTCTTTCATTACTGACTAATTAATATTTCTGTATTTAGTGCAATGTCAGCTCATGGCGGGTTGTCATTCCTCTTGACTCTCCGTTCCATCCACGTTACACTGACTCTCCGATAGAACGGCGCTGCCACTATTTAAAGACGCTGACAGTGAGATCGTTTCTCAGCGTGAGCTCTCGAACAGTGTGGTACTCTCTTGCTGTTCATCCTCAACTCGCACCCTTTTATTAGCATTGACAGTTGACAACATTGAGCTGCGTCTGTATTGACGAGCCGCACATACAGGCATAAGGGATAGTATCGGCGACTTGGCCATTCAAGCCTGCTGCTCCATTCCACAAAATCACAAGCTTGTGAAACATAGATACAGAATTTAACCATTTTGTCCCTGAATCTGCTCCAAAATTTGATCAAAGCTGATAGATTTCTCAACACCTGGCTTTTGCCGTCCACCTAGCCCTCCCCGACCACATCACCGTTGATCGTCTTACCAACCAAGAACCTATCGATTCCTGACTGAAATGCGCTCAATGACCTGGCTTCCACGGCCTTCTGAGGCAATGAGTTTACGGAATCACCATACTCTAGATGAAGACAGTCTGTCTTAAATCAAGAGAGTTGAACTGTTACTTTCAAGCTGTGCCCTAGGATCCCAGCCTCTCCTACTCACGGATACGTCATCGCCATGTTCATTCTATACAGGTCTCTCAATGTTCTGTAACTTTGAATGAAATCCCCGATCATGACTGATTTCAAACCAACCTCATTCCTCTGCACTCGCGATTATTTTTCATCCCCTGATTTGAACAATGTCTCTCCCTCTGTGTTTTCCCTCTCTGTGTTTGTCTATGTCTCTGTCTCTCCCTCTCTCTCTCCCCCTCGCTCTCTCTTGCTCACTCTTCTTCTCTCTGTCCATATTTGCTGGAAGAACAGTTGCGTTTCTCTCTACATAGAAGTTCAACCAGACTCGAAATGTTAACTCTACTTCCTTCTCTCTCTATGTTGCAACTTCCAGACGTCCTGACGTTTCCCGGGCGTGTCCATGTGGCAACAAATGGGATATGAACAAGGTGTAGTTTACAATTCAGCTGGTTTTAATTTACAACTCTCAAGGAACAAGGTGTTTCGGAGTCCGACCCCACACAGCCTTCGCAGTCAACGCAATCATAAAATGAAGTCAGGGTCCCCATGGTTTCTCTGTGTTCGCCGATTCTTACAACAGCGTTGTTCAAACGGGCACAGCCTCACGACAGATTCCACTTGAAGTGCTGTGCACACCTTGACCAAGCACATTCCACCAGCTTTTTTACAGTCGTTTTTATACCCTGTAAAGAAGTATGGACTATTTTATATGTCTCTCTGGTCGGTGGAAGCCAGAGGGAGAAGGTCGAATTCCAATGTCACGGAATCCCCCATATTATTTAGGCCGCCCCCGATGCTATATGGCCCGCAGTTTACAGTTCTGTTCTGTCACCTGTTGCAAATTTTTAGGCTATTTCCTCAGAAATCTGCAATTTATTTCCTTCCCAACAAACAACCAACTTCCATCTTGAAGGTTTTAATTGAACCTGCCTTGCCTTTTCTTCCAAGCCACGCATTCCAGACCCCTAATCGTCGCAGGATGAATACAAAATGTCCTTACTTCAGTACTGTTTCATTTGCACACCACTTTAACTGTACGCCCCTCTCGTTCTTGTTCTTTTTATAAATGTTAAATCCTTCTCCCGACGTACTCCATTTAGTGTTATGTCATGATTTTGAAACCATCCGTCTGATATCCTCTCATCTGTCTTCTCTCCAATGAGGGCAGTCCTACCTAATTTATTCTTTGTTTGCCGTTCGCACCCTCTGTCCAGCCTGGGTCTATTATTTGCCCGCAGATGCAAGCATGTTCATTTGCGCCTGGCCCTCTTTAACTTCTGACCACCCACTCCCACTTTTTATTTTACCATTTAGTATTCTTCCAACTAAGTGAATCACCTCACACTTCCATGTATTGAAATGTATCAACCTCTTCCCTGCCAACTCCATCAATTTGCCAGTGTATTTTTGGATCTCTGCAATATTCTCCCCATAGTTTTCATTTCTCCCAAGTTTCGAGTCATCTGCATATTTGAATTTGTTTACTGCTCTGCACTCCAGATGTCGTATCAACAATGCCCTGTCACACTGAAGCATTGAATATCTCCTCTTGCATTTATTTCTACGTTCACAAAACAAAATTCACTAAAGTGTATGACTCTGTGAGTCTGTGTGAGCTGCCTAAAAGAAAGACAAAGTTCAGATCGAGCTGATGTTTCCTCACGTCGTCGGTATCTACAACGGGAGGCCATAGTTTGAGAATAAGGGACTGCTGAATTAAAACAGAGATGTAGGGAAATTGCTCGTGTGGAAACTCGAGACTTAATTTATCTTGCCAGGTTCTCTTCTTCTCCAGACAAAACACATCCTTCCTGTATTGTGGTAACCAGACGTACAAGCAAAATTTCAGCTGTGCCCAAACTAAAATTCTGTGCAGGTCCAACATATTCTTCTGCTTTTAAAGTCTATGCCCCGAATGATAATGGAAACGGTCGTTCTTAATTATACCGTAAACATATGGACAAGCACGCGAAGATACATCTATTCCTTTGAGCCTCGTCATGACCCAGCAGTCACGACGACACGCCTGTCTTGATTCTTCTTCGAAAGTGCGTTTCCTAAACTTATTTAGGTTCAACGCCATTCTTAACTCATGTGAAGAGCTGGATTATTGAGGTATTATTCTGTCGGGCTATCTTTCTGCCGTCCACAAAATTTCTGTGTCTGAACGATTTAGAAATACAGTAAACATTTCAGGTTCCAGCCTGTAACCTTCTGTCTCAAGCTGAACCAGTCCCAAGTTAGCTCCTGTCTACTTCCTACCAAACACGTCATTCTTCTCTCCATGCCGCCCTTGCACATGTACATTCTATTTACGCGGTGGAACACCTTGTATAAAGCCCTCTTGAAATTTAATTAAACCACGTCCAGGGGTTGCCCTTTGTCTACAACTCATGTTGTCAATTAACTCAAACAGCTTCCTTAATACATGATACTTCAACAAACCATATTTTTCTTTTCCCCAATTGCGTTGAAATCATCGAAATACCTTTTTACAACTTTTCACCTTCATTGTTCCTAAGCCAATGGTTTAACCAGCTGCAATTGATGGAAAACAGAGGCACTGGACTTTTGGAAGTCTGGTAGTGCTGAAAGGGAGGGAGATGGTAGGCTGCCATCAAATAACTCAAAAATAAATGCTTTTAAAATTCGGACATTGCTCGAATAAACACACAGAAAAACATGATCAAATCTGTGAGTACTACTTGGCATAGGCGATCCAATTAGATACAGCATTCAGGGAACAGTTCGAATCATTTCTGTATTGTGGATGCTACAGAGTGGTGTTGCTGGAGAGAAGGGTGCAGGGATTATGTCAGTGTCTCATTATAAAAATCGATCCCAGCGTTAACTATATTGTTTGAGAGGAGAAGAACTAGGAAAAGGAGAAAGGTAGTCAATCCCTCAAGCCTGCGCAAATTTAATGCAATCATGGGTGAACTTACCTCAACCCCAACTCCACATTCCAGTAATCTCCCTTCAACCCGTTGTCAGTAAAAAAAAACTGTCCTATCCTCTTTATCTTTACTTAATGTCCCGACATAAACTGCATTCTGCGTCACTGAGGACACCTTGAGAAAAGTGACTTTTCCTCATCTCTGATTTCAATCTATACCCTACATTCTAAAACGTGTACCCGTCCTTCTACATTGCCCGATCTGAAGAACCATCTGTTCGACATCGACTTTATCAATCGTACTTAGCATTTTTCAAACTCCGATTTAATCTCTGTTCATTCTTCTAACTACTGGGAGATTAGAGGCTCTAAATGTTTTAACTTTCTTCATAAGCGGATCTGAAGACTCATCCATTCTACGTCAATTTTATCAATCGTAATTATCGTTTTGCAGATTCCGAATTCCTCTCCACCCATTCTTCTAACTACTGGGAGATGAGAGGTTTAACTGCTTCAATCTTCTTCATGAGCAAAATCTTCACTACTTGTCTCAATTGACTGAACCTCCTCTGAATTGCCTCCTAAACAATTGTATACCTTCTCAATTAAGGCGATTAAAACTGTCCAGCATATTCAAACGACAGACTTACTGATAGCCTCTACGGTTGCCGAAACAATTAATTCTTTTATAGTAGATTCCTTTAAGAATAAATTTCAAATAACTAATTATTCCATGGTCCGAAGTACTATCAACATTTGAACTGGTATTAGATCAAAGCTAAATGGTCGCATTCTGTGCCGGAACAAGTCTCCTATCTTTGGGATTCAAACTTCAGATTTCTGATAGAAGGGTTAAGAGTTGGAATATTGAAAAGCCGAGTGTAAAGGTTAGGGGATGGCCCAGGTGATCACACACAGAAGAGGGAATCGATGAGGTCAGGAGATGGCAATGATCGATGTGCGGAGGACTGACAGGAATGGGCACCAGTAGAAGATTGTTAATGAATAAATTGCGAAAATCATTCTGATACAACAGGAAAGCATTGATCTTAATTGGTGAAAGTGAATGATGTTTCAATGAAAGGAATGAATTTTGGACATGATCACTGCTGAAACAGTTTGCTGTGATGTCGGCATGGAGGGAATGAATGACCTTCTCATATACCTACGAATGGTGCGATGGGAGGAAAAATACTGACGTTCGAATTCGGGAGATTCGAAAAATGCGTCCACCGAGTGCCAAGAGTGGTGCCTTCGACATTCTCCACTGACTGTCTCACATCTCCGGGCCAAAGTCAGTTCGCAAGCTTCTAAGATCAAGAGGTACACCGTCAGTAATAAGGACTCGTCAGGAAAAGTGATTGGCTGCATCTTGTGTGCATTACGTTGACAGCTCATTAATAACGGGTGGCAGAAAGTAAACATATGCTTCACCCAGTCTGATTGATATTACCTCATGAAGGGACAGGGAGACAGAAACCGAGAGAGAGAGAAAGAGAGAGAGTGAGAGAAATGTCTGAAGTAGGAAACATAACCTTTGTATCTGTATTTTCAGGAACAGACAAGAAAATATATTTTTCAGCTATCAAGCCTGCATCACTTTCGTTTAACGATATACATATAACATAAGACAGAACAGTAAAGCACAGTACAGGCCATTCGAACCTCAATATTGTACCGATATTTCACCTTTTTATCTGCTACCACTCTATTTCCTTAGTGGGACAGCCAAAACTGTATTCCGGCAGCCAGGTTTTCCTGTAGCCCACGTGTCATTACTTTCTGAATTAGCAAGTTCCATGCTAAAATTCATTTCGACATCAACTGTTTTGTCACTTGCTCAAATAATTCCATAAGGCTGTTGAAGCATCATCTGCCCCTCACAAACATTCATCAAGCTGTACATTTCCAAATTATATTCAATAATTTCGAATTCTTCCATTGTTCTGCTCTTGTGGAGTTTTTTGTTATTTTCCCAAATATTTGTGCAATAAACTGTGCAAGGTTATTGCGTGACACGGTTGATCAATGGCAAACCCTGCGGCTTCACAGTGCCAACAAACTTGTTTTGATTCCACCCATGGGAGCCTGGCCGTTTGAACATTTACCCTGCATTGGCGTGTGTTGCCTCTGGGATTTCACTTTCTTCACACACTCCAAAATTATTCAGGATATGTGGATTGGCTGTAGGGAATGCAAGGTGACAGGATCAAAGTATAGTGGTGGGTCTGGATGGGATGGTCTCCAGACAGTCGCTGTGGAAACGATGGCCGAATAGCCTGCTTCCACACAGTAGGGCTTCTGTCATTCTAGATTTGCTTCTATTGTCCATTGACAGAGTAAGCTACAGAATATGAGGGGTAGCACCCGATCTCCAAAACTCTTGGAGTACCCCCAACTAAAAAATCATTCACTCTGCAAAGACATCCGGAAGGAGACCAAGGACCTGGAAGGGGATCATTACAAGGGCACATGAAATGATTAGACACATTCGGTGTTTAATCTTTCGAATCCTGAAGTTGAATAGCTGGTCTAATCAAGGTCTTCCGGACGTCAACAGGGAAAGGCAGGGAGATAAACGTAACCTATAACATAGAACATAGAAAATAGAACATAGAAAAGGACAGTACAGAACAGGCCCTTTCACCCACGATGTTGTGATGAGATTTAATCCTAATGTGAAATATAGTAACTTATCATACACACCCATCAACTCACTGATATCGACGTGCATGTCCAGCATCGCTTAAATGTCCCATTGACTCTGTTTCCACCACCACAACTGGCAAGGCATTCCATGCATTCACAACTGTCTGCACAAAGAACCTACCTCTAACGTCTCATTTATACCTTCCTTCTAATACCTTCAGACGATGACTCCTCGTACCAGTCAATCCTGCACTGGGGAAAAGTCTCTTGCTATTGACTCCATAAATGCCACTCGTTATGTTGTACACCTCGATATGGTCTCCTCTCTTCCGACTTCTCTCCAGAGAGAAAAGTACGAACCTATTCAAACTTTCTTCATAAGGCAAGTCCTCCAGTCCATGCAACATCCTGGTAAAATTTCTTTGCACCCTCTCCAAAGTATCTGTATATTTCCTATAGTAGGGCGACCAGAACTGGACACAATATTCCAAGTGTGTTCTCACCAGGGACTTGTCGAGCTGCAGCAAAACCTTGCGGCTCTTAAACTCGATACCCCTGATTATTAAAGCCAAAACACCATTCACTTGCTTAACGACCCTATCAACTTGGGTGGTAATGTTGAGGGATCTATGTACTTGAACACCCAGATCCCTCTGCTCCACCACACTGCCAAGATTCCTGTCTTTAATCCTATATTCAGCATTCGAGTTCGAACTTCCAAAATGATCACTTCGCATTTTTCCAGGTTGAACTCCATCTTCCAGTTCTCAGCCAAGCTCTGCATCCTGTCTGCTGCAGCCTGCAGTAGTCCTCCATACTATCGACAGCACCTCCAACCTTTGTGCCATCTGCAAATTTACTAACCCACCTCTCAACCTCCTCATTCAAGTCATTTACAAAAACTGCAAAGGGCAAAGGCCCATGAACAGAGACCTGCGGGACGCCAAACAACATTGACCTCCAGGGAGAATAATTTTCATCTACAAACATTCTCTCTCTTCTGCCAGCAAGCCAATTCTGAATCCAGATAACCACATTTCCCTTTATCCCATACTTCCTGACTTTATGAATGAGCCGACTCTGTGGAACCCTATCAAATGCCATGCTGAAGTCCATATACACCACATCCACTGGTCGACAACCTGTCTCGTCACCTCCTCAAATAACTCAATATTATTTGTGAGGCATGACCTGCCCCTCACAAAGCCATGCTGGCTGCTTTTAACCACACTATGCTTTACAAAATAGTCATACATGTTATCCGTCAGAACTCTTTCCAAAACTTTGCTGACGACAGACGTAATACGTAATTATATCCACAGTTGAATTAAAAGTAAAGAATGTGCTTGGACGAATTCCAGAATTCCCTCTCTAAGGGTATTGTGGGTCAACCAATAGCACAGAGACCGCAAAAGATGAAGAAGGCATCTCTCCAACATCTTCTCGTGAGGCCAAATAATAATAATAGGCAATAATTGCTGGTTCCTGTAAGCGATGTCCACAGCATTTTGTAAGAATTACTGTGAAGTCATTCGGGAGAGATAACAGAAAGCCCTTCTGCAAACAAAGCGTAGTGGCCCTCAGGAACGCTCGTGCTCAAATGGTGGTGAATAATAATTCAATTGTTACTTTTAAAT
The DNA here is from genome assembly GCF_037043375.1 of Chiloscyllium plagiosum. Lineage (NCBI taxonomy): Eukaryota > Metazoa > Chordata > Chondrichthyes > Orectolobiformes > Hemiscylliidae > Chiloscyllium > Chiloscyllium plagiosum. The sequence goes on along the minus strand of NW_028270179.1, from coordinate 19,137,243 downwards.
CTGAGATATACGCATTTTTATTGAGCTAAAGTGTCAAGGCATATGGGTTAAAGGCAAAGATATGTTGTTATCCCACAGATAACATTTGGTTATCCGAGCGGCTGAGCAGGTTCGCGAATCTAAATGGCCTTATTATGTTCCTGAATTCCTATGACTAAATTACTTTGATCTTCTTCACCTCACTAGTTACTCAGGCCAATAACTCTGTTTGGTATATACTGTAAACATGAAAGAGACAGTTTTAAGCTTCCATTCCTCACTCCCTGTGTCAGTTGGCGATCTAATTTTAAAATGAATTCAAACAGGTGACAGTCATCATTCTGTCAGTGATGAAAACCAGCAGCGCAGTCTTTCAACCCATAAAATGAGGATCTGTGCTTCAGTCTTTTCATCCTTCCTCTCACAACTATAGTGATGATGTGGGCCACACTGCTTTTAATGCGTGGAAACTTAGTGTTTGTGAAAATCAACGATAATTGCAAGTACTCCAGTTCATCTGACTTGCAGCAATTAGCACAGCTTCTCGTGAGCAACCGAGTGAAACACTGTTTTTAACGGTGGCCATTATACTCTTTGCTGCCGTTCGGGTTGATCATGAGGGTTCATTCACATCAACATTCATTCCTTCGTTTTTCTGTATTCTTGGAGCGAAATAAAATTGCACACAGGAAAATACCAATCGTAATTTCCAGGCTATCCAAAAATGTGTACGCATGCATTCTTTCTTATTGCAAATATTGATCGCCAAGGAGATATTCCCTGGCCTCTCAGATTTGTGATTGTAATGTGACAATGCAGAGATCGTGGGATGTCGCGGTGCAAGGGAGGGTTCAAATTCTACCTGCTCCAAAGTTGTGTTATAACATCTCTGTAGCAGATGGATTTGCAAACACTTCACCAGATTTGCTTTATTATATACATGGGTTTGCCGGACTTTAATTTCAAATGCATTGGATTTTAAAAGTAGGATGCTTCATTAAAGGAAGAACAAAACACTAGTCAGCACAATTAGAATATTGTGAACAGTCTCGAATACGTTGTCTGAACAAAAGCAGACCACAGAAAGTTCATTGGGCTGATGCCAGTTGTGGAGGGACTGACTTCACAGGAGAGGTTCATTAGTCTGGATGAGAACGCGTTGGGGTTTCGACGAGTACGAAGCGAGCTTATTAAAGAATGAATGACTCTTGAAGGACTTTACCGTTAAACTGATGTGAGGTTGATTGCCCTTGTCGCAGAGGTTAGGATCGGAGGGTCTCATCTCAGAACAAAGCGGCAACGATTTACAACAGTGTTGAGGCCGAGTTTCTTCGATCGGATTCTTGCAAATCCAGGGAATTCTTTAGGCAAGAGGGCTGTCGAGCTTGAAAAATTCGGTATGTTCAAAGATGAGATAGACAGACTTTTCAAGCCTCAGTGGAATCGATGAAGTATTGAGATAAGGCAGGAAATTGGATTTGTGGATGATGAGATCATTCACAATCTCAGTGAATGGCAGAACAGAGTCGATGGCCTGAACAGCCTACGCCTGATCCTCCGTCTTTTGGTCTGATATCTGCAGTGGTTGCAGATTGAAAAATCTTGGTATTGCATTCCTCTAAGTCCAGTCTTCTTTGATCTATGTTGTATTAATAAATCTGTCTATATTGGCCCCGCCTCAAGATGTCTGTTGCACCCTAAACTGCTGAACATTAACCACGTCTATCGCCTTCTTTGAGATTGGTCTAAACCACCCCTCTTTGAACAAGGCTTGGTCAGCTGTCCATCATATAAGAATCATACAATTTTCCAGTCCACAGCGCGACCATTCAATCCATTATGTCTGGCCCGGCTCCTGTAAGAGCTGCACAGTTAGCACTATTCTCTGACTCTGCCTCCACATCCTTCTCAATTCATACCCTTCAAATGAATATAGACGTCCCTTTTGAATCCTACTGTCGAATCTGCCTGCACCTCTGTCCCTGGCATCGGGTTGCAAATTCCAACAGCTCTATGAATAATGAAGTCACTGAGTTACGGACCAGTGGATCTGTTCACTTTTATGCCAATGAAAGTTTCCGATCGCGTTTCACTTCCTGAGGCAAACGCACGGGAGCATTGCAGTCCCTCTTCCTAAATGTCTGCACAGTGTGAACAAACTGATTAGTTCTCAATCGGCTATATCAATATCAGACCAGAGCCACAGCAGTAAACACAGGTCTGGTCTTCACAAACAATTAGTAGAAACCATTTCAAGCAATGTGCACTGTCGCGACCCCAAAAACTCCACTTAGAAACGGGAGACAGCAATCTGTATTATTCTCGCTTTGTGCCTCTCAGTGAGACCAAAGGATGATACCTTCCTAACTCGAATGGCCACATTAAAAATATTTTTCTCTTTTCTTCTGTCTCCTCGATCCAATCATTCCATGTGCTTTAGAGAGAAGTTACTGCAGTAAAGTACCTTGTGGTGAAAGTGTTTCAGTAAGGGATGAAGGAGCATGCTCACACTTGCAAGTCTGCTGCATGCCTTTCTTGCCAGCGATGAAGAAGATACAACATAACAACGCTGGAAAATATTTGAGTTTCCGATTGGAGAGATCCGTCATCTTTTCAATTCAGGTTTCATTTCATGGTGTGAATCCAATGAGCCCTGGCAAACTGCTTTCTCAGACACGTGAATTAAACTGAATGACAGCAGGAAAAATGAATTTCCAAGGCTCGTTTCCCATTCAGGTCATTCATTTAACATAGAGACAGTGAGGAGGGCAGCGTTCACAAAAAAGGCACGACAGCGCGATGGCATTGTCACTGTCGTAGCTTTGCTGCTGTGCAGGCCTTTGGTTACACAGCCATTGGAAGATTATGTTCAGTCCCGATGACCACAGCGTAGGAATTATATGGATACTTTGGGGAGGCTACAAAAGAGGTGTGGCAGGATAGGAGAGCTTTAGCTGCAAGGAGTGACTGCAAAACATTAGGTCGTTTCCGTGAGAGTATGGGAGGAGGAGGGGCGACGTGTCAGATGCAAAAAAAAAGTGAAGATATTTTGCCAGGTGGAGATGTTTTTTTCCACAAGGGCGGAGATGTCAAATACCGGTGTAAATAGATTTAAGGCGACGGGAATAGAATTTATGGAAATATGTGAGGAAAGTTGTTTTCTTTCAAATGAGGGCTGTAGGTCATTGGACCATACTGCCAGGGGAGGTGACAGAAATGGATACCATAGCAAAGCTTAACATGCTTTTAGATTGACACATGAACGGACAGAGTATAGAGGGATACAAACCTCGTGCAGGCAGATAGAATTAGTTAAAATTGTATGATGGGCAGAAGGGGTATTCCCGGTGCTGTGCGGTTTTATATTCTATGGAACAGTTGAGCAACAAAGGGAAGCAAGATCTGCTCGGGTTGTTTGCTTTGAAGCAGAGAAGGGAGCGGGGAGAACTGTTTGAGGTGAGCAAGATTCTGTCCGCCACGGACAGAGTGAGCAGTTATAAGCAGCTACCCTCAGTCAGAAGGTCAATAACCAGGTGGCATAATTTGAAATTGAAAGGCAAAAGTTTTGGAAGGGCATTGAGGGGAAAATGCTTCAACGGGAGTATTGTGGTATCTAGAATTATTTGGCTGGGTGTGTAGCTCAGCTGGGAAACCTCGCAATCTTTGAAAAGCTCTTGCATCAACCACATGAAGTGCCCGAACATTGAACGCTAAGCGCTAAGTTTTGGAATGTATGACAAGTGTAGCTTTTGTTTCGCATGCCACTGTGCCGACTCAATTAGGATGAAGTGCCTCGCCTACATTCTTTGACTCTATGGTCGATCACACACAAACCACAGCCTGTAGGCATAGTTGCTGAATCATTCTGCACCCTTTCTTTGGAGAAGGATTAGGAGACGTGATGTTTCGCTCAGAGGGGAATTAGGCATCACTCTGTTGCATCACACTGAGAATCACCGTTTTTTCGCGTTCTGAGCTCGAAGACAGGGATGGAAATTGGGAGTCACACTTGCTCGGATCAGGAGACAAAATTTATCCTGCATGCTGGCGGAACACAAAAAAGAAACAAAATTTGTTTCAATTCTATCCACATTGTGCAAACAGGGAGGAAACTTAACAGTAGGGTTGACTTGCATCAGGAGGTGAATGAACCATTGAGGGGCAGAACACACTGAAAGAGTGTTCGTATTCCGTCATCAGGCATTGGTTGAAGAAGCAGCCAGACGTTCTCCGTGGAGTTTTTCAACATCTGGTAAACGTCGACGGCACCGTTTCTATTGCTTCTCCTTCCTTCGCATAACGTGGCAACCAGAACTGTATGTAATTTGCAAATGCGGTCGCACCTGAATCGGCGCTGTCTCGTGCTACCACGAGGAGGTTGAACAGTTCATCCACTTTACCAACACTTTCCACCCCGACCTCAAATTTACCTGGACCGTCTCAGACTCCTCCCTCCCCTTCCGAGACCTCTCCATTTCTATCTCGGGCGACCGAATCAACACGGACATTTACTATAAACCGACTGACTCCCACAGCTACCTAGACTACAACTCCTCCCACCCTGCCCCCGCAAAAACGCCATCCCATAATCCCAATTCCTTCATCTCCGCCGCATTTGCTCCCAGGAGGACCAGTTCCAATACGGAACAACCCAGATGACCTCCTTCTTCAAAGACCGCAATTTCCCCCAAACGTGATCGACGATGCTCTCCACCACTTCTCCTCCACTTCTCGCTCCTCCTCCCTTGAGCCCCGCCCCTCCAATCGCCGCCAGTACAGAACCCCACTGGTCCTCACCTACCACTCCAAGAACCTCCATATACATCGTATCATCCGTCGTTATTTCCGTCACCTCCAAACGGACTCAACCACCACGCATATAATTCCCTCCCGTCCCCTATCAGCATTCCGAAAATACCACTCCCTCCGTGACTCCCTTGTCAGGTTCATACCCCCCACCAACCCAACCTCCACTCCTGGCACCTTCCCCTGCAACAGCAAGAAATGCAAAACTTGCGCCCACACCTCCCCCCTTACTTCTCTCCAAGGCCCCAAGGAATCCTTCCATATCTGCCACAAATTCACCTGCACCTCCGCACACATAATTTTCTGTATCTGCTGCACCCGATGTGGCCTTCTCTATTTTGGGGAGGCAGGCTGCCTACTTGCGGAACATTTCAGAGAACACCTCTGGGACACCCGGACCAACCAACCCAACCACCCCGTGGCCCAATACTTCAACTCCCACTCCCACTTCGCCAAGGACAAGCAGGTCCTTGGACTCATCCATCGCCAGACCATAGCAACACGACGGCTGGAGGAAGAGCGCCTCATCTTCCACCTAGGAACCCTGTAACCACAAGGGCTGAACTCAGATTTCTCCAGTTTCATCATTTCCCCTCCCCCCACCTTGTCTCAGTCCCAACCCTCGAACTCAGCACCACCTTCCTAACCAGCAATCTTCTTCCTGACCTCTCCGCCCCACCCCCACTCCGGCCTATCAACCTCACATTATCTCCCTCACCTTTACCTCCTTCCACCTATCGCATTTCCAATGCCCCTCCCCCAAGTCCCTCCTCCCTACCTTTTATCTTCGCCTGCTTGGCACACTTTCCTCATTCCTGAAGAAGGGCTCATGTCCGAAACGTCAATTCTCCTGCTCCTTGGATGCTGCCTGAACTGCTGCGCTTTTCCAGCAACACATTTTCAGCTCGCACCAGAGGTTTGTACAGCTGCAATATGACCTCATGGCTTCGAAACACAATACCTCTACCAATAAAACGTACCACACGGTACACTTTTTTGCCAACTCTATCAACGTGGGTGTCAACTTTGAAGGGAACTACTCGCATGGACATCGAGATTTCTGTGCTCGTCAATGCTATCATGAACCCAGTACGCTCTATTCCTTTTAATCCTTCCCATGTGAATCATCTCACACTTTTCCACATTAAACTGCATTTGCCACCTCTCAGCCCAGCTCCGCAGCTAATCTATGGCCCTCTGAAAAATGCAACATCCTTCCGTACTGTCCACATTTCCATTGTCTTTAGTATCGTCCGCAAATTTATTTGTCCATCCTTACTTCTTTGACATATGCACCAATGACCACACTGTGGCCAAACATTTTGACACGCCCTCCCACTCCGCCAAGGACATGGAAATCCTGGACTTCCTCCAGCACAAACCTTTAGCCACCAGACGCCCGGCGGAAGAGCGCCTCCTTTTCCGCCATGAGACGCTGCAGACACACGGGATCAATGTAGACTTCACCAGTTTCTTAATTTTACCTCCGACCATCCTATTCAAGATCCAAACTTCCAACGTGTTTCCGCTGTCTTGCATTGTCCTTGTCCATCTTATTTCCCACCTAGCCACTCCTTCCTCCATTCCTGATGAAGGGCTCTGGCCTGATACGTCGATTTTTCTGCTACTCGTATGCTGTCCGACTTGCTGTGCTCTTTCAGCACCACTCTAATCTAGAATCCATCCTCCTGTAATATCACCATCACCCCCCCCCCACGTCCATGTACTTATCGCATTCCAGGCGATCTTCCCTCAGCCCCTTTACGCACCCTTTTATGTCTCAGCCCTTAGGCTACCCATCATTCCTGTTGAAGAGCTGATGTTCGGAACGTGGACACTTTCATATCCGGTGCTGCCTGACCTGTGTAATCCAGCATCACACCTATCGACTCTGATCTCGAACGTCTGTTGAATTAATTTAAACCCTCCGAAGACCATTTGCGAATCCATCGCCCCCCCCACCCCAACCCAACGATACTGGTGCCACTGTGGTTTAGGTGTAGATCATGTGTTTGTAGAAATACCACCTCCACCCGTATGACTTCCAATTAGCAAAGTGTCTGAATCCATTTCTCCTGCACAGTGGCTTTCTGTAAGTGTTCAACTAAACTCTCCCTTTCTATTCTTCTCCTCACCTGCACTTGGCACGGTTAACAAACAAGGCATACCCTGTTGGGAATTTTCTGTATGTTTCTGAAAAGCTTCCACCCTGGCTCATTGAATTCCTACCTTACATCCCAATCCCTTTTCCTGCCTATGTCATGAGTTCTACGTAGAGACGGAGAGATGGAACTTGTCAATGGTAAACATGGCACTTTGGTCTGGAGTCACCTATAGACCCATACCAAGTCAATGTTAATCACAGTGATGTTGGCCTTGACTGGCATGCAAAGGCACAGTAGGTCAGTGGTAAGCACAGAGTTGTTTTTTCTAGAATCACGTGCAGATAGAGAGCTGGACATGGGTAACCACTGTGTGTGGGTCCACAGTCATACGTGATGAGAGACCTAATCAATGATGCCTACAATGTTGTCGGTCTGGAATCACGGGTAGGTCGAGAGCAGGTGGGTGGTTAATACACAGCTGTTGTCGGACCGAACTAAAGAACACAAAATAGTTGCAAATTCAGTTCTGTGAGATTGTTATCACTGGAGAGATAGACCAGGTTAATAGTTGGTACAGTGTTGTGCATCTGGAATCACGTGCACAGACAGAGTTGTCAGTGGTCACTAAGTACTGTGGTTCTGGATTCACATGTTCAGACACAACAAGTCAGTGAGAAACACAACGCTGAAGATCTGGCGTCACATGTTGATCCAGAACAGGTCAGAGACATGGACAGTGTTGTGGGATCCGAGTTTCAGTTCGAGACATAGCAGGTCAGTGGGAACCATAGTGCTGAAGATCTGCAGTCGCATGTAGTGTCCAGAAGAGTTCAATATGATCCACAGTGTTGTTGGTCGTGAGTTAATTGCAGAGATTGCGCAGGTCAGTAATAACCCAAAGTGCTGTGGATTTATGGACACAAGGAGAGACTCAACAGGTCGTTCATAAACACAGTGCTTAATATCTGCAGTCACATAATGATCCAGAACAGGTTAACATAGATCACTGTGCTACGGTCTGGATTAAATTATAAACCCGGACCAGGTCAAACGTAACCACATAGCTGTGGGCTGGTGTCACGTGTGGCAATATAATAGGTCAGTGGTTGCCATAATACTAAATGTCTGTGGTCACATGTAGACACAGGTCATCCCAGTGGTAACCACAGATCTTTGTCCTGGAGTTACATTTAAGATCAGAGCAGAATCATAGGACCCAAAAATGAGGATGGTCTGGTGTCATGTGACTAGAAAGCACAGGTCAGTGTTAACCACAGTGCTATACTTCTGGACACGCATGCAGACACAGATTAGTTAAGTCAAAACCAAGGTGATGTTGGCCAGGAGATACATGCAGAGACAGATTAGACCAGTGGGAACAAGAGTGCTGTGGGTCTCGTGTAAAACGTAGAAATGGATTAGTTCCGTGATAACCAGCGTGCTTCCGATGTGTAGACAATGCAGAAATACAGCAGATGAGTGGTCAACATTGTGTTATTGACTGGACATATATGTCAGCCCAGAGGAGGTCAGACACACCGACATGAAGACTCAAATATGGTCAACAGCAAACATGATGCTGTGGATCTGCAGTTACGTCTGTGTCCAGAACACGTCAGTGGGAAAAACAGTGCTTTGAAGTTGGAGTTACATGTAGCGACAGAACATGTCAATGGAAACCATAATATTGCTTTGTTTTGGATTTACATCGAGCGTTACAGCAGGTCAACGCAAAACACAATAGAACTGTACTTGGAGTTATATGCAGACACAGAAGAGGACAATGGTAGACATGGGTCCAGTACAACATGTCGACACAGAGCAAGTGAGAGGAACTGATGGTACTTTTGGCCTGGAATCATAGATGGTACAAGTCAATGGTGACCATCATGCTGTGGGCATGGAGTCACATATAGAGAACTGCAAGGAAATGGTGATCACAATTCTTTGAGCCTAGAGTCACATGCAGAGACACAGCATGTCAGCAATGAATGCAGTGCTTATTTCTTGACTCACGTGCAGATCCATAACGTGTCATCGGTTGTCACATTGCAGCGGTTGGAGTCACATGAGAGGTCAGAAACGTCAGTGAGATGGAAAGTGCTGTGTGTCTGGAGTCACCTTTACAGACAGGACAGGTTTTTAATCACCACAATACTATGCGCCAAGTGACTCAGGCACAGACAGAGCAAGTCAATTTGTACTTCAGTGCCGTGGGTGTGGAATCACATTTGGAAACAGAACAGGTTATGCCTGGAATTCAGCAGTTAAGTTATGAGGAGACGTTGAACTCATCCATTCTGTTTTCTCTCACATTTGCAACTTTAGAGTTGATCTGATTGAAAACTTCAAGATACGAACAGGAAAGGAGAATGCGCCCAAACATAAAATAATAAATTATCAGAGACGCACTGCAGTGTTGGAACAGGCCACTTTGCTTTGTTTGAATTAATTCACAGGATAAGGGTGAATTACCCATGCCATAAGGATATATTACCCATGCCTAATTGCCCAGAGGGCAGTTTAGAGTCAAATATATTGCTGTGATCTGCACTCACATGTAAACCAGACCAGATAAGGATAGCAGTTCACTTCCCGAGAGGAGGTTAGTGAATCAAATGCATTTTTCATACATCACCAATGGATTCATGATCATTACTAAACTCATAATTCCAGATACAGCAAGTTCACACTGACCATGCAAAGAGCATCCCAGCCAGATTGCACCACTACCCTACTTCGAAAGTTGCACTTCCTATGGCTTATGCACCTAACCTGCATTTTCTTGTTTCACTTGGGAGTTTATCTTGACCACTCCACAAAACATGCACATCTTTCGACTGTGTGTGAAACAACAGAATATTCAAACGTGGAATCTCTTCCCGCTACAATCGGTGTACTGTTCCATTACCCCTGGCGAGTAAGTGGTTGCCAATTCTTCCTGCAATTTTTAGCACTGGAGATGTGGTGATTGATACAATCAAAATATTTCATGAGGTTCAATACAGACTGCAAACTAAACCCAGAGGTGGACAGGGGTTGAAATTCCATGGTGGCAGATGGGGATGTTTGCAGATATCAGGGGAATGTGCAAACTCAACACAGGCAATGTCCCGAGAGTGGAGTCAAACCTGACTGCCTTAAGCACTACGATATTAGCGTTAAACGATACAACTCAATGAAATAACTTGAGAGGAGATACAGCTTCCTGAGTCTGACATGATATGATCTGATATGATATGATATGCTATAACATAATAGAATGTAACATAATATAATATGATATGATATAATATTTAAAGTGTCATTTAATAAGAAGGCGTTATGCATGGTGTTTGGAGTTAAATGCATTAAAAGACATGGGGACAAAGCAGGGAAATGGGATTGAGTTGAATGATCAGTCAAGACAATATTGAATATTGCAGCAGGGTCTCAAGACAGAATGGCCTGCTCCTGCTCATCGTTTCAATGTTACTTTGTGAAATGGACAATGAAGTGACTCATTCGTGACCATCTTAATAACCTCGTTCCACGGGGACAAGCAGAATGGCAATCTGTTCCGTGAGCGAGGTAAATGTTTGACAAGCAGAAAGCACAGTTCAAAATAAACTGCTGCAGATCAGGTGAAAGTTTCAGAAATGTGAAAATCAAACTTTTCTCATGGCCCATGCGACTCGCTGACTGGGACCATCATTTATTGCCTCTCCCTAGTTGTCTCTAGAATCCATCATATCGCTGTGTGTCTGCAATGACGTGATGCCAGACTGGGTCAGGTCAGCAGAATTTCTTCCATAAAGAACGAGTGAGTTGGATGCGTGTTTGCAGCAATTGGCAATGCTTAGCATTGGGCTTGCTGTCATTTCATAATTCTAGATTTTTATAGAATCATGGGATCATATCGAGCAGATTGAGACCCATTCAATTTGTATCTACTCCGGAATCACCTTCACAAACAGTTCCATGCTCCAGTCCTATCTCCAGAGTGCTGTCAATTTATCCATTTTGCACTGTCTCGTGACAGTTATTCTATGAAGTTGGCTGATATGGAGCTGACAGTTGTGAACCTGTCTATGTAATTTCTCACCATTGCCCCCGATGGTAACATGATACAAATCGTCACAATCTGAAATTAGACACATATTACGGGATGTTAGCAATGCACTCATCAGTTTTATTGACGTTTTAAAAACAGTGAGTTCAGGTTCATGGAGATGAAGACAATCACGACGGGCCCAGGATACAGAGACTTGTGCTGGCCAACCATTTCATCACCCTCGGTGATCTGCCCAGTCTGGGGCTCCTTCACGGCCTAAAGTAGGCCACCCACAAACTGGAGGAGGCATATGTCATCTTCAACTTCAGGGATCTACAAGCACACCGTCTCAACATTAACTTCGCCAGTTTCAAAATCTAGCCTCCCACTGCTCCATCCTAGAGTCAAACCTCCATTCTCCTATTCGCTCCACCTTTCCCATTGACCTAACACAATCACCTCCAACCTTTGTACACTTATCGTATTTGCAACAACTTTTCTCCCAGCACCAAACTCACTAATCATTTCTAAGTCCCCTCCCACTCTCTGGACTGCTGAAGTGTCCTGCCCGAAACGACAGCCCTCCTGAACCTTGGGTGCAGCCTGATCTTGTATGCGTTAACCAATGCCACATTTTATCCACTTTGCACCATCACAAAGAACTGGACAGTTTTCATCCTCTGCTGATATTCTGCTGCAGTACAACCTGCTTGGAAGGTGTAACGTCCTCATTTGATAAAGCAGGCTACCTTGTGGTTCATAACTGCAAAATCGACAACACGGACAGAGTCCATGACGCACACATGAATCATTTCACTTATGAATCAAAGAGAAACACGCACAAGTGTGCACTCAACTGCAGGACCGACGACATGCACTGGCAAATACACACGTGAAGTCACCGATGCACAGTCACACATACACATTCCCACATACACCACAGACAAACGGATCCAGATGCTCAATCAAACAGAGACTCATCTCTAATTATGCATTGTAGACAGTGTGCTGTTAAAATGTTTGGGCATATCCCTTATGATCTTTACCTCGACTGATGGCCGAATTGAATCTTCGTTGTTGACAGCACGTCAAATTGTCAATCCAGCGACCCAGCCTCAACATGGACACAATAGCCATGACATGAATGTTTCAAGTTGAACGACTGTTCGCAGGTCCTGTCAGAAAGGAATAAGACAAGGAGGAGCATTTGAACCAAATACAGAAACAAACGTAGTGTGATTTCGCGAAATACTGATGAGGGTGGAAGGAGGCGAGAATCTTAAGGTGTCCTAGAACTTTGAATAGACGTGTAATAACTAATGAGTAATGTCAATGTTTTAATCTGGGAGACAAAACTTGCAATTTTCACACACTCAGCTCCCAGGGTTAGTGAAGAATTGGCTGGTCTGTTCGAGAGTTTCTTATTGGTGCCAGAGTACTGGTGGTAAATCTCGAGGTCTGCTTTTAGGGGTTGGGTGAGATTCTGTTACTGGTCGTGATGCACCAATGGGAACTGCGACAAGGCGGATTTCAGAAATGTGAAAAATTCTTTAAAGTTTGGTTGCCTGGAACATGCCATGAGAACGAGAACTGAAAGCTTAATCAGTCATGTACGCCTGGAAGTCGATATGTTATCAGAAAGGAAAGTCACAGCAAAACCAGCTGGAAAAGACAAGGAACAAATCATTCAGCCTCTTTCAAAGATCGAGACGCATCACACCCTGCAGAATTTTAGTGGGTGTAAAGCGAGACTGTAGCTTTTTTCCCATGTCAACGATGGTCCCAACAATGAGCAGCAATTACTAACTTAAAAGAAAACATTGCCGCACACTTTAACGTTGGTTTTGTCCTTCCCTGGTTTCAAGAAGAAATGATGGAGATGACTGTGGTCGTGTACGTTGGGACGACTGACCACAGATCTATTGATTTTACAATAATTAAAGAGAGGGAGAAAACAGGTCAACAGTTCAACGTCTAAATTGGGGCAAGGTGGATTTTGATGGATTTAGAAGGGAGCTTGCAGGAGTTGGTTGGAATATTTTGTTGCAAGCAAAAGGGACCTCCAGCAAGTGGGAGGACTTTCAAACTGAGATTGTTCGAGGTTAAGGTCCACATATTACTCTGAGGGTGAAGGATAACACGGACAAGAATAGGGAACACAGCATAACAATAAATATTGCGGCTTCGAGAACAAAAAAATAGACGGATGTATAGATCAGGTAGAGGCACCTGGGATCAAAGGAATCTCAGATGCTATATAGGGAATACAGGAGTTCGGTGAGGAAGAACAACAGTGTGGCGAAAAGGGAGCACGAGATAGACTTGGCTAAGCAGATTAAGGTGAATCCAAAGAGGTGGTTTAAGTATACTAAAGAAAAAATCAACAACTAGAGAGAAAATGTGACCCGTCAAGGACTAAGTGACCATGAATATGCAGATTTGCGGGTAAACGGGCGAGGTCCTCCATGAATATTTCCCGTCTGTGTTTCTGGTGGAGAAAGATATCAACACTTGGGAATTTAGGGAAGTTTTTGGTGCAATCTTTGGCAAAGTCCATATCACTGTTGAGGAGATGTTTGTTGTATTAGAATGCATGAATTTGGAAAATCTCCTGATCCTGAACAGGTATATTCATAAACACAGAACATCACAGCACAGTACAGCTCTTCAACACTCAATCTTGCACCGATCTGTGAAACCAATACGAAGCACATGGAACCATTACTATTTCGTTGTCATCCATTGCTTATCTAATGAATATTAATTGATCTTATATTTGGTCAAAAAGAGACAGGGCAGTGAAGACGCCTTGCAGCACGCCTACTTTCATCAGCCAGGGCATTGAGTGTAGAAGTTTGGAAGTCATGTGCCATTTGCAAAGGGGCGTTGCTCTGGTCGCATTTCGCGAATTCTGTTCAGTTTTAGTCATCTTGCTATAAAAAGGATTTTATTAAACAGCAAAGAGTGCAGAATAAATTCACAATAATGTTGCCAGGTCTCAATGGTCTGTTTTATAGGGAGAGATTGGACAAGCTAGTACTTCTTTTCTTCAGAGCACAGGACACTGTGAGGGGATTTTATCGAAGTGCAGAAGATCTTGAGAAACATGGATAGGGTGAATGCACTCAGTTTCTTTCACACGGTTGTCCAACTGAAGATGAGATGGAATCAGTTCAAGTTTAGAAGGGGATAAAAAAGAAGGGAGCCTGGGAGGAAACCTTTTCCACAGAGTGTGGTAAGCATTAGAAATGGAATGAGCTGACAGCAGAAGTGGTTGGCCAGGTTCATTAACAATATTTAAAATACACTTGACGCAATACAAGGATAGGAAACGTTTCAAAGGATATTGGATAAGTGCAGGGAAATGGAGTTAACATTGGTTGACAATTTGATTGGCGTCGACCAATTTAGGCCAAAGTGTCTGTCTCCGTGCTCTATGGCTCTGCATCTCTATGAACACAAATTTCCTGGATAAAAGATGAGGACACTTTATGTTAGCATGAGAGACCTCAGCAGACTGCCTATTATTGTTAGTTGAGTTCCTATGACACGGACTCACTGGTCACAAAGCTCATTTCTATCTCCCATGTATATGAAAGGCTTCATTTTCATATGGTAAAGACTGTAAAATATCTAGCGTCTCATTCTGCTCTCGTGTTTTCCATACCCAGGAGACAGACAGTCGAATGTTCAAATATCAGTGTCCTTCACTGTAGACATTGAATCACATCATAAATACATTTGATACATGTGTAGTTTCGAGTGCCCATGTATTAATTACTTGACCCTACATATTGTATTACTTGAGATGCTGTTTTACTGCAGATGGTACACATGTTATACACTTCTCAGTATCCAAATATCAGCCGTTCAACAGAGCAAACATCGTATTGATACCGATAATCTAGGAACTGAACATTGTTGAGTGTCCCCATATGACTGAATAACCTGTCTGATTACAATATAGTGACTTATTCGATCTCCTTATTGGTTAGAGAGTGGTGAACAGGTTTCTTTTGCTTTCCTAATTCTTGTCATTCCTCCAAGCCCATCCCAACCCCTCCCTCTCGCCTTCTAGTCGGGGTTTTCTAAAGCACTGCAGTTTTCCAAAGTTTAAATTTGTTGCTATCTGATCGGTGAAAGTATTATAACAGAAGGTGTGAGTGAGAAAAATAAAATTCAATTAATACTCTATGAGGAGTAGGCCGTTCTTCCTCTCAAACCTGGTCTGCTATTCAACAGGATTGTCTTTGTTCCAAAATTCTACTCATCTATTTTTCTGCCTCTCTCTGTAACCCGTGATTCCACGACGGATCAAGTGTCTATCTATCTCAATCTTAAATTTACACAACAATTCTCATAACAGTAGCTCTCTATGACACGGCGTTCCAAATATTCACAAACTTTCGAGAGAAGAAATTCGTCTTCATCTCTATCTAAATTGAGGCTTACTTACTCTGACTGTCTGGCCCTAGATTTCCCAATGCAGGAAAACGGCCTATCAGCGTTTGCCCTTTCAAGGACGCTTCAGAATCATTTGAGAACAACATTCATTCTCGAAACCTTCAGTGGATTGATCCCGACAGATTTAGGCTTTGATTTTGTGATACTCTCTTCAAACCCAAAATCATCCTCGTGTACCTTCTCTGAACTGACTCCAATAAAACGAATTTTTTCCTTCAATTCAATAACAAAAAACTGTTCACTATTTTCGAGACATTGTCTCTCCAGCACCTTCAACAGTTATAGTCAGATTTTCCTCTTGTGATACTTCAGTTCCTTGAAAAAAGGGGTCAACATTCCATTAGCCTTTGCGGTTGCCCGCTGCCCCTCTGTGCTATTTTTTGTGCTTTGGGAACAAATCCACCAAAGTCACATTCTGTTGCAGTTTTCTTATTACAATAATAATCTGCATGTTTTTTCTCCCTTCCAAAACGAAGGCCTTAAATTTCACCGTTATCCAATATTTGTCAATATTGTACGCACTGACTTCAACAATTAACATATTTCAATTAACTGTTTAGATCCTGCTCAAAACATGGAATTTCGCCAACCTTTTTGTCGTCTGTAATTTTGGGGAATGGATGTCCACTTCCTTACTCCAAGTCATTAATACTGTGCTGGTTGAAATTTCCCAATATCTCCCCTTGTCAGAGGTGTGGTGACTCTGAGGATAAACCACCACCAGTTGTCTCCCAAGTCTGACGATATTGCTCCTTTAACACGGTTATGTTGTAGTTGTTTTAGTTTGGGTTTGAGCAGTCTGGCTGTTCAGAGCAAATGGTAAGTCAGTTTTGAGTCTGCTGGCCAAAGAAACACGTACATGGAGGAAGGTGTTCCATGCTGAATCTATCTGCCTCTCTTGCCTGTGGACACTGTGTGTTTTTCCCTTTTATTCCAAGGCCGTGTTTGTGGGGATTGTTGCAGTAATTCGCCATATCATTAAGTTGGGATAACCTGCTCAGTGTTCGGCTCGGTTATGCCATTCTATGCTCTATTCGCTATTGTTTGTGTTTCATTCGGTAATCTTGCAAATTAATTCCGTTTGGTTTAAAATTAAGAATTTTGGCCAACAGCATCACTCCTGGAATATGTTCTGTGAACCTGTTTCAAACAATTAACAATTTTAGGGTCTGGGCTTCTTTCTTGAACTATCTTGATGGGTTCTGGCCTGCTCCATAATACAATGGTTAAACATTTTTGTTGTGTGCATATTATTTTCTTCGAAACGGAAATAGTCACTATCCTGTCGGATCCTCTTTCTCAAGTTGCTTTGAATCAAGATGTAATTACTTACTGCCTGCTTTATAGCAAGCCATATGGAAAGCAAATGATATGTTGGTCTTAATTGCAATGGGAAGTCGGGATGACTTACTGACGTTATACAGGGCGTTGGCAAGACTATACGTCGGGATTTCTGTGTAGTTTGGACTCGCTATTCCAAAGAGGATTTTCACGCCATTGAATGCTTATCTAGACTGCACTGGCATTCCATGAGAATGTGACAGTTCAGCTCATCTTGAATCGACTTTCCTCGCTTTTTTCCATAACTCTAAATCCCCCATCCTGATTAAACGTACTTTGGCACACCCTTAAATATATTGAAGACCCAACATCAATAGCCCTCTGTGGTCAAGAATTCCAAAGATTCACTGTTCTCTGAGACAAGAAATTCCACCTCAATCGGTGACCTATTATTATGAGATGATGCCCACTGATCCTAGACTATACCATGAGGGAAATTGCGTTTCTGCATCTATCCTTTCGCGTCCCTTAAACATCTTGAATTTTTCTCTTTTTTCGTGCAAGGGGTTCGGTGGAATCTACTCCTAATTAATAGCCGCTCCTCCCTGAATTCAGCCTTGTGAACTTTCTGGGAAGCAAGATTGGTAATTGGGCTGAGAGGCCGTGGGTGTGGTCAGGAGTGTGGTCCATCCCTTAGCCGTTCACATGCTGAACCAGGTCTCCAAATAAAACGAGCATTGTTTTTTCAGACTTCATGCTCAGCTGCTGTGGGCCCTGTCCCAGACTCAGACTGTCATCTAGCTCGATAGGAAAGATCTGAAGAAATCATGGTGCCGCTGAGGAAGCTTCAGAATATTAGCAGTGAAAGACCGTGTTGATAAATATAAACTATTTCCACAGGTTGAAATTGAAGTCACAGATGTGTCAGAATGAAATCCTGTAATTTCCTTTGTACGAACAGTGTGGGTCAACTTCCAGCATGTGAACGATGGTGGTTCAACAAGGCAGTTCACCACCACCTTCTCAAGGGCAACTAGAGAATCCTGGGCTCAACCGGTGAAACGCATATTGCAATTTAAGCATTCGGGTCAGATCATTCAGGAAAGATGATAGAAAACAATTCGATTTCAATGAATAGTGGAGGATTGGAGTGCTCTTATTCAAGTAGTAATGGATGCTATACCAATTGTTTATTTTAAAAATGAAATATACTTTTTCTTTATTCAGCATGTGTAGCATGCTCATGGGCTTTGAGCAGGCATATACTGTTATCCTACAGATTATTGATAAATTTATTGAGTTGCTGGGCAGACTTGAGAGTTTGAATGGCTCAGTGTTACTCCTTTGAAGATCATGTCTGTTCATTCCATCAGCGTATCCTGCCTCACTAATTCCAGAAGAGATAAAGGATTCCACTCAGAAATCCATCCATCGAAGTTCCTATCCTATCCAAAAACTGGACGCTCGCTTTAATTCTTACTGCAAATATTGCATTTGCATCTTATGCTCTTGCTCCAAAATCACTTGATGACGGAGCAGCGCTCCGGAAACTACTAATTCCAAATAAATCTGTTGGACTAATACCTGGTGTGAAATGAATTTTTAAACTCTGTCTACCCCAGTCAAACAACGGCTCCACCACATTATGTCCACATTGAAGACCTGTCTTGAAACCATCCCTCTTTGAGCAAGATTTTGTCAGCTATTCTCAGTCGAGATTTATGGTTCAGGAAGCGATTTGACACATTGTGTCTGTCCCTCTCCCTAAAAGTTCTACTCAGCCATTCCCATTCTCCAGCTGTATCTCCATAACCTTCCCAGTTTTCCCCTTTGAAATATATTTCTAGCTTTCTTTTGAAACCTCCTGTGGAACCTTTCCCCACCACCCACTCAAGCAGCGTTTCCAAATTCTAACAATTCTCTGAGGAAAGGAATTCCTGACTTACGGAGGTCGGGATCTGTACACTTCTAAGCCTGTCAAAGCCACTGGTATCATGTCACCCTCTGTTGGCAAAATACTGAAGACGTTACAATCCCTCTGTATCTTCACAGTGATGCACACTGCATCGCTTTGAATTGGTATAATCAAAAGTAGGCCAGAATGTAGCGCTGCACACAATTCTGTTCTTAACAACAGTTATTACAACACACTTCAATAAATATGTACTGTTGTGACTCCCAATAAATGCTGGTTCTAACGGGGATGTAGCAATATCATTTTCTCTGGTTTTGTGCTGATCAGTGAGAGCACATGTGGACGTCTGATTGTGAACATCAATGAACATTTTTTCTCTTTTTATTCTCTCTTCTTGATCGACGTATTTCATGCATTTTCCAAGGAAGTTAGTGCAGTGAAGTGTTATGTCACACCAGTGTTTTAATGATGGTCAAAGGTTCTGGCCTGTACTTTGAAATATGCTCTGTACATTTCTGACATCGAAGAAGAAACTACACCATGTAATGCTGCAAAGTATCTGATTGTCCAACTGAAGTGATCCGTCATCTCAGCAATTCAGGTTCCATTCGATAATGTCAATCAAATAAGCCGTGAACCACTGATCGTTTTCGGTCATGTGATTAAAAACTTAGTGACACTGACAAGCATTCAGTGTCCGTGTCTCATTTCCCATTCAGATCAGTGGCTTAACATAGTGACATGGTGGAAGGGGGAGATCAGGAAATAGGCACGGTACATTAACGGCCTTCTCATTGTCAGAGTTTTGCTATTCTGCAAGGCTTTGATGAGGTCACAGCTACATAACTGTGTGCAGTTCTAGTCACGGTACTGCAGAAAATATGTGCACACTTTGTGGAATATGCAGAAAAGGTTTAATAATTTAGTGTTTAGAAACAGTGTTTGTATCAATATGTGAACGTTGATTCCGTTTGATAACCTGGCGCTTTCAGAGAGCCCTGAAACAAAGACGTAGGGAGGGATCCAATGTCTCCTCACTCGAGAGTCTTCCTCCGAGATGGTTGGCCACAACCAGTATACTAGTGACTCAGTGTGCTATACTCTGTGCAGCTATTTCGACCAGGTGTTAACTGGGTTACAGTATACCAACTGTCGGATGAGATTTTCGCTTGATTGTTGAAGGCTAGGCTGGGACGCTCATTTTTAGAGCTTTCATCACCATACTAGATAACATCCTCAGTGAGACTTCGGATGAAACACTGGTGGAATGCTCGCCTTCTATATGTGTGTTTAGGTTTCCTTGGGATTGGTTAATGTCATTCCCTATGGTGATGACATTTCCTGTGCTTTTTCACAGCTGGTTGTAAACTCATTTCGATGTGTTCATTTTCAGAATTCCCAGAGAAGTTCTCTGTTCTAATGCAAAGAATGCCGACGTATCCAGTCTCTTTTCACAGACAAGTTGCTCCATATGACATAGAAATCAGGAACTGATTCTTCTTAATGCATGTCTGTGCCAAACCAATCCCATCTTCCTGCACGTGGACTTTATCTCTCTGTTCTCTGCGTGGTCAAGTGTTTGTCGAAATGTCTCTTCACCCTTGCTGTTTCATTTATTTCCAGCATCGCCCCTGGCATTGTGGTCCAGACAACTACCACTCTCTGTGTTAAATCCTTTCCTGGCACCTTTCATTCCTCTCGGAACATAAACCAAAGTGGGCAGGGTCTCCAGCTGAGTGATTTATTCATGGTTTGGATAATTCTGGATGCAGGTTTGTTCACAGAGCTGGATTTTTCATTTTCAGACGTTATGTCAACACACTAGGTAACATCATCGGTGAGCCTCCAGACGAAGCACTGGTGGCGTTGCCCACGTTCGATTTATGTGTTTAGGTTTCCTTGGGTTGGCGATGTCATTTCCTGCTGGGACGACATTTCCAGTGGTGATGCCCGTCCTTTTTCTCAACTGGCCACAAAAAGACATGACACAATCTCACTGGTATCCTTCATACAGATGAGGAAGGACATCACTTCGACTGGACAGCACATCCTTCCTGGTCAATCCAAAGAGAGACAAACACGAGAATTTCAAGAAACATTGCATTCCAACCGGAATTCTGAAAGTGAACACATCGAAATGGATCCCATTTACGACCAGCTGTGAAAAAGAACAGTAAATGTCATCACCACAGGAAATGGCGTCATCATAGGAAATGACATCAACCTATCGTAAGGAAACCGAGACACACATATAGAAAGCAAGCCATTCCACGAGTGTTTCATCCGAAGTCTCACTGAGGATGTTACCTACTATGGTGACGAAACCTCTAAAGCTGAGCATCCCAGATCAGCGACCAAACCTAGGTCCAGAACCACAACCTGAGCTACAATTTTTCTCAAATTCACTTTTCATATTTCTAGATAGTTCTAGCCAGACTGAGCCTAGCCTTCAACAAACAAGGGATGCCTGTTTGTGGAGTATAAGATCCAGAGAGGCATGGAGAACGTGAGCAATAAGCGGCTGCACCCCATAATCAAAGGGCCAATGACAAACAGTCGCAATATATATTTGAAATGTCGAGGACATTTTATTCGCAGGGTGAGAGCATCGCTGCTTAGGCAGTATATATTGCCCAACCAGACGCCAGTTAGGTGTCAACAATATTTCTAGGTGTCTGGAGCCACATGTAGGCCCGACTACGTAAGGATGGCACTTTGCTTCCCTAAAGGACTTTAGTGAAACACATTTGTTTTTCTGACCATCAACAGGGGACTCAAACTCATCCTCCGCGTCATATGTCCACAGTTCTTTAAATATTTTACTTCAACTTCCACAATCTTCTGGAGCACGATGCGAGCCCAGATTCCCCAGAACGTTGTCTGGGTCTGTGGATTAACAATGTCGCAAAAGAGTTGATGGGAAGCGTTTTCAACCTGTCGGTCTGGAGGGCATCTGTTTTAGGGCACTCACAATCTTTGAAAGGCGTTTGGATATTTCACATTCAAATCCAAAGGCAAGTTTTGAGATATGAGGCTGGTATATATTTCGAATATTACTTCGTATTATGGACTCGATGGGCTGAATGGGATCTCCTGGTCTTCTGGATTACATTATTCTGTGCTCGAACACACTGAAACAATAGCGCACAATCAAGTTCACTCCTTCATTTTACACCGCTAATTTGGGCTGGAGAGGACGTGTTATTCCGATCAGAGATCGGTTGAGGCAATATTCTGAGAATCTCCAATGCCTCACATCTGAGTTCAAACATTCGAAAGTAAATTGAAATCCGTGCTGGGGCAGAGCAGAAGACAAAATTCTCTCTGCTTGCTTAACAAACACCAAGAGGCCATCAATCACATCAATACTTGTCCGCATTGTACAAGCATGGAGGGAAATATCTGCCAGTTTTGGCTTGCACGAGGAGGTGAATTACCATTTAGTGGGCAGAAGTCGCACAATGAAATTTCCTGTTATAAGCATTACGTATCTGTAGGAGAGGCCGCTTGCCACACTCCATGAAGTAATTCGAACTCACAAAACAAGAGCAAAAGTAGGTCAGTCAGCCGTCGACGCCAGTCTCCCCAAACTTAATCGATCATGAACACAGAAATGACGGTAAAAGCTCAACGGATCTGGCACCATCTGTGGAGAGATGTCAATTTAACATTTCAGGTAGAATCGCCATTGATCAGAACTGTCTGAAGTGATTCTGTGGACACATGTAGGCTCAGAGCAAGTCAAAGCAAAAGGTTGCAAAGTGGGTCTGGAATCACACGCAGGGACAGAGCATGTCAGTGGCCCCAACAGTGCTATGCCACTGAAATCTCATTTAGGGTAGAGCAGGTTAATATGAACCATCGTGTTGCGAGCATGGAGTCACATGTATATACAGAGCAGGTCAGTGGTAAGCACAGTGCCGTGGGTTTGGAGTTCCACTTCTCCATAACCTGCAATAAACTTCGAACAACCAGATCACACCGCTGTGTTCCTCCTCCCAGCTTTCAAGCAGAAGCTGAAACCATTTTGTGAAGGTGGAACTTTCTCCGGGAGGTCTTGGAATCGGTGGATGGGTCTGTATTCAAACGATCCGCGGAAAACCTAGACGAGTATGCAGCTACCGTCATGGACTACATGAGAAAATGTGTGGAGGACTGTGCAGAGAGAAATACCAATCCAGTTGTTCTCCCATCGGAAACTTCGCTTAACCAGGAATGCACTTCTGACTGAAGGCTTGCATTCAGGTCGAATGACAGAGACCGACACAGGAGGTCCGGCTATGACCCTGCAGAACCATCAGGGTTCCTGGCATTCAGTACCAGATCACGTGAAAGGCCCAAACGAAACAAATAGACTCCCGCCGTCTGTGGGAAGGCCTAATCTGCATTACAGGTGAGAACATGAAACAGACCAAGACAGAGGTCAAGGATACATGCTTCCTTGACGTGCACACGTCTAAGATTAGTGTGGGGACAATGTCAGCAATAAAGTAATACCTGCCCCAAAAGCTCCACACATATCTGTTTCCTTCATCACCGTTGAGACATCAGATCCGTCTTACTGGGAATCAACCAAAAGAAAGTGACCCCAGATGGTGTTCCCAGCCAAGCACTCATATCCTCCTGTGGACCAACTGGTGGAGCTTTTCAATGACATCTTCTACCTCTCATCCTACAAGTTGAAGCCCACAAGTGCTTCAAGAAGATGACTATTATCCCTGCAAGTGAGAAGGCAAATACAAAGAGCCTTCATGATTTCCGCCCGGTAACTCTGACTTCAATAATGATGAAGTGCATTGAGAGGCTGGTCATGGCTCACATCATCTTATGTCTTCCTGCCTGCCTGTGCGGAAATTGTGTTTACACAATTTCCCAAATGATGTAACAGGTACAGAGCAGATGTTATATCCCTAACCCTGCCCTCATCCCTGGAACGTCTGGGCAACCAGGACATCGATTCTCATCGACGACAGCTCCCCCATCAACATCATAATGACCTCCAGACTGATTGCAAAACTCTGTGATGGGCATCTCCACACTCTACAACTGGATCCTCAGCTCTCTGACTGACAGACTGAAATCAGTGAAAATAGACAACAGCACCTCGTCCACGTTAACATTCAGTACTGGAGCCCACCACGGATGCAACCTCAGTCCTCTACTGTATTCTCTGTGCACCCACGACAGTGCAATTCCAAACGAACGTCATCTGCAGGTTTGCTAACAACATTACTGTGATAGGAGAGATATCTGAAAACTGAGTCAAAGTTCAGAAAGGAGATCGAGGGCATGGCGAAGTGGTGATAACAACTTCTCTCTCTCAACGGCAGCAAAAGTAAAGTACTGATCATTGACTTTAGATAGAATGAAAGAGAACATGCCCCATCAACGTCAACAGAGCTGAGGTGAAGATGGTGATGTGCGCATGCCAGACCATCACGAAATCCAACCATCCATCCATGGACCTCATATATGCAGTTTACTGCCAAAGAAAGGCTGCCAACATCATCAAAGACCCGTTGAACCCGAGTAATGATCTTCTACAACCTCTTTCGTTCGAGAAATGATACAGAAGTCTGAACACATGCACACAAATATATATACACACACACCAGCAACTTCAAACAAAACATACTGTTTCCCACGCGTTATCAGACTCTATGACTCAATGATAAATGGACTCTATAACTTGAAGTGATAAGAACATTCATACTGCCTAGCCCAGCCTCTATAGCCTGTAAGTACCTCTGTTGTATTCTCACCTTCTGAACTGTATGTCTTTAGTGACTATGTCCTGCCTGTAATGCGAGTAAATAAAGCTTATCACTGTATGTAGGTACATGCAACAATGAAGCAAATCGAAGCTCATGCTTATGACAGTGCTTTGTGTCTGGAGTCGCATGAGAAGACAGAACAGGTTAGTGTTAAACAGAGTGCAGTGAAACTGAGGTAACATGAAGAAACAGAGCAGATCAGCGATTACCGGACTGTGGTTGGCCTGCAATACAATGCAGCGACGCAGAAGGACAGTGGGAAACACAGTTGCTGCGCCAGGCCGATAGGCAGCCCGACGTTTTGCGTTGGGTTTTGGGGTTACTTGTCGCCACAGTAGAGGTCACTGACAAGCAGAGTGCAGTTGGCCAGTAATAACATGCAGAGATAGATCAAGTTACTACCAGCTATGGCGCTGTGTGTCTGGAGTTATTCATAGAGAAACAAAAATATATTGCTAACCACAGTATTTGGGTCTGGAGTCACAAACAGAGCCAGAACGGGTCAGTGGTAACACAACACTATTGGTCAGGAATTACATGTAGATATAAAGCAGGCAGTGATAATCAGAATGCAGTTGGTCAGTTGCTACATGCAGAGAAAGGACACGTCAGAGGCAAACACAAATCTGTGAGTGTAGAATCATGTACATGGACACAAAAGAATCAGTGATAACGACAATTGCTGTTTGGCAGGATTCAACTGCAATCCGATTAAGAGACGCAGCAGGTCAGTGATAGCCACAGTGTTTTGGATCCAGTGTCACACGCCGAACCAGAGCCGATCAGTGGAGACAAAGGTGCTGTGGGTCTGGCATCACATGAAGAGATAGGGCTGCTCAGTGTTAAAGTCAGTGCTTTGGGGCTGGAGTCTACATTAGATCTCACCCGTTTAACGATTAACAACTGTATTGCAGATGTCATCCCACCAAGGCCCTATACAACCGCAGAAGATATCCCTCCTATGTACTTGAACCCTCTCACTGTGAAGGCCAAAATACCATTTCGAGGTACATCTCTGTCGGATGACGTAAGAGTAGTGTGCTCGGCTCAACCATCTTCAGCTGCTTCATCAATGACCTTCGATCCATCATAAGGCCAGAAGTGGGATGTTCACCAATGGTGGCACAGTGTACAGCACCATTTGGGACTCCTTCGATACTTAAGCAGTCCGCGTGCAAAAGTACCAAACCTGAACAATATCCAGGTTTGGTCTGAAAACTGGCTAGTAGCATTCTCTTCAGAAAAAATGCCAGGCAATAATTATCTCCAACGATAGACAAATTAACATTACTCAATGATGTTCAATGGCATTGCCACCATTGAATCCCCACTGTTAATATCCTGTGGGTAGTTATTGAGAGAGATTATAATCATCACCAGTTGATGTTCAATATTATAATCATCATTAAGTGAAGATTATTGGTTTCATCATCGAAAAGAAACAGATTGGTCCAGATACACTTATGCAGTCACCATAAGAGCAGGTCAGAGATTGGGAATCCTGCAGCGTTTACCTTATCTCCTTTCCCAACACTTCCCCACTCCCTACAGCCTATTCACTATTGACAAGGCACTGGTCTGGGTTGTGATGAAATGCTCCCTACTTGCCTGTATGAGAGCAGCACTCACGAAGTTCAACTCCTTCGAGTAAAAAGCAGCCTCTTGCTAGACGTCCCACTAAACACCAACAAAACTCTCTCCTCCACCACCAACATTCAGTGACAGCAGTGTGTATCGTCTGCAAAACGCACTACAGAGCCTCCCCAAAATTACTTTTTAGTTTTGTCCTCAGTTTCACTTCAATATATGAAAAGATTGTTCATACCAACACACTATCACAAACCCTCCGCTCCAAAATCTCCAATTGACTCCGATTTTCTATAGGGATTCCACAATCATCCAAACGCTGCCTTTTGTTCAGGGAACAGCCAGTATCCCTTCCTATCTTGGTTTCAACGCATTTGTGTGCACTTAGGCCAAGGCGACTTAATAGGTCTGCTAAAGGGGGAAAGAACTGGCTGAGCATTCGTCAGAGATTCACAGAGTCGTACAGCACGGAGACAGGTCCTTTTGTCGTAAATGGTCCATGCCGACCAAAATGTCCATTCACGTGAACTCAATTTCCTTGCACTTTACCAATTACCTTCTAAGCCTTTCTTGTCTATGTATTTGTCCACATGTCTTTTAAATGTTGTTAATGTACCCGCCTCAACACTTCAGACGTCACGTGAACAGCAGTCACAATGTCTGTAATTGACCCGGTTTGGCAGTGTTGTCTTTTCATTTCAGATAATGTAGCATTGGTGCAATCTCCATGCTTCACTTCAGATGCCGAACGATTTAAATTGATGATAATTAGTAAATCTGCATCTGCGAGTCCAAATATTGTCCACACAGAAAGACAGTGAGTCTCACATTCAGGGACAGTTCATTATTTACACTTGTGCAGACGTGTCACAGTCTGGATGGCGACTCGTGATCGGACAGTTCAGGTTCGGAAGAAAATATTTAACAACAAAACAACAGCTGAAATTTAGAAATATTTAATCACCTTGCCGCCAGTGAAAACAGGAAGATGGAACAAGGGAAGGAGAGATATGGTGAAATAGCATGAGCAAAAGAGGAGACAATAAGCCTGTTCGAAATAAAAGCAGATATCAACATTTTAATAGGATCACGGCTGATCAGAAATTCCTCACGTCTGATTTCTGTCCCTTCTCATGTATCTCTCTCGGTCTTAAATATATACAAGGATTCTGACCGCACACTCTTACCATCCCATGAAGAGTTCAAATGTTTCTCAACACTCAGAGAGGCAATTGCAGGAAATTTATTTCAGTTTTAAAATTGCGTGCCTTTGTTCTAAGACGATGTTTTCTGCTCATAAGCTCTCCCAGGAAGTGGAAACATCCTCTAAGCTTCTACCCTGTCGAGCAGCTGTAGAATTATTTATTTGCTTCAACAATATGAACTCTCATTCTTCTAATTTTCACTGATTATAGTGACAGCATTTTTCACTTTTCTTCTTAAGAGGTGGGAAGAATACGCTGGAAGGCAGGATGGGCTATGCATACAGAAGGGAGCCGTGATTCGACTTGGAAATTTGCTGGAGAGCTGGAGAAGGAGAAAAAGATAAAAGTAAGAAAAGAAGAGGAGACAGGGTGAAAACTGTGGGAAGAGAAAATTGCGGGAAGAGTACGAAGGAAAAGAATTTTATTCAGTCCCAGGATGTCTCACAGTATTGATAAGGCAATTGAGTTGATGTGAATGCTGCAAATCCTGTAAATGAAACATCAGTGAAATAATGACTGAATGTCTGTTTTTGGTGAGATTTGTCAATGGGGCCATTGTTTGTTCCTGGATACCAATGGGAGCTCTCTAACTTCTGTTCAATTCAAGTTTACGAGAATGTTAAAATGTGGAGGTTTCAATAGCTATGAGAACAAAAATTGGTAGTATTGACAAGGGATCTAAATCAATATTGTGGAAACTTCTCGTGTGTTGTCGAAGACACATCCATTCAAACAAGTTGGGAGTTTTCCCATCACACTGTTAACTGGTGCTTTGGCGATAGTGGACAGGCTTTGCCGGTGGAGGGAAAATTTGAGTAAGCATGTGAGTTACTTGTTACAGGGTATTCAGTCTCCCACCTGCCCTTGAAACCACCGTATTGATTTAGTTCATTTCTAGTTAGCAGTTACCCCTGGAACTTTGACAGTATCGAAACCAGCAATAGTAATGCAATTGGAAGTTAATGCTTCCACTGTGTGCGTAAGACAGAAAATGTGTGTGTGATAGACAGCGAGAGTGACTATGTGCGTGAGAGAATGTATTTGTCTGACTGAGAGATTGTGTGCGTGAGAGAAAGTGTATATGACTGAGCGTGTATGTACAAGTGAGACAAATCGAATCTGTGTCCGAGAAACAATCCATGTGTGAGTAAGCGAATATATGTATGAGCTAGTGTACATAAGATGTTTTAGGTGTCAGTGTGTACTTTGTGGGGAGCGATAGCATGTATATGAGTGCGAGAGAGAATGTTTTTTGTGAGAAAGGTAATCTCCGTGTATGTAAGAGAATGTGTCCCTGCATGTCTTAAGTAGTGAGTGTAAGTGTAGGAGTTTGCGATTCTGTGTGTATATGTAAGAGAGTGAAAGAGAAAGAATGTATTTCGGTGCAAGAGGGAGAAATGATTCATTTGAGTGTGAAAATATGCGTGCACGTGTGACAGTCTACAAGAGACTGTGTGCGTCTGTATATATGTATGTGAGTGAATGATAGATAAAAAATATGTGTATGCATGAGGGAGATTATGAATCTGTGTGTGTGACTGCGAGGGAGAGAATATATGTGTCTGTGAACAAGTGGAAGAGACTGTATGTCTAACTGTGAGATTTTGTGTTTGTGTCAGTTTGAGTTTATGAGTGAGTCTGTGTGTAAGTCAGACTGTGCGAATCAGTGTGAGTGTGGGTGAGTGAGAGAAGAGGGGAGGCAGAAAATGAGAGAGAGAGAGAGTGAGCGAGCGAGCGAAAGACAGAGAGAGACAGACACACACAGCCACATAACCGTGCTGAATGTAAAGAAATATGGCATCAGAGCCATTTTATCATTTGTCTCCAATCCTAGGTAGTATCAGTGATTAATCTACCATTTTAATGTGCCCAACATGTGTGTGTGCGTGCGTGTGTGTGTGTGTGCGTATGTGTGTATGTATGTGTTTGCGCATGCGTGCGCGCACACGTGCATGTGTGTGAATGGGTGGGAGGGCATGTGGATGTCTGTGTGTGTGGATGTGTGTGTGTGCGTGTGTAGGGGCGTATGGATGTCTGTGGTTGTGGCTGTGTGTGTCTGTGGGTATGCGTTTGTGTCTGTGTGGGGGCTTGTCTATGCGTGTGTGAGGCTGAGGGCGAGTGTGTGTTGGTATATGTAGGTGTGCAGGTGTAGGCCTGGGTGTAGGTGTGTGTGTTGATGCTATTGAGTTCGTGTGTTTATGTGTTAATCGTGTTTGTGTCTTTGTGTGTATATGATTGTGAGAGAGAGTGTGCATGTGCATGCATAATGTATGTGTGTGTGGACTGGGGACTTGATGTGTTGATGGGAGTGTTTTTGTGTGTAAGTGGTTGCGTGCGTGTGTGTGGGTGAGTGAGGGGGCTTTCATGTGTAAAAGTGTGTGTGCATATGTATGTAAGTGTGTGGGTGTGGATGCGTATGTGTGTAGTTGTGAGTGGGTATCAATATGCATAGGTCTGCATGTGTGTGTATCTGTATGTTTTGGGGTATGTGTGTCTGTTTATGTGTGGATCTCAGGATGTGGGTGCGTGTGTGTGTGGTGGTGTGTGTGCTTGTGTGTGTGCGTGCATGTGTGGGTGTTGTTGGCTGTGTGTGTGGCGTTGTATGTTATTATGAGTGTGAGTGTGTGGTTGTGTTTGGGTGTATGCCATTGGATGTGTTTGTATGCATGTGTGTGTGCATGTGTGTTTGGATACTTATGTGCGTATGTGAGGCTGATTCTCTGTGTTGGTGCATGTGATTGCCTGTGAATGTGTGTGCGTGTATGGGTGTGTGTGTGTGAACTTGTGTGTGAATGTGTGGGTGGAGGTGCTTGTGTGTATATCGTTCGGTGTGTATGTGTGCATGTGTTCCTGTGTGTGAGCTTGAAAGGATGTGTATGCACGTGTGTGTGTGCCTGTCAGTATCTGTGTGTTTGTGTGTGTGTTTGTGTGTGTGTATGCGCGTGCGCGCACGCAAGCATGTCTTAGTGAGCTTGTGTTGTTTTTTGCATATCCGAACATACATGTGTGATGATTAACGCCAGCAGACGCTCTTGAGTCCATATAAACATCAGCAGTGGGCCACACTGCTCATTGTAGCTTGGAGCAGCAAGTCTGATGATGTGGAGATCTCTGATATTGATTCTTGTTGCCTTCGCGCTGGCACAGCCCAACACTGCTGACAGGGAATTGCGAAGAATGCATTATTTGGCAGGTCAGTTCAAATCACAGAAACCACTCTGGTTGTATGGACAGGGACGATGCAGAGGAGGCCATTCTGCCCGTTAAGCCTGTTCTGCCAGTTGTTTGGATCAGGACTGCTTTTAGTTTTTTAATGCAGCGTCTCATATCGTTACTGGAAAGGTCTAAAAACCCATCACTATCAAACCCTTCCGAGCTCTCCTTTCGTGGGTCACTGTAAGCTCAGTATTTTTTTAGCGGGATTTAAAGAGAGGGAGGCCACACGCGGTATGGTGACAAGGGGATTAAAACTTTTGGCTAAGAGAATCAGGGACATTGGCTCTGGAGGCAGGTTCAATCAAAACCTCCAGGAAGTGTTTAATTTAAAAGAAATGAGAAGGAGCAGCAAAATAGCGCGGGGCGGACTGACGCTGCATTTAAAGCTTCATGTTTTCTCTGTTCAAAGCTCTTTCTTTTCCACTGGAAGACAACTGTGAACCTTAAATTTATAAGGTCAAAGGATATAGGGTATAGAGGCTGAATTAAGCTTTTCAGCCCTATGTTTGTGCACAGCCATTTAAGTGCTGGATCCGATCATGCTCTGCTCTATTCTAGGGTCATTTACCCATGACCCTTGAATTCCTTCCTGATTATAAGTCTCCCTCAGAGTCTTGAATTACTGAATGACCAAACCTCCACGGCTCTCCGTACTAGTTCCATGCGTTAATTCCAGTTAGAAAGACAAAAATCCTCCTCATCCTTTCAATTGGTTTTTAATCATTGTCCGATACTTATGAGATGATGCTGTCTGGTCCGGGACTGTCCCACGAGGGGAAAAAACCTTCTCCACATTTCTCCTGTCAAGTCCCCCTTTGAACTTTGTGTTTCAATAAGGTCTCTGTTATTCCGAAACGTTATCCCACCAAAGAGCTATCTTTATGTCCTTGTATTGCCATCGACATACTACCAACTGAAGACCTTTTGAGTAAAGTGCGCACATGTTTGCAATTGCCTTCATAGCCCTAGCTGCTCTGCCTGAAATCCATATCAAGATGTCTGTGCTCCTCCAATTCTGGCCTGATGTTCCCTGTAGGGTATTAACCAATTTGCCAATAAGCCATCAACTATGCTGATCTCAAATTTCAGAATCCCCTCATGTCCACCACTTCTTGTCAATATATGTCTCTGTCTTTCTCTCTCGCTCTGCTGCTCTCTTTTCTTCACTATCGCCTTCTCTTTTTCTCTCTATTTCTCTGTGTATGCACATCTCTACCCTCTCTCTCTATTTAGTCTATCCCTGTCCTCAGTTCCATCTGTATCTCTATCTCGACATTTGCCTTTCATGTCTTACGCTTTCTTTCTCTGTTGCACTCTGTCTCCCACTCTGTCTCTATCTGTTAATCTCTCTATTTTTCTGCTCAGTCTCTCACTAGTATGCGGCTGTCTCCATCTCTCTCTGTAGCTCCTCCTTTAAAACATTGCTGCAAACAAAATAATTTTGAGACAAATCCTGGTCACCAGTCCCATGAACTGGTTACGTGCCCCATGAACATTTTGGTCACATGATCCTATGACGCACACAGGACATTTTTTGACATAATCTCCTCAATTAGAAGCTGCACGATGCTCCCAACATTATGCTCCGAACAGTCTTACTTCACTCAGAGTAATGTTCAAATTTCTGTTTTCCAAAGTGAAATGATCCCAGCTTCTGGTCATCCAGAAAATGTAAGGTCCCACACTGAAACCTGGCTTGATGGGTCATAAGGGTTACATTATTTTCTTTGTACTACCATCGAAGCCTATGAATGAATAGGTTCATCAGTGGCTGCCAGTGTGGGTTCAAGAAAATACAGCAACATAATATTTTAACGCAAAGACAGCAAACAACTGTCTTACACAGCAGAAGTATTGTCACGTAGATGTATTTCCAGCGATTAGAAAGTTTCATCCATTTAACTGCAGCAATAATCGAAAAGTTTATCACCTCTCAGCAAAGAGTTGCCATTGTCTCCACACTAAAGATTTTACTTGAACTGTGAACTTCGTTTCCGTTTCGCATAACGGTGCATCTGCAGTTAATGTATCGCTCCCGAGACCCTTAAAATAAGCTTCTAATGCTGCTGACTTATTCCTTAACTTGTTTTTTTGAAAATAATGTTTGCAGAAATCATTGGATACACTTTAAGATGTTTAATAAGATTATAGAAAGAGATGTTGGAGATAGTACCTTAGAACTAATCAAAGATATGCCTAAATAATAAAAAGCAGAGAGTGGAGAAAAGGAGATAATTTCATGGTGGCACACTCTAACTCGGGGACTGACACAGGGATCAGTGCTTGGGCTGCAATTACCTCAAGACTAAATTCATCACTTGAACGAGGGAGGCGAATGCACCAAAACCAAGTTTGCGATGACATTATGATAGTCTGGAAGACAAATCGTTTGGATCATGTAAAGAGACTACAGAGGGGCATATGGAAGATATGTGAATGCATTTTGACAGGAAAAATAGAGTAGCTCAATGTTATAAAGTGGAGAAAGAATGCAGAACATTCTGGTACCGGATGATTAGCGGGAATTCATCCATGAATTTCGAAAATATAATATTGAAGTCTAATGTTTACGAGTGACCGCAACTGGAATGTGAGTTTTATTTCAAAGGGGATGTCGTGTATAATCCGTGTGGTTTTGCTGAAATCGTGCAATGTACTGGTCAAACCACAGCTGGACATGGCTACATTGTTTAACTCTATTTAACCACGTAAATACAGATTGGCTTTAGAAGCAGTACATAAAGGATCGACTACTTGGCCCGAGCATGGAGGAACCGTCGTCAAAGCCGTGGTTAAGTAGATTGAGCGTGCACTATTTGGAGTTAAATGAATGAACGGAGATCTTATCGTAGTATACAATATTCTGACAATTGAGCACAATTCCAGTTTCCATTTCCCTCAGTCGAAAAGATTTCGAGCATTGCACAGAATTCTGACCTGCACACCACACACTTTGACCACTTTGGGAATTCAGCACGCAGTTCTGCTCACCATATCCCTCACTTCCATCAAAAATTAAGCACAAAGCACATTTCTGGTCTCCGTATCGATCGACGAGATCACACTTGGATTTCTGTGTACAGTCCTGGATCTCCATGATCCTCTGTCAGATGTAACTTCAGAGTTGCCTTCGCTACATCCTTCCGTTGGTGCACACGTGGAGCACGCTGGATAATTCCGCTTTTAATATTCCTCTATAAGATTACACCGCACTGTTCTCTTTGATGTATCCTTGCTTCGGCCTATTTTGAGCAGTGACTGTTTATAATAATGAATCATCAAAGTAATGTTTTCTATTTTCCAGGTTTCTACAACGGATGTCAACGTTCAGGGGCAACGTGTAAGCATACCGACTGTAGCGGAAGTGAGACTACACTGAAAGGGTTATGCGTCCCCAGCATGTTCTGCTGTTTGAAAACCTGAGGATGAGAACACAGAGTGTGTCGCAGAGAGAGGCATGACTGAGATCCGACTGATGCTCGCTGCCATATCTAAGATTGGGTTCTGCTCAATTCCATCGAATCGTTCGGATTATTACCCACTGCTTCCGAAAAGATTAGAATAAAGCTCTATGCATTGATCACTGCATCTTGTCTGACTCGTATTTCTCACTGGAATCAGGGTGTTCTCTCCGATTCGGGGAGCGTTTGAGGTAGGGCTGGGCGGTGGTGGTGTGGAGGGGCAATCAGTAAGTAGAAATGCCCTCGTTGATATCTTGCTTCTCGTTTTCCGTTACAATAACCGTGTTATCGCTCAGTGCCAAACTTACAGATTCAAGCAACAACATTGCTTCGTCTAACCAGCCCCAACACGAAGGTCATGCTCATCACGATCTCGAGAGATGTCCTGTTCCATCAGAGGGGCGGTGTGTCAGCAATCCTTCGCACCGTTGAACATTCAGTACTAAGGAAGAGGGCACTGTCAGAGTGCCAGGGAGAAAGGACTGTCACATAGTTGTTGGGAACGAAGTGGACTCTGTCAGAGAGTCAGCGCTGACCTGTCAGAAACTTAGTGTTGAGGAAGCAAGCACTATTGCATGGTCAGCGCTGAGATTGTGGGCATTGTTAGAAGCTCGTTGTTGAGCAAGTGGGCTCTCCCAGAGGGTTTGTGTTGAGGGAGTGTTGCAGTGCTGGAGTGTCAACGCTGATGGAGTTCCATTGTCGCAAAGGCAGTGTTACAACAGTGCCACACTGGAAAAAGGTCA
This sequence comes from Chiloscyllium plagiosum, assembly GCF_037043375.1. Lineage (NCBI taxonomy): Eukaryota > Metazoa > Chordata > Chondrichthyes > Orectolobiformes > Hemiscylliidae > Chiloscyllium > Chiloscyllium plagiosum. The sequence goes on along the minus strand of NW_028270179.1, from coordinate 19,102,674 downwards.
GTTCCGAGAGAGGAACACACCATCAGACGGTCAGTGCTGAGGGAGCTCTGCACTGTGGAGGGTCAGTGCTGAGGGAGCTCCGAACTATCGGAAGTTCAGTGTTGAAGGAGTGCAGTCATGTCAGAGGATTAAAGCTGAGGGAGCTCCACAGCCGGAGGGTCATTGCTGAAGGAGTTGGCCCTGTCACAGGATCAGGGCTGAATGAGTGGCACACTGTCGGAAGGTAAGTGCTGACGGAGTACTGGACCTTTGGAGGTTCAGTGTTGAAATAGTGAGCACTATCGGGGGATGTTAGGGGGACAGTGTGAAAGGAGTACAAGACTGTTGGAGGGGCTGTGTCCCAGGTGCGTGAATCTATGGAATTGTTTACCACAAGGAGGAGCGAGTCGAGGCCAGTCAGTATATTCAAGGCTGAGATGCAGAGACAGATTTTTAATCAGGAAGTGAATCGTGGGTTAACGGGTAAAAGCAGAATCTGGTGGCAAGGATGATCAGGTGAACCAGGACACATTGAATGGCTGAGCAATTTGATCGGCCGAATGGCCTACTTCTGCTTCTGTGTTTACAGCCACTTTGAGATCGTTCTCCACAAGGAGCACATGCATTTCCCAAATCTTTTTATAGACATCTTTCTGGGGCCCTGTGTAGGAATGACGATCATGATCAGCAGTTTGATCCACTGAAATTCAGATGCAGATTTTGAAGTGCGTAGGTAGTAAGATGGCGCATACTCAGATTGTATCAAATATTAATGAAATAAGGAAGGCTCGTGGAACATATTCAAACCAGTGATGCTCTTCCTTCTCTATCTTCATACGGAATCAACTAAAGTCCAGAGAGGTTACACAATCAGCCCTTTTTCAAAGTGGGACAACGTTGAATTAACAATATGCAGGTATCGTGAGGAGAGTCATTCCATGTTTGCACCACATCTCACTTGACATTGTACTATTCTGAAGCACGATCGCAGAGTCAATATTTCAAGTTCCTTAATCCGAAAAAGGAGGGCTCGCTCATCTTGTTTCAAACGTATTCAGTTCGGAACAACTCAGTTCCTGCGTATTGGTAATGATCTTGTGCAGAAACACTTATTGCAGCACCCCAATGCTGAATAGCACTGTGCAGGAAGAGACATCAGACATGAACTGTAAGTCTTCAAGCAAACAATATTAAGTAGGGTGTTCTATTCAAGTGTCTGAGTCAAGAAGGTTTACAAGCGCGATTGAAAAACTGTTGGAGAAACTACCTGCGATGGAGAATCTGGAATCAAAGTTCAAAATCAGTGTGATTAGAGTCTGCAATGAATTTGGATGGATGGCGATCCAAGGCAAACAGAAACAAAGTGAGAGAAACCGAACAGAAGACCGAGTCAGAGAGATAGAGTGACATAGAAGAGATACAGAGTTTCGCACAGAGACAGGTAGACAGAGGTTGAGCTCAAGACACATTATGTGAGGAGCAGAGAAAGAGATATGGAGAGAAAATGTGGGAACGACAAAGAGAAACAGGGAAAGAAACAGAAAGATGTAAGGGACATAACACACGCCCTCTATCTCCTCCAAGACTTCCATGTCCCCGGCCCCTAACACCTCATCTTCACCATGGACTGATGTCCCACATAACGCCATGACTAGGGCCTCCAAGCCTTCCGTTTCTTCCTCTCCAGACGCCACAGCCAGCATACTTTCACTGACACACTCAATCGTTTGGCTGAATTGGTCCTCACACTCAACAATTTCTCCTTCCAATCCTCCCATTTCCTCCAGACAAAAGGGGTAGCACTGTGCACCAGCATGGGCCCCAGCTATGCCTGTCTCTTCGTCAGCTGCATAGAACAGCCCATCGTCCGGAGTTACACCGGCAACACTAGCCACCTCTTCCTCTGCGACATTGATGACTGCATTGGCGCCATCTCGTGCTACCGTGAGGAGGTCGAACAGTTCATTAACTTCATCAACACATTCTACGCCAACCTCAAATTCATCTGGACTACCTCTGACATCTGCTTCCCATTCCTAGACCCATCCGTGAGGGCGCACTGAACACTGACAGTTTTTACAGACACAACGGCAACCACAGGTTCGTGAATTACACCTCATCCCACTCTACCTCCTTCAAAAATGCTATTCGGTATTTCCAATTCCTCCACCTCTGCCGCATCTGCTCCTAGCAGGACGCGTTCCACCACAGAACACAACAGATGACCTCATTCCTTGAAGGCTCATATTTCATCTCCCATGTGTTTGAAGATGCCCTCCCCAGCATCTCATCAACCACCCGTACCTATGCTCTCGACGCCCACCCCTCAAACCGTAACAAGGACAGAACACCCCCGGTATTCACTTTCAGTCCACTGACGTCCACATAACTCGCATCATCCACCGCAATTTCCGCCACATACAAATGGACCCCACCACCAGGGATATATTTCCCTCCATACCGCTATCTGCGTTCTGCAAATACCATTCCCTCCGCGACTAAATTGTCAGGTCCATGCTTCCTAATAAGCTAAACTCCACTCCTGGCACATTCCCCTGCCACCGCAGGAATTGCAAACCCTCCTACCATACCACCCTCCTCAGCTCCGTCCAAGGCCGCAGAAGAGCGTTCCACATCCATCAAGGTTTTACCTGCAGTTCCACACGTCATTTAGTGTATCCCGTGCTCACGATGCAGTCTCCTCCACATTGGAAAGACTGAGCGCCTTCTCACAGAGTACTTTAGAAAACATCTTTGGAAGACCCGCACCAATGAACCGCACCAAGCTGTGGCCGAACATTTCAACGCCTCGTCCCACTCGGCCGAGGATATGCGGGTCTTGGGCCTTCTCCATCGTCACTCCCTCACCACCCGACGCCTTGAAAAAGAACACCTTATATTCTGCCTCAGGACCAATCAAACCGAGGGCATCAATCTGGATTTCACCTGTTTCCTCATTTTCCCTGCCCCAACCTTACCCCAGTTCCAAACGTCCAGCTCAGCAAAGCCCTCGTGACCTGTCCCACATGTCAATCTTCCTTTTCACCCATCCGCACCACCTTCTTTTCCCCCAACTCCATCTAACTATTGCACTTTCAGCTACCTTCTCCTCAGCTCCAACTCCCTCCCATTTATCTCTGCATCCCCGAGGCTCACAGTCTCATTCCTGAGGGCTCCGAGCCGAAATGTCGATTTCTCTGTTCTCCGGATGCTGCCTGACCTGCTGTGCTTTTTCAGCAATGCACACTGAATTCTGATTAGATTAGATTACATTACAGTGTGGAAACAGGCCCTTCGGCCCAACAAGTCCACACCGACCCGCCGAAGAGCAACCCGCCCATATCGCTACATTTACCCCTTACCTAACACTACGGCCAATTTAGCATGGCCAATTCACCTGACCTGCACATCTTTTGGACTGTGGGAGGAAACCGGAGCACCCAGAGGAAACCCATGCAGACACGGGGAGAACGTGCAAACTCCATACAGATGTTCATCATTTGTAGACCTCACTCTCTCCAACAGACAAATAGTGACAGACAGAGAGAAAGGCAAAGTGAATGACCAATTAAAGAGGGAGACAGAAGGTCAGAGAAAGATTAGTGAAAGACGAAAGAGTAGACGATACATAAAGTGATAGAATGGGCAAATGATGCAAGTCAGAATGAGAGAGACTGGGTGAGAGACATTGGATTCTTTGCGCTATATCAGTCCGTTTATTACTGCTCTCTTCCTGGTACCCGGATGGAGGCTTCAACTTCTCATTTGACCCTTGCTGTGGGGCTTTTGGAGATCATACCCGTGGACCTGGGATTGTAATTAGTGTCCGATTCATTTTCCCCTTTGTCCTGTCCAGTCTCAGAGGACCTGACCAGAACATGAAGCAAATATTCTTCTTCGCCTTTGGACTCCTGGAAATGTTTCAGTTCATTGCTATTTCTTTGATATGGCAATTTTCATGAAGCATCGAAACTGGCAGTTGGATTAGGCCAATCGGCCCATCGAACCTGAACTGTTACTCAGCCTGAAACTGGCGAGATTAAAAAAGGGACAGAGAGAGCGGAAAACAAACACACACACACGAACATGCACACACACACACACACACACACACACACACACACCTACACACATACACATGCACACACAACACACATTCATACGCATGCACGCGCTCTCACACACCGTCACAGGCAAACACATGCTCGGGCTTATGCATGCATACATTGCATACAGATGCATCCGCACACACAAAACATACCCACTCACGCACACACAGACATACCCAGGCAGACTTTCCACATGCACACATACACACACAACCACACACACTCGCACTCACACACCCACATCCAGACACAAGCACACACAAACACATCCACTCACATACATCCACAAACAAACACACACGCGCGCACACAAACACGCATGCGTACTCACAGAAATGTCACACAAAAGACATAAAAGACAGATGAAAATCATTGAATTCGATGTCTGTATGTGGACTGGAGAACAGAGCACGTGAGAGAGCAAGGTTTCTTTGAACAGCTCTGCAGCAGTTTATAGTTTGTTCGTTTAAACCCTTTCATTCTCACTCTGCCCTGTTCAAGAAATCATGTTCAGAACCAAAACCTTTGGAGACTTTAATGGTGCTTGTTTGTAAAAATGAGCGAAAGATTCGTGTGACTGCAACTGCTGAACCAAACGAGAAGTAACCTGAACTGGGAAAACCGACCTTTCCCCTGCCAATGTTAAATTAGGCTTTTCCTAGTCTCAGCGGCACCTCTGCCTTCACGAGCTAGATTTTTAAAAAATGACAAAATGACAATAACAGAGTCGATCTTCCTTGCGGAAGGCTAACAAGGGACCGGAGGTGAACATGTAACAAGTGGTGACAACCCGCTGACGCGGCGAAAACGGCGTGAAATCTCCTCTTGATGTTGATGCTGGTGAGTGAGGACAAGGCAAACTCTATCGATCCTGTCGGGCAAGCAGAAAGGTAATAAGGTTGAAGTGAGAGAAAGTCAGATCTGGACCCCAGCTGCAGTGCTGAGGAATTCTAGGTTGACACTCCGAAAGGCCTTCTTGTCGAAGGTGACATCATCAGAAATGATGCAACAGAGATGGAGGAATTGGAGAATGGAATACAGTATTTATTGTATGCAGTGAGTGAGGAAAGACAGTTACGGGAACTGTGCATGTCAGTGGGCTCATACTGGTTACTAGTGAACAATCTGTCGTCATAAATTTAAAGTTTGTGCGAAGATTTGTAGCTCGGGTGCTCATTGTTGTGGTTCTGTTCGCCGAGCTGGACGTTTTTGTTGCAAACGTTTCGTCCCCTGGCTCGGCGAACAGAATCATAAATTTAAATAGAGTTTTCGAAGAAGGGAAGGGACCAGGTCAGAGGTGGACCACCTGGAGGTAAGAAAGGGTAGAAATTAGAAGCAAAATAGGTAAACCTTTACAATTCCCAATGAGAGAGAGAAGCAGTACTGATGATGTCGTTGACACCTCACAGATAGATTTCTGGGTGGGACCGTAGTTGGACCGCAATGATGAATGTCACATGTACCTCACAAAGAGGAGGCAGAAGCGGGCTTTAACGGAGTTAGAGACTAAGAGCATGGAAGCAGTGGACAGGAGATCACAGGATGAAATATGATTACTGACTGTTGTAGACGCTATGGTCTGATGTTCCACGGTGGAGTCACTGTCCAATTGGAGAAGGCAGACACTATCCAAAAGCTAACGTCGAGCTTCTGTGATGTTTGTTCAGTAGGCCAGACATTAACCGCACCACGCCTAGTGACAATGCTAAGAAAATAGTAGGGTTGGATCTGAGAGCACAGAATGCAGTCAGTTCAGATGGAGATTGTCTAGAATGGAGAACAGGGAATAGGCAACCTGAGGCGACGAATGTGAAGTTAAAAGATTGCAATGAAGAGGTCGACTACTGATGAAAGGTCAGAGGGAGCAGTCCAGGTGCAGTTAGAGTGTTGGAAGTGGGTGAAATACTTTGTGGAACAGGGAAAGAATTCTTGCCTGAAAGAATTGGCACGTAGGTATCCCGGAATATCAGAATTCAGTGAGCTAAGAGATGAGTGATGATGCCATTTCTTAACAAGGTTATGTTTCCCTTGTGTTTTCTCAGAGAGGTGGTAAATACACAGTTTCTCGGGTGTCGAGGTTTAAAGTGCTTTAGGGCCAATTTGTTTATAGCTAACCGAAACTGCCTCAGACAAAAGGCATTCAAGTTGAAGAAGTACACTTGCCCAATGAAAGAGGAGTGGCCAGTTCGCCCAATTGAGTTGGTCTCCCGTTGATTCTTTTTTTTCAAGCGGACAGTTATGAAGCTGTTGGACCCAAAGAGGTAGATCCATGATGATCCTCCCTCTGTCTGACATCACTCCTGAAAAACACACCTGTCTTTGATCCTTCTTTCTCTTTTTTTGTAAAGGCGTGTTCTACGGGATTGTTGCAGGCATTTGGACCAGCTTCATTAAGTTGGGATAATCTGTTGGGTTTTCAGATCCGATCAGGCATTCCCCATTCTGTTCTGCTTAGTTTGTCTGCCATGTGATAATCTTGCATTTACATTCACTTTTCTTCCAAATTAAGCGGTTGGTCCAGCTGCATTACTCCTACAATATCCATGCGTCATCTGCCTAAAAGAACTGGGAAAATTGACGGTCCAGGTTGTAAAATATTTTGAGGGCTTCTGGCCGGACAGGAAGATGCAGAAGTGATGCAAACACAGCAGCACTGGAAGAATGGCTGAGAAAAAGCTGATGGACGAATAAGTCTGGTAAACAAACAGAGTCGCCATGCCCTTTTTTTGCAGTTTTGCATTTGTAGAAGTATTAAGTGCCTTGGTAATATTTGAAGATGTGTGATTAGTTCACAAACATTTCGTACTTGCAGATTTGATCCCCATCTGTAAGCAATATTTTCTCTCAAAGATGCCTTTTATTGCACAAGACGACATCTTATTATGATAATAAGATGCCGTCTTGAGCAATAAAAGACAGCTTTGAGAGAAAATATTGCTTAAGATAGGGAAGAAATTGAGCAATCGACGAATTTAATGACAAAAGACGTTAGTGGTGTTTGCTATGTGAGTTAATATACATCTTTTCGCGATGACTACAGCAACTGAAACCTTCCTCAGTAGGATGTTTCTGGGAGTCAAATAGCACGACCATCGATTTGTTTCTCCCTAGAATCTTATGCGACCAGACAGGTTGTGAGCTGATATCAACTTTAGTGTGGAGAGATCTTGCAAAGGATTCACTTCGTGCATTCATGAACTTTTCTGTTGAATACTCTGAGATTCACGGAGGATGGTTCATATTCTGAAAGCAGAAATATCACAGAATAAAAAATCTATAGCATTGAATAGCCAGCTGGACCAACTGTTCATTCTCCGCATTTTGTTTTGGAAGCTGCAATGAATAGGCAAAGTGATAACTGCGATGGGGAGACAGTGAGTATAAAAATGCAAATCAATATATCGGAATATATTCACTTACCCATAAGACTGATTGGACACTTTTAGGCCCTGAGCAACGATCAGAGCTGGTGAGTCGCCCTATATCTCAAACACTCAGTTGTTAGTTAGTCGCCATGGACAAAACAGAAAACAATTGACGAAGATGCATAAAGCGTTCATGATGCACTGGAGAAGGCGATATAGCCCAGAGAACAGTAATATCGCCAGCTTTCTTGAAACACTAAGACCGACATGGCCGAGTGAATGTAGGGGCATGGGAAGATTCGGAGTTCGTAGCAAGAACAACCACCACAGTGGGAGGTTCTCAAGATGCAGGAAAGGAACATCTTAGATAGCTCAAAGGGTTATAATGCACTTGGATTTGGGGCACCAGAAGTCAGCCACAAATATTGATAGTGTAATGCAATTGAAAAAAAATTCCCATTGCTGCTTTGGTCGTAAGAAACCATACTTTTTCTTTGCATTTCAAATTACTATTTCTTTCGATCTACTGTTCCAGCCAAAACAAATCGTTACTGACTTTATTTTTTAATAACTGTGATTCATGCAATTGACTGGCTTCCCGGAGAAATGATGCATGTATATATATAGATTCCCTTCCATTGTCACGGCTGTGGCTACTCAGAGTACTACACTGTCTCCAGTAATCATTCACTCTCACACAAAATGGGGAAGCCTGCAATTCTGCTCGTGAAAGAGTTTTCTAACCTTCCACTTGCAGTAGCTATTCCTGTTAAGTTGATATGTTTAACCGTTTTTCCTATTCAACTTGTTCAGATATATTTTTAGAAAAGTCTGAGGCAGGACATGACCCAATGTTTCTCACTCCGGGGGAATGGGCACTGCCACCGTCCCACAAGACAACCTGATGAGTCAATATACTCTCTCAGTGTTAAATCCGGCCATCTCTCCTTCTGCATATTCGGATTTTGAGTCAACATACCAATTTCCGTCTTGCTACGTTTTAACAATAACGAATTTACGTAAATCAGGCATTGTTGGGCTATTCACTGTTGTTTTCTTCACATAGCGAACATGGCCACAATTTGGATTCTCACAAAGAAAATGAGGTCTTTCCAAGTGTATCACTGTTTACATGTTGACCATTGCAACAACAGATATACTGGTCCTGATCAACAATACAATACTCAATCGCATCTTCAGTTAATAATTTCCTTTGCCATTACTGTCCCATACTCCTGTTTGAATAGTCACTACACACGTGTTCATGGTCATTCCCAAATTATCTGTTTGGTGCATTGTTGCTTTCACATTTGACCGGTTTGTCTGATCTGCTGCCAGACATTTCAAAATAAAATATTGCACAAAGAAAACTGCAGTCACTCTTGTCCTAACTATCACGGTTGTCACTGTACTGCAAAAAGTGCCATTTCGATTGCTTATGAACTTTAGAAAACTATAAACAATGTTCAGTGGGCTTACCGGTCACGGGCAGCAGTTTTTCTCTCTTCTGAAGGTGTAGATTATGTCTAGTTTCACAGTGCCTGTGTCATTTGGATTCCTTTTACTCTGATTGCCTTGCTTAATTCATTAACCGTCCAACATGCAGTACTGGCGAATCGAAGCTGCACTGAACTCCGGAGCTCCTAGACTGGGAAGCAAAGCGCCTCAGAAATGGAGAATTGTAGAAAATGCATCATTGCATTATGCTCAATATCAGTAACCTTTCTCTTTCTCTGGTTGACAAATTCCTTGAGTTTAGCTCTTAACAAAATAACACGCACCGTTTCGTAGAGAGGCAAGTTCACACACAACGCAGTCAGAGGCTTCAGACAACCTGATGTTCATGAATCCAATGAAAATAAAGGATTCCATTGCAGCCATTGATATCGAGAACGTCTACATGAAACCATCAATCCCGTCTCGTTGAATCATAAACTTCAGTAAGGTATATCCACATGTCTTGACAATTCAGTCGAGTTCTGCGTAAGAATATTGCAAGGTGTGGGCACAATATAGGAGAGACCGTATCAATGACAATAATTGACAGGACAAATTTCATATGATTAAAGGCGTCTTTAGGAAACAATGCACACTCAGTCAATCGATGTTCCGCCTCACTTGTTTGATATTGGATATTTCTTACACTTGGAATATCGCATTCACTCAAACTGCAGTCTCTCGCGAATTTTGATTCGTACAACGACATCTTCAGTGACATTACAAAAATATGAAAGAGTGGACAAAATCAACACATCCGGCACTTTAGCGAGGAGATAAAACAGCTAGACCGTTTTAAAGAAATGCGACCCTACTTCAGAATGGTTGAATATCATTTTGTGTTAACTCTGCGTAAGTTGTGTAAAAAATGATATCAAAATGTATTAAATGAGTCTTTTTAGCATAGTGATATTAAAATGTCTGTTTGATGTGAAATAACTGCAACTCAAAGGGAAATCACAAACAATTCAGATAAAAATTGAACCGATATTAATTATTTAGTAATTGAAACAGAAAGTGTTAGAGTAATAAAAGCGTTCCTGTTGGATAGGCAGAGAGTAGTGCTTTGAGACGAATTACTTTTCGTCAGCTGTGTTCACTTCTATTCTGAGGGAAAAATAAGAATGTTGTTTTTGCCTCTGAGTCGCTTACGTTGCAACTTAAAAATGACATGCAGCTTTTTGATAAACATTTCACAATGTCAACGTTGGTCATCTTGACTTTATCTGTCAGGAATATCGGAGAAAGAGAATGGGTGACAATGAAAATAACCTGGATGATATATGACCAGCAAACTCCTGAAATCTAGTCATCCTATTACCATAAACAACATTTTGCAATAAAAGCAGCAATAAAAGCTGGTCTGCTCAAAGTAGGTTTGGACCAAAGTAGTATTGCACAAAGGTGGGAGAAAGAAAGCAGGAAATTAAAGACCAGTTCGTCTGACTTCTGTGCTGGGAAAGATGCTGGAGTCCATTATAAAGTATGGAATTACGACACATCTGGATTGTAGTAACAGGATAGGTCAGAGTCAGCATGGATTTATGAAGGGGAAATCGTGCTTCACCAATCTTCTTGGTTTTTTTGAGGATGTAACTCTGAAGATGGTCGAGGGAGATCCCGTAGATGTAGTGCACCTGGACTTTCAGAAAGCTTTTGTTAAAGTCCCACAAAGGATGTTAGTGAGCAACATTAGGGCGCGTGGTGTTGGGGGCAAAGTACTAACTTGGATTGAAAGTTGGTTGGCTGACAGGAAACGAAGAGTAGTGATAAACAGCTCCATTTCGGAATGGCAGGCAGAGACCAGTAGGGTCCCGCAGGGATCAGTGCTGGAACTGCAGTTTTTTACAATATATATTAATTATATAAAAGATGGTATTAGTAATAACATCAGCAAATTTGCTGATGATACTAAGGTGGGTCGCAGGGTGAAATGTAAGGAGGATGTTAGGAGATTGCAGGGCGACCTGGACAGGTTAGGTGAGTGGTCAGATGCATGGCAGATACAGTTTAATGTAGATAAATGTATTGTTATCACTTTGGCGGCAAAAACAGGATGGCAGATTACTACCTAAATGGAATCAATTTATGTAAAGGAGCAGTACAAAGAGATCTGGGTGTTCTTGCACACCAGTCAATGAAGGTTAGCATGCAGGTACAGCAGGTAGTGAAGAAGGCTAATAGCATGCTGGACTTCATAAGAAGAGGGATTGAGTACAGAAGCAAAGAGGTTCTTCTGCAGTTGTACAGGACCTTGGTGCGACCACACCTTGAAATTTGTGTCCAGTTCTGCTCTTCAAATTTGAGGAAAGACATTCTGGATATTGAGGGAGTGCAGCGTCGGTTCACGAGGTCAATTCCTGAAATGTTGGGACGACCTTACGCTGAAAGACTCGAGAGACTGGGCTTGTATACCCTTGAGTTTCGAAGACTGAGAGGGGATATGATTGAGACATATAATATTATTAAATGATTGGACACTCTGGAGGCAGGAAACATGATTCCGCTGATGGGTGAGTGCAGAACCAGAGGACACAGCTTAAAAATACGGGGTCGACCATTTTGGACAGAGTTGAGGAGAAACGTCTTCACCCAGAGAGTGGTGGCTGTGTGGAATGTTCTGCCCCAGAGGGCAGTGGAGGCCCAGACTGTGGATTCATTTAAGAAAGATTTGGATAGAGCTCTCAAGGATTGTGGAGATTGTGGCATCAAGGGTTGTGGAGATAAGGCAGGAACTGGATACTGATTAAGGATGATCAGCCATGATCATATGGAATGGTGGTGCAGGCTCGAAGGGCAGAATCGCCTTCTCCTGCACCTATTGTCTATTGTCTACTAAAACCCAATCATGTTTGAATTAATTGTTTTGTCAATAACGAACCAAGATACGATCTGGTGTTGAACATATAAAAAAGCAGCCAGGTTGACAGTCAGACAGAGCAACCGCCATTTGAAACACACCCTATCAAAGATACCTTTCTATATGAAACATATTCGCATTAAGACAGCCCAGGGATATGTCAGCTGAAGGAAGAAAGGCACTAAAGACGACACTTGCTGTATGGATTCCAATTAAGTTGACATATTTTAATCAGTGTTTTATTGAATCAGTATAATGGTGCAGAGTTAGAGGCAAATAATAAGCAATTAAGAGTGGGGCTTAGAGTTGTGTATAGTTGTTGTTTAATATTCACTTTTAGAGATAAACAATAAATTATTATTATTCTCATTAAACAGTGGAATTTGGGAGTTCTCTGCCACTCATAGTTTTAAAAAAAATACGAGCCGAGCTGAGTTTTCTGGGTGTTTGTTTTAAGTAACGGAAGTGTTCAAGGTGTGTCATAATAGTATATGTAACACTGAGATATATAGTTACTTGAGTATTAAGGGGACTTAAAGAAAGCAGGTGCAAGGAGGTGTAAACATATCAGCCATGATTGAATGCAGTAGCGACTCAACGTGATTAATGGCATAAATTCTGTTCCCACGTCTTCGGATCCTATGGTATGGAAGGGAGAGAGAACATCGGAGGATATGAACGTATATCAACCACGATGGTGCTGCATTTGCACAGGTGTCAGGACCTGGATGGCGTCTTCTTTATCCCAGGAAGTTCCTACCGGTGAGCTAAACTCATGCCCCACAAGATCAAGCAAGGCACAACACCAGCAGCAATTCAAGTCAGTACCAACACCAGTGCCAGGCACCCAAAGAGAAAAGGCCTCATTCATTCCTCTTCTGCACACAGACACAGTGACCTGCTGGAGAACAGAAGGTCATTATTAATGGGCAGAACACATTGTGGTTTATACTGACCTCAGACTCATTGAGTTTAGCCCTACGTTGAAACAGTTAATGGGACAGTTCACTCACCAAGAGCAGCAGTAACTTGAAGCAGGTACTAAATGTGAGATCCCATTCTGTTCTTTAATAATATCACACTCGTAGCTGAGCTTCATACAAGAATGAATCAGATCTCAGGCAGAATTGTGGCTTGATCCACTTCATTTTGTTTGTGTTCAATGTAACATGACATTTCTTACTAGTGCATCATCACGCGGTGCTGCTATATTTGTTTGAGCAATATTGTTCAAAGGTGTGAAGCGATTAATGCATTTAAATGCAGAAGAACTTTAACCATTCGTCGCAAAATGTCACTGTTAGTTCTTTGGGTGAGAATTGAGAGAGCCAGCAGTGGAATGATCGGCCAAATATTTCCCTTAAATAAAATAAACAACACGTAAATATCCAATGTGAACGTTTGCTGTGAACCTTCACCACGTCAATTAGTAAACAGTTAGGTTTCTCTGTTCACTGAGAAGTAACTGTTGACAGAAAAGCCTAATCTTTGATTCCAGCTACATTTGGTATTCGTGAAATGTCATTATAATGAGCACAGCGTGGATCCAATCTTCAATTTTGAACTGTGATTATTAACTACAGTGTAGTTACTCATCTGTCATAAAGTGCCTCGGTGTTCCAGTCACCTCACAATGACTATGAAAGTCTATAGAGAAAGACGAAATCACTGCTATTGTTTCTCATCGCCCTGGTGCTTGTAGAACCCATCACTGCAGATGGAGAATCGAGACCATGGTTCTTCTTTCCCGGTTAGTACATTTCTATGTAAACGAATTGTAGCACCATCACCTCTCAAGTGTTTGCTGATTTGTATTGGAAGTTGACTTTTTTTGTCTTCTTTCAATCAGCCCAGATTCTCATTCCTCCCTGCTCTGAAATGAAGTTACGGTCTCATTTTGGATAATTTTCGAAGAACTGTTCGATTTAATTGTTTACTCACAAAAACTATCCAACAATGAGATGTCCTTAACATCAATGTTTGCACGTTGAACAGAGAAACGTTTTCAAATGTCTCTTTGAGACGCCCCGCCCCCGATCTCTGGAATATCCTTCATTATCGACACCATTTCTTGATATTCATGCCACTCTAATTGTGAAACTCAAACTCATCTAATGATGATGAATCCAAGAGATCAGACAGTATGTCATTATTTTTCGGATTTTATTCAGCTGTGGAATACGCTCCGTATATTGTGCCAAATGCAGCAGATTCTGGACAGATCTGGAATCACCGATCTGGGCAGCCATGTGGCGCCAGTGGAGTTCAATTTAATCACAATCTCTTAAAACACGGCATAGTATATTCCTGATGCGTAATCCCCTGAGGTCTTCACCTGAAAGATCCATGCAATTCATCTGACCTTGGCCTTGTGAAGAGTTCGTCAAGGAGATTTGGTGCATCTGTGCAATTCATCATGCACGTGGCACACATTGTTGCTCTGAACGTCCGTGGTGTGGGAGCAGACCTTTTTTGAATGTGTCTCTGAAGCATTAACTCTGTTTTCATAGAAACCCTACAATGTGGAAACAAACAATTAGACCCACTGAACCCACACCAAATCTCGGATCAGTATCCCATCCCAAAACAATCCATCAGCCTAAGAAGTACATTTCCCATGACTAATGCAGGTAACCTACATGACTCTACAATGGATAAGCAATTTAGCATGGCCAATTCACCTAACTTGCGCATATTTTATTGTGGAAGGAAACGAGAGTACCGGAAAGAAACGACTCATATGCGGGACCTTTATATATACATAGAGTCGCAGAGTCATCGAGATGTAAAGCATGGAAACAGACCCTTCGGTCCAACCTGTCCATGCCGACCAGATACATGTGCTGCCAGAACTGCTGAGTTTTTCTGGGCCACCAATTAACCAAACCGCCCAGTGGCCCAACATTTCAACTCCCCCTCCCACTCTGCCGAGGACATGGAGGTCCTGGGCCTCCTTCACCACCGCTCCCTCACCACCAGACGCCTGGAGGAAGAACGCCTCATCTTCCGCCTCGGAACACTTCAACCCCAGGGCATCAATGTGGACTTCAACAGTTTCCTCATTTCCCCTTCCCCCACCTCATCCTAGTTTCAAACTTCCAGCCCGCACTGTCCCCTTGAACTGTCCGGACTTGTCCGATCTGCCTAGGTCCTTTTCCACCTATCCACTCCACCCTCTCCTCCCTGACCTATCACCTTCATCTCCTCCCCCACTCAGCTATTGTACTCTATGCTACATTCTCCCCACCCCCACACTTCTCTAGCTTATCCCTTCACGCTTCAGGCTCACTGCCTTTATTCCTGATGAAGGACTTTTGCCCGAAACGTCGATTTTGCTGCTCGTCGGATGCTGCCTGAATTGCTGTGCTCTTCTAGCACCACTGATCCAGAACACTCTCTAGGACCTTACCATTAAGTATATAAATCCTGCTAAGTTGTGCTTTTCCAAAATGGAGTAGCTCGCATATATCTCAGTAAAATTCCATCTGCCAATTCTCAGCCCGTTGGCCCATTTGAATTAGATACCTTTTTAATCTGAGGTAACCTTCTTCGCTGTCCACTCCATCTCCAATTTTGGTTTCATCTGCAAATTTACTAACGATGCCTCTGATGCTTACATCCAAAACATCTACGTAATGGAGGAAGAGTAGTGGACCCAGCACCGATTCCTGTGGAAGCCACTAGTGACAGACCTCCAGTTTGAAAAACACAAATCCACTAACACTCTCTGTCTTCTACCTTTAAGCCAATTATTTATCCATTTATTCCAAGAGATCTAATCTTGCTAATCAATCTCCCATGTGGAACCGTGATGAACGTCTGACTCAAGTACTTAGAGATCACATCTAATGCTCTCGCCTCATCAATCCTCCTTGTTATTTTTTCAAAAGACTCGATTAAGTTTGTTTGACATGGATCCCTATGCTCTAAGTTGTATTGACTATGACTCCTTGCCTTTCCAAATACTTGTGCATCCTCTCCCTCATGATTCCCTCAAGCAACTTGCTCACCTTCGACGTCAGGCTCAGTGATCTACAGTTTCCTGGCTTATCCTTACCAACTTTCGTAAAGAGTGGAACCGAATTCGCCAAACTCCAGATTTTCGGCACTTCACCTGTGAGGATCAATGCTATTAATATCTCATCAAAGGGCCCAGCAATCACTTCCCTACCTCCACGCAGAGTTCCAGATTACACCTGACACGGTGTTGAGGATTTATCAACTTTTATGCGTTTCAAGGAATCCAGCAATTCGTCATCTGGAAAATACATTTTTCAAGATGTCACCTTCCATTTACCTTTATTCTATATCTCCCATATCCTTTTCCACAGCAAACATTGATGGAAAATACTCGTATCGTGTCTCCCTCATTTTCTCCGCCTCCACACAAATGCTGCCTTGCAGATCTTTGAGGGGCTGTATTCTCTAAACAGTTACCCTTCTGTAAATGATTCGTTTATTTTATTCACTTGTGGATCTAGCATTTAACACCATTCCTAATTTACCCTTAAGCAGGTAGCCTTAGTTCCTTCGTGAAATGCTATGTTCCATGTATTGTAGGTAGAGTCCACTGTGCCAGTACGGAGGGAATTCCAAACTTTTAACTCAGCAGTTATGAAGGAACGGCGATACATTTCCATGTCAGGATAGCGAGTGGCTTGGAGGGGAACAGACATGGTGCCATGTTCCCATACATTTGTTGCTTTGTCCTTCGCGATGGAAGTCGTCATTTGTTTGGAAATGAAGATTGCCTGAAGATCTTTAGAGAATGTAATCCTTTTTGTAATTGATACGCATTACTGCTACTGTGCCTTTCAAGCAGAGGAAGGGGGTACCTGTGTTTGGGTTCCCGAAACATTCGTTCTGTTTTCGTCTCGCACCTGGTGCCAGACCTGCAGAGTTATCCAGCAATTTCACTTTTCGGTTTGACGAATGCTTGTTGAATGTGGTAAAAACAATTATTGCAGATGCTGAAAACCAGATTCTGGAGAAGAGTCGTGCTGGAAAAGCACAGCAGTTCAGGCAGCATCCGAGGAGCAGGAAAATGATCTGGATGAAGGGACTGGGTGCATTCAAGCGAAGTTTGCCGATGATACAAAGTTAGGTGGACAGGCAGGTAGTACTGAGGAAGTGGGGAGGCAGCAGAAGGATCAGGACAGTTTGGAGGAGTGGTCCAGGAAATGGCTGATGGAATTCAATGTGAGCAAATGCGAGGTCTTGCACTTTGGAAAAAAAGAATAGAAACATGGATTACTTTCTAAACGGTGAGAAAATTCGTAAAGCCAAAGTACAGAGGAATCTGGGAGTGCTAGTTGAGGATTCTCTAAAGGTAAACATGCAGGTTGAGTCCGTGATTAAGAAAGCGAATGCAATGTTGTCAATTATCTCAAGAGGGTTGGAATATAAAAGTACTGATGTGCTACTGACACTTTATAAAGCTCTGCTAGGCCCCATTTGGAGTACTGTGTCCAGTTTCGGTCCCCACACCTCAGGAAGGACATACTGGCACTGGAGCGTGTCCAGCAGAGATTCACACGGATGATCCCTGGAAAGGTACGTCTAACATACGAGGAACGGCTGAGGATCCTGGGATTGTATTCATTGGAGTTTAGAATTTTAAGGGGAGATCTAATAGAAACTTACAAGATAATACATGGCTTGGAGAGGGTGGACGCTAGGAAATTGTTTCCATTAGGCGAGGAGACTAGGACACGTGGACACAGCCTTAGAATTAGAGGGGGTAAATTCAGAACAGAAATGCGGAGACATTTCTTTAGCCAGAGAGTGGTGGGCCTGTGGAATTCATTGCCACAGAGTGCAGTGGAGGCTGGGACGCTCAAGGTCTTCAAGGCAGAAATTGATAAATTCTTGATGTCACAAGGAATTTAGGGCTACGGGGAGAATGCGGGTAAGTGGAGTTGAAATGCCCATCAGCCATGATTGAATGGCGGAGTGGACTCGATGGGCCGAATGGCCTTACTTCCGCTCCTATGTCTTATGGTCTTAAAATCGACGTTTCAGGCAAAAGCTCTTCATCAGTAATACAGGTGGAGTGCCTGAATGATGGCGAGATAAATGAGAGGAGGGTTAAATGTGGTGTCAGCCAGTCGAACTGATATACCTGTGATTATGTTGACTCTCTGGAGTATTGTTGGAGTTGCACTCATTCAAATCTTTAGAGAGTATTTCATTACTTTCCGGACTTGTGCCTTATCGATGGTAGAACGGCATTAGGAAGTGATTCGGGAGGTGAGTTAATCGCTGCAAGATTCCCTTATAGTGACTCTACTGATTTGGTGACTCCAGTTCAATTTCTGGTCAATGGTAATCTCCCAGGTTTTAATCTGGAGGGAATTCAAGGTTGGTAATGCCATTGAATATCAAGGGGCTATGGTTAGTTTCACTCTCAATGGAAAACCCCAAGATGTTGTCGGGTGGGCAGCATTCTGTGACAGTGACATCATTGAACTTCAAAGGACAATGATTAGCTTCACTTTCAATGGTGATCATCAGCATGTTAATCGTCAGGGAATTCGATAATTCGATGATGGTAATCCCATTGAATGACATGAGGCAATAAGGCGATTTGCTCTCAATGGTAATCCCAGGATGTGGATAGATGGGTTGAGGGGGGTGGGCGAAATCATGGATGGTAACGCCATTGGCTATCAAAAGGTAGTGATTCTTCAGTGTCTTATTAAGATGGCCATTGCCTGGTAATTGTCTGACACCACGGTTCCCTGCCAGTTTTCAGCACAGAGTACTCGTGTAACAGTCATTGTCGGTTTGTTAAATATTTACCCTCGAAACTAAATTGTCCTGCTGTCAGTCACGATTCTGTATGACACCCTCCAGTAAAGTTCAAAAGGGTGAGCTGGTGCTGAGTATGCACCAATCACTAATTGTCTGTTTACGGGAACAATGCATCAGCGGTGGATATTGACGGTTCATTCGCTCTTGATAAGATACTGTGTTCAATATCATAGGTTCAAAGAATCACAGAGTCATAGAGATGTACAGCATGGAACAAACCCTTCGGTACAGATCTTCCTCTGGCAGCACATTCCAAACATGCACCAACTCCATGTGAAAAAGGTCCCTGTTAAATGTTATTACTCTCACGTTAAATAAATGCCCACTTGTTTGGACTCCCAATCCTGGAGAAAAGGCATGTCTATTCACCCTATCCGTGTCTCTGATGAATTTACAAAAGTTTTTACGTTCATCCCTCAGCTCCTGACTCTCTAGGCAAAATAGCCCGAGCCGTTTTAACCTCGCGCTCTACCTCAAATACTCCAATCCTCGTAACATCCTTGTAAATCTTTTGTGAACCCTTTAAAATTCATAACATTCCTCCGATAATAAGCAGAACGGAATTGCACACTATCTTCCAAAAGTGGCCGAGACAATGGCTTGCTCAACCATAACATTGACCTCCCAACTGCTATACTTTATGATGCGATGCAGGAATTCCAAACTCAGCCCTTACTATCCTATCTATCTGAAATTGCACTCCCAAGGTTCAATCTATTAATTGTTGTGAAACGTTACGTGTCCGCATGGCAAGTAAAAACATACATGCGCGTACATATTCTCACACAGACATACGTGTACGCTCACACACAAAGCCCACAATGAGTACAGAGTGGAAACAAGAGAGCAAATTGGAGATGGAGGCGAAGGAAGAGGAGAGAAAACTGGAGAAATCAAGGAATACAGTGAATACAGAAGGAGAGATATTATATATTTGGTGAGAAGAGGGGATAGAGGAAATTGAGAAATGTGATGGAGAACAGGAATGGTCAGAAATAGAGAGGAACAGTATCGAGAGTGAGAGGGTGAGGAAAATGACGAAAACTGGATGATGAGAGAAAAAGTCAGAGAGAAAAAGAGACAACCGTGAAAAGGGAAGGAGAACAGAATACCTGTTGTCTAAGGCAGGCCAAGGGCATCCCAGAATTCTGAGCAACAAAACTATTTACAAATCACTTTGACTGCTCATGGCAAACAATTTGTACACGGAGAGCTCACACAAACATCCGAATTGTAGTAAGTGCTCATTTTACTACTGACGGGGTAACTACTGGTGCCAAGGTGACAGTGAGAGATCTGTGACTGCATCACGAGGCATGGGCCAATCCGTAACAAACATTAAATTGTGTGGGTAGCTGTTAAATTTTGTCACATGGTGAGCTGAAAGCTTCGCAGCAATGCAGAATGATTCTGATTACGGTCGATGAAAGCAACAAAGTGGACTGTTCTATTCATATGACCACGGTTGGAGCCCAATCCGCAGAGGCCCTGTGGGACAATACATTATAGTACATAGACCATAGAACATAGAACACAGTACAGCACAGAACAGGCCCTTCAGCCCACGATTTTGTGCCGACACATTGATCCTCATGTATGTACCCTCAAATTTCTGTGACCATATGCATGTCCAGCAGTCTCTTAAATGTCCCCAATGACCTTGCTTCCACAAGTGCTGCTGGCAACGCATTCCATGCTCTCACAACTCTCTGTGTAAAGAACTCGCCTCTGACATCCCCTCTATACTTTCCTCCAAACAACTTAAAACTATGACCCCTCGTGTTAGCCATTTCTGCCCTGGGAAATAGTCTCTGGCTATAGAACATAGAACGTAGAACATAGAACAATATAGCATAGAACAGGCCCTTCGGCACACGATGTTGTGCCGAACATTTGTCCGAGCTTAAGCACCCATCCATGTACCTATCCAATTGCCGCTTAAAGGTCGCCAATGATTCTGACTCTGCCACTCCCAAAGGCAGCGCATTCCATGCCCCCACCACTCTCTGGGTAAAGAACATACCCCTGACATCCCCGATGCTTCCAACCTTCACCTTAAATTTATGTCCCCTTGTAACACTCTATTGTACCCGGGGAAAAGGTTTCTGACTGTCTATTCTATCTATTCCTCTGATCATCTTATAAACCTCTATCAAGTCACCCCTCATCCTTCGCCGTTCCAATGAGAAAAGGCCTAGCACTCAACCTATCCTCGTACGACCTATTCTCCATTCCAGGCAACATCCTGGTAAATCTTCTCTGCACCATCTCCAAAGCTTCCACATCTTCCTAAAGTGAAGCGACCAGAACCGCACACAGTTCTCCAAATGTGGCCTAACCAAGGTCTTGTACAGCTGCACCATCACTTCACGACTCTTGAATTCAATCCCTCTGCTAATGAACGCTAATTCACCATGGACCTTCTTACAAGCTCTATCCACCTGAGTGGCAATTTTCAAAGATAAACTATCGACTCTATCTATGCCTCTCATTATCTTGTATACCTCAATTCGGTCCCCCTCCTCCTCCTTTTCTCCAATAAAAAAGTCCGAGCTCAGTCAACCTCTCTTCATAAGATAAACCCTCCAGTCCAGGCAGCATTCTGGAAAAACCTCCTCTGAACCCTCTCCAAAGCATCCACATCTTTTCTATAATAGGTCGACCAGGACTGGACTCAGTATTCCAAGTGCGGTCTAACCAAGGTTTTATACAGCTCTCGACTCTTAAACTCAATCCCCCTGTTAATGAAAGCCAAAACACCACATGCTTTCTTAACAACCCTGTCCACTTGGGTGGCCATTTTAAGGGATCTATGTACCTGCACACCAAGATCCCTCTTTTCCTCCACACTGCCAAGAATCCTATCCTTAATCCTGAACTCAGCTTTCAAAATCGACCTTCCAAAATGCATCACCTCGCATTTATCCAGGTTGAACTCCATCTGCCTACTCTCAGCCCATCTCTGCATCCTTTAAATGTCTCGCTGCAGCCTACAACAGCCTTCTATACTGTCAATGACACCTCCAATCATTGTGTCGTCTGTAAACTTGCTGACCCATTCTTCAATCCCCTCATCCACGTCATTAATAAAAAATACAAACAGTAGAGGCCCAAGGACAGAGCCCTGTGGAACACCAATCACCACTGACTTCCAGGCAGAATATTTTAGTTCTACTACCAATTCTGTATCGAAACAGCTAAGTTCCCCTGTATCCCATTCCTCCTGACCTTCTGAATGAGCTTACCACGGGAAACCTTATCAAATGCCTTGCTAAAGTCCATATACACCACATCCACAGGTCGACCCTCATCAACTTTTCTAGTCACATCCTCAAAGAACGCTTTCAGCTTTGTGAGGCATGACTGCCCCTCACAAAGCCGTGTTGACTGTATTTAATCAAGCCATGCTCTTCCAGGTGGTCATAAATCCTATCCGTCAGAATCCTTTCTAACACCTTGCAGACGACAGACGTGAGACTTACTGGTCTGTATATACCGGGGATTTCCCTATTTCCTTTCTTGAAGAGAGTAATTACATTTGCCTCTCTCCAATCCTCAGGTACGACTCCAGTCGAGAGCGAGGATGCAAACATCTTCGCAAGTGGAGAAACAATTGCATTTCTCGTTTCCCAAAGCTGCCGAGGACAAATCTGGTCCGGGCCTGGCGACTTGTCAGTCTTAATGTTTGACCAATTTTTCAGCACATCAGCTTCCTCTATCTCTATCCATGCCAGCATGCACACCTACTCTTCAAACGTTTCATGCACAACAAAGTTCGTTTCTTTCGTAACGACAGAAGCAAAAACACTAATTTAGGGCTCCCCGACCTCCTCGGACTCCACACACAAGTTCCCAATGCTATCCCTGATCGGCCCTATTCTTTCTTTGACCATTCTCTTATCCCTCACATAAGTGTAAAATGCCTTTGTGTTCTCCGTAATCCGTTCTGCCAAGCCTTTCTCGTGCCCCTCTTGGCTCTCCTCAGACCATTTTTGAGCTCATTCCTCGCCTTCCAGTAATCCTCTAGAGCTAAGCTTGACCCCAGCTTCCTCCACCTTATGTAAGCTACCTCCTTCCTCCTTCCTTTTGATGAGACACTCCACCGCTCTCGTCATCCAAGATTCTTTTATCTTACCCCTTCTTGCCTGTCTCAGAGGGACATATTTATTCATCACTCGCGACAACTGTTCCTTAAACAGTCTGCACATGTCTATAGTGCCTTTACCATGGGACAACCATACTTCCTAACTCATGTCTAATCGCTAACTCATAGTTTCCTCTTCCCCAATTAAATATCCTCCCATTTTGCCTAATCCTCTCGTTCTCCATAGCTATTTGGAATGTGAGCCAGTTGTGGTCATTATCAGCAAAATGCTCTCCTACCACAAGATCTGATACCTGCCCCGGCTCTTTTCCGAGCACCGAGTCTAGAATGGCCTCTCCCCTCGTCGGCCTGTCAACGTACCGAGTTAGGAAACCCTCCTCAACACACCTTACAAAAACAGCAGCATTCAAATCTTCTGCTCGAAGGAGGTTCCAATCAATATTGGGAAAGTTAAAGAGACCCATTACAACAACCGTATTACGTCCACACTTTTCCAAAATCTGCCGACCTATGCTTTCTTCAATCTCCCTGCTGCTATTGGGGGGCCTGTAGTAAACCCCTAACGAGGTGACTGCTGCCTTGGTGTTCCTAATTGCCACCCATACTCACTCGGTAGGCAGATCTTCCTCGACAATGGAAGCTTCTGTAGCTGTGATACCCTCTCTGCTTAGTAGTGCTACATCCCCTCCTCTTTCCCCCCCCTCCCTATTCTTTTTAAATGCTCTAAGCCCTTGAACTTCCAGCAACCATTCCTGCCCCTGAGAAACCCATGTCTGTGTTATGGCCACAGCATTATAGCACCAGGTACTGATCCATGCTCTAAGTTCGTCACTTTTATTTCTGATATTCCTTGCGTTAAAACAAACACACTTTAACTGATTCGTTGGTTCCTTTCCAGGAAAATCCTTCCCACTAGCTGGTTTACCTCTTGTTATTGCCTCAACTGCATCAACTCTCACCTCCGGTTTACAGCTCAGGTTCCCAAACCCCTGCCATAGTTGTATAAAACCTCTCGGACTATTCGATCAAACCTTCCACCCAGGACATTGGTCCCTTTCCAGTTCAGATGCAAACCGTCCTTCTTGTACAGGTCCCACCTTCCCCAGAAGGTATCCCAATTATCTACATATCTGAAGCCCTCCCTAATACGCCAGCTACGCAGCCACGTGTTAGGCTGCGCCCGCTCCCTGTTCCTTGCCTTGTTATCTCCTGGCACTGGTAGCAAATTAGAGAACACTACTCTGTTCGTCTTCCTTTGCAGCTTCCATCCTAACACCCTGAAATCACTTTTTATATTCTCAATCCTTTTTTTCTGGCTCTATCATTAGTGCCACTATGTAACACGATTTCTGGCTGTTCGGTCTCACCTTTTAGAACCTTATACACCCAATCGGAGACGTCCCGGACCCTAGCACCAGGGAGGCAACATACCTTCCGGGAATCCCGATCCTGACCACAAAATCTCCTGTCGATTCTCTTAACTATCGAGTCCCCTACAACGAATACTTTTCTATTCTTCACCCTGACATTCTTTGCCACAGTGTCAGGCTCAGAGCCAGAGAACTGACTACTATGACTTTCCTCTAGTAGGTCACCCCCCCCCCCAGCAGCATCCAAAACGGTATACTTATTGCTGAGGGGAATGTCCACAGGGGATCTCTGCACTGTCTGTCTGTCCCCTTTCCTCCCACTAACTATAGCCCATCTATAATTGTCCTGAGCCTTGAGACTGACCAACTCCGGGTAACTCCTCTCAATTACGCCCTCAGATCCGTAGTTCATCCAGCTCCAGCTCAAATTCCCTCACACGGTTTTCAAGGAGCTAGAGTTGGGTGCATTTCCCGCAGATGTAGCCAGCGGAGACGGTTGCCATGTCTCCCACCTGCCACATTATAGAATCATCTGAAATCTCACATAAAGGGTTCATCCGAGGAGCACAGTGTAAGGTGGGGGAAACAATGCTTTTCATCCTTGCAACCTTGATGCCGCTGGAAATTTTTGTTTCCAACAAAATACATCATATTTTTCTTTTACCGGATACATCTCTGAGTGAAGTGTCTGCTAAAATAATGATTGGCGCGGGGATGTCCATTCAGCCTGTCTAACGTCTACTGACATGTAAGTGAAACATGGTGGAGCAGTGTCGTCGTACCATCAGCAAATCGTAGTCCCAGGATTTGTAAAAAAAACATCCATTCCAGACGGAAAACTATCAGTCAGAGAGTTAAGTATTTTCAAAAGATGATTTACACAATTATTTTCAATAGAGTAGCAAAAACGATCTATCCTTAGTCCCCTTGTATCTCCATCCAACATGTAGCATTTGGGGGATGATTTCCATCAATTCTACACCACGGATACAACTGCGTGTGTCTGTGTGTGTGTGTGTGTGTTTGTGTGTGAGTGTGTGTGTGTGTGTGTGCATACGTGTGGGTGGATGTGCGTTTGTTGGGTTGTATGTGTGAGTGTGGGATGGTGTGGGTTTAATAGGTGTATGACAATGACTGTGTGTTCTGTACGTGTGGAGTGTGCGGGGGCGTGGTGTGTGTGTGTGGGTGAATGCGTGTCAGTTTGAGTGAGCGTGTGTGGGTATGTGTGTGGGTATGTATGGGTGTTTAGTGTGTACGTGTGTGTGGAGTGTGTGGTGTTGTGGTGCGTGTGGGTGCGTGTCCGTGAATGGCTGTGGATACATTTGAGTGCATGTGCGTTGGTGTGTGTGGGCGTGTGTGTGTGAGTGTCTGTGCGGTGTGATTGTCTGTGCATGTGCGTGTGTGTGTGTGTTTGTGTCTGTGCATGTGGGTGTGTTTGAAAGTGTGTGAATGTGTGTGTGAGTCTGTGTGCGGGTGTCGATGTTTGAGGGGACATGTGTGTGGGTTTCGGTGTGAGCATATGTGGGTGCGTGTGTGAGTTTGTGTTTGTGAGTGCGTGTATGTGTTGGTGTGTCTGCGTGTGTGTGAGTGGATATGCGTGTGTATGTGGGTACTGGTGTGTGTTTGTGCGAGTTTGTGTTAGAGCGCGTGTGTGTGTATGTATGGGTGGGTGTGTGTAGATGTGGGTGGATGTGTGAGGGTGTGTCGTTGCATGTATGTGGATATGTGTCTATGTATAGGGTGAATGTGTGTGTGTGTGTGCGTGTGTGTGTGGTGTTTGTATCTCTGTTTCAGCTTGTGTGCTCATATCCAATCCTTCCCCACCTTTGAGCATTCAGAATGGATCAATAAGACACCGAGAAAGAGGAAGAGATCGATTGACAGGCACTATCCTCAATATTTATTGCCAGTATGACAGATAGCAGGGTAATAAGGCTGTAGGAGTCTTGAGTACCAAGCTAAGCTGTGTAAAAATGGAATGCTTGGGAGCTGGGAGTGCCATCTCCACGATACCACCATATCCATGCCATTGAACTTTCACACATGGAAGATGGAGCGTCTGGGTCATCAGCAGATCCAACATCACCAACTCCTTCGCCCGGCATCAATGGGTGCCCCGGTAGCAGTTGGCTCTGATCTTCAGCTCGTCTCCTCGGCAGGTCTGCTCTCGGCACAGCCCTCTCAACACTTCACATGTGGCTCTAGTCTCTGCGAACGAAACCAGCGAGGCCGAGGATTAACCAGGATTCTTCTCAACCCACTCGCACACCACGTCAGAATTACTGATGGTGAAACCTGAACAGCCGGAAGTGGGAGCCAATACGGTCATGGGGATCGTAAGACTTTCGTCTCTGCAAACACACACCTATGAAAAGTTTTTGACTCTGCATCTTTTTTCTCGGTTCGGACAGAGTGTGGATGTGAGGCATTTGGAGTCTACCACTACGTCCAGAAAATAAACCTCGAAACCTGCTCCACAGAGCGCCTGACAAACCTGTGTCTCCGACTGGCTCTGTTGTAAATCTCCAACGCGGATATCGAATTCAATGATTGCTATCTATTCACACAGGCTGTGCCTGAACGGTAGGATGTGCCAGCATATGTGGGTGGATGCTAGAGTGTCACAGTGACTTGTGCTGATGCGCAGGAGAAAGAGTTTTTATTTTGTAGTTTTAAAGGCATCAAGGGTGTGGGTTGCAAGTGGGAAATTGACGTTGAGTGAGATGATCACCTTTCAGCATATTGAGGTACGGAATCGGCCGACTCCTGCACTCAGGTGATATGTTTCTGGTTGTGTGTGTGTGTGCGTGTGTGTGTTTCTCTCTGGCTGTGTGTCGATTTGTTTGTTTCTCTGGTCCACAAAGCCTCAGTGCCAAGCTAGGAAAAGGCAGTATCAGAGAGCGGACTGACAGGGAATGGAGGGGGGTGCCTGGGGCCAGCGGGGCTGTGTGAAATCAGCTAAAGCCAGCAGTCTCCTTTCAATCCGAGAGCCAGACTTTCGATAACCTCCCACCCACATGCTCCCACGCGGTAGCGACTCACCTTGGTCGATGAATTTCCTCCGTGGCAAAAGACCGGCCCGAGACAGAAACAGGGCCAGGAGTTCAAGCAGGAGGAATAGGATACTCCCTTCATCCTGTGGTCGGCTCCTCTGAGCCTGGAGAGGGCAGAGCGAATATGACACTGTTTACAAACCTACTTCTCTGGCAATGGTCTCTAACAGTCCCATGTCAAGTGGCAAGCGAGAGCCGGGGCCTTCCAACCTGGTAACAGAAAGATAGTAGGAACAATCGGACTGTCAATATCGGCAAAGGCTCCCAACGTCTCTCTCTGTCTCTCATTTTGTTTCTGTCTTGACCTCATACTGTCAATCGTGTTTCTATTTCACTCTCACTATGTCATTCTTATGTCTCTCACTCTCTGACTTTCTCTCACCTTCTGAGTCCCTCGTTTATTGCTCACTGCCTCTGGCTGATCCTCTCTTTTTCTTTCTTCCTGTGCTTGTACCTCTGTCTTGCTGTCTCACACCTTCCCATCTTTCTCACTCTGTCATTCTATCTTGCTCTGTTTGTATGTCCCTGTCTTTCTGACTTTCGCTCGCTCATTTCTCTCATAATTTCTCTTTTCTCTCATATATTGCTGAATCTTTGTCGTTCACAGTCTCTCTGTCACTCTTGCTGTCACTCCGTTAACATCTTTGCTTCGTTCTATGTGTATTTCTCATTCTCTCATCTCTTTCACTGTTGCCTCTCACAGTTACTCACACTGACTCAATCACTTTATCTCAACTCAGTCTCACTTACTATGTAACAATCTTAGTCGCTCCCTTTTCACTTACCACTTCTCACTCTCTCTACGTTCCTTTTATCTTTAACTTTCTGTGTCTGTCATTCTTCCCGTAGTTTCTTACTCTCTCAAACGTTCTGTCTTTCTGTCTCTGTCAGTCGTGCTCTTTGTTTCGCTGTCTGGCTCTCTGCAATTCTCTCATTCTCTCTCTTTCCTCTCTTTGATGTTCACACACACTGTCTCTTGCTCTCGATCTCTCTCGCTGTCTCTGTCTGTCTCTCACTTTTTCACTGTTGCTGTCTGGTTTCTTTGTCGACAGCCTTCACACCGATTTGCACTTCTGATTCTGGATTCTGCTCTCACTGATTTTTTCCAGTAGATTTTCCTATGAAACATTTTCCTTGCTCATGCGTCAGAGACAGAGAGAGGGGGAGTGTGTGATAGAGACAGAGAGGGAGAGGGGGAGTGTGTGATAGAGACAGAGAGAGAGAGGGGGAGTGTGATAGAGACAGAGAGACAGACGGAGTGTGGTATGGACAGAGACAGAGACAGGGGCGAGTGTGTGATAGAGACAGAGAGAGAGGGGGAGAGTGTGTGATAGAGACAGAGAGTGAGGGAAGGCTTCACCTTCTTTACTCCGAAGTGCACGGTCCGTGTTTGAGGGTTCGTCTTGGGTGGTGCTGCTCAGTGCCGAGATATTGTGAGAAGCGATTCTGGACATAGTTCGTCCTAATTCCCTGGAGCTGACGTATTCTGAATCGAACAGCCCTACAACAAGATGTTTAGAGTGTCCTCCTTCCTTGGAAGGAACTCAGCAGGCTGAATCCGTGATCATTTTAAATCATTAACATGTGCACTCACCCTTCGATACAACCTGAGCTTGCTCCACCTCACTGCATCGCATTTCAGAGACTCTGTCGAAATTTCACCACCTTCTTCACTGAGTCAAACTGTTAATCATTTACCCCAAACCCACAGTGCGTCAGAGAAATTACTATTCCAAAGTTTCTGTGCAGAATCTCTATGGTGGAGAAGCAGAATACTGAATAGCGTGGACTGAGTGAATGTTGGGAAGATGTTTTCATTGGTAGGAGAGAAGAAGGTCCAAGGGCAGACCCTTAGTGAATGGTAGATCGGACTCGATGGGCTGAATGGCATAACGTCTGCTCCTATGTCTTTTGGCCATTTGGTCGATCGAGTCCACAGGATACTAAGCAGCATTCTGGCCTGTATTTTTGCAGAGTTAATCCACCCAGCCTGCACATCCTTGTCACATTGCGGAGACACTTCCCATGGCCAGTCCACCTGAGCCTGCACATCTTTGAACTGTGTGAGGGAACAGCAGCAGCCGGAGGAAACCCATGCTGACACAGGGAGAATCTGCAAGTTCGAATCTGACAGTCACCCGTATGCCTGGCTCAGCGAGTCAGCAGTGTTAACCACTGAGTGAAATTGCTACACACATTCCTGGTAGACAGAGATCCAGATAATATTTCCCACGACAGGAGCAGAAGTAAGACTTTCAGGACATCACATTCTGTTTCGACATTTAATGGGACCACACCTTATCTGACTAACCACTGCTGCACCTTCCCTGTCTTCCCCCATTAACCCCCAATTCCCTCACTGTTTAAGAATCCCTCTCTCTTTGTCAGTCTTCAATATTTTGAATAACCCAGCATCATCAGCCCTCTGTGGTAAACAACTAAATTATTTCACCCACCTCCCAGAGCACGGTCACTCCAATAGTGTGGAGCTCTCACAGCACTGACCATCTGATAGTACCAACACCCTCAGTGCTGACCATCTGACAGTGCCTATTCACTCAGCACTAACCCTCCAACAGTGCCCACTGCCTCAGCACTGAACTTCTGACAGTGCCGAGTAGCTCAGCACTCACCTTCCGACCCTCAGTAGTGAAACTCCAACAGTGAGGATTTCAGTCAGCAATGACTCTCTCACAATATGACACACCCTCAACCTTGATCCTCCAACAGTGCAGCACTCCCAGAGAACTGACCCTCTGAAGTGCTGCACTCCCTCAGTACTGACACTCCAACACTGCAGCGTTCACTCAGCATTGACCCTCCGACACTGTGGCGCTCCCTCAGAACTGACTGCCAAATAGTGCTGAGTACCCTCAGCACTGACCCTCCAACAGTGCAGCGCTCCCTCAGCACTGACTTTCTGACAGTGCAATGCTCCTTCAGTGCTGGCCCTCCAACAGTGCAATGTCCCCTCAAAGCTGACCCGCCGATATTTCCACTACCTCAGCACTGAGTCGCTGACTATGCCCAATCATTCACTGCTGACCTTCTGGCATTGCCCACTCCCGCCTAGCAGTACGGGACTTCCTCAGCTCTCCATCCGACAGTGCAAATCTCGCTCAGCATTGACCCTCTGATAGTGTGTCACTCCCTCAGATCAGACAGTCCGACAGTGTGACATTTTCTCAGCGCTGGGACTCGAACAGTGTAGCACTCCCGCAGCTCTGACACTCCAACAGTGCAGCACTTCCACAGTGCTGAACCTCTCACAGTGCGCCACTCGCTCAGCACTGACCCTATGACAGTACAGAGCTGCCTCAGCACTGACCCTTCAACATTGCGGCACGCCCTCAGCAGTTACCGTCCGTCTATGAGCCCTGTAAGCACTGGGCCTCGGACAATGCAGAGTTCCTGCAACACTGTCCCACCAACCGTGGGACACTTTCTCAGCACTGACCCTCTGACAGTATCAAACTATTTCAGCGTGGTCCTCCTCCAGTGCGGCGCTCCCTCAGCACTGACCGTACTGGAGTACCCACTGCCTCAGCGCTGACATTCCAACAGTATAGCAATTCTATAGCACTGATCCAGAGACAGTGCGTTCTCCCTCAGCACTGACCGTCTACCAGTACGGCACTTCCTCAGCACTCCATCCGACAGTGCAAATCTCCCTCAGCACTGACCCTCTGACAGTGTGGCACTCCTTCAGCTCAGACATTCCGACAGTGTGACACTTCCTCATCGCTGACACTCGAACGGTGCAGCATTCCCTCAACTCTGACACTCCACAATTGCGGCACTTCCTCAGTGCTGAACCACCCACAGTGCGGCACTCGCTCCACACTGGCCCTATGACAGTGTAGAGCTGCCTCAGCACTGACACTTCAACAGTGCGACACGCCCTCAGCACTGACCGTCCGACTGCGAGCCCTGTGAGAACTGGGCCTCCGGCAACGCGGAGTTCCTTCAGCAATGTCCCACTAACCATGGGACACCTTCTCAGCACTGACCCTCTGACAGTGTCAAACTCGTTCAGCGTGGTCCTCCTCCAGTGCGGCGCTCCCTCAACACTGACGTCCTAATGTACCCACTACCTCAGGGCTGACATTCCAACAGTGCAGCAATTCTTCAGCACTGATCCTCCGATAGTTGGGCATTCCTTCATCAGCGACCTTCCAACAGTGCCCACTGACACAGCGCTGAACCAGAAACCATGTGGCAATTGCTCATTACTGACCCTACGATGGTTTGACCTTCCCTCAACGCTGTCACTCTGAAAGTGTGGACACCCTCAGCCCACTGATAGTGCCCACACTCTCAGCGCTCCCAAAATCTCACATTGCCGCAGCACTGACACTCCAACTGTGCGGAGGTCTTCGACAGTATGGCACTCCCACAGCACTGACCCTACAACAATGGGACACTCCCGCCAACAGAGCAGTGCAACCTCAACACTAAATCAATGACAAAGCCGTGCTAGCCATTCATTGACTCGCTGACAGTGGCACACATCTTCAGGACTGATCATCCAACAGTGCGACACACCCTCAGCGCTGGCCCTCTAACAAAGCCGAGGTCCCTCAGCCTGACCCTGTGTCAGTGCAGCAAACCCTCAGCACTCAGCCTTGGAAAGCCTTACGTTTCCTCAGCACTGACCTTCCAAGAGTGCAGGGCTCGATCAGCATTGATCCTCCCAAGTGCGCGCTCCCAGAGCATTGATACTCGACACTGTTGTGCTACCTCAGCACTGACCATCCGACCATGCGCAACTCGATCAGCACTGACCCTCTGATAGTGGGAGCTCTCTCAGCACTGACCCTCTGACAGTGCAAAACCCCCTCAGCACTGACCATCCGACAGTGCAAAACCCCCTCAGCACTGACCATCCAACAGTGCGACGTTCCCTTGTATCTGAACCTCCAACAGTGTGGTGCTCCCATAACGCTGACGCGACAATGGTGCACCGTCCCTCAGCACTTCCCATCCAACAGGGCGCCGCTATCTCAACAGTGACAATCGAACAGTTCCCCATTACATCACCGCTGCCCCACTGACAGTGGGACACTGCCTCTGCTCTGACTCACTGACAACGCGGAGCTCCCTGAGCACTAACCCTCCAATAGTGCCCCATTTTCTTGTCACTGACCCTGCGACAATGATGCGGAGCTCCATCATTGCTGACCCTCCGACAGTGTAGCATTTTATCAGCACTGACACTCCATCAGTTAATAGCTCCTTCACCACTGACACACCAATGGTGTTGCGCTTCCTCAGGACTGATCTTCTGACAGCGCGGCGCTGCCTCAGCACTGACCCACCAACAATGCAGCACTCCCTCTGCATTGATCTTCCGACAGCGCGGCACATACTCAGCCCTGATCAAGTAAAGGTGCTGCGCTTCCTCAGCACTGATCCTCTGACAGCGCGAGGCTCCCTGAGCGCTGACCAACCAACAGTGCATCATTTCCTCAGCACTGGTCTTCCAACAGTGCCCACTCCCACAACATTGATCCGGCGGCAGAGCAGCGCACCCTCAGCACTGACCAGCTGATAGTGGGACTCTGCCTCAACACTGACCGTCTGATAGTGGGACTCTGCCTCAGCATTGATCGTCTGGCAATGCAGAGCTCCATCGGCACTTCCTCTTCTAGTGCGGGACCTCATCAGCAATGACGATCAGCACTGATCCTCCAACATTACCAACTCCTTCAGCAATGATCCTATCACAGTGCTGCACTCTCACAGCACTGTCCTGTCCTTCCCCAGCATTGACCATACAATGGTGCGGTGCTCGCACAGCACTGAATCTCTGACGATGTGGAGATCCTTCAGCACTAACATTCCAATAGTATAGAGTTCCCTCAGCACTGTCTCTTCGGCATTGTGGAACTCACTGAGTCCTTACCCTCTGACAGTGAGACATTTCCTCAACACTGACCATCCAACAGTGTGACACCCCCTCAGCACTGACTTCCGAGAGTGAGGCACTTCCTCAGTACTGACCGTCTGAAAGTTCTCACTTCCTCTGTGCTAAACGGCCGAAAGAGCCCACAACCATACCTATGACTGCTCAAATGTGCCCACTCACACAACACTGACCATACAACAGTGCTGCTCTTCCTCAGCAATGACGCTGCGACAGTGTGGAGAGCGCACTGCACTGACCGACCAACAGTTCCCGCCTTCCTCAGCACTGACCCTAGGACAGTGCCACTGTCCCTCAACCCTGGCAGTCAGAAAATGAAGAGCTTGCTCGCTACTGCGATTTCTACAGTGTAACACTCCCTCAGCACTGACCCTCGAACGGTGCGGCAATCATTCAGGACTGATCCACTGGCAGTGCGGCACTTCCTATGCACTTAGCCACTGACAGTGCGCCACACTCTCTGCACTAACCCACCATCAGTGCAGCGCCCGCTCAGCTCTCTTCTTCTGGCATTGTAGCACGCCATCAGCACTGACCCTCTGTGAGTGCCACAGTTCCACAGCACTGAGCCTCCAACAACTTGAAGCTCCATCAGCACGGAACCTCCGACAGAACTGCAGTCCCTCAGCACTGACGCTCCAACTGTAGGATACTCCTTCAGTGATCACCCTCCGACAATGCTGATTCCGTCACCGCTGCTACACTGACAGTGTGGACCTACAACGGCACTGATCTTCAGACTATGCAGCACTCCTTCAACACTGATTTTGCCACAGTGCGGCACTCCCTCAGCAATTACCCTCCATCAGAGAGGTATTCCCTCAGGCTGACCATTTAAAAGTGCCACACCCACTCAGAACTGACCATCCAACAGTACGGCGCTCCCTCAGCACTGACCTTCAGACCTTGCGGCGCTCCCTTAGCACAGATGGTCAACAGGGTGGCATCCACTTCGGGCTGTCGCTTTGAGAATGACACACTCCCTCAGCATGAACCCTCTCAAAGCGTCTACTCCCTGAACAGTGATAGTCCGACAGTGCAGAGAACCCTCAGCACTGAGTATCAGACCATGTGGCACTCACACAACATGTGACAATGCCGCACTGAACATCTGACAGAGCGGCAGGACTGACTTTTCGACAGCGTGGTATTCTCTCTGCTCTGAATTTCCGTCAGTGTGTCACTCCGCCATTACAAGTTCCCTCAGTACTGACCCTATGAGAGTATGGCACTCCCTCCGCACTGACCGTCTGACAGTGCGAAATACCTCCAAACTGTCCTTCTGAATGTTCATGCTCTTTCAGCACTTACCCTCCGACAGTGTGGCATTCCCCCTGCACTGACCCTCCGACAGTGCGGAGATCCCGCAGCACTGCGTTTCTAACAGTGTGGCACTCCCTTCACACTGAGTGTCCAACATTGAATCAGCCCCTCAACACTGATCCTCCGTCAGTGCGACACACACATAACACTGACCTCTGAACATGCGGCTCTCCCTCAGCACTGACCCCCCAACAGTGATGCACTCCCTCAGCACTGAAGTTCTGACAGTGCCCACTCCTTCGGCACGGACCCTCCGACAGTGCAGCACCCAGTGCGGATCTCCCTCAGTGCTGACCCTCAAGCAGTGACCACAGTGACCACTCTACCAGCGTTGACCCTCTACAGTGTGACACTACCTCAGCGCTAAGCCTCTCGCAGCGCTGTCCATCCAATACTTGCCGCTCCCTCAGCAGAGTCCCTCCATCAATGCCCACTTTCTCAGCACTGACCCTCCGACAGCGCTGTGCTCCCATAGCACTAACTCTCCGACAGTGCACTGCTCCTGCAGTACTAACCTTACAATAAGACACTCTATCTAAGCACTGACCCTCCAACAGCACACTCTGCCTCACCACTGACCTCTGACTGAGCCCACATCCTCAGCATTGACACACAGACAGTGCCGTAATGCGCAGCACTGGCCATCCGACAGAGCCTCCTTCCCCAGCATTGAGCCTCTAAGTGAGATTACTTCCTTAACACTGAGTGTCTGACAGAACCGTTTGCGTCTGCACTGACCCTCTAATACAGCCCTCTTCCGCAGCACTGTCCCTCTGACAGTCCCGACTGCCTAAGCATTGATTGTCCAACAGTGCACAGATGCCTAAACACTGATCTCTGACAGGATTGGAACATCCAGACATCGTGATGATTTTCTCCAGCCTGTGATTCCAGCTGGAGTTGAACATGCTAAGCAATGTGTGAACATGGCATTTTGTCATGTAGCGATGGGACTGTGATTGTAACTAAGTACGAGCAACAAAAAATCAATATGCATCCCCATTCTCGGTCATTCCCCTTCCACCATCCTCCACCCACGCTCCCTAAATCCTGGTCAATGTGAGCACACCCTGATCGTAGTGAGCAATGAGAGACAGACACAACCAGTGATCAATGCAGTGAATTTTATTTCCTTGTTTCAGAAAACAGTGGGTCATAATATTATCATGTCGACGTGATTGAGCTGAAACAGAATTTCAGAATGGGCAGACAGCATCAGTTGAACCTCAGTCATCCCGCGCCCGGTGACACATTTGGTTTTCCCTTCATCAGCTTTTCCAACAGCAGTACTTGTTACCGGCACATATCCCATTGAGAGTAGTCTCACTGTTGTCACACGGCCTCTGTTTACAAGTTGCACCCAAACTCATACAATCGCTGAAGAAACCTATGAAACAGAAAACGCCTTTCATCATTATCAACAGTCAGTGCTGTAAGTAGGGTGCAACCCAGAGTGGAGTGTAGTTTCACACAGGGACAGGGAAAGAAGAGCTATCCAAAGTGTTTAAAGTCTGTTCTAACCGATACTGAGAACACAACTGTGCACTGTGCTAATGTGTGGTGCAATTGAGTGATATGGAGAGCAGAATTGTGCATAATGATTTAGTGTGGTGTAACTGAGAAATACAGATCGCAGAATTGTGAACTGTTGTTTACAT
The DNA here is from genome assembly GCF_037043375.1 of Chiloscyllium plagiosum. NCBI lineage: Eukaryota > Metazoa > Chordata > Chondrichthyes > Orectolobiformes > Hemiscylliidae > Chiloscyllium > Chiloscyllium plagiosum. The sequence goes on along the minus strand of NW_028270179.1, from coordinate 19,066,616 downwards.
TTGCTGCAGTTGAGTGACATTGAGAGCAGAATTCTTCACTGCGCATTTTATGTGGTACAACTGAGAAATGTTGAAAGAAGATTTGTGTACTGTACATTAAATGTGGTGTAAGCGAGGGACAATGAGAGCATAATTGTTCATGGTGTTTTCTGTATGGTGTACCTGAGAGATATGGAGAACAGAATTGTGCACGGTTTTTATATGTGGTGTAATGGATAAATATTGAGAGCAGAATTGTGCACTGTGTTTTATGTACGGTAAAAGTGAGGGATACCGAGAGCAGAATTGTGGAGCTTGTTTAAGGATATCAGCACTGACACATAAAGTGGCGATGTACCGTTATGCCAATTGGAAACAAACTTTTCAATCGGCTGAATAAGAAGATTTAGTGTGGAGACGGGGTGACTGTTAAGTGAGATGTGATAATCCATCTGCTATTGCGACTTCTCAAAGGATGAAACTTTCTATCTAAACTATGAAATTGCATCTTCCCAACAATTCTTGTGCTGTAAGAAAGCTATTTGACTTTTTTGAAATGTCCATGTTCTTCGTGTTAATTGTATACTTGGAACCTCTTCTGAATACATCCACTGATAAGCCTCAATGATGACAGAAACAAAACAATTTGGCGCCTCTGGCCTAACAAGCTGGTTTTCAGTCTGGGACCTTATCTTTTCCTGTATGACCCACAGGCCGGGATCATTTTAATTTGTAGATCAGAGCGGTGCATATTTCTCAGAGTAGGTCAAACAATTGGAAGCAAAATTCTGAGAGAGCATACCAACTCATGTTGGAGCTGGGATGTCAAGAAATCTGCCATGGTGCCTTACGGGACCATGTGAAAGAAACTCTGGCACCGGGCATCAGGCATTGCATAAACAGTATTTTGTTTCCAGAAAAGGCTTAAAGGGAGAGAGATAGAGACCGAGAAATAGACAGCGAGAGAAAGAGAGAGAGGGAGGGAGAGATAGGAGGAGAGTGGCAGGCAGATAGAGAAGCAGAGACAGAGATAGTGACAGCAGAATGATAGGGATTGAGATAGACAGAAAGAGAGAGAGAAACTGCAGATACGCAGAGACAGAGCTAAGGATAGTGATGGAGGGAAAGAGAGATCATAAAGTGTTGTAGAGACAGAGACAGGGGTAGAGATAGAAATGAAGAGACAAATGGAGATAGAAAGACAGAGAAAGACGGAGATAGAGAGAGAAAAAAACGAGTGCGAGAGAGACAGAGTTGAAGGGGACAGTTTCAAGCAGATTTGAGGATGAAGTTTTTATTGTACTAGCCCCCTCTCAACTTAAATGCATAGCCTCTAGTATCAGACATTTCAACTCCGGGAAAAAAACATTCTACCTATGCATCTCATGGTTTTACAGACATCGACCAAGTCTGCCCTCAGCCTCCGCCGCTCGAGGGGAAACACTTGATAATGATTTAGAGGTGCCAGTGTTGGACTGGGGTGGACAAAGTTAAAAAGTGGACAACACCAGGTGATAGTCCAAACGGTTTATTTAGCAGCCTTGCTTTCGAAGCGCTACTCCTTCGTCAGTTTACATGTGGGGGTATCATAGGATTCAGAATGACTCGTATTTGATTTAAGTACTCCCAAATAAAACTGTTGGACTCTCACCTGTGGCTGTGTGATATTTAACTGCATTTTTCTGCCCTATCCTTTATAGTTCATGTCCTCTAATCCAGGCAACATTCGGGTAATCCTCTTGAGCATACTCTCCATTGCTTTCACATCTTTCAAATAATTGTGGTGATCTGCATTGAACGCAACGTTCTAGGTGTTGTTCAAACAAACTCTTATAAAGGTACAGCATGATATTCTACCTCTTGTGCTCAATTACCAGACCAATAATGGCGATGCTGCCATATTCATTCTTTGTGACATTATCTACTGGCATAGCTACTTATAGGGGGCTATTGACTTGAATCATAAGATCCCTTTGTACATCAATGCTGTTCAGGTCCCTGTACACGTCTACTTTACATTTGATCTCCCCAAATGTCCAGTGCCTCACGCTTACCGTCTTTCAGTGTGTTGAAAGATCTGAGATTGGGAGATCTGTAATCAGGGAAGGGATCATAGGTGTTGCGGAGAGTCCTGAGAATGGAATTGCGGATGATCAGTTCAGCAACGATCTTCTTCAACTGCGGAACAGAGTAGATGGGCCATACAGCCTATTTGTATTCCCTACACCTTATTATCTTAGAAAGGTAATGTTCACAGCCGCCTCTCAGTGGGTGGGGGGAAGGAGAGTGAGGAGGGAGTGAAGGATGTCTGAATGGAGATATAATTACAATGACACAGAATCTTCCGCAACACAGAAGGAGGCAGTTCGGCCAAGCTTGTACATGCCAGCTCTGCAAGTGGGCAGTTCACCCAGCGCCATTTCGTTGTTTCCTTGTCATTCCTTTCCATATTATTTCGTCCTGGAGGCTTCTGTTCGCACTCCCCAGCTCCCCATTGACAGGTCGCTCGCTCCCCAAACCCCTCAGTGAGAGCGGTTTTCGTTCCTCACTCTGCATTTCTGCATCCTTTACCAATGCTCTGAGCCCTCTAGTTGTATATAATCCTGTTTAAGAAACCGAACACACGGTGACTCAGCAAAGTGCAGGAAGGAAGCTTTTGATTGCGCTACACTTTTTCACCTTAACAGAACCGACTGAGATGCCGCAGAAACAAGCCGAAGCAGCCCTGACGCAAATAAAAGGCAGCACAGGCTGAACGGGCAGAATGGCAAACTTGTTTTCTCCCCTACACCCACATCCAGAGTTTTCTCTCCGATTTGCACTGACCTCCCAAATAAATGCCGCTTCGCAGTTCCCTGTCAGCAGTGTTGGGCTGCGCCAGCACCAAGACACAAACAATCAATATTGGAGATGTCCACATCATCAGGCTTGCTGCTCCGAGCTACAATGAGCAGGCTGGCACACTGCTGTTGTTTATATGGACTCAAAGAGTCTGCTGTGGTTAATCATCACACATGTATGAACTAATATATATTCACGCACGCGCAGACATACACACGCACAGACACATACACACACGGATACACACACATGCAGATACGCAGACACACAAACACCAAGACACACACACCCTATAACCACATGCAAACGGACACACATGGATGCACACACGCAGACACACAGACCCACAAAACACAAAGACACACTCACTCTCAACTACATACACATCGACACACACCGAGAGACACACACAAAACCCACATTCCCACACTCCTGCACACCCTCTCACACACACCAGCGACACACACTGACACCCACTCACCCGGATACACAAACACACACACCTTTCCCACACAACCCCACACATCCACATCCACAAGCAAACTCCCACACACACGCATACACGTACACATATACCTCACCTAACACACACAAACACACCCCACACACACACATACTTGCACCGCGACACACGTACCCCCCACACACATACACCCTCACACACAGACACACACCCAGACACACACTCACAAACACGCTACCCCTCACTCACGCACACACGAAAACACAGACACACACACACGCACAGTCCCATACACACACACACACACTTCCCACACGTACTCACACAAACACCACACACACCCCTCATACACATAGTACCCCGCTGTTGTTTAGATAGAATCAGTCTGCCGTGGGTAGTAATCACGCATGTGACTCAGCAGACGCTGTATCTCAGTTCCCCGACCGCCAGGATGGCCTCAACCATGATATTTGTTGTTTGTCACACTACAGGTAACTCCACAAGCACAAAATAGACCCCACACACACTCTTACAACAATCAAACACGCACACATACATACACTCACACTCACACAATCGCACACACACTCACATGGACGCCCTCCCACAGTCACACATAAATACACACACTCACCCAATCAAGCACACTCACCCAATCACACGCTTACACAGACTCTCTCCCACACAGACACTCACATATACACACATACATATGCACACACACTCCTCCCACAGACAGTGACACTTTCACACAATCACACAGTTCCTCTCCGACAAACTCACACACGCACAGGCGCTTACAGTACCCTTCCCATACTCTCATCATCACACACTAAGACAGACACTCCTCCCAAACCCTCACACACACTTACACAGACCCTTCTTCGACATACTCACTCCTATCCTCACACAAAGACACACGTCCTCACACACACACTCACAAACTTACACTCACAGTGTCAAAGACACCCACACATTCACTCTTGCGCTCACACACGCAAGCACATCCTCACACATGGACATGCACAAGCAGATACTCACACACTCAAACACCCACTCATACACACTCACATAGAACCTCCATCTATGCACTGAACTGCACACACAACACTCGCACGTACACAACAAATTCCTCAAAAGTCCCGAAACAGCGCATATAAAAAGCACTACCACCTTCAACTAGAAGTACAAGGGTTGCAGGTATTAGGAAACACCACACTTGGGAAGTTCCTCTCCATTTCAATCACCACCCTGACACCCAAGACCCACGAATGAATGAAAAGCCCTTCTATCCACACTCACACACACACTGGTACAAACCCTATTCCCACACATGCGCACACACTCACATACGCACTTTCACAGACAACCTCCCCCACATGCACGCACACACTTGCATATACTAATACTCGCTCGCACACGCACTCACATATACACATGCACACTTACCCAAAAACACCTTCTAAACATGCAGAAACTCAAATACAATAACACACTCTCCCATACAATAACACAAACTGACAGACACTCACCAACACTCAAACACGTGTGCATACTTACACAAAACATCCTCCAACACTCACGCATACATACTCGCACACACTTACGCAGACCCTCATCCACACACTCACTCACTCAGAGACATTTACACAGACTCTCTCCCACACAGACACTCACACATACACACGCACATATGCACACACACTACTCCAACAAACAATGTCACTCACACACAATAACACAGATCCTGTCAGACAAACTCACACACACATAGGCGCTTACACAACCATTCCCAGACTGTCACCATCATGCACTAAGACAGAATCTCTCCCGCACTCACACACTGACGCTTACACGGACATTCTCCAACACTTCCACACTCATATACACTGACACAGACCCACTCCGACACTCTCACGCTCACGCTTACACTGATTTTTTCCCACACTCCCACACTCATACACACTTACACAGACTCTCTCCCACACTCTCACACTCACGCTAACACAGTCATTTCCCCGCACTCCCACACTCTATACAATTAAACAAACCCTCTCCCAAACTCTCACACTCATGCACTTACTCAGACGTTCTCCCATACTCACACACTCAGGTACATTTAGACATGTCCTTTCCCGCACTCACACAATTGCAGATATTTACACAACTCCTCCTCAAGCATACATTCACTTACACATACTTATATGGACCTTCTTTCACACGCATACACTCACGCGCCTTCACACCTACCCAGACCATCCTCCCACACACCCACACTCACACAAACTCACACATACTTGAATCGACCCTCTCCGATCCACAGACTCACACTTGAACAGATCTTCCATCCACTCTAACGCTTGCACGGACCGTCCCACACGTGCAAACGCTCAAACTTAAACAGACAGTCCTCTCACATGCGCACACACTCAAAATTACGCAGACAGTCCTTGCATGCTTCCACATGCTAACGTACAGTTATGCAGACACTTTCCCACACACACATGCACGATCAGAATTACACAGACTTGTATCCCAGACTCACACACTTCCATAGACACTCTCCCATAGAAACAATCACGAGCACTCACACTGAGACAGACACTCCTCCCACATACACGCAGTCACAGTCAACACTGCCACACAGTTACACAGAGTTACACAGAACCTCTCCCACACACATTCGCATATACACATGCACACTTAATTACACAGATCCTCCAACCTCCCACACACATGCTCAAACACACTTACACTGACATCCCTCCCTCATACACACTCACACACGTACATTCTCACACACTCTTGCACATAACGTGTCTCTCACACACACTTACACACACTTTCGCACACTTACGTAGACCATCCGTCCACAATCACACACTCACACAATCCACGCACAATCATACTTGCATGAACCCACTCCGGCCCCCCCCACATACACATACACATATGTACACACACAGAGACATACACACTCACTCACATTTACACAGAATGTTCTCCAGCCGGTCCATACACAAACTAACACAGACACTGTTCCCATACTCACATAATGACACATTTATGCAGATCTTCCACTGATATTTAATCTCACGCACACTGAAAGAGACCCTTTCCCAAACATTCACATAGGCACTCAAACATGTACACAGAACCTCCAAACACACACACACACATGTAGGCGTATAAACGTAGAATTACGCAGACCTTCGCATGCACTCACTCAAACACACTCATATATACACACTCATACACTGTAACACCCGTTTACACAGCCCCTCTTCCCATGCATTCACACTCACACACTGGCACACACTTCAACAGACCCTCTGCCACATGCTCACATCTACGTAAAATCATTCACACATACTTACACACACAGTTACGCACACTTACAAAGACCGTCCTCTCACACTGTCACACCAACACACACTTCCGCTGACTGTCTCCCAAGCACCCAGACACTTACAAATGCTCAAATACACTGAAACACACAGCCACACACACTTGCACAGACCCTCGTGGCACGCATTCACGTTCAGATACACTAACAGAGAGCTTCATGCACATATTCACACTAAAAGATGAACTTATACACACACAGTCACTCAGGCGCACACTCATACATACACACACCCTCTGCCCACTCTGACGCTCACGCAGCTATAGTGTTCCTCTCGCACACAGACACACTAACGCACTGCCACACACACACACAAACCCTCCTCCGACACACGCACATTCACACACTTACATATCATACAAACTTACACAAAGCTGCCTCCAAGCTCACACACACAGTTACACAGACTCATACCTGCACAGCCCCTTCATCCACACACTCACACACCTGTAAAGTCCTTCTCACACGCACTTTCACACATTCACGCACACTTATACAGACTCTCCTCACACATACCTGCACTCACACACATTTACACACACCTTGCTCCCCTGCACACCCTTGCAAAACCTCTACCATATACTCACACTCGCACACACTTACACAGACCCTCATGTCAAACTCACAGATGCACCCACACGTTCTTAAACGAAAGGTTTCAAATACTGACACATCCACACACATACAAAGATCGTCCTACCATGCACACTCACAGACATGTATGTATAAAGCACACATGCTTGAACAGAACCTCTCCAACACACTGACATTCACTCACATTCACCGTCTCCACAAAACAAACACCTACTCACACTCACATATAAACGCAGACTCTCATACATAATCATTGTCTCATATACACTTTATTGATGTGCCTCTCAATCACACACACCCTCACACACACATATACACATGCACACTTACACAGATCCTCCACCCACATACTCATATTCACACACACTGACACATACTGACACACATTTTCACCGACCCTCTCCCGCACATTCGCACTCACACGCACTCCTATATGCTCACACAACCTCACACACAGTCACAGACACTTACACAGATGCTTCTCCCACACACAAACACTAACCCTCGCATATGCACTCGCAGACTACTACTGACCCTCTCTCTCACACATACCCCGAATTACACTCACATATACATGCACAGAATTACACATACTATCCTTCCAGACATTCTTGCACACTAGCATTCATATGCACAGACCTTCCATCCACACACATGTGCTCACACACATATTCACACTTGCACAGTCTCTTCTCCCGTACTCAAGGACTTACACAAATCCTATCCCACGCGCACACTTACAATCACACAGGAACTCCTCCAACACAGACACTCAAATCAACGCAGACCCTCCTCACATAGTCACACTCTCAGACACAATTAAGCAAACCCTGCTCCTACACATGACACACTCACCGACACATACACATTACACTTACACAGGAATTGTCCCCCCCCGCACACTCACAATTACACAGGACCTCCTCCCATACACTTTAACTCAATTATATAGACATTCTTCCCACAGAGACACACACACACGCTCACATATACACACTTGCACTTACACAGAACTTCTGCCACACACTCATAAGTACACACGCACATCCAAACAAACACACTTGCGCAGATTCTTTCCCACACACACTTGCACACACTCACACACACTTAAACAGGCATTCCTCCCCTACATGCAGACACGCTCAAGCACTCATAAGCACTTTCACACACCGTCTCTCACACACTCACACACACTTACACAGACGACCTCCACCACAAACACACACACACACTTACGTCCACACGCATTTGCACGGACTGCCCTCCCACACGCACACTCACTTACACAGACCCTTGCATACACAAACACACAGACACTTACGCATACAAACAGAAACTTGAACAGACTCTCTTCCACAAACTCGCAGTCACACAGACTACCATATACATAGACACTCACAGCCTCTGCTCACCCACGCACATTCTAACAGATACATACACCCACTCACAGACCTTTTCCCACGAATTCACACTCACTCACGTATACACACATTACACTTACACAAGAATTGCCCCCCCACACACACTCACGATTACACAGGACCTCTGAAGACACAATTTTACTCAATTATACAGACCTTCTTCCCACAGAGAGACACACACGCTCACATATACACACATGCACTTACACAGAACATATGCCACATACTCACACGGATGCACGCACATGCAAACAAACGCACTTGCGCAGACTCTCTCCCACACACACTTACACACACTTAAACAGACATTCCTTCCTTACACTCAGACACGCTCAAACACTCATAAGCAATTTACACACCCTCTCTCACACACTCACATACGCTGACACAGACGATCTGCACCACACACACACATACACAAACGTCCACACGCATTTGCACGGACTGTCCTCCCACACGCACACTCACTTACACAGACCCTCGCATACAAGAGCACACAAATATACTCGCACACACTCACATGTACTCATACAAGCTCCCACAGTCACACAAGATTACATAGAACGTCCACCCAAACATTTACACATGCACGCTCACACACACTTATTCAGAACCTTTCCCATACACACTCGAAGGCACCACACACACTTACACAGACCCTCCTCTTATGCTCACACTCCCAAACGCTGGCACACTTACACAGACCCTCCCCTCTACACACAGAGACAGAACGCACACAAACCTGCACAGACCCTCCTCCCTCACTCTCATACACACTTACACAGACCCTCTCCCCCAACACTAGCACACATTTACGGAGTCCCTACTCCCATACTCACACACTCGCACACTCGTACAGAAACACATCTCCCATACAGACGCACATTTATACAAATGCTTCTCCCATACACACCCTCACACACACATGCACAGACTGTGTTCTAACACTCACATACACAGAGACTCACACTTACAAAACCCTCGTTCCACATTCCTACACTCAACCACACATGCACAACTTGTCTCCTCATTACCCGCACATTCGCATATACACCGATCAACTTGCAATGACCGTTGTCCCACATGCACACATTCAGGCACACTCACTCACTTACATAGATCTTCCTCCCAAGCAATCACACTCTCATGTATATTTATATAGCACCTCCTTCTTGACACACACTCACTTGCACTCTCATATGCACACACATACTCAGCACACTTACGCACTCACACACACTTACACAGAACCTTCTCCCCTATGCACACAAACACACACACATGACCACCAACAGAATTGCTGAGTCTCACCCGCACATCTCAAAACACGCACAAATACACACTCACACTCACAGTCACAGACATGTACACTCTCCTCCCACACACTCACACATACTGACACACAGTTTCGCAGTAACTCTCCCACGCACTCCATATACTCACAACCACTCGCACACACGGACACACACACACTTACACATATGCTCCTCCAATGCATTCACACGCACACAGCACCTCACACACAAACATTCACACACACTCACATATGCACACACTTTCATGCACATTTACACATAATCTCCCTTACTCAGATATTTACACACCTTTACGCAGACACTTAACCCCCAACACACACTTAAACCCACTCACACGTAAACATTCACCTCAAACACACACTGTCATACACGCTTACACAGACACTGCCGCCACACGCTCACACTTACTAACACACACATCCACATTCCCTCTCCTTCAGACTTGCACATACTCAAAAATACTGAGACACATAGAAACAGACTTACACAGATGTCTCTCCCATTGTCTCACGCTCGCACCAACCATCTCCCACACAAAACACTGACACACACTCATATATGTGTGCACATACACAAAAAGACACTGACACAGTCACACACGCATTTACACAGACCCTCCTGCTACACACTTACACTCACAGTCACATACGCATTCACGCATACTGACTGAGACCTTCCTCTGCCATTCACAACTGACAACACTTACACAGACCTTTCCCACAGACACAAGCACAAACCTGCACAAACCTTCCTGCAACACTTACACACACACACACACGCAGTCTTACAAAGATGCTCTCACATACATTCACATGCACTTACACAGACCCTGGTACGCCCTCTTCCACGCACTCATACCCACTTCCACAGAACCTTTCCCATAATTTCAAGCACATGCACGCACGGACACGCTCAGAAAGACAATCCTCTCTCACAGTGACACGGTCACATGCACATTCACACGTACTTACCCAGACCCTCCAATCACACACTCACACTCTCACACACTCACAGACACACACTCGCATTCACATACACTTGGACAAACCTTCCTACCACACTCATACGCACACGCACTCTCACACACATACACGCTCTCCAACACACTGACACATTCTCTCCCAGACACACACACTCCGTTACACAAACATTGTCCCATAATCAGACACTCTCCCACAATCCCACACACAAACATATACTCACGCACACTTTTACAAAGACCATCTCCCACGCACTCACACATTCCTTTGCATATGCACAAATACACACACTCAAAATCACTTACGCTCATACACACAGTCACAAACATTCACATGTACACATACACTCACGCACACTCTTAAAGTGACCCTCTCCCACATTCACATTCGGTCACACTCATATACACAGTTGCACAAATACACACACACACACACATGCAAACATACACTTACACAAACACTCATCCCTCTATCCTTTCTGCTTCAAAGCAAAACAACCCGAGCAGGTCTTGCTTTCCTTTGTTGCTAACCTGATCCATAGAATATAGAACTTTACTGTATAGGAACGGCTGGTTCTGCCCACGATGCTACTATATTAAACTAATTCAATTTGCCTGCACGTTGCTTGCATCCCTCTTACTCTATTCGTTCATTTGTACATCTAATCTTAAGCTTTGCTTCGATATCCAGTTCAGCCACCTCTCCTGGCAGCGTGGTCCCGACGCCGACATCCCTCGCTGTTAAAAACATTCCTCATATGATTCCACGTGTATTTCCTTCACCTTAAATATATGTCTACCTATATTTGACATATCCGCCCTGGTGATAAAAAAGCTCCGCCTGGATAATCTATCCTTGCATCATTTTTTGTGCTTTTGACACTTCGTCCCTCCTACTACCATAGTCTTGCAGATATGATCCAAGGTTTTGCATTCACTTCTTGCAGTTAATCCCCTCCTATCCTGCCAAACCCCTTTTGGAGCCTCCCCAGAGCCTCCATACCATTCCTACACTGTGGTGATCCTGTCTGAACATGGTCTTCCAACTGCCATGTAACCAAAGGCCTACACAGCAGCTAAGTTGCAACAAAGTCAATGTCGCCGCGGTTTCCTGCCTATTCTGTGACCGTTGCCCTCGTCCCTGTCATTATGTTAGAACAATGATCTGAATGGGAAATGAAGCTTGGACAATTTAAGTTTGTTGGTATCAGTTAATTTTATTCATGTGTCTGAGAAAGCAGTGTGCCAGAGCTCATTGTATTGAGATTTTGAAATGAAGATGGAATTACTGAGATGACAGATCTCTCCATTCGGAAACTGAAATGGTTTCCAGAGGTGCATGTTCCCTTTTCTTCATCGCTGGCAAGAAAGGCATGCAGCACACTTGGAAGTGTGGGCATGCCCCATCGGTCCGAACTGAAATTGTCTCATCACATGGTACTTTACTGCAGTAACGTCTCTCTAAAACACATGGAATGATTGGATCTAGGAGACAGAAAAAGTATGCTTCAATGTTAACATTCCACACACGGGGATATCCGCCTGTGGTCTCACTGGGGGCCATAAAGCCAGAAAATGCAGATTGAAGTCTCTCGTTTCTCATCGTATTTCGTTGGGGTCGCAACAGTGCATATTGCTTAAAGTGGTTTCCATTATTGTTTGTGAATACCAGATATGCATGCAGTGCTGCAGCTCTGACCTGCTATAGATATATCCGATTGAGAACTGATCAGTTTGTTCACAGAGTGCAAATGTTTTGGAAGAGGGACTGTAAAGCTTCTGAGCAGTTTGCTTTCGGAAGTAAGAATCAATCGGAAACATCAGCTGGCTTAAAAGTGAACAGATCCCCTGGTCCATAACTTAGCGACTTCATTATTCAGAGAGTTTTTGGGATATGGAACACACTACCTGGGACAGAGGTGGAGGCATATTCGACAGAAGGTTTCAAAAGAGATTTGGATATTCATGTTAAGGGGATGAATTGAGAGGAATGTGAAGGTTGAGGTGGAGAATTGTGCTAACTGTGCAGCTTTTACAGGAGCCAGGGCAGAGACAATGGATAATTCTATGATTCTTATATGGTCGACAGCTGATCAAAGAGGGATTGTTTCAGACCTATCATAAAGGTAAGTGTTAAGTATTTCCTTGTGCAACAGACATCTTGACGCACGGCAAATATAGACAGTTTTAATAATACAGCAGAGATCAAAGAAGACAGGACTTGGAGGAATGCAGCCATTGTGAAGGCGTTCATACTGCAGCCACTGCAGATATCAGACCAACTACACCCACAACTGCAATTTCCCTCCTTTTACCAATACTTCACCGATTCCCTTACTATTTGAAACATGTGTCTGTCACTCCTTTGAAGTTTTCAACCTTGACAGCTTTGTGGGGTAAATAATTCCCTGGATTTGCAACAATCCGATAGAAGAAACTTCTCCCCAAGAATGTTTTAAATTGCTAACACTTCATTTTTTGATGAGGTCCTCTCGTTCTACACTCTCACATTCGATCAATAGACCTCACATCAGTTAAACTGGAATGGTGTTCAACAGTATTTTCTTCTTCAATAATCTCACCTCTTATTCTTCGAAACTCCAATGGGTTTCCACCCGACTGAACCTCTCCTGCTAAGACAGTCCGTCCATAACTGGCATCAGTTCAATGAACTTTCTGTGGTCTGCGTTTCTTCAGGTACGATGACCGAAACTGTTCACAATATTTCAATTATGCTGACTCCAGTCTTATTTACCTTGAGTGAAACCTCTTGCATTTTATAATCCAATCCATTTGAAATTAAAGTCCGGCAAAGCCATGCATATATTTTTAAAAATCTGTTGAATTGTATGTGAATCCATCTGCTATAGAGATGTTATTACACAACTTTGGAGCAGGTAGAATTTGAAACCGACATTGACCCACAACATCCCACTTCCACTGAGTTGTCGCATATCAATTGCACATCTGCTTGGCGATCAATATTTCCAATAAGAAAGAATGCAAGCGTACAATTTGTGGACAGACTGGGATTTATGATCGGCGTCTTTCTGTGTGAAACTTTTATTTCTTCCAAGACTACAGAAAACGGAACTAATGAAGTATTGATCTGGATGAACACACATGATCAATCATGTGTGGTCATTCAGATCAATACTTCATTATTTCCGTTTTCTGTAGTCTTGGAAGAAAGCAAAGAGCATAGTGGCCAACGTTCAAAAGAGTGCTTACCTCGTTTGACCACAAGAAGTTGTGCAATTCTCTGCAAGGAAGATTAACGGGGGTACTTACAATTTTTCTGGACGTCCATCATCACCAGCTTTCCAAGTAGCAAAAGCAGTATCGCCAACATCATCACTGTGGTGGTGAGAGGGAGAATGACAAAACTGAAACACCGATGCTCATTTTATGGTTTCAAAGAGTACCCTGCTTTTCATCACAGACATAATAATAATTGGCACCAGTTTGAATTCTGTTAAAAGTTACATCACTAACTGAGGCAGGGAGTGACTGGAACGGAAGTTCAAAACTATCTCCTTAAAGTTTACATGATGTACCGAACAAAGTTACCAGCCTGAGTAATGAGAAAACGAAAGAAGATCGAAATAATTTATTTATAGGAAATCAGTAACACGGTGAAGCCGTTTAGGTCCTCGAATCTGCTCAGCTGCTCGGAAGACCATGTGTGATCTGTGGGATATCTCCATATGCCTGTCTTGGGAACACATCCCTTGCTCAAATAAAAATTGTATATCTCAGATTTAAATGTAACAATTGAATAAACATCAGCCGCCATTTGAAGATGAGATTTCCTAACCACCACTATTCTCTGTGTGTAGAAGTGCTTTCTATTAACTCTCCTGAATGACCCTGTCAGAATTCTTAAATAATTTGGACATTGCTTACTGGAACGAGCACTTATTACCTGTTCTTAATTGCCCTCTAGTGAAAGTGGTAGGAAGCTGCCTTCTTGAATTGTTGCACTCTGGGTGCTGCAGGTTGGCTTTCAATATCCTTCGGCAGGGAATTCTGGTAATTCGTCCCAGCACATTTTTGACATTTATTTCAAGTTGTCACATTGTTTCTGTTTACCTCCCCTGACCGTCGCTGTTGTTTCTGAGAACTCCTTAATTCTACCACCCTTTCACGATTCAGATTCCAGAGATGAAGCGTTGAATGGGTCTCATCACCCTTCAGAAATTAAGACGTGATGTTAGGGGTTTGTGCTTGTGCCCTGTAATGAACAGCTTCCAGGACCGAAAGCTCCTCCATGAAGACGTTGGCAGAAGGAATGCATTGTGTTTCGGGTATTCACAGAGATTTGGAGTTCTAATGCTATCTCTTGTGTTATGTAACGGGATCTGTCAATGAACAATGGAAGCATATCTAGAATGACAAAATCCCTACAGTGTGTAAGTCGGTGATTCGGCCATCATGTCCACATCGACTGACTGAAAAGCCTCCCACCTCGACCCACCACAGGAAAATTTGGCTGACTGGATACCGATTTGGCTGGCCCATAGAAGACGACAATGGTCGTAAATGGGAAGTATTCAGCCTGTATCTCGGTGGCCAGTGGTTTTCCACAGGGGTCTGTTCTGGGAACTTTGCTCTATGTGGTTTTTATAAATAACTCGCATGTAGAAGTGGAAGGGTGGTTAGACAAGTATGCCAATGAGACAAAGGTTACTGCAGTTCTGAACATGTGGAGTGCGGTTGTAGGTTGTAACGGGACAATGACAGGATGTACAACGGGGCTGAGAGGTAGCAGTCAGAGTGTAACTTGAAAAAGCACAAAGTGATTCATTGTGAAAGTTGAAATTATAATGCAGATAACAAAGGTAAAGGCAGCATTCTTGTCATTGTGGAGGAACAGAGTGATCTTGGGATTCACACACGTAGATCCCTCAAAGTTGCCACCCAAGTTTAAAGGGTGATTCAGAAGATGTATGTTGTGTTGGCTTTAGTTAGCAGTGGAATTAGATTAAGAACCGCAAGATTATGCTGCAGCTGTATAAAACCATGTTTGGACCACACTTGGATGCTTGTGTTCAGTGGTCCGAAAAATATGGAAGCATTAGAGAGGGTGCACTGTAGATTTATCAGAATGCTGTGTGTACTGGAGGGATTATCTTTTGAATAAAGGTTGAGGGAGATAGGACTTTTCGCATTGAAGAAGGGGGAGAAGTGATTGGATAAAGATAACGAGAAACGTAATTTGGAGGTGGCAGATTTCGACTGGAGTGTACAAATTTCTCCATCATACAACACCAGGCAATATTCCATTATATTTATGTGGAAGGGCTAGCTCTCAGAACACTGCTGCTTCGTCAGGTGGTTGTTGAGTATAAGATCGTAAGATGCATAATTTACAGCAAAACGTTTAAATGTAATGCAACTGACATGATATATTGAATATTTCCTTCTTTGTTAGTTAAGTCTCTAAACATTTGGAAAAACCGTGTTGGTTTCAGTTCTTTCATATGTAAATCTAAGAACTTTTATTTTAAATTTACATTCTCAAGTGAGCTTTAATGACAGGTGCGATGTCAGCTCACAAAATGCATTGGAGGTGTAAGATTGAAGTCTGTCTTTCTATGTCCCAATGTTCAGCCTGATCCTATTTCCTTAAAAAAATACAGAATCTTGCATCATTCATGCAGTTTTTGAGCAATACAAAATGCAATTCTGTCAGCACAAATTCACTGCACCAAGTTTTATGCGTGTGTGTTCATATGGGTGTGTGTCTGTGTTGCGGGTGTGAGTGTCAGTGAGAGAGTATGTGTTTGTATGTGTGTGGCTATGAGTATCGGGGTGTGTATGTGAGAGGCATGGATAGAGTGGCTAGCCAGAGACCTTTCCCCAGGCTATCACTTGGGGACACAATTTTAACGAGATTGGGGGAAGATTTGGAGGAAGTTGTCAGAGTGAGGTTATTAACACAGGAAATGGTGAGTGCATGGAATGCCCTGCCAACGTTGGTCGTAGAGTCAGATACCTACGTGACTCTTGGATAGCTGCATGGTTGATAGTAAAAGATTTGGAATGTAGATTAATTTGATCTTCAAGAGGATAAAATCTCGGCACATTATCGATCATTGAAGAGTCTGTACTGTATTGTACTGTTCTGTTCTATGTTCTATGTATATCGGTAAATGAAAGTGATGCATGGATGGAAGCTGAATAGTATGGTTTGGTGTCGGATTGTTTCTGAAAAGGCAGACACAAATGTCATGTTCCCTACTTCAGTCATTTCTCTCTGTATCTCTCTCTCTGTCTCTCTTTCTCAGTCGTATTTCGTCTGCCTCTCCCTTCATGAGTTAAATCATGAAGCGAAATATGCGTTTCCTTGCTGCTTTCCTTGCTTAATGAGCTGCCAACTTGGTCCACACAAGATGCAGACAAACGCTTTTATTAATATGTCATTATTACTGCCAGAATACGTTTTGGACTTATAAAGAGAAAGCTTGAGGACTGACTTAGCCCGGAGATGTGAGATACTCAATGGAGAACATCGAAGGCATGACTCTTCACACTCGGTTTCCTGATGCTTTTCCAGTCTATTGCTTCTTACTTTGCTTATTTACAGAAATCGAACACCTGTATTATTTTTCTTCCACTGCATTATTCGCAGGTATATGAGAAGTCGATTGAATCCCATAATTCCGACATAACAGAAAGCTGTTTCAGCCGTGAAACATGTCCAAAATTCATTTATTTCGTTAAAAATTCATTCACTTTCATAAATTGAAACCCGTGTTTTCCTGTTGGATCATTGTGATTTTCGCATTTTATTCATTAATATTCTTCCACTCGTGAACACTTCTGTCAGTCATCTGCACACTAATCATTGCCTACTCCCGACAGCATCCATCCGCTCTTCCTTGTGATTATCTGGGTCACCCCCTTACTTTGAAATCAGCCTTTTTGATCTTCCAACTGTTATCCCTTCTATCAGAAATGGGACGATTGAATCCAAAAGATAGAAGAATTGTTCCAGCACAGAATTCAGCCACTTAGCTCTGGATCTAACACTTGTTCAAGGATTGATAGCACCTATAAGGAAGGAGTAAATTGGTATTTGCAATTTATTCTTAAATGAATCTGCTATAAAAGAAGTGAGTGTTTCTGCAACCTGTAGAAGGAATCAGTGACTCTGCTGTTGGAATATTGTGGAGAGTTTTGATCACTTACGTGAGAAGATGTATAATTATATTCATGATTTGGAGATGCCGGTGTTGGACTGGGGTGTACAAAGTTAAAAATCACACAACACCAGGTTATAGTCCAACAGGTTTAATTGGAAGCACACTAGCTTTCAGAGGAACGCTCCTTCATCAGGTGATAGTGGAGGCTTCGATCGTAACACAGAATTGGTCGCAAAAACTTACAGTGTGATGTAACTGAAATTGTATATTGAAAAATTGATTGTCTGTTAAGCCTTCCATCTGTTAGAATACAGTAATAGTTTCACTTCTTCCATGTGTAAATCACAAAACTTTTTTTCAAAAGTTGCATTCCCGAGTTACCTGTTAACAATGGTGATAGCTAGACAATATGTACTAGGTGTAAGCCCACAGTATTCTCTGTCTATGCCATGATGTTTACATTGATTCTAATCTAAAAAGTGAGATGATAGAGTTTTACATAAATTCTTGCATTTTTTGAGCTCGGAGTTCTACATGAATGCATGCAGTTTTTGAGCAAAGTACAATGTAACGCTGCAAGTACAAATTCACACCACAAAATATATGTGTGCGTGTGGGTCTTTGTCTATCTGTGTGTGTGTGTGTCTGTCTGGGGTGGGGGTTGTGAGTGTGAGAAAGTGTGTGTGCAGTGATTGCAGAGTGTCTTAAGTCTGTGAGGGGGTGCATGTCTGAGTGTGGGAGTGTGTGTGTCTATAAGGGTGTGTGTGTGGGTGTCTGTGTGCGCGTCTGTGTGTACCTGTGTCCGTGTGTATGTAAGAGTGTGTGTGTGTAGGAATATCTGTGTATGTGTGTGTGTGTGTGTGTGTGTGTAGTGCAATGGTGATCACCTGTAATGTGATATGAACCCAAGGTCCCGGTTGAGGCCCTCCTTATGGATACTGAACTTAGCTATCAGCCTCTGTTTGGCCACTTTTCTCTGCTGCCTGACCCGAAGTCCACTTTGGAGGATGGTCACCCGAAGTTCCGAGGCTGAATATCCTGGACCACTAAACCCTCCTGTTCCCTCCCAGTTGGGGAACCTCAGTGGTTCAGGACATGCAGCCTCGGACCAGCGGAGTGTCAGTGTAACTTGAATAGAACGGGGAGTCATGAGGATTGACAAGCCACTATGAGCTGCACTGAACACAGACATGTCAAAGTGTCAGTAATGAGGGAGCACAAATCAGTCTCTCGGATATTCTGCACTGAGGTCAGCACTCACGACTGGGAAGCCAGATCTGATGGAACACCACACTGTTGGAGAGTCAGTTCTGATGTAATCCTACACATAGGCAATCCAGCATGATTTGCTGAATGGCGGTGGGTTAGGTTGGAACACACATGGCAGGGTTAGAAGCAGGAAATTGAGCAAAGGTTGCTCTGTACAGAGATCTCCAGACATACCAGGACGACCACAAAATGGCCAGACGTTTATATTGATGTCTGTGATTCATGTAGCTATTCCGTGCCCTCACTGACCAATAGCCAAGTTCATTAACACATCAATCCCGTGAGAATCCTAACCATCAAACCTGAAATTTCAAAAACATTTTCTGGGCATGTCTATCTGAGACAGGGTCAAACCGTCCAGAGTGGGCTGCAATGTGGCAAACAAATGGGAGGAGATTACAGTCGGTTGGAGCAATTCTCGGTTCTCAAGAATTCATTGGACCAAACGTGGCCGATGGTAGAGATGGGGACCTTGAATGTGCAGCCATCCGAGAAACACTGGGAAGAGATAAAGGAATTGTACCGCAGGAGAAAACAACTGTGTGCATCTCGCATTCAACCGCAGCTTTTGAACGTGCGTGAATAACTCTGTGTGTGTGTGTGTGTGTGTGTGTGTCCGTTTGCTTTTCTAATAAAAACCTGTTCAAGCATTATTTAAAAAGTGGATCAGAAAACAGTTTTAATGGACGGAGAAGTTATAGACATGCATGTTTTTTTAAATCACTCAAGTCACGTGGGCATCACTGGCTATCCAGCATTTATTGCCCAACTTTAGTTTCCACCTAAACAAGGTGGTTTTGAATGCCTTCTGAACAGCTGCAGTCCATGTGCTCGCCATGGACTCACATTTCTGTATGGGAGACCGTTCAGAAATGAGACTCAGTGATACGGAAGAAAAGCCGGTTTGGATTTGGGTCGATCACTCAGAAATCCACGACATTACAGACTTGTTTAAAACATCGGCAAAATAACTGAATTTCAGAGCTGAGGGGGAAGTACAGCTCTTGACATGAAGCTCGCAAAACTGGACTCAATGGATATCTAGGGGCAAACTCTCCATTAGTTAGGATGATAATCATAAGATAGGCCAAATGTCAAGGTTGTTGGAGGTCAGTAATCTCAGAACCAGAACATCTCTATATGTGTTCCTCAAGATAGTGACCGAGGCTAAATTATCGTCAGCTACTCTATCATAACGTCATGATTACGGATGTTGCTGATGACTGCCCAATGTTCCTCATCATTTGCATCGACCTAGGTACGGAAGCAACCATTTTAAACTGCAACAATATCTGTACGATGTCTTGGCTAGGCTGACAAGTGTCAAGGCAAATAGAAGACGGCAGGTTCTGGCGATAAGAGGCCAGAGTGTGGTTCTGGAAAAGCACAACGGGCCAGACAGCATTTAGGAGCAGGAAAATCAACGTTTCAGACTAAATCCCTACCTCAGGAAGGGCTTTTGCCCAAAACATCGATTTTCTTGCTCCTCGGATGCTGCCTGATTTGCTGTCGTTTCCAGCACCACACACTCAACAGAAAAGTTGCAAGTCATATCCACGTCGTGCACATGCCAAGTTATGACCCCTACCAATAAGAGACAATCTAACAGTTGACCCGACACATTCAATGCTGTTACAATTAATGAGTCCCCACTATGAACATCCTGGGCTTTATGTTTGATAAGAAACTCAACTGGACTCACCACGTAAACACATTACCTACAGGAAGAGGTCAGCGACTAGGAATACTGTGGCGAATAACTCAGGTCTTAACTACCCAAAGCCTCTGCATAATCTGAAAGGTACAGGTCATGGGTGTGATGGACTACTGCTCGCTTGTCTGGATGAGTGCAGCTGTAACAACACTTAAGAAGTTGTGAACTATCCAGGATAAAGCAGTGCATGAATGGCATTATATTCCCATCTATCCAATTGCTCCAATGCCCACGCTCAGGACTAGCAGTTTGTTCTTTATATCGGATGTCTTGACAAAATTCAGCAAATTTCAATCAGATCGCACTGTCAAAACTCATTACCAATGTGCCGAACACGAAAATGTGTAGCAGATTCATGGGGAAGCTATCACCGGCAAGGTCTCCTCCAAGCCACTCATATCCTGACTTAGAACAAAGAAAAACAAGTATATCAAAGGAACAGGCCCTCAGCCCTCCAAACCTTCGCCGAACATTATGCCCTAATGAAAATAAAACACAAGTCATCTGCACTTCTTCAGTCGGTATCCCTCTATTCTCTCCCTATTCACGTACTGATTCAAATGGTTCTGAAATATCGTCAAACTGGTTGCTTTCATTACCTCATGTGGCTGTGCATTCCAGTCTCCTGCCCATCTTGCTGGATGTTCTTCCGTCGCACATCTCCATTGGCGCATACTGATGTAATGTTTTCATTAAATATCTTTACAATTTCTGTGGTCCATGCATAATTTCAACTGCACGCCCTTTATCCTCGAGTGTGCCTATTCTTTCCTTGTGACACAGTTTCTTCTCATCTATGCATGAAAAGTCCTAGAATTCTCCTTGACCCTGTTTGCTAAAGACATTTCGTGGTCGATTTTAGGATTCTTAATTCCCCATTTAACCTCCTTACTAATTTTCTCTATCCACCCAAAGTGCTTCGTCAGTTTGTACCTGCCAATGTATATTCTACTCTTCTTTTTTCCCTTTTTAACTAAGCTTACAATTCGCCTTGTTACCCACAATTCCCGGTTCTTGTCAGGCTTAACATGCAAATTATTTTAATGTTTTGTAGTTTAATCAACTGGTCTATAAAAGCCTCACATTTTCCAGATACAGATTGGACCTCAAATAACCGTCAAATCCACATTCACCAGTTATTATCTAATTAAATGCAATTGGTCCTTTCCAAATTAAGCACTCTAATCAGACGGCCACTCTTGTTCTTGTCCATGACTCCTCGAAATCTTATGAATTTATAGTCACTCAGTCCAAAGTGCTCTTCTACTTAGCACTGATCTACTGTTCTGACACATTTCATAATCTCAAGTCTAGTATGGCCGCGTCTCTAGTTAGATTGTCAATGTACTGTCTCAAAAGCAATCCTCCCCTGGACACATCCAATAATTTGCTCTCCATCTGGTCCCCTGGATCTAAGTGAGTCCCAATCAGTAACAGAAAGTTTAACGTCACAAATCACAAATCCCCTGTTTTCTCCAAACGTTTTCAGTAACTCACTTCGTATCTGCGCCTCTGTCTCCTCTGAGCCCAGCGACGTAACTCTGCCTATTTTTAGATTACATTACATTACATTTACATGAGATTTTTTACATTACATTACAGTGTGGAAACAGGCCCTTCGCCCCAACAAGTCCACACCGACCCGCCGAAGCGAAACCCACCCATACCCCTACATTTACCCCTTACCTAACACTACGGGCAATTTAGCATGGCCAATTCACCTGACCCTGCACATCTTTTGGACTGTGGGAGGAAACCGGAGCACCCGGAGGAAACCCATGCAGACACGGGGAGAACGTGCAAACTCCACACAGTCAGTCGCCTGAGGCGGGAACTGAACCCGGGTCTCAGGCGCTGTGAGGCAGCAGTGCTAACCACTGTGCCACCGTGCCGCCCACACTCTCGCTGTTGCCTATCTCGGTCTCACATTTGTTCCGATTCCCTGAACTGACTGGTTCGTTGTTCCGGTTCTGATCCAATGCTACAACGGCTGAATCCTTCAGAAGATCTCCAGCCAATATAATTGGAATTATATAGTTGTTCCATCACTCTCGCTGGGACAAAATCCTTCCCTGATATCATTGTGGGTCAACAATGACCTGCAGCCTTTTAAAATGTATGCTCATCACTGTGTTCTGAAGGGGATGTCGGAGTCGGCAATGAATGCTGGCCAACCAGAAAAGCACACGTCCCATTACCACACCTTAAAATAAAATTCTATGTCATGTTCAAGTTCAAGGATCCAAGTTCATCGGGTAATAGGAGAAAGTGAGATGCTGGAGATCAGAGCTGAAAAATGTGTTGCTGGAAAAGCACAGCAATTCAGGCAGAATCAAAGGAGTAGGAGAATCGACGTTTCGGGCAGAAGCCCTTTTTCAACAATGACATAAGATGATGCTGTCTGACCTGCTGCGCTTTTCCAGCAACACATTCTTCAGCTCATCGGGTAATAGACCAGTCAAGGAGAATGTTGGCCCATAATTCAAAGAGAATAGTGTGCAAAATTAAGTTGATCAAAGTATACAAGATACGAGTCACACCACTGCTCTAATTTTGCAAACAGTCTTTTTTAATCGGTATTATAAAGAAAAAGTGTGTTTATTGGTTGAGCCAGAATTTATTACTCATCTCTACTTTCCATCTGTCCATTGCCTACGCATTAAATATATATTCAACGTTGTCAGCTCTGGTCAATGATTCAAAACAGGTCATCTTTCAAACGAACATAACGAGCACGCTCCCAATGCACGAGAATGGAAGACCTTGGACGGTGGGATTGACATTGCTTTTGAAGGTGGTTGACATGGAACGTTTGCATTTTTAATCTGTCCAAGACATTAATCACAAAGTAACTTATGGTGGACACTGGAAATCTGAAATAACGCCTGAAAAATGCCTCAGGAAAGAATTCTACACTGGAATGATTAGTGTTTTCTTTCCTCCCTCAATTGACGCTATTCGACTTGACGTGAATTCCACGGATTTCGGGTGTAGTTTTCAGCAGATAACCGTAGTTAAATCATCTTAAAGTTTCAGTGCATATCTCTGATCACCATTTCCCTAATGCTTTTCAAACTGTATGTAATTTTTATCTTCCTCATGTTAATCTGTCCACCACATGTAATGTATCCAAATCATTCCATACTGATCATTTCTTACTCCGTGTCTCTTGATTACTTTCTCCATTTGGAAGAAAGGTAAAGATAGACATATGTACAGTAAGATCCAGTCTTTAGCTGACTCCTCTTCGACACGTGTGTTTGCAATGATTGAATGGCTTTTCCAGCAAGAGATTTCCGAATTTTGTGACCGTATAGCCCACTTTGAATTGAGTGTTTGATTTAAGTTGGACGCTGCACACCTAGAATTTATAACCTGGTTTGCCTGAACCATGGAACATGATTTGAAGTCAATACATTTGATTTTCTAATTGTTCGGATTACTCTAATTTAATAGTTTGACAATCAAATAGATTACTAATATCACGGAAGCGGTTTCTCAATACAAAAGTGGCTTGCATTGAAGAAACTTCTATTTTTCAGCAGTAAACATCAGTGAGTCCACAACATCAGTGCCTACTTCAAGTATTCAGTAATCTTCCAGATAGAGGGTATGTTTTACCCTATACTTGCAGATGTTGGTGTTACTTGCAAAACTATCACTCCAGTGTTCGTTACATAAGATAATATTTAACTGTGTTGTCATGTTCATGAATAAAATTTAACATGTTTGCCAGGATTTACTCATTTCTAAGCCATTTCATTCTCCCAGAGGCTGGACGCAAAAAGCTTTCCTTGTTTTGCTCGGACTACAGAAATCTGACAGATCAATAACCACTCTGGAAGTTCTGTAATTCCAAAATAAAACATTTGCTCCAAATTATTTCAATACTTACATATTATGGCATATATTGGTTGAAAAAAATACTTGAATTGATTGATACGCATCCTTGAAGGCTTTTGTGAACTTTCCATTAGAAATACATAAATGATATGATTTAATATCAACGTAATTCACTTGGTGATTATCTTTTCTTTATCATCATATTTTATGTGTCCCCTGACCGCCATGCATAAATATAAACTGCCAGACTTGATTATCCATTGAACCCGTTCTCATTTGCCACAGTTTTGACTGACTGCAATCTGAGTACACTGCATAGCAAAGTTTACTTTAGCTATTTTTTGTTATATAATCCTTAACTGAGAGATACAAGAAGTTAGGTTTAGAAACATCGGGGTAAGTGATTTATTTTTATTTCCACCAGTTAAAAATAGTGTGACGTCTTATTATCTTGGATCAGTATTCACACTGCATTATATCTGATGATACATACAATATAAATCTAGAACATGAACATTCGAATTATTTTATAATCCGTTGGAAAAGATGTGCTTTATTCGATCTGTGGTTATTTGGGTGAAGCATTTACATGTTGATCTTGCCACATCTTGCTTTGTGTGTTGTAAACTGCATGGGTTACTCTGTCCAGTTTATGTTCACTCTATCATCTGCATGTAAGATTTCACTCTATGGTCTGCTTCTACTGATCACAAAAACTCTTTTCACCATATTTAGTTACACGGGAAAATAAATCAAATCAATTCAAATCATAGACTGTTGAGAAGAAATCGGAATACTACTGTTAAGGTGCAAAATCACGGTACTTTCTCAGGAAAAAAAGAGGTTTCAAACACAAGATACCATGAATTGAGCGTAAACGACTGAAAGCAATCGCAGCATCCTACAACCACAATTGCTATTCTCAGCCTGTAGTATCTGGACTTTATGTCAGGCCAGAAATGGGTGTAAATCCATCAACTGTGAAAGCAATCGAGAACCAAACACAACAGGGCAGGGCCATAAGAAACAGAACAATTCTGAATGCACACAGAGGGTGGATGTCCAAGAATGCAACAGGGCAATGAATATTGTTAATTCTGTCCAGCAGAACATTGCAAATGATATGTATTAGATCTGTTCCTGTCAATGCCAACAAGCAGCAAGTCACGTATTTAGACAGGCTTCAGCATTCTCGAATCAGGATCACAGTTTCAATTACATGGGGACACAGGTTCAGGGTGGTGGGGGAGTAATTTTTTAGGAGATGTGCCTCGGAAGGTTTTCACGCAGAGAGCGTTAAGAGACTAACATTTAGCTTAGAGCTGAAAATGTGTTGCTGGAAAAGCGCAGCAGGTCAGGCAGCATCCAAGGAACAGGAGAATCGACGGTTCGGGCAAAAGCTCTTCTTCAGGAATTCCTGAAGAAGGGCTTATACCCGAAACGTCGCTTCTCCTGTTCCTCGGATGCTGCCTGATTTGCTGCGTTTTTCCAGCAACACGTTTTCAGCTCTGATCTCCAGCATCTGCCGTCCTCACTTTCTCCTCTAACATTTAGCTTAATTTTCTTCAATGTTCAAGAGAAAGAATTGCATATTCCGTGAGGCTGATCAGACAGTTTCAGCTTACACAATGATTCCGCATGATAATGTGTCCCTTCCTGTTTCAGCTGCCATAAACATATATGTAATCTTGCCCTGAAATATGGATAGGGAGACTCAGTAAATAAATAATTCATCATCTAACAACCTGTTGAACTTACAATAAATGAAAATGAAAATTAATTACATCAGTGAATTGTTTAGTGACCATAGTCGCGTGGAACTTCATTTAAGACTTACTTTAGACCCTTTACGAATCCCAGCTAATTCAGGAGATGTAGCCTTAACTTTATTTACTAAAGCAGTATTTTCCTCTATTTCTCAACTCCAATCATAAGTGTTGCAATGGAAGTAGAATAAAATAAATGGGATAATGCACTAACTTTACCCAGAACTCTTGTACATCGTGTTTGGAAACCTGGCTCTTTGATTCCCTGGGAAATTGAAACTGTGACCATCAGTCGAGAAAAGTGAAGCCTTCCAAACGTGCCATTTGTTACTTTTTGGCAATGCCAGCCACACATCTAATACTTTCATTTTCAATGTCCTATTGGACAGAATAAACATTATTAATACCCCAATTTCATTCATTGACATCACTCTTCTGTAAGCTTTCAGAATTGATCGCTTTCTTATGACAATGCCCTGTTCTGTTCACATTTGCTTTCATATTTCATCGCTTTCCCCTCATTTCTGGTCACAAATTAAAGTCAAGATACGACATGAAGAGAACTGCGACTGTGGTTATTTGATACTGCAAGTGCTGTCAGTTGTTTCTGGTCAATTCCTGATAAATTGCATTTGAACCTGCTATTGTTAGTAAAAATGTCTTTTCATGTTGCAGCTGAACACTACAATATTACTCGACTTTCTTCTGGACTATGATTTGACTTGATATTATTTTATTTTATTTTATTTATAATCCTGCTTAAGTGAGCAGAGCGAAATGGCTTTTTGTGAACAGCACAGGCATATCATAGTAATCAAGGATATATAGATGATAGAATGAAAAAAAAAAACACTGGACAGATAAAGTCATGCATTTTACGACACACAAAACATACGCGAGGCAAGATCAACATTAAAACGTTGAGCAATAATTGGAGTTAAAGACTTCATTACTCAGTCTAATAAGAGCAGAGAAGAAGCGACTCTTGAACACGTCAGTTCGTGTTCTCAAACTTCTGTACCTTCTGCCTGGCAGAAACGGTTGCCGGAGAGTATTTCTGACTGGTTTGGGTCTTTCATGATGTTGGCAACTTCTCCGTGGACACGAGACTTGACGATAGAGTCTATAAATGGGAGATTGGATTCCGGGATGATCTCAGCTGTGCACACATCCTACTGTAGTTTCTTCAGGTTCTGCGCAGAGCAGTTGCCGTATCAGGCCATTCTGCACCCGGCAGTATGCTCTCTATGGTGCATCTGTAAAGGTTGGTGAGGGTTGTTTTGGACATGCCAATTTTTTTGCGCCGCCTGAGGAAGAAGTGATGTTTTGACACCTTCTTGACATTCTCATCTATGTGGGAAGTACAGGACAGATTGTCGGTTATCATCACTCTGTGGAACTTGAAGCTCTCAACTCTCTCAAACTCCACTCAGTTGATATAGATACGATTGTGTTCTCCTCTTTTTTTCTGAAGTCCGTTGTCAGTTCGTTAGTTTTACTAACATTGAGAGAGATAGTTATCATTGTACCACGTAACAAAACCCTCGATCTCTTTTCTTTCTTCTGAGCTCTCATCATTGTTTGATATCTTTCCGAGCGTGGTCGTCTCGTCAGCAAACGTGGAGATGGCATTCGTTCTGCACATGTCGTGGATGTGCAGGGAGTATGGTAGGGGGCGGAGAACGCATCTTTCTAGGTGTTGAGTGTTTTGTCGGAGGGGGTACAGTGGGCTATCTTCACTGATTGCCGTCTCTGGTCAGGAAGCTCAGTATATAGTTAGAAAGGGTGGTGCTGAGGTCTTACCTCTGAATTTTCAGATGTGTCTTCTTTGGCAATGGTGTTGTACACACGGCTGTCGTCAACATTCACATTGTGAAGATAAAACATACCTCACATTTTCTTTGTAACACAGAAATTTCCAAACATTCAGTGCTCTCAGATTATGGAACAAGAATGATATTGGCATCAGCCTCTCTTTTTTTATTCCCGCAATACGCCATTTGTTGATATAGTTTTCACCTCTATTTGTAAGTCTACTGTAAAGAAAATGTGTCAACAGCTAAGAAATCAACATCAACAAAACCTGAAGCATGAATAACAAATGGCTTAAGGAAGAGCTGATTCGATTTTCGCAACGATTTGAACTTGACTTCTGGAATCTAATGTAACACGAACCACCATTGGCGGAATTGGACAAATTTACTTACTTTATCAACGTCATGATTTGATTGAAAAACTTAGTATCTCCCACATTCAGTCGAGAAATTGCATAACTAACAAAAAAGCTGGTTAACATTAATTGTTCAACCTTGCCACATTAGAGAATGAGTAAAGTTGACAATTCTTGACGTGAATTCACACCTATTACTGAGTAAATGAATTTGTAATTTCATACAAATTAAATGAAGACCGAACAAGTGCACAGCAAAACTTCGCCCCAAATACTTACAACAATCACAAAAACAGAATCATAATCACAGAACCCTTGCTCTTATAAAGTGATTCAACAATTGAATAACAAGATTAGGTGGCAGACCAGCAATATTAATAGGTCACATATAATTGTAAGATGCTTCCACAATTAAGAAGTCAGATTCTTCAATCAATTCAGTCTTTAACATTGGTTAGAATATATAAAATTCAGTTAAATGAGACTGTGACATTATTGCAGATAGTGGAGATTGGAGCGACGTTGTGGCTCAGATTTTAATAGTGCTGCCTCCCAGCACCAGGAACCCGTATTCAATTTCACTCTGTGTGGAATCTGCATAGTCTCCAGTGTGTTCTGTTTTCCTTCCACAGTCGAAACTTGCCCTGTTTTGATATATTGCGAAATGCGTGGTTTGGGTAGCTCTGCCCGGTATGCCCTTCAGAGGATGGGTCTGGAGCTGATGGGCCGAATGGCGTGATTCCAGTAGTTTAGGTATTATATGATAATACTAGCCCTAATGGGAATATGGAACGTTTTTAGATGGATCATAAATAGTGCACAGATCTTTGGGAATGAAAAAAAGATACAAAGGAAATTGCGAATATGTGGTGATTGTAATGATAATATCAAGAAGCCATGGACCACAGAGGACGTATTCGGCCCTTTCACGGGATCCTGGATCCCACGAAAACGTGGGACAGACATAGACAGAATGATATTAAAGCAGAGTAAACGATCGCCTCCAAATTTTCAGTCACAAATTTTAACATCCTGCAAAATTTTTCAGACCCGTTTACAATATTTTCTCAGCTCCCACATAATGTACAAACCCCATTCTTGCAATCTTAATCTCTGCACTTCATTCTCTGTGTAACTCCCTTGACCATGCAACTTCCTACTTTTCCTCACACACTATGTGCCCCCAAAGTATTGCTGTCTCAATTTTGAAGTCCCGTAATTTTGCAATCAACGTGAATCTATTTTGTGTGTCAAATAGCTTTATTTTTACAAAGAACGTTTGTACTCTTAATACTGCATTTTCCCCAGTTTCCCATCTTGCTAGTATTGCCAGCTCCCTAAGTTTTGCCCGCTTCCCCGATGCTATGTACTCTCAAAGATGTTCTTGCCGAAATATTGCACATCCTCCTGAATATTTCCCTTTAAACATTACACCCGAATGTTTTCCTCAATTCAAAACTTTCCTGCCTCTTAGTATTGCAACTGATTTCCTTCATCTATTTGCTATCCATGCACATCGTATCCCTCTCACTCTGTCCCCATACCTGACCCACAGTATGTAAAAACACCTCTGTATTTCTGTACTCTCCACTGCTCCATTTGTTTGGTCGCAAGCAGATAAAGGGAGTGAGAGAGATGGACAGACACGGAGACGGTGTAAGAAAAAGAAGGCAGATAATATAGTGAGGAGGAAGAGTGTGGTCGCAGAAAGGGGAAATGAATCAGAGAGGAAT
Source organism: Chiloscyllium plagiosum (assembly GCF_037043375.1). Taxonomy (NCBI): domain Eukaryota; kingdom Metazoa; phylum Chordata; class Chondrichthyes; order Orectolobiformes; family Hemiscylliidae; genus Chiloscyllium; species Chiloscyllium plagiosum. The sequence continues at coordinate 19,035,974 of NW_028270179.1, read as the reverse complement.
CAGATATGTTAATGGCCAAATAAAGTGAGAGAAAATTTAAGAGGAGAAACAGAGAAAAAGAGAGAGGAAGAGAAGAAGTAGGAGTGAAATCCCAAGGAGGGAGATACTTATTCAGTACTTGCCCCTCAGAAGACTCATGCAACATCCAGTCCTTGATACTCTGCACCGTGCATACTGTCCACCCATCCTCCACTTTTCAGTTTCCGCACACTCTCCATGTCAATATTTTGCCCCACGCAATACGCCTCTCTTTCAGTCCTCCGTGGACCACACCCCGATCACATCGCTCACCTAGTCACTCATTGGTAGTGATCAATGCCGCATTATACTGATCTACCAGGCCTCAACGCAGATAGATCCACCCACGACCACATCAATCACACAGTCATGAAGTATCCATCCCCAATCAATCCTATTCTCCTTTGCTAAATTCGAAAGGCTTTTTAATTGACTTCTTCGGTCTGTATTCCAATTCCAACCAATACTTATGCCACTTCTTCTCGTTTGATACCAATTCTAATTTCTCCTGTCAATCATCGTTCTGTAATGTTTTGCAAATATGCAAGACATGATGCTGCAGTCCATCCATACGGTGTTAGGATGCCATGTATTGCTTTTACATATACAACATTTCAATTATGTTCCCGAATCTGACATTGCCATCATGTATCTCAAACCGATGTCCTTTCCTCCATTGACATACGGAATCTCGTAACAGAGCTAAATATGTCACTCTCCATTGTTGCCATTAATTCTCATGAGGTTGTCAGAAAAAAATGTTGTTAATTATTCATTTTCATTATCGAGCATCCATACTGGGTTGTCCTGTCTTATCTTGGATTCCTCAGACTACGAGTTATGGAAACGATGCTGTCTCAACTCCAGGAATTCCTCCTCTATGGAGATGTGACTCATTGTTTTTGTCAATCCGGATGCAGATTAAAGTGATAAATAATTGTACATTATTCTTTCTAACATAGCTCTTTAAATTTCCAGTTTAAGGTCTTTCCAACAAAACGATTCCAGACTTAGTACTATTTTTGTCTCTTGATGAATGTCATCTTAATCCAAACAGATTTCACATGATCGTAACCAATATCCAATCCCATTATTATACTAATTACTTCATTATCAAACAATTCAGCGACATTCATTTTGTTGTGAATGCTCTGGCAGGAAACTACAAGCCAAAGGGCTTATTTTCTATGAACATAATGTGTCACTTTCGTTTTTTTTTTTTTTGCTATGGGGTTTTTGAAAATGGCTTTTCGTTTTGCTCACTCACTTTTCTTATTCACCATTCTTTCTTGTCTCTTCTCCAAGATTCCCCATCCGCTTATTTCCTGCATAGATTCCAGTCCTCCTGTCATTTTTCGTTAAGTCCTCACAATCAGTACACAAATAATCCCTTTCGGACATCAAGTCCATTTGTTCAATGTACTCATTTACAAAATAAATCATAAATAATATCAGGAATAGCATATCCGAGGTGAATTTACAAACAGCAACCAGGATCGGGACAAGACCAGACTCCCGCTCAACACCTCCTCAAGACTGCAATTACGTGGCATATGAGAAAGAATAAAGTCTGGTCTTTAAATAATAACTATAACGTATCTAATTGAGGTGCATCAGTTCAGCCATTCAGTGCTTCAAACTTGTTCCATCAATCAATGATTTCGTGGCTGATCCTGCTCATTTCATCTACACCTCAATAATCCTTGATTTTATTGTTATTCATGAATCTATTTTCATTTACTTCAAAAAAGTATTCAATGGCTCTGCCTTTACCCCTATCCGTGGAAGTTATTTAATACACTGTTTTTTTCCCTCAAATTAAAAGAAAGTAAGCAACTCGACATTAATTTGCAGAAGACTAACGCAAAGGCAAATCACAATTGATCTCTCATGCTGACAGAGGGAATCTTGAGTAAACGAATCATAAATAATGAGAAATTGAGGTTAGAATATCTTGGAGAGAATCAGTCGTTATCGCGTCGTGAGATACCTCAAAACAGTTCGTTCAGAAAACCAAGTTTTGCTTTTATGCTGTTATCCCATCGCTTCTAAAATAGACCTTCTAAAATCATTGATACGAAGTACATAAAACAGCATTGTTAGTTTTTTTAATTTCCCTCTTCCTATTATTCAAGACAGATGATTGAGGTCACAGCAAAGTCAACACTGTTTCAGCATGAGGTGCAATGAAATGTCATTGGGATTAATGTGATTTCATTCTAATAGTGTGTGGAAATCTTTACGCATGTGTTACATATTAATTACATTTACTTTGGCACATTTGACTTACTCTACATTACCTTCTGCAGTTTTACATAAAGAAAAGCATCTGATTTACTCTTAGAATCAAATCTGCTGCAATTAGCGATGTTAATTCACTGAAAGAGAAAGGGTAAACATGCAAACACAATATGACGTATAAAGCCAAATTTTAGCATGCCTTCCGACTTGTCTATAAATGATGTCAGCAGGCGTTGGAACTGTATGCACCTCATCTGGCTGACAGCACAATGAAGGATGCTGGATGTGCCAAAGGTTAAGATGTGGAACACTATAGAGCATAAACTTGCAATGAATCTTGACATTAAATATCATTAACAGAATGACATTTAACCTGACTTGATGCTCCAGGTAGAGATGATGGAGAAGACAACTCTGTGACGATATCGAATGAGATCCGTTTATCGCTTTTCTCTTGAATTTGTGAAGGTTTTTCAACTGTTCAATAGCCTGAGATCCGCTGGGAAGAAGTGCTCCTCTCAGAAGCTTTCCCTTTCATTAACCTCCCACTCTCTGGATATGTCATGCTGAAGATACACATGCAAAGACTCCAGAATTAACTCAACGTTGAGACATTCATCTGCCCTTGTGACGATACTGTGTTGTTAAGAGCTGTGTTCATGCTTGGTTTCTTTTCGAGAGAGTCCTGCTATGAAAAGGTGAATACTTCTGAAGCCTTGTTTTTTTAGGTTGCCAGAATAGAAGCAACCTGACTCGGTAGGTCAGTCTTCAACCTAAACAACCAGGGTTTTCGTTTAGTTTTCAGTAGTTGTTGCTTGGGTCTCAGCAGAGTTGAAAGACTGCGAAACTCACTGGTTGCTACACACTCTGAGTTTTTTTTTCTGAATGTTATTTCTCCTCAAATACTATTGCTATTGCACGTGAAACAGCCTCTCTTCTATATTTTCCTATTGCTAATCGTATATTGTCACTGTATTATTGCATATATTCATTGATACTTACTATATCTACTATTCTCTAAATTATTCTAGTAGAATTAGGTTATGCGAATGCCTTTTGTGTTTTGTTGCACTTTACCTACAGATGATGAATTAAGTTTGACTTGCTTTAAATCCGGTCGTTTGACAAATCAAATTGCGTCTTGAACACTGTACTTGACGTTTACATTTAAAATAAGAAAGAGTTAGAATGGAAGCTGCCTTCTTAATATATTATCAGGATTCCAGTCAGGTCCGTAACCCACTTGGGTGCTCTTCTCAGGATCAAAGTCTCGAATTCCTCAGTGCGTTTGGGATTATTGACATCAAAGGCAGCGACCGGTACGAGTCAGTGTCTTTTACTTCGGGTGTAGGAATTTGGTTGGGTTAAATAGGGTGTAACTTGCGCAGCATTTGCTGTTTCAGTCATTATGTAAATGGGAGGGAGTCATTTCAGGAGTTTAAATGTAAGTAACCAAGGTAAGGCTTTCGGATTTGGAAAACTAACAGGAAATATGTTTGTTTGTGCTTTTAAAGAAAGATGCAATACCAGTGGCAATCTTTCAATATTTACAATTGTCAGGAATGCCATCGGAAAATGTGGAAATGCCTACATTTCAAGTACAAGTGAAATAGCGTTAATTAGAGGCAAGTGCAGAACAAAAAAGAAAAGGAAAAAGAAAAGCCTTGACAGAACAAAAAGAATGAAATAGTTTGAATTGGAAAAAAAAGGCGGAGGAAAACAAGAAGGATAGGAAGAACCCCGCAGGAGTAAGACAGAAACGACAGAAGAAAGGTAGAAAGAGATAGAGGAGGAGCAGGTAAAGGAAGTTTGAACTTCAGTGTTACCTATCAAAATAGTTTAAGAAAGGAGCCTAGACTCGAAGTGTTTCTTATCTTGTAAAAGAAAAGCAAAGTGCCGGTCTTCGAGATGTAATATGACAAAACTATTTGTCATTGAGCAAAGAACAATTTATTTAAACGCGAATGTTAAACCTCCATCAAAGAAAGAGGGATTTATAATAAATTTATAATTCTTTAACTGTATTTTAAAAACTAGTAGAATAGTATCTATAGTTATTATTAATTGCTGCAACCTCTTAAGGATTCAGCCTCATCACACTTTAGCCTTTGAAAAAATGAATCATCAGTGCACAAAGACGACTTCGTTTTTAAAAACCTTCGGTCTTATTCTTTCATTACATTGCAATTATTACACATTACATTGACTTTTAGCATGCAAACATTCATAACTGCAGTTTATTTCAGTCCATGTATTTCCATCGTCGTCTTCCGACATCAAAGTGTCAATCAATCGGCTATTGACTTCATGTTCCCAAATACCTGTATAATTTTCACTTTCATTCTGTCCTCTTGCAACATGTATAATTTTCAAATTGAATGGTTGAAGTAATAACTTCCTTTCCTGACAAAGTAAATGTTGAAATGTTGTCAGACTAACATCAACTGAAGGCTCCAATCTCTATTATTTGTTTTTGTTGATGATTATTCAGGTTTTTTTGAAAAATACCGAATAGATATTTCTTACCCTCGGCATCCTTTTGTTAGACATTAGTACCGACAACCACGTCACTCGCCCAGATAGTCTCCTTGATCGTCTTTTTGTAATGAGGTGTGGCTAACACTGGAGTTGTATCATGGTTTTCAATCTGTCAAATGCCTCGAGGCACTTGGCCGTCCAGTGACCCTCCTGCTACACACTTACACTCACAGTCACATACGCATTCACGCACACTTACTGAGACCTTCCTCTGACATTTACAACTGACAACACTTACACAGACCTTTCCCCCACACACAAGCACAAACCTGCACAAACCTTCTTGCAACACTTACACACACATACACACGCAGTCTTACAAAGATGCTCTCACATACATTCACATACACTTACACAGACCCTGGTACGCCCTCTCTCACGCACTCATACCCCCTTCCACAGAACCTTTCCCATAATTTCAAGCACATGCACGCACGGACACACTCACAAAGACAATCCTCTCTCACAGTGACACGGTCACATGCACAGACACACATTCACACGTACTTACACAGACCCTCCAACCACACACTCACACTCTCACACACTCACAGACACACACTCGCATTCACATACACTTGGACAAACCTTCCTACCACACTCATACGCACACGCACTCTCAAACACATACACGCTCTCCAACACACTGACACGTTCTCTCCCAGACACACACACTCCGTTACACAAACATTGTCCCATAATCAGACACTCTCACACAATCCCACACACAAACATATACTCACGCACACTTCTACAAAGATCATCTCCCACGCACTCACACATTCCTTTGCATATGCACAAATGCACACACTCAAAATCACTTACGCTCACACACACAGTCACAAACATTCACATGTACACATACACTCACGCACACCCTGAAACTGACGCTCTCACACATTCACATTAGGTTACACTCATATACACAGTTGCAGAAATTCACACACACATGCAAACATACACTTACACAAACACTCTTCCCTCTATCTTTTCTGCTTCAAAGCAAAACAACCCGAGTAGGTCTTGCTTTCCTTTGTTGCTAAACTGATCCATAGAATATAGAACGTTACTGTACAGGAACGGCTGGTTCTGCCCACGATGCTACTATATTAAACTAATTCTATCTGCCTGCACGTTGCTTGTATCCCTCTTACTCTATGCGTTCATTTGTACATCTAATTTTAAGCTTTGCTTCGATATCCAGTTCAGCCACCTCTCCTGGCAGCGTGGTCCCAACGCCTACATCCCTCGCTGTTAAAAACATTCCTCATATGATTCCACATGTATTTCCTTCACCTGAAATATATGTCTACTTATATTTGACATATCCGCCCTGGGGATAAAAAAGCTCCGCCTGGATAATCTATCCTTGCATCATGTTTTGTGCTTTTGACACTTCGTCCCTCCTACTACCATAGTCTAGCAGATACAATCCAAGGTTTTGCATTCACTTCTTGCAGTTAATCCCCTCCTATCCTGCCAAACCCCTTTTGGAGCCTCCCCAGAGCCTCCATACCATTCCTACACTGTGGTGATCCGGTCTGAACATGGTCTTCCAACTGCCATGTAACCAAAGGCCTACACAGCAGCTAAATTGCAACAAAGACAATGTCGCCGCGGTATCCTGCCTATTCTGTGACCGTTGCCCTCGTCCATGTCATTATGTTATAACTATGATCTGAATGGGAAAGGAAGCTTGGACAATTTAAGTTTGTTGGTATCAGTTAATTTTATTCATGTGTCTGAGAAAGCAGTGTGTCTGAGCTCATTGTATTGAGATTTTGAAATGAAGATGGAATTACTGAGATGACAGATCTCTCCATTCGGAAACTCAAATGCTTTCCAGAGGCGCATGTTCCCTTTTCTTCATCGCTGACAAGAAAGGCATGCAGCACACTTGGAAGTGTGGGCATGCCCCATCGGTCCGAACTGAAATTGTCTCATCACATGGTACTTTACTGCAGTAACTTCTCTCTAAAACACATGGAATGTTTGGATCTAGGAGTCAGAAAAAGTATGCTTCAATGTTAACATTCCACACACGGGGATATCCTCCTGTGGTCTCACTGGGGGACATAATGCCAGAAAATGCAGATTGAAGTCTCTCGTTTCTCATCGTGTTTCGTTGGGGTCGCAACAGTGCACATTGCTTGAAGTGGTTTCAATTATTGTTTGTGAATACCAGATATGCATGCAGTGCTGCAGCTCTGACCTGCTATAGATATATCCGGTTGAGAACTGATCAGTTTGTTCACAGTGTGCAAATATTTAGAAAGAGGGACTGCAAAGCTTCTGAGCAGTTTGCTTTCGGAAGTAAGAATCAATCGGAAACATCAGCTGGCTTAAAAGTGAACAGATCCCCTGGTCCATAACTTAGTGACTTCATTATTCAGAGAGTTTTTGGGATATGGAACACGCTACCTGGGACAGAGGTGGAGGCATATTCGACAGATGGTTTCAAAAGAGATTTGGATATTCATGTTAAGGGGATGAATTGAGAGGAATGTGAAGGTTGAGGTGGAGAATTGTGCTAACTTAGCAGTTTTTACAGGAGCCAGGGCAGAGACGTTGGATAGAATGGTCGCGCTCTGAACTGGATAATTCTATGATTCTTATATGGTCGACAGCTGATAAAGCCATGATCAAATAGGGATTGTTTCAGACCTATCATAAAGGTTACTGCATTTCCTTGTGCAACAGACATCTTGACGCACGGCAAATATAGACAGTTTTAATAATACAGCATAGATCAAACAAGACAGGACTTGGAGGAATGCAGCAATTGTGAAGGCGTTCATACTGCAGCCACTGCAGACATCAGACCAACTACACCCACAACTGCAATTTCCCGCCTTTTACCAATACTTCATCGATTCCCTTACTATTTGAAACATGTGTCTGTCACTGCTTTGAATATATCAACCTTGACAGCTTTGTGGGGTAAAGAAAATCCCTGGATTTGCAACAATCCGATAGAAGAAACTTTTCCCCAAGAATGTTTTAAATTGCTAACACTTCATTCTGAGATGAGGTCCTCTCGTTCTACACTCTCACATTCGATCAATAGACCTCACATCAGTTAAACTGGAAAGGCGTTCAACAGTCGTTTCTTCTTCAATAATCTCACCTCTTATTCTTCGAAACTCCAATGGGTTTCCACCCGACTTGAACCTCTCCTGCCAAGACAGTCTGTCCATAACTGGCATCAGCTCAATGAACTTTCTGTGGTCTACGTTTCTTCAGGGACGGTGCCCGAAACTGTTCACAATATTCCAATTACGCTGACTCCAGTCTTGTTTACCTTGAGTGAAACCTCTTGCATTTTATAATCCAATCCATTTGAAATTAAAGTCCGGCAAAGCCATGCATATATTTTTAAAAATCTGTTGAATTGTATGCGAATCCATCTGCTATAGAGATGTTATTACACAACTTTGGAGCAGGTAGAATTTGAAACTTGACCCACAACATCCCACTTTCACTGAGTTGTCGCATATCAATTGCACATCTGCTTGGCGATCAATATGTCCAATAAAAAAGAATGCAAGCGTACAATTTGTGGACAGACTGGGATTTATGATCGGCGTCTTTCTGTGTGAATTTTTTGTTTCTTCCAAGACTATAGAAAACGGAACTAATGAAGTATAGATCTGGATGAACACACATGATCAATCATGTGTGGTCATTCAGATCAATACTTCATTATTTCCGTTTTCTGTAGTCTTCGAAGAAAGCAAAGAGCATAGTGGCCAACGTTCAAAAGAGTGCTTGCCTCGTTTGCCCACAAGAAGTTGTGCAATTCTCTGCTAGGAAGATTAACTGGGAGACTTGCAATTTTTCTGGACGTCCATCATCACCAGCTTTCCAAGTAGCAAAAGCAGTATCGCCAACATCATCACTGTGGTGGTGAGAGGGAGAATGACAAAACTGAAACACCGATGTTCATTTTATGGTTTCAAAGAGTACCCTGCTTTTCATCACAGACATAATGATAACTGGCACCAGATTGAATTCTGTTAAAAGTTACATCACTAACTGAGGCAGGGAGTGACTGGAACGGAAGTTCAAAGCTATCTCCTTAAGGTTTACATGATGTACCGAACAAAGTTACCAGCCTGAGACATGAGAAAACGAAAGAAGATCGAAATAAATTATTTATAGGAAATCAGTAACACGATGAAGCCGTTTAGATCTTCGAATCTGCTCAGCTGCTCGGAAGACCATGTGTGATCTGTGGGATATCTCCACATGACTGTCTTGAGACCATATGCCTTGCTCAAAAAAAATGTATCTATCTCAGATTTAAATGTAACAATTGAATAAACATCAGCCGCCATTTGAAGATGAGATTTCCTAACCGCCTCTATTCTCTGTGTGTAGAAGTGCTTTCTATTAACGCTCCTGAATTCCCCTGTCAGAATTCTTAAATAATTTGGACATTGCTTACTGGAACGAACACTTATTACCTGTGCTTAATTGCCCTCTAGTGAAAGTGGTAGGAAGCTGCCTTCTTGAATTGTTGCACTCTGGGTGCTGCAGGTTGGATTTCAATATCCTTCGGCAGGGAATTCTGGTAATTCGTCCCAGCACATTTTTGACATTTAATTCAAATTGTCACATTGTTTCTGTTTATCTCCCCTGACCGTCGCTGTTGATTCTCAGAACTCCTTAATTCTATCACCCTTTCACGATTCAGATTCCAGAGATGAAGAGTTGAATGGGTCTCATCACCCTTCAGAAATTAAGACGTGATGTTAGGGGTTTGTGCTTGTGCCCTGTAATGAACTGCTTCCATGGCCTAAAGCTCCTCCATGAAGACGTTGGCAGAAGGAATGCATTGTGTTTCGGGTATTCACAGAGATTTGGAGTTCTAATGCTATCTCTTGTGTTATGTAACGGGATCTGTCAATGAACAATGGAAGCATATCTAGAATGACAAAATCCCTACAGTGTGTAAGTCGGTGATTCGGCCATCGTGTCCACATCGACCGATTGAAAAGCACCCCACCTAGACCCACCACAGGTAGGTTTGGCTGCCTGGGTACTGATTTGGCTGGCTCATAGAAGACGACAATGGTCGTAAATGGAAAGTATTCAGCCTGTATCTCGGTGGCCAGTGGCTTTCCACAAGGGTCTCTTCTGGGCACTTTGCTCTATGTGATTTTTATAAATAACTCGCATGTAGAAGTGGAAGGGTAGTTAGACAAGTATGCCGATGAGACAAAGGTTACTGCAGTTCTGAACATGTGGAGTGCTGTTGTCGGTTGTAACGGGACATTGACAGGATGTAGAACGGAGCTGACAGGTAGCAGTCGGAGTGTAACTTGAAAAAGCACAAAGTGATTCATTGTGAAAGTTGAAATTATAATGCAGATAACAAAGGTAAAGGCATTCTTGTCATTGTGGAGGAACAGAGTGATCTTGGGATTCACACACGTAGATCCCTCAAAGTTGCCACCCACGTTTAAAGGGTTAGTCAGAAAATGTATGTTGTGTTGGCTTCAGTTCGCAGTGGAATTAGAGTAAGAACCACAGGATTATGCTGCAGCTGTATAAAACCATGTTTGGACCACACTTGGATGCTTGTGTTCAGTGGTTCGAAAAATATGGAAGCATTAGAGAGGGTGCACTGTAGATTTATCAGAATGCTGCGTGTATTGGAGGGATTATCTTTTGAATAAAGGTTGAGGGAGATAGCACATTTCGCATAGAAGAAGGGGGAGAAGTGATTGGATAAAGATAACAAGACGCATAATTTGGAGCTGGCAGGTTTTGACTGGGATGTACAAATCTATACATCATACAACACCAGACAATATTCCATTATATTTATGTGGAAGGGCTAGCTCTCAGAGCACTGCTGCTTCATCAGGTGGTTGTTGAGTATAAGATCGTAAGATGCAAAATTTACAGCAAAAAGTTTAAATGTAATGCAACTGACATGATATATTAAAAAATCTCCTTCTTTGTTAGTTAAGTCTCTCAACGTTTGGAAAAACCGTGTTGGTTTCAGTTCTTTCATATGTAAATCTAAGAACTTTTATTTTAAAGTTACTTTCTCAAGTGAACTTTAATGACAGTTGCGATGTCAGCTTACAAAATGCATTGGAGGTGTGAGATTGAAGTCTGTCTTTCTATGTCCCAATATTCAGCCTGATTCTTTTTCCTTAAAAAAACCTGAATCTTGCATCATTCATGTAGTTTTTGAGCAAAATAAAATGCAATTATGCAAGCACAAATTCACTGCACAAAGTTTTATACGTGTGTGTTCATGTGGATGTGTGTCTGTGTAACGGGTGTGTGTGTCAGTGAGAGAGTATGTGTATGTACGTGTGTGGCTATGAGTGTCGGGGTGTGTATGTGAGAGGCATAGATAGAGTGGCGATCCAGAGACCTTTCCCCAGGCTATCACATGGAGACACAATTTTAACGAGATTGGGGGAAGATATGGAGGAAGATGTCAGAGTGAGGTTATTAACACAGGAAGTGGTGAGTGTATGGAATGCCCTTCCAACGTTGGTAGTAGAGTCAGATATTTAAGTTACTCTTGGATAGGTGCATGGGATAGTAAAAGATTTGGAATGTTGATTAATTTTATCTTCAAGAGGATAAAATCTCGGCACATTATCGAGGATCGAAGAGTCTGTACTGTATTGTACTGTTCTGTTCTATGTTCTATGTATATCGGTAAAAGAAAGTGATGCATGGATGGAAACTGAACAGTATCGTTTGGTGTCTGTTTGTTTCTGAACAGACAGACGCAAATGTCATGTTCCCTCCTTCAGTCATTTCTCTCTGTATCTCTCTCTCTCTGTCTCTCTTTCTCAGTCGTATTCCGTCTGCGTCTCCCTTCATGAGTTAAATCAATAAGACTGAGTGAAACATACGTTTCCTTGCTGCTTTCCTTGCTTAATGAGCTGCCAACTTGGTCCGCACAAGATGCATACAAACGCTTTTATTAATATGTCATTATTACTGACAGAATACGTTTTGAACTTATAAAAGAGAAAGCTTGAGGACTGACTTCAGCCCGGAGATGTGAGATACTCAGTGGAGAACGTCGAAGGCATGACTCTTCACACTCGGTTTCCTGATGCTTTTCCAGTCTATTGCTTCTTACTTTTCTTATTTACAGAAATCGAACACCAGTATTATTTTACTCCCACTGCATTATTCGCAGGTATATGAGAAGTCCATTGAATCCCTTAATTCCGACATAACAGAAAGATGTATCAGCCGTGAAATATGTCCAAAATTCATTTATTTCGTTAGAAATTCATTCACTCTAATAAATTGAAACCAGTGTTTCACTGTTGGATCATTGTGATTTTCGCATTTTATTCTTTAATATTCTTCCACTGGTGAACACTTTTGTCAGTCACCTGCACACTAATCACTGCCTACTCGCGACATCATCCATCCACTCTTCCTTGTGATTATCTGGGTCACCTCCTTACTTTGAAATCAGCCTTTTTGATCTTCCAACTGTTATCCCTTCTATCAGAAATCGGACGATTGAATCCAAAAGATAGAAGAATTGTTCCAGCACAGAATTTAGCAACTTAGCTCTGGATCTAACACTTGTTCAAGGATTGATAGCACCTATAAGGAAGGAGTAAATTGGTATTTGCAATTTATTCTTAAATGAATCTGCTATAAAAGAAGTGAGTGTTTCTGCAACCTGTAGAAGGCATCAGTGACTCTGCCGTCGGAATATTGCGGAGAGTTTTGATCACTTATTTGAGAAGATATATAATTATATTCATGATTTGGAGATGCCAGTGTTGGACTGGGGTGTACAAAGTTAAAAATCACACAACACCAGGTTATAGTCCAACAGGTTTAATTGGAAGCACACTAGCATTCGGAGGAACGCTCCTTCATCAGGTGATACTGGAGGCCTCGATCGTAACACAGAATTGATAGCAAATAATTTACAGTGTGATGTAACTGAAATTGTACATTGAAAAATTGATTGTCTGTTAAGCCTTTCATCTGTTAGAATACAATGATAGTTTGACTTCTTTCATGTGTAAATCACAAAACCTTTTTTTATTAAGTTGCATTCCCGGGTTACCTGTTAACAATGGTGACAGCTAGACAATATGTAGAAGTTGTTAGTCCCCTGTGTTCTCTGTCTATGCCATGATGTTTGCATTGATTCTAATCTTAAAAAGTGAGATAATAGCGTTTTACATAAATTCATGCAGTTTTTGAGCTCATAGTTCTACATGAATACATGCAGTGTTTGAGCAAAGTACAATGTAACTCTGCAAGTACAAATTCACCCCACAAAATACATGTGTGCATGTAAGTCTTTGTCTATCTGTGTGTGTGTGTGTGTATGTCTGGGGTGGGGGTTGTGAGTGTGAGAAAGTGTGTGTAGTGAATGCAGTGTCTTAAGTCTGTGAGGGGGTGCATGTGTGAGTGTGGGAGTGTGTGTGTCCATAACGGTGTGTGTGTGTGTGGGATGTCTGTGTGCGCGTCTGTGTGTCGCTGTGTCCGTGTGTATACAAGAGTGTGTGTGTGTGTGTAGGAATATCTGTGTATGTGTGTGTGTGTGTGTGTAGTGCAATGGTGATCACCTGTAATGTGACATGAACCCAAGGTCCCGGTTGAGGCCCTCCCTATGGATACCGAACTTAGCTATCAGCCTCTGCTCAGCCACTTTTCTCTGCTGCCTCACCCGAAGTCCACTTTGGAGGATGGTCACCCGAAGTTCCGAGGCTGAATACCCTGGACCACGAAACCCTCCTGTTCCCTCCCAGTTGGGGAACACTTCAGTGGTTCAGGGCATTCAGTCTTGGACCATCGGAGTGTCAGTGTAACTTGAATAAAACGGGGAGTCATGGGGATTGACAAGCCACTCTGAGCTGCACTGAGCACAGACATGTCAAAGTATCAGTAATGTGGGAGCACAAGTCAGTCTCTCGGATGGGCTGCACTGAGGTCAGCACTCACTACTGGAAAGCCAGATCTGGTGGAGCACCACATTGGTGGAGAGTCAGTTCTGATGTAATCCTGCACAGACATATGGGCAATCCAGCATGTTGTGCTGAATGATGGTGGGTTAGGTTGGAACAAACATGGCAGGTTCAGAAGCAGGAAATTGAGCAAAGGTTGCTCTGCACAGAGATCTCCAGACATACCAGGACGACCACAAAATGGCCAGACGTTTATATTGATATCTGTGATTCATGTAGCTATTCCGTGCCCTCACTGACCAACATAAAAAGTTCATTAACACATTAATCCCGTGAGAATCCGAACCATCAAACCTGACAGTTCCAAACCATTTTCTGGGCATGTCGATCTGAGACAGGATCGAACCGTCCAGAGTGGGCTGCAATGTGGCAAACAAATGGGAGGAGATTACAGTCGGTTGGAGCAATTCTCGGGTCCCAAGAATTCATTGGACCAAACGTGACCGATGGTAGAGATGGGGACCTTGAATGTGCAGCCATCCGAGAAACACTGGGAAGAGATAAAGGAATTGTACCGCAGGAGAAAACAACTGTGTGCAACTCGCATTCAACCGAAGCTTTTGAACGTGCGTGAATAACTCTGTGTCTGTGTGTGTGTATGTACGTGTGTGTGTGTGTATGTCTGTGTATGTGTGTGTCTGTTTGCTTTTCTAATAAAAACCTGTTGAAGCATTATAAAAAAATCGATCAGAAAACAGTTTTAATGGACGGAGAAGTCACAGACATGCATCTTTTTTAATTCCCTCATGTCACGTGGGCATCACTGGCTATCCAGCATTTATTGCCCAACTTTAGTTTCCATCTTAACAAGGTGGTTTTGAATGCCTTCTTGAACAGCTGCAGTCCTTGTGCTCGCCATGGACTCACATTACTGTTTGGGAGACCGTTCAGAAATGAGACTCAGTGACACGGAAGAAAAGGCTGGTTTGGATTGGGGTAGATCATTCAGAAACCCACCACATTAAAGACTTGTTTCAAACATCGGCAAAATAACTGAATTTCAGAGCTGAGGGGGAGTACAGCTCTTGACATGAAGGTCGCAAAACTGGACTCAATGGATATCAAGGTGCAAACTCTCAATTAGTTACGGTGATAATCATAAGATAGGCCAAATGTCAAGGTTGTTGGAGGTCCGTAATCTCAGAACCCGAACATTTCTATATGTGTTCCTCAGGATAGTGACCAAGGCTAAATTGTCGTCAGCTACTCTATCATAACGTCATGGTTACGGATGTTGCTGATGACTGCCCAATGTTCCTCATCATTTCAATCTACCTCGGTACGGAAGCAATCCATTTTAAACTGCAACAATATTTGTGCGATGTCATGGCTAGGTTGACAAGTGTCAAGGCAAATAGAAGACTGCAGGTTCTGGCGATAAGGGGCCAGAGTTTGTTTCGGGAAAGGCACAACCGGCCAGACAGCATTCGAGGAGCAGGAAAATCAACGTTTCAGACTAAAGCCCTACCTCAGGAAGGGCTTTCGCCTAAAACATCGATTTTCTTGCTTCTCGGATGCTGCCTGGTTTGCTGTCGTTTCCAGCACCACACCCTCAACAGACAAGTTGCAAGTCGTATCCACGTCGATCACATGCCAAGTTATGACCCCTACCAATAAGAGACAATCTAACAATTGACCCGACACATTCAATGTTGTTACAATCAATGAATCCCCACTATGAACATCTTGGGCTTTATGTTTGATAAGGAACTCGACTGGACTCAACACGTAAACACATTAGCTACAGGAAGAGGTCAGCGACTAGGAATACTGTGGCGAATAACTCAGGTCTTAACTCCCCAAAGCCTCGGCATAATCTAAAAGGTACAGGTCATGAGTGTGAGGGACTACTGCTCGCTTGTCTGGATGAGTGCAGCTGTAACAACACTTAAACAGTTGTGAACCATCCAGGATAAAGCAGTGCATGAATGGCATTATATTCCCATCTATCCAATCGCTCCAACGCCCATGCCCAGGAGTAGCAGTGTGTTCTTTATATCGGATGTCTTGACAAAATGCAGCAAATTTCTCTCAGAACTTACTGTCAAAACCCATGACCAATTTGCCTTACGCGACAAAGGGTAGCAGATTCATGGGGAAGCTATCACCTGCAAGGTCTCCTCCAAGCCACTCATATCCTGACTTAGAACAAACAAAAAGAAGTCTATCAAAGGAACAGGCCCTCAGCCCTCCAAACCTTCGCCGAACATTATGCCCTAATGAAAATAAAACACAAGCCATCTGCCCTTCTTCAGTCGGTATCCCTCTATTCTCTCCCTATTCACGTACTGTTCCAAATGGTTCTGAAATATCGTCAACCTGGTTGCTTTCATTACCTCATGTGACAGTGTGTTCCAGTCTCCTACCCATCTTGCTGGATGTTCTTCCCTCGCACATCTCCATTGGCGAATACTGATGCAACGTTTTCATAATGGTCCATGCATAATTTCAACTGCACGCCCTTTATCCTCGAGTGTGCCTATTAATTCCTTGCGACACAGTTTCTTCTCATCTGTGCATGAAAAGTCCTAGGATTCTCCTTGACCCTGTTTGCTAAATACATTTCGTGGTCGCTTTTAGGATTCTTAATTCCCCATTTAACCTCCTCACTAATTTTCTCTATCCACCCAAAGTGCTTCGTCGGTTTGTACCTGTCAATGTATATTCTACTTTTCTTTTTCCCCTATTTAACTAAGCTTACAATTCGCCTTGTTACGCACAATTCCCGATTCTTGTCAGGCTTAACATTCAAATTATTTTAATGTTTTGTAGTTTAATCAACTGGTCTATAAAAGCCTCACAATTTCCAGATACAGATTGGCCCTCAAATAACCGTCAAATCCACATTCACCAGTTCTTCTCTAATTAAATGCAATTGGTCCTTTGTAAATTAAGCACTCTAATCAGACGGCCGCTCTTGTTCTTGTCAATGACTCCTCTAAATCTTATGGATTTATAGTCACTAAGTCCAAAGTGCTCTTCTACTTAGCACTGATCTACTGTTCTGACACATTTCATAATCTCAAGTCGAGTATGGCCGCGTCTCTAGTTAGATTGTCAATGTACTGTCTCAAAAGCAATCCTCCTGGATACATCCAATAATTTGCTGTCCATCTGGTCCCCTGGATCTAAGTGAGTCCCAATCAGTAACAGAAAGGTTAACATCACAAATCACAAATACCCTGTTTTCTCCAAACGTTTTCAGTAAGTCACTACATATCTGCGCCTCTGTCTCCTCTGAGCAAAGCGACGTCTCTCTGCCTATTCTTACTCTCACTGATGCCTATCTCGGTCTCAAATTTGTCCCGACTCCCTGAACTGACTGGTTCGTTGTTCCGGTTCTGATCCAATGCTACAACGGCTGAATCATTCAGAAGAACCCCAGCCAATATGTTTGGAATTATACAGTTGTTGCGTCACTGTCACTGGGACAAAATCCCTCCTTGATATCATTGTGGGTCAACAATGGCCTGCAGCCTTTTAAAAAGTATGCTAATCACCGAGTTCTGAAGGGGATGTAGGGGTCGGCAATGAATGCTGACCAACCATAAAAGCACACGTCCCATAACCACACCTTAAAATAAAATTCTATGTCATGTTCAAGTTCAAGAATTCAAGTTCATCGCATAATAGGAGAAAGTGAGATGCTAGAAATCTGAGCTGAAAAATGTGATGCTGGAAAAGCACAGCAGTTCAGGCAGCATGAAAGAAGCAGGAGAATCGACGTTTCGGGCATAAGCCCTTCTTCAAGATTGACATCCGTTGATGCTGCCTGACCTGCTGTGCTTTTCCAGCAACACATTTTTCAGCTCATCGGGTAATAGACCAGTCAAGGAGAATGTTGGCCGATAATTCAAAGAGAATAGTGTGCAAAATTAAGTTGATCAAAGTATACAAGATACGAGTCACACCACTGCTCTAATTTTGCAAACAGTCTTTTGTAATCGCTATTATAAAGAAAAAGTGTGCTTATTGGTTGAGCCAGAATTTATTACTCATCTCTACTTTCCATCTGTCCATTGCCGACGCATTCAATATATATTCAACTATGTCAGCTCTGGTCAATGATTCAAAACAGGTCATCTTTCAAACGAACATAACGAGCACGCTCCCAATACACGAGAATGGAAGACCTTGGACGGTGGGATTGACATTGCTTTTGAAGGTGGTTGACATGGAACGTTTGCATTTTTAATCTGTCCAAGACATTAATCATAAAGTAACTTATGGTGGACACTGGAAATCTGAAATAACGCCTGAAAAATGCCTCAGTAAAGAATTCTACACTGGAATGATTCGTGTTTTCTTTACTCCCTCAATTGACGCTATTCGACTTGACGTGAATTCCACGGATTTCGGGTGTAGTTTTCAGCAGATAACCGTAGTTAAATCATCTTAAAGTTTCAGTGCACATCTCTGATCACCATATCCCTAATGCCTTTCAAACTGTATGTATTTTTATCTTCCTCATGTTAATCTGTCCACCACATGCAATGTATCCAAATCATTCCATACTGATCATTTCTTACTCCGTGTCTCTTGATTACTTTCTCCATTTGGAAGAAAGGTAAAGATAGACATACGTACAATAAGATCCAGTCTTTAGCTGACTCCTCTTCGACACGTGTGTTTGCAATGATTGAATGACTTTTCCAGCAAGAGATTTCCTAATTTTGTGACCGTATACCCCACTTTGAATTGAGTGTTTGATTTACGTTGTATGCTGCACATGCTGCACACCTAGAATTTATAACCTGCCTTGCCTGAACCATGGAACATGATTTGAATTCAATACATTTGATTTTCTGCTTGTTTGGATTACTCTAATTTAATAGTTTGAGACTCAAATAGATTACTCATATCACGGAAGCGGTTTCTCAATACAAATGTGGCTTGCATTGAAGAAACTTCTATTTTTCAGCAGTCAACATCAGTGAGTCCACAACATCAGTGCATAATTCAAGTATTCAGTAATCTTCCAGATAGAGGTTATGTTTTACCCTATAGTTGCAGCTGTTGGTGTTACTTGCAAATCTATCACTCCAGTGTTGGTTACATAAGATAATATTTAACTGTGTTGTAATGTTCATGAATAAAATTTAACATGTTTGCCAGGATTTACTCATTTCTAAGCCAAGTCATTCTCCCAGAGGCTGAACGCAAAAATCTTTTCTTGTTTTGCTCGGACGACAGAAATCTGACAGATCAATAAACACTCTAGAAGTTCTGTAATTCCAAAATAAAACATTTGCTCCAAATTATTTCAATTCTTACATACTATGGCATACATTGGTTGAAAAAATGATTGATTGATTCGCATCCTTGAAGGCGTTCCTGAACTTTCCATTGGAAATACATAAATGACATGATGAGATATCAACGTAAGTCACTAGGTGATTATCTTTTCTTTATCATCATAAATATACCTGCCAGTCTTGATGATGCGTTGAACCCGTTCTCATTTGTCACAGTTTTGACTGACTGCAATCTGAGTACACTGCATAGCAAAGTTTACTTTAGCTATTTTTTGTTATATAATCCTTAACTGAGAGATACAAGAAGTTAGGTTTAGAAACATCGGGGTAAGTGATTTATTTTTATTTCAACCAGGTAAAAACAGTGTGACGTCTTATTATCTTGGATCAGTATTCACACTGCATTATATCTGATGATACATACAATATAAATCTAGAATATGAACATTCGAATTATTTTATAATCAGTTGGAAAAGATGTGCTTTATTCGATCTGTGGTTATTTGTGTGAAGCATTTACATGTTGATCTTCCCACGTCTTCCTTTGTGTGTTGTAAACTGCATGGGTTACTCTGTCCAGTTTATTTTCACTCTATTATCTGCACGTAAGATTTCAGTCTATGGTCTGCTTCTGCTGATCACAAATAATCTTTTCACTGTATTTAGTTACACGGGAAAATAAATCAGATCAATTCAAATCATTGAGAAGAAAGCGGAACATTACTGTTAAGATGCAAAATCACGGTACATTTTCAGGAAAAAAAGAAGTTTCAATCACAAGATACCATGAATTGAGCGAAAACGACTGACAACAATCGCAGCATCCTAAAACCGCAATTGCTATTCTCATCCGGTTGTATCTGGACTTTATGTCTGGCCAGAAATGGGTGTAAATCGATCAACTGTGAAAGCAACCGAGAACCAAACACAACACGGCAGGGCCATAAGAAACAGAACAATTCTGAATGCACACAGAGGTGTGATGTCCAAGAATGCAACGGGGCAATGAATATTGTTAATTCTGTCCAGCAGAACATTGCAAATGATAAGTATTAGATCTGTTCCTGTCAATGCCAACAAGCAGCAAGTCACGTATTTAGACAGGCTTCAGCATTCTCGAATCAGGATCACAGTTTCAATTACATGGGGGCACAGGTTCAGGGTGGTGGGGGAGTAAGTTTTGATGAGATGTGCCTCGGAAGGTTTTCACGCAGAGAGCGTTAAGAGACTAACATTTAGCTTAATTTTCTTCAATGTTCAATAGAAAGAATTGCATATACCGTGAGGCTGATCAGAGAGTTTCAGCTTATACAATGATTTAGCATGATAATGTGTCCCTTACTGTTTCAGCATCTTGCCCTGAAATATGGATAGGGAGACTCAGGAAATAAATAATTCATCATCTAACAACCTCTTGAACTTACAATAAATGAAAATGAAAATTAATTACCTCAGTGAATTGTTGAGTGACCATAGTCACGTGGAACTTCATTTAAGACTTACTTTAGACCCTTTACGAATTCCAGCTAATTCAGGAGATGCAGCCTCAACTTTATTTACCAAGGCAGCATTTTCCTCTATTTCTTAACTCCAATCATAAGTTTTCCCATGGAAGTAGAATAAAATAAAATGGGATAATGCACTAACTTTACCCAGAACTCTTGTACATCGTGTTTGGAAACCTGGCTCTTTGATTCCCTGGCAAATTGAAACTGTGACCATCAGTCGAGAAAAGTGAAGCCTTCCAAACGTGCCATTTGTTACTTTTTGGCAATGCCAGCCACACATCTAATACTTGTCATTTTCAATGTCCTACTGGACAGAATTAACATTATTAATACCCCAATTTCATTCATTGACATCACTCCTCTGTAAGCTTTCAGAATTGCTCTGTTTCTTATGACAATGTCCTGTTCTGTTCCGTTCACATTTGCTTTCATATTTCATCGCTTTCCCCCCATTTCTGGTCACAAATTACAGTCAAGATACGACAAGAAGAGAACAGCGACTGTGGTTATTGGATACTGCAAGTGCAGTCAGTTGTTTCTGGTCAATTCCTGATAACTTGCATTTGAACCTGGTTTTGTTAGTGAAAATGTGTTTTAATGTTGCAGCTGAACACCACAGTATTACTCCACTTTCTTCTGGACGATGATTTTACTTGATATTATTTTATTTTATTTTATTTATAATCCTGTTTAACTGAGCACAACGAAATGGCTTTTTGTGAACAGCACAGGCATATCATAGTAATCAAGGATATGTAGATGACAGAGTGAAACAAAATACTGGACAGATAAAGCTATGCACTTTATGACACGCAAAACATACGCGAGGCAAGATCAACATTAAAACGTTGAGCAATAATTGTACTTAAAGACTCCATTAATCTGTCTAATAAGAGCAGAGAAGAAGCGACACTTGGACACGTCAGTTCGTGTTCTCAAACTTCTGTATCTTCTGCCTGACAGAAACGGTTGCGGGAGAGTATTTCCGACTGGTTTGGGTCTTTCATGATGTTGGCAACTTCTCCGTGGAAACGAGCCTTGAGGATAGAGTCTATAAATGGGAGATTGGATTCCGGGATGATCTCAGCTGTGCACACATCCTACTGTAGTTTCTTCAGGTTCTGCGCAGAGCAGTTGACGAATCAGGCCATTCTGCACCCGGCAGTATGCTCTCTATGATGCATCTGTAAAGGTTGGTGAGGGTTGTTTTGGACATGCCAATTTTTTTGCGCCGCCTGAGGAAGAAGTGGTGTTGTGACACCTTCTTGACATTCTCATCTACGTGGGAAGTCCAGGACAGATTGTCCGTTATCATCACTCTGAGGAACTTGAAGCTCTCAACTCTCTCAAACTCCACTCAGTTAATATAGATCCGATAGTGTTCTGCTCTTTTTTGCTGATGTTCGTTGTCAGTTCGTTAGTTTTACCATCATTGAGCGAGATAGTTATAATTGTACCACGTAACAAAACCCTCGATCTCTTTTCTTCCTTCTGAGCTCTCATCGTTGTTTGATATCTTTCCGAGCGTGGTCGTCTCCTCAGCAAACGTAGAGATGGCGTTCTTTTTGCACATGTCGTGGATGTGCAGGGAGTATGGTAGGGGCGGAGAATGCATCTTTCTCGGCGCCAATATTGAGTGTTTTGACGGAGGAGATACAGTGGGCTATCTTCACTGATTGCCGTCTCTGGTCAGGAAGCTCAGTATATAGTTAGAAAGGGTGGTGCTGAGGTCTTACCTCTGAATTTTCAGATCTGTCTTCTTTGGCAATGGTGTTGAACACACGGCTATCGTCAACATTCACATTGCGAAGATAAAACATACCTCATATTTTCTTTGTAACACAGAAATATCCAAACATTCAGAGCTCTCAGATTGTGGAACAATAATGATATTTGCATCAGCCTCTCTTTTATTCTTTCCGCAATACGCCATTTGTTGATATCGTTTTCACCTCTATTTGTAAGTCTATTGTAAAGAAAATTTTGTTGCATCAACAAAACCTGAAGCATGAATAACAAATGGCTTAAGGAAGAACTGATTCGATTTTCGCAAGGATTTGAGCTTGACTTCTGGAATCTACTGTAAGACTAGCCACCATTGGCAGAATTGGACAAATTAACGTACTTTATCAACGTTATGATTTGATTGAAAAACTTAGTATCTCCCAAATTCAGTCTAGAAATTGCATAACTAACAAAAAAGCTGGTTAACATTAATTGTTCAACCTTTCCACATCAGAGAATGAGTAAATGTGACAATTCTTGACGTGAATTCACACTTATTACTGAGTAAATGTATTTGCAATTTCATACAAATTAAATGAAGACCGAATAAGTGCACAGCAAATCTTCGCCCAAAATACTTACTACAACCACAAAAACAGAATCATAACCACAGAACCCTTGCTCTTATAAAGTGATTCAGCAATTGAATAATAAGATTAGGTGGCAGGCCGACAATACTAATAGGTCACATATAATTGTAAGATGCTTCCACAATTAAGAAGTCAGATTCTACAATCAATTCAGTCTTTAACATTGTTTAGAATATATAAAATTCAGTTAAATGAGACTATGACATTATTGCAGATAGTGGAGATTGGAGCGACATTGTGGCTCAGAATTTAATAGTGCTGCCTCCCAGCACCAGGAACCGGATTCAATTTCACTCTGTGTGGAATTTGCATAGTCTCCAGCGTGTTCTGTTTTCCTTCCACAGTGGAAACTTGCCCTGTTTTGATATATTGAGAAATGTGTGGTTTGGCTGGCTCAGCCGGGTATGCCCTTCAAAGGATCGGTCTGGACCTGATGGGCCGAATGGCGTGATTCCAGCAGTTTAGATATTAAGTGATAATACTAGCACTAATGGGAATACGGAACGTTTTTACATGGATCATGAACAGTGCACAGGTCTTTATGAATGAAGCTCTGATACAAAGGAAATTGCGAATAAGTGGTGATTGCAATGATATTATCAAGAACCCGTGGACCACAGAGGACGTATTCGGCCCTTGCACGGGATCCTGGATCCCACGAGGAAGTGGGAGAGACAGATAGGCAGAATGATAGTAAAGCAGGGTAAACGATCGCCTCCAAATTTTCAGTGCACAAATTTATACATCCTGCAACATTTTGCAGACTCTTTTACAATATTTTCTCAGCGCCCACATGATTTACAGCCCCCATTATTCCAATCTTAAACTCTGCACTTCATTCTCTGTGTAATCCCCCGACCATGCTACTTCCTACTTTTCCTCACACTCTGTGTGCCCCCAAAGTATTGCTGTCTCAATTTTGCAGTCCCGTAATTTTGCAACCAAAGTGAATCTATTTTGTGTGTCATATAGCTTTATTTTTACAGAGCGTTTGTACCCTTAATGCTGCATTTTCCCCAGTTTTACATATCGCCGATATTGCCACCTCCCTAAGTTTTGCCCGCTTCCCCAATGCTTTGTCTGCTCAAAAATGTCCTTGCCGAAATATTGCTCATCCTTCCGAATATTTCCCTTTAAAAATTACGCCCAGATGTTTTGCCCAATTGAAAACTTTACTAACTCTTAGTATTGCAACTGATTTCCTTCATCGATTTGCTATCCATGCACACCGTATCCCTATCACTCTTTCCCCATGCCTTACCCAAAGTACGTAAAAACACCTTTGTATTTCCACACTCTCCACTCCTCCATTTGTTTGGTCGCAAGCAGATAAATGGAGTGAGAGGGACGGACAGACACGGAGACGGTGTAAGAAAAAGAAGGCAGATAATTTAGAGAGGAGGAACAGTAAGGTCGCAAAAGGGGAAGTGAATCAGATAGAAAAACGTAGTTAGACATGTTAATGACCAGATAAAGTGAGAGAAAATTAAAGAGGAGAAACAGAGAAAAAGAGAGAGGAAGAGAAGAAGTGGGAGTGAAATCCCGGGAAGGGAGATATTCCTTCAGTACTTGCCCCTCAGAAGGTTCATGCAACATTCAGTCCGTGCATACTCTCCACCCATCCTCCACTTTTCCGTTTCTGCACACTCTCCATGTCAATCTTTTGCCCCACGCAATACACCTCTCTGTCAGTCCTCCGCGGAGCACACTCCAATCACATCGATCACCCAGTCACTCATGGGTAGGGATCAATGCCACATTATACTGATCTCTCAGGCGTTCACGCAGATGGATCCACCCCCGACCACATCAATCACACAGTCATGAAGTATCCATCTCCAAACAATCCCATTCTTCCTTTGCTAATTTCGAAATTGGATATTGTTTCTGATCATGTGGAATATTTTTGAATTAAGCTGACATACACCAAGATACAAAAATAGTAGAAAGTCTGGAATCGTTTTGTTGGTAGTGACCTGAAACTGGAAATTAAATGTAAGAGCAATGTTAGAAAGACTTCTCAGGTCTGTATTCCAATTCCAACCAATACTTATTCCTATTCTTCCTGTTTGATACCAATTCTAATTCCTCCTGTAAATCATGGTTCTGTCATGATTTGCAAATATGCAAGACATGATGCTGCAGTTCATCCATGTGGTGTTAGGATGCCTTGTTTTACTTTTACATATACATTTCAGTTATATTCCCGAATCTCACATCGCCATCATGTATCTCATACCGTTGGCCTTTACTACATTGAGATACGGAATCTCGTCACAGAGTTAAATGTTACTCTTCATAGTTGCCATTAATTCTCAAGGGATGTCAGACAAAAATATTATTAATTATTCATTCTCATTATCCAGCACCAATACTGGGTTGTCCTGTTTTCCCTAGGATTCCTCAGACTACGAGTTATGGAACGATGCTGTCTCAACTCCAGGAATTTCTCCTCTATGGAGACGTGACTCATTGATTTTGCCAATCCGGATGCAGATTAAAGAGATCAATGATTGTGCATTATTCTTTCTAACATTTCTCTTACTTTTAATTTCCAGTTGCAGGTCACTACCAACAAAACGATTCCAGACTTACTATTATTTTTGTGTCTTGTATGTCAGCTTAATCCAAACAGATTCCACATGATCGGAACCAATATCCAATCCTATTATTATATTAATTACATCATTATCAAACAATTCAGCTCCATTAATTTTGTTGTGAATGCTCTGGCAGGACATCACGAGCCATGTCGGCCTATTTTCTTTGAACATAATGTGTCAGTTTCGTTGTTTTTTTACTGTGGGGTTTTTGAAAATGGCTTTTGGTTTTGCTCACTCACTTTACTTATTCACCATTCCTTCTTGTCTCTTCTCCAAGATTCCCAATCCGCACACTTCTTGATAGATTCTAGTCCCCCTGTCATTTTTAGTTTATGTCTTCACAATCGCTGTCACAAATAATCCCTTTCGGACATCAAGTCCAAATCTCTCTTTCAGAAATTTGTTGCCTAGCCCTCTGAGGAGAGGGAAGCATTGTAATGTGCAAACCTGTGACCCTTCGGATAATATTGTTCAAACCTGCATTACCCTTAGATTTTTTTTTTAAATACTGACAGTTTGTTTCTTGTCTGGATATTCCAAATGAAACGGATAATCCATGGATTGATTGCTCAGTGAGGTCTTTGATCGATTTATCTATAAAGGAATGATTCAACATATTCTTCAACTGCTCTCTGAACTTAGTCTGCTTAACAGAATAGATCACGGTGTTTGTGAAGCAACTGGGAAGTTGTAAAATGCAACCCAATTCCAAGATGTATCCATGTGAATAATAAGACTGAAATGCAAAATGATACATACTTATACAAATAGAAAACACAGTGAACATTGAATATAACAGACTGAAATTGTTTCCGATAACGAGTAAAATATTGGATTTTCTTCGAATCTCAGTCTCTGCATGTCGACAATTCTCGTCTCTGCTATAAGCCCATAGACTCCTGCTGGCTCTAATTGTCACTAAATTTACCTGACAGTGAAAACATTGAACAAACGAATCAGTGAAAATGCGAGAGTTGGCCTTAAGATGTGGTGAACAAATTTGATTGTGACCGAGGCATGAGACAATGGAACGTTGTCATTATTACTCAAATCCACAGATTTTCCGAGGAAAATGGCGTGAACATTCACACATGGTATGGAGAAGAAGAAATAAAATTATTCCCGATAAATAATCGGAATATGTCTCAATGTCTGGTCGAGGATAATTACCAGTACATCAGCCAGAAACATGACCATCAGAAAACGACTGACGTTTGGAGATAATCCACAGGTTTTTTTTTTCATGAAACAGGACGAACATCATCACTACATTAACTGCGAAGAAAAGAAGAAAACCACGTCAAACTCGTGGTAAGTCGCCATTTGATTGCAAGTTTGTTCAGAGTTTCAATTGAATCAATGCTTTGGTCAGACTTTTGGACTTCAAAAAGGAAATGAGCGTGCCTTAATTTTGTAACAATTTGCAGACAAAAAAGACACGCCACAGTCTTTTCCAAATACACAGCCACACATCCATCAGAACAGACAATTTCGATAAAATTCCAAAGTACTCCATCACCCTAGAACAGAAACAGATCACTTTTTTTATTGTACAGAGATGACTGTTGAAAACATTGCCATTCTAAAAGATTCTCTCCCAATTTCTTGTACACAAACGGAGGTCGGATGTTTGTACCTCCTTGTATAAATTGTTGTCGATTCTCTATCCTGAAGGAATGTCAACGTGTGGTCATTTTTTGCTCTCTTGTAACTGTCTGAGAGGACTTCAAAATATTGTCTCCTTCTCATTGGAATATTACTTCTTCCTCCAAAGTTTTATCATTTGTTCAATGTACTCATTTACACAATAAATCAACAATAATATCAAGAATAGAATATCGAAGGTGAAGTTACAAACAGCGACCATGATCAGGACAAGACCAGTCTCCCTCCCAGCATCTCCCCACGGCTGCAAATATGTGGCATACGAGAAAGAGCAAAGTCTGCTCTGTCAAAAAAAAACGAGAACGCATCTAATCGAGGTGCATCAGTTCAGCCATTCAGTGCTTCAAACATGCTCTTTGTTTCTCTTCTCACTCCATTTTCCTCAATTGCAATGTAAGTACCAGTGTACCGTGTGTACCTGTGAAGCCACTTGCCAGGAACAATATTCCAGCACCCCTTGGTCTACATGTTCGACAACAATCCCCCAGCTCCTACTATCAACGATGTTAGTCCTATTCTAGTTTGTCTTAACAAAATGCAACACCTCATTTCACGAAATTGCACTCAAACTGTCGCTCCTTGCCTCGATAGCCCATTTAATTAAACCGCCTTTTACTCTGAGATCGTGTTAT
The DNA here is from genome assembly GCF_037043375.1 of Chiloscyllium plagiosum. Lineage (NCBI taxonomy): Eukaryota > Metazoa > Chordata > Chondrichthyes > Orectolobiformes > Hemiscylliidae > Chiloscyllium > Chiloscyllium plagiosum. Next base: position 19,008,155 of record NW_028270179.1, on the reverse strand, counting down.
CACTGTCCACGATGCCAAATGTGTTGGTGTTAGCCACAAACAGTAACTGCTATATTCTTATTATTTACATCAACGGTGAACAACAGTGGACCCAGCACAGATCCTTCTGGGACATCGCTGGTCAAATATGTCCAATCTGAATAACAGCCCTCCACAAATATTCGCTGTCTCCTACCATTAAAATAAATCTGTGTACAATTGGCTACCTCTGGCTGGATCCAATATGATCTTACCTTCGCAACCAATTTAATATGTGGAACCTTTTCGAAAGCATTTGTGAAGTCCATGTAGACAACAGCTGAAATTTTGCCCGAACATATCTTCTTTGTCAGTTCTTCAAACAGGTCAATCAAATTTGGAACGCAATTTTTCGACCAAAAAGAACGACTAGGGAGACAATGAGCTTCCTTACCTATCAGCAAGGCCATCAATGTGTGGAGCTACAGGAGTTAGGTGAGATCCTAAACGAATGATTCTCGTCTGTATTTCCTGCGGAGAAGGACATGAATGCCATGATAATTGGAGAGATACAGTGAAATCTTGAAAATAGTCCACATTACGGAAAAGTAATCGCTGGAGGGTTTGAAATGGACGAACACAAAAAGACAGTCCGACTACACATAATCAGTCCTTGCCTTCTAAAATACATGTCTTCTGAATCTGCTTCAGCAATGTATCCACCACTGACGTCAGGCTCACCGTTCTCTAGCTACCTGGCGTTTCCTTCCAGTCTTTCTTAAACTAGCCACACTCCAGTGAACAGTCTATCATGCATAGATATTCTTGAGGCAAATGGCTCTGCCAGTGGTTCCACAAATCATTCCAGAGCTTCCCACAATGTCCTGGAATACACCTGGTCAACTTTCCGTGATTTCCTTACATTTGTCCATTTGAAATTCACCACAGATTCCTTTGCTGTGATTTGCACTATTTTCAAGACGTCATTGTTAATTTTTCCAATTCTTTTAGGAATTCACATATCTCCTCTGGATCGACACATTGATGGCCTTGTTGATCTTGAAGGAGGCGTATTGTTTCCCTCGTCATGATTTTGCCCTTAATGTACTTGTCAAATCCCTTTGGAATGTCCTGAGCCCTATCTGCCAAAGCAAACTCCTAACCTTTGTTGCTGTCCTGATTTTCCTCTTACATGTACTCCTACATTCTCCATACTTTTGAAGGGATATACTTCATTTCAGCTGCATTTAACAAACAAGAACTGCATATATCACGACTTGTCTTTGTTTTTGACCAAAGCTTCATTGTTTTTAATATCCAAAATCTCCTACTCCTTCCAGCCATGGCTTTCACACGAATAGGAACATGCTGACAATAAACTCACGCTATCGAGCTCTCAGAGCCTTCCAATTGGCAGGCGTTTATTTACCTGCAAACAGCTTCCCAAACAACGTGTAAAACATCGTGCCTAAGACCATGAAGGTTAACCTTGCCCAGTGCGACCCTTCTATTTATTTATATTAAAATTAAGACATGTAATGTCACTGGTCGCAAAGTGCAGCTGCACAAAAACCTCAGTCACTTGCCTTACCTGATTCCTCAAGAGAAGTTCACATTTTGCTCTTTCTCTAGTATTGTTGATTTTTAATATTCTTGAACACACTTAAATATTTCATTCCCAAGTAAGATCTTTACACGGTGGAAATTCCAATCTATGGAAAGTTAAAAGGTCTCACAATTTGAACCGTGTTATGCTAAAAGCTGTCTGCTATCTTCCTTTCTCGATATTACACTGACTGTTGAAGGGCCTGAAGTGTTATCCCCTCAAAGTGATCACACTCTTCTCATTTCACAGTTCCACTTGGATGTGCTCACTAGACGACCCCAAAGGAATATCCTTTCTAAGGACTGCAGTGAAGTTTTCCCAAATGAAAAACGCCACTCCTCCTGCTCATTTCCCAAACTTCTATCCTTCGTGCAGCACTTTCATCCTGGGACATTGAGCTTACAGTCTTCTCCCCTCCACAAACGTCATAACAATGTCATAACAATGCCATTCCCGTCCTATATTAACAAACTATGCCCTGAGTTCTTCTGCGCTACTTGTTAGACGTCTTGCGGTTAATAACGAAATGCAATGAAATAAATGCAGTTTAATTGAGCACTATTCCCCTGTGACCCGCCAGTCTCTTGCCTGCCTTGTCTATTTAGCTTGCTCTTTTTCACTGCTATATCAGCATCAACGTTATCTTTTTCTCTCTACGTAGATGTTACTCGAAATCAGGTCATAATCAAATAACAAAGAAGAAATAAAATTACAGTACAGAAGCAGGCCCTTCTCCACCACCGACACCCCCCAACCAAGCCAGCATCGATCGAGGTCCTCTCATGAAAACTTTTGCGTAATTTTAAGAATCTGTGTTCCTCTGCTCCCTGCCCATTCAAGTGTCTGTTGATATACATTTAAAATGACGTTATCGTGCAGCCCTCTACCACCTCTGCTGGCAACGTATTCCAGGCACCCATCGCCCTCTGCATGAAGAACTATTTTCACATATCTTACTCAAACGTTTACCACTCACCCTGAACTCATGAGAGCTAGTAATCGGGGGAAAAAGCGTTAAAATTGACGCGACACCAGGTTATCATCCAACAGGTTTATTTGGAAGCACTTGGTTTCGACACCTGCGTTTTCATCAGGTTATTGACGACTTGATGACGGAGCAGTGCTCCGAAAGCTCGTGTCCAAATAAACCCGGAGCACTTTAGCCTGGTGTGTGTTAATTTTTAAATTTGTACACCCCAGTCTAACATGGCACCTGCAAATATCCCTGTTGATACCTTCTATAATTTTGCAGACCTCAATCAGGACCCCCCTCAACCTCCGTCTTTCTAACGAAAACAATCATAATCTGTTCAACCTCTGTTTATAGCTTGCGCCCTTCTTAGCAGGAAATATCATGTCGAACCTCCTCTTCATCCTCATAAAGCACACATTCTTTTGATAATGTTGCGACCAGTAATGTTCGCAGTTTTCCAAATGAGGCCGAACCAAAGGCTTATACAAGTGGAACATGACCTACAAACTCATTCACTCAAAACCCTATCTGATGAAGGTAAGCATGTCGTATGCCTTCTTGATCATTGTATCAAACTGCGTTTCTGTCATAAGGGCACAATGGATGTGAACATACAGATCTCTCTGTACATCAATTTTCCCCTGGATTTCACCATTTACTGGAGAGTTCGTTGAAAAATGATGTTCCAAAACGAATCATTTCGCACTCGCCCGGATTGAACTCCATCTGCCACTTTTCCAGTCAACTCTCCAATCTATATTCTGCTGCATTCCCTGAGAATCCCTTTCACCACCTGCTAATCCACTAATCTTACATTTACTTGCAAAATTCTTCATCAGTCACCTACACCTCCCTCCAACTCATGTACGTATTTCACAATCAACAGTGGTTCCCAGTGCGTACCTCAATAAAACACGACTGGTCATAGTTCTCAATTTTGAGAAACTCAATTCCGCTAACCAACCAGTTCTTTATTCATCCAGCCAATACACACTGTACGACATACATCTTCATTTTCTGCATTAGCCTGCCAATGGGAGCATTATAAAAGGCCTGACCAGAGTCCATTTATATGCCCCTTCCTTCAGAAATCAAGTTTGTCACTTCATCAAAGCATTCTGTGAAGTTGGTAAGACATGACCCTCCCTTTACAAAACCATGTTGCCTATCCATGATAAGTCTATTTTCTTCCAAACATAACTAGATCCTATTCCTCAATAACTTCTCCAGCAGCTCCCCCAACACTGCCGCCAGGCTAAGATGTCTGCAATTACCTGGATTGTCCCTGCTACCCTTCTTAAACAACACAGCAGCATTTGGAAGTATGCAGTCCTCTGGTAGCTCACCAGTGTACAAGGATACTGTAATGACATATGTGAAGTGTCCAGCTACTTCCTCTCTCACTTCCTTCAGGAACCTGGGATAGACCCCTTCCAGACCTGGGAACGTGTCCATCTTAATACCTTTTAGAATACCAATCAATTCCTCCCTATGTTAGCTCCTTCACCTCGAGTAATCAATCATGTATCCTTAAACTCAACATCCGTCATGACCCCCTCCTCGGTGAGTACCGATGCAAAGTTATCGATTAGAATCTCAGCCATTTTCACTGACTCTGCACATAACTTTACTGCTTTGTCCATGAGTGGGCTAACCCTTTCTTTAGTTGACCTCTTGCTCCTCATCTACGAATACAAGGCTTTGGGATTTTCCTTAACACCGTTTGCTAAAGATATTTCATGAGTCCCTTATATCCCTCTTAATTATTTGTTTCGGATTGGTCCTATTTGCTCGATATTCTTCCAAAGCTTCGTGTGTTTTCAGTCGATGATAACATCTGTAAGCTTCCTTTTTCCTGTTAGCTCGGCTCACAATTTCACCTGACATCCTTGATTCCATAATCTTGCCATTTTCAAAAAGAGGTAGTGTCGTGTACTCGAATACGCCTCTCTTTAAAATCTCGCCACATATCAAATGTGGATTTACCTTCAAACAGATGTTCCCAAACCACATTCCCCAGCTCCTGCAAAATGTTGCTATAGTTGGCCTTCCGCAATTTTGCATTCTTCTTTGTGGACCATTGTCGTCTTTGCTGATGAGTATTCTAAACTTACAGAACAGTGATCACTGTTCTCAAAGTAACCCGCTACTGAAACATCAGCCATCTTGCCGGGCTCATTCCCCAGCACGAGTTCCAGTGTGGCCCCTTCCCGTTGTATGAAACCGTTCTGGATGTTCCTTTCAAATTCTGCTCCATCTGGATCTCTAACACTTCGAGAATCCCATTCAATGGTGGGAAAGTTAAAATTTCCCATCACCACTACCCTCATTCTCCCACATCTTTCCATAATCTGTTTACATAGCTGAACTTCTATCTTATGCTCACTGTCGACAGGCCTGTAATGCAGCTCCAACATGGTTATGGAAGCGTTCCTATTTCTGAGTTCTGCCCATATTGCCACGCTGCTCAAGTCCTTCATAGTACCCGGTGTTCAACAGCTTTGTTTGAAGATAAAAGCATTCTAAGTGCTACCCCTCCATGAGGTGACCTCAGAAGCTTATCGTCTCAAACGAACCATTTGGACTTTAACTTGGTGTCGTGTTAACGTCAGACATTGTCGACCCACGTCCATCACGGGCAATTCCACATCATGTGTGTCTACTCATTTCGGTCCCACCCTTCTGATAGACCAGTTAAACACTTCAAAATAACTTCGGCAATCTTCACATCAGCGTATTGATACCCCTCTCGCTCAGGTGCAAACTTTCCTTCTTGTACAGGTTCGTTGTGTTTCACAGGAGGTGCTTCAGATATATCCCTGCCCGATGCATAGGTTCCTCAGCGATACATTCATCTGCCACACTTTCCTGTTTAAGTCTCAGCAGCACTGTCACCAGAGATTACTACCGTTGTGGTCCATCTTCTTAAACTCTGTCGGAACTGATACCAATCTTATCTACATATTGTCAACCACATGTAGAATGCATTCTTACAGTGCAGGGTAAACTTTGAAAATTTGCTCAACCACTTTGAGACAGGCTTTATCCTGGCGTCATGAGGCACACATCGTCGTGGACTTTCGATTGACCCGCAGAAAGGCTGGTCTGATCAGTCGGTGCAATACCACATTTGCCCCTTAGACCTCGCCATTTGCCACTTTACAGCAGAGCTAGTTATGGAATCAAAGACCTGGATGTTTCTGCTATTTCAACTGAATGCATATTCTACCCCAACAATGCACAAAAATGTGTACTTGTTTGAAACTTGGAACATGAGAATTCGGTTCTACCTGAGAATCAGTCTTCGTGGTCACCCATCCATCTGTCGTGTGACCAGCTCCCTGAAAGTACTATCCATCAAATTATGTGCCTTCTGTATGGTCCTAGGTGCATCCAACTGTTCCGCCAAATTATCGGTGCAGTCTGAGAGGAGTAGTGTTTGAATAAAACCTGCAGAACAGATTGACATGAGTGTCTTCGACATTGAATCACCAAATATTGATATTTCTCTGCAAAATTCGAATGCTTTTAACACAGTGATAATGCCATTTACCGAAGACCAAAAGACCTGGTTTCAAGTCCCACATGCGCCTGACATGGATGACAATACACCTGAAGAGTTTGATTCAAAACACTTACAACTTCTCCTCTCCATGACTGATTTCTTCCACTCCCTTCATTTTGGAGTTTCTCTTGTGGTGTAGTGGAAATGTCCAGCACGCAAAGCCCAGATTCAGGCTAATCGAGGTCTGTCATATTACTCTGACCTGGCCGCGTTTGCAAATACCTACAAGCCCAGAAACAATTGAAAAGGAAGGCAATTGTGGTGTTTCTTACGAGAGAGGGAGAATACATTTGGAAACTTCTAGAAAAAATGTTACCAAGAGGACTCTGTACAGATTTGGGGGACGTGTCTTCAAAAGCAAGAGACCCCTTGCTTTACTTCCTGATCAGAAGGGTTTGGCTGATGAGAAGTTCTGGATATACTGAGGTCTACAGTCAATGCAGTTCAGTAGATTCAGATCTTTTCTCATTCAAACGGATAAGGTGAACAATAAGTTAAAGGGGAAAGTAAGTACTGCAAATGCCGGACATTCAAGTCGAGAGTGTGATGCTGAAAAATCAGAACAGATCAGGCAGCATCCGTGGAGCAGGAGTTTCGACATTTCAGGAAAAATGATTTACTAAAATGTGCCTAACTGTGGAAAGGTTGAGCAGGAAAATCAGCAGAAATGGAAGACATGGGATTAGTATGCTGTGGAGAAACTCGACTATTACCCAGACCAGAGAGAACTGAACATTGTTTCATTATAACACAACACCATGGAACGTTTTTGCACTGTTACTGATTCGTTAATGCAAAGTACTAGAAAATATTCTTCCTTCTGCTCACCGCAGTCACTGTTCCAGGACCACAGTCGTCGTTTTCTCTCTGCAACATTTACTTATCTGCTTCTGACAACAAATGGCCACAAATTGATTAAAGTTGAATGCGACGGTGAATCAGACAGAGCAGTCACTTCCCGCATAAAGCAGGATAACGTAGATGTTGCAAATGGGCAGATCCAACAAGGAACGGAAAGATCAACAGCTGCCTCAAAATAATATCGAGAATAATGACCAGTAGATCAGAAACTGACGTAGCCATCAGATCATATGTGATGCAATTCGAGAGAACATACCTCCTGCGAGATAGGATCTTAATTGATAGAAGGTTAGCTGTGAGGAAGAGAAATAAGTATTGTAAGATGCAGACAGTTTGATATATAATACTGATCTAATTTAAGATTTACTGAATTGTGCCGAGTATTCACACAGTGCAAACATATTGAAAAATAACAATTGCATTGTAAGAGGCTTATTGTCTTTCGTTTTATTTTTCAGCGTTCATGACACGGAAAGTGGGAATAAAAGGACAAGGAACTTCTGTTCAGAGGGAAGCAACAGAATCGAATGTTGTAAGCGATTCAATGTCCAGAATTTGACGCGAAGAACTATAATTAAAGTTGGTTGTGTGCAGAGGCATTCAGCCCAAACAATTCAGCATTTAAACAGTACAAAGCGCCTTCATTCCACGTCCCTCAAGCGCAGAAGCTTTCATTTCGCTGCATTGTATTTTGTCGACCAGTTTATTTTTTGCCCACTCACAGAATCTATCTTTGTTTCATCCTCAATTTTTGCTTTCCGATATGTTTTGCTGTGAATAACGTCGTGGCTGACCTGATCATCCACAACGCCAGTAGTTTGTCTGTTGGTTAAATGATGAAGTCATTCAGTCTTATCAACTTATGTTTTCAACGCTGCGAACTCTAACTGTATGAACACACGTTCAGGGATCTGAAACTTGAATATGATGTGATCACCATGGGCCAATGACATTTTCAGCATCGAAATTATTTCCGATTTTTCCCATCTTCAATCCCTCTATCCATCAAACACAAATTTATTTGAGCAATGCGCTGCACTCCTTTCTCAAAAATCTGATGATGTGCTTCATTGGCGAATCAGTCTTTTGTTTTTGTGTATTATACGTGAGACGTCTCAGTACGTTCTATTTTTTTTTTGCGTTCTGTCCATAAGACAACATTAGATAAATGCGAAGTAGGCTATTCAAGCCGTCGCGTCTGCTCTGACACTTAATGAGTTCATAGCTGGTTTGATTATTTTCAACACCAGTTTCCTGCCTTCTCCCCACAACCATTACTCCCCTTAATAATTAAAAAATAAATTAATGAATCAGCTTTCAGAGCCATCTGTGCTAAAGAACATAATAGAATCACAACAGTCTAAAGAGGAAGGCTTTTACATTTTTCTCTGCAATAGTTGAGACCGAAACCTCAGTTTTGGCACTTTTCTGTTTGCCTCGACCACACGGAGAAACAATGTATTCACACCCGCTCTCTCAAGTGCCTCAATAATCGTGTGTGTAACATTAAGGTGCCATCTCAGTCTTCTAAACACGGACTAGACCAGGTCCAACATTACTCAACCACTCCTTATAACACTGTCCGTGCTGTCTTGAGAGCAGCTCTGTACTGACTGCAATCCCAGTGTCAGGGTGATGAGTACTTAATGGCTACGTTGCAGGATGCTGCTGTCTCCATAACAAGAAGAGAGGATAGTGGGTGTTGAAGAGACTTAACCACAATCCTTCCCCAATATGTAACTCAGCATAGTCAAACTGCAAAGCTCTGTGATGAACTATTGTGCATCAGTGAATGTGGCATTCAAGAAGAACATTGAACGGTTATTAAGATAGAAGCGATGAGAGGTAGAGGCAGCAGATTTCGATCAAGGGAATCGAACCGAAAAAAAGTCACCACTGGCTGATCGGGACTCCTCCTCTGCCACGACATTCTGTCACTTTCTTCATCAATTTTGACCAGGATTACAGTTTGGCTGTGGCAAACATAACGGCAGCTATAGACTGTGTGTTTGCACCGACACTGTGGTTCAAGTGAATGGTTTCTTGATCTTGGAGTATTACAAGATCTTGTGAGGTACTATTTGATCGGACTGAACAGCATGAAGCTCTGCTTGATACTAAATGCAGTCTATTCTCGAGTGTGTCTCTGTCAAAGCACAATTCGTAGAATCGTAGAATTCTTACAGTCTGCAGATAGGCCTTTGACCAACAAGTCCACACCAATCCCCCGAAAAGTAACCCACCCAGAGCCAGCCATTTCCCTTACTACTCTGCATTAACTTCTGATTAATGCAAGTAACCTACACATCCCTGCACACTGTACGCAAATTAGCATGGTCAATTCAACCAATCTGCACACTTTTAAATTATGGGAGGAAATGAGAACATCTGGAGGAAATCCTCGCAGTCACGAAGAGAAATGCCACACTCGACACAGAAAATCGCCAGAACCTGCAAACATACCCGGATGTCCGCCGATGTGAAGCAGCTGTGCTAACCATTGAGCCAATGTGCAGGCCCGAGAGCAGCTTGTTCACTACTACCTGCATTGCTGTGAATAAAATGCATTGCATCCATTACTACTTCTGGATTGCATCATTTCTCATTGGAAGGTCTGATAAAATCACACAGAAATATCAGATGCCTTAAAATCTACCGCATTCTTATTAATAGAGGATGCCCATCTCTAACTACATTCTCTGGAACAGGAAAAAAGAATATCTGTATATTTGCACTGTCAAGTCCTCTACGAATGTTCTATTCTTCAGAACTTCAAAAAGTATGGCATCAACCCTTTTAAAATCTGTTCTCATCAGACAATATTCCCATATCCGGGATTAAAATGGTGATCATCATAATGACAAGAGTGGGGTGGGTGGGGGTGGGTGGGGTGTATCGGTAACGATTGCATAATGTTCAGGGCAATTTACGATTCTTCAGATACTGAGGCAGGCCATTTTCAAATGCGAAAATCTCTGCACAATATCCAAGCATTGGGTTGTCAAGTGGAAAATAACGTACAGCAACACAAATGATTGGCTTAGTGATCGCCAACACGAGAAAATCTCACCACAGCCAATTTCAATTCAAACGTGTAACAATCAATGTGTCATTCAATGATATAATCCTTGGGATTACCAATGACTAGAAACTGAACTGGACTTGCCACATAAGGACATACAGGAGGCCAGGAATCTTTTAGCAAGTAACTCACCTCCTGACTCAAAGAGGAGAAAGTGAGGTCTGCAGATGCTGGAGATCAGAGATGGAAATGTGTTGCTGGAAAAGCACAGCAGGTCAGGCAGCATCTAGGGAACAGGAGAATCGACGTTTCGGGCATTAGCCCTTCTTGTTCATGAACATTGGTTACTCACTGCCTGCCTGTTTGCCCTCTATATTGTTGCGTGCATGCTTTCCATGGAATCACGTAAATTATGTTTCTGCACATGGCGGACACAGGGCCTTTTGTTTTGTTGAGACTTTGTCTGAGTGTGGTTGCCTGTTTGTGGATGTTATGAATCTCAGTGGTGGGAGAATTTTGTTAACTAAAAGGTTTAAAATGTTAAACGTCTCAGATGAGTGAGTGAGCTCGTGGCGTGTGCTCATCGTGTTGTTTGTCTGTTTGGTTTCTGCAGGTAAAATTTCCTTGATATCTGTTCTTGGAATACAGTTGGTGGAGGTGTTCTTCATCGTTCCTTCGTAGATCATGAGTTCTGCAATGTGTTGTAGACCTTTTGGCCAGGGTCCTAATGCAGCGTCTCTTGTGTGTGTCTGTGTTCGGATTGTTACCTTTGTCCTTCAGGATCTAGTTGATAATTGTGGCTTTCCTCTACATATTTGCATTACTATCAATGTTTTGTGCTGCTTCTGCGATCATATCTAAGAACAGGAATTGATTGTTGCTTTTCCTCTTTCTCGTAAATCTAAACTCTGTGAGCATGGTGTCAAGAATTCAGTGTGTGCTCTCGATTTCTTTTCTCTTCATGATAAGTGAAGTGGGCTAGATGTGTAGATTTCTTTTTCCACTCATTGCATATTTGTTTTTGCTATTAACACAGAGATAATTGAACCCTATTTGCTTCAGAAATTTGTTCATGCGTTTGGTTTTTGAATGTGAAATGTGTCGTCAAGCACAGGTCTAGGGCTTTGAATATGCACTCCTTGTTTTCCTGTCTCAGATACGGACTAAAAAGCAGCAAACCATGGGAACTCTCAGACAAAACGTTCTCATGATTGACCAGGTTACGATTAAAGACGAACAAATCAAACTACTCAGGTACAGACAAGAAAATGTGTGCCAAAAATCTTGCATTTCAAAAACAATGAATCAAAAGTAGACCACCACAATCAAATAGGTCACCAGCAGAGGACAGAATAAAGTTTCATACTGAAAAAAACGGCACTACCCGAAGTAAATGTCGAAGGTAACCAACAGCAGCGAGGACAACACCACAAGCACTTGGTGAAGAAACCACTCCAACGGACAGCTCACAAACACAGAAAAAACGCTGTACTAGCCAAGAGGCTCAACCATAACTACAGAAAGAAAAATAGAACAGATGGTAGTAGAAGGAACACAAAGCAATGAATGCACCACACAAAGATACAGCAAAGCTACACCCACCAACTAGGTCCTGGACTCCAACAGCAACAGCACCAACACACACAATACAAGTTGCATTGGGACACTCTTCAAAAGGGCTGCATCACAAGGCAGCATTTCCCATCTATGCAGGGAAGAAGAAGAACACCTATACAGAGTATCTAGCAAGAGCGAATATCCCACAACTATATCTGCAGATAGGTAACAGATAACACTACGATGACATGATTTAACCTAAATCAGTAGCTGCTCTACCTTACACTAATAAAAAGCTTGAGTACTGACAACCACTGGGAATCATGCCAGCCCAGAAACTGGCATCCACGCTCAGCCAAAAACCAACCAGGAATCATCATCATAGAGTCATAAAGATGTACAGCATGGAAACAGACCCTTCGGTCCAACCCATCCATGCAGACCAGATATCCCAATCCGATCTCGACCCACCTGCCAGCACTCGGCCAATATCCCTCCAAACGGTTCCTATTCACCCATCCACATGTCTCTTAAATGTTGCAATTGTACTAGCCTCCGCCACTTCCTCTGGCAGCTCATTCTATACCTGTACCACCCTCTGTGAGAAACAGTTGCACCTTAGGTCTCTTGAATATCTTTCTCCTCTCGCCCTAAATCTAATTCTGGACTCCCCGACCCCAGGGAAAAGACTTAGCCTATTTACCCTATCCATGACCCTCATGATTTTGTAAAGCTCTATTAGGTCACCCCTCAGCGTCCAATGCTCCAGGAAATACAGCCCCAGTCTGTTTAACCTCTCCCTGCATCTCAAATCCACAAACCCTGGCAATATCCTTGGAAATCTTTTCTGAACCCCTTCAAATTTCACAACACCTTTTCGATTGGAAGGTGACCAGAATTGCACGCAATATTCCAACAGTGGCCTAACCAAAGTCATGTACAGCCACAACATGACCTCCCAATTCCTCACTCAATACTCTGACCAATAAAAGAAAGCATACCAAACGCGTTCTTCACTATACTATCTACCCATGACAACACTTTCATGGAGCTATGAACCTGCACTTCAAGGCCTCTTTGTTCAGCAACACTCCCCAGGATGTTAACATTAAGTGTATAAGTAATGCTAAGATTTGCTTTCCCAAAATGCAGCACCTCGCATTTATCTGAATTAAACTCCATCTGCCACATCCCAGCTCATTGGCCCATCGGGTCCATATCCTGTTGTAATCTGAGGTAACACTTTTCGCTGTTCACTACACCTCCAATTTTGATGTCATTTGCAAACTTACTAACTCTACTCCTTGTGCTAGCATCAAAATCATTAATGCAAATGACAAAAGGTAGAGGACCCAGCACAGATCCTTGTGGCATTCTACAAGTCACAGTCCTCCAGACTGAGAAACAACCCTCCATCGCTACCCTCTGTATTCTACGTTTGAGCCAGTTCTGTATCTAAATGGCAACTTCTCCCTGTATTCCTTGAGACCTAACCTTGCTAACCAGTCTCCGTTGGGGAACCTTGTCGAACGCCTTACTTAAGTGATATAGTTCACATCTACCGCTCTGCCCTCATCAATCTTCATTGTTACTTCTTCAAAAAAATTCCATCAAGTTTGTGAGACATGATTTCCCACGCACAAAGCCATGTCGACTATCCCTAATCAGTCCTTGCCTTTCCAAATACATATATATCATGTCCCTCAGGCTTTCCTCTGACACCTTGCATACCACTGACGTCAGGTTCACTAATCGATATTTCCCTGTATTGCCCTTACCACCCTTCTTAAAAATTGGCACCACGTTAGCCAACCTCCCGTCTTCCGGCACCTTACCTGCGACTACCGATGATACAAATATCTCAGCATGATGCCCAGCAATCACTTCTCTAGCTTCACACAGAGTTCGCATACACCTGATCAGGTCCTGGGGATTTATCCACCTTTATGCGTTTCAAGACATCCAGCATTTCTTCCTCTGTAATATGGACATTTTGCAAGGTGTCACCATCTATTCCCCTACATTCTGTATCTTCTATATCCTTTTCCACTGTAAATACTGATGCAAAATACTCGTTTAGTATATGCCCTATTTTCTGCACCTCCACACAAAGACCGCCTTGCTGATCTTTGAGGGGCACTATTTTCTCCCTCGTTAACCTTTTGTCCTTAAAATATTTGCAAAAACCCTTTGGATATTCCTTAATTCTATTTGCCAAAGCTATCTCAAATCCCCTTTTTTCCCTCCTGATTTCCCTCTTAAGTATATTCATAGAAGAATACAGCGCAGTACAGGCCCTTGGGCCCTCGATGTTGCGCCGATCCAAGCCCACCTAAACTACACTAACCCACTATCCTCCATATACCTATCCAATGCCCTCTTAAATGCCCATAAAGAGGGAGAGTCCACCACTGTTACTGGCAGGGCATTCCATGAACTAACGACTCGCTGAGTGAAGAACCTACCCCTAACATCTGTCCTATATCTACCCCCCCTTAATTTAAAGCTATGCCCCCTTGTAATACCCGACTCAATACGCGGGAAAAGGTTCATACTGTCGACCCTATCTAACCCCCTAATCATCTTGTACACCTCAATCAAGTCACCCCTAAACCTTCTTTTCTCCTGCCTTTATACTCTTCTAAGAATTCACTCGATCTATCCTGTCTATACTTTACATATGCATCCTTTTTTCTTAAACAAACCCTCAATTTCTTTCGTCATCCAGCATTCCATACACCTACCAGCCTTTCCTTTCATCCCAACAGGATTATTCTTTCTCTGGGCTCTCGTTATCTCATTTCAGAAGGCTTCCCATTTTCTAGCCATCCCTTTTCCTGTGAACGTCTGCTCCTAGTCAGCTTTCGAAAGTTCTTCATCTTTTAGATCTGGTCTATCCTTTTCCATCACTATCTTGTGCAAAAAAAAAGTAATTTACAACATGCCTGCGAAGACTGAACGAAATACGCTATAAGACAACCAGGCAGAAAATTAGCCATCCCCAACCACGAAAACCAAGTGACCGCTAAACGCCATAATTTGATGTCCCTGGTAGCCAATCATACCGATGACAAGGATCGCAAATTGAACTGGGACAACGCAATGATTATAGTACACGCCAATCACAGGGATTTGACATAATTTTTAAAAGCACGTCACACATCTACGGACTCCATCAACAAACATTTCGAGCTCGACCCAATACACAGGGCACTACAATGCACTACTGGAACCGGCAAACCGATGCATCAGGAATGGATCCAAATAATTGTTTCCAGGAGGCTGCAAAGCAATGAAGATGTCACCTAGTCAGGGGACGAAACGTCAGCAAAGCAACTTCCCAGCTCGACGACCATGCCCAAAACTACGACAACCGACATGAGAGTTAAAAATCTTTATGCAAGATTCAATCCCCTTGATTATCGTAGGGATCTTCAGTAAGAATGTTTAAAGAGAGTTTCACAAGTTAAGTAGAGAATTAATTATTCTTAACTATGTCTTTTGCTTTAAAAAAATTATTGCACATTTTGTTTTGTTCTGTTATTTTGTGTTCACAGAGCTACAAATGTTTCAACACGTGCAGGCTAAATTAAGCAAATATCTTCCAAATTTCTTTAACTACTGTCAGCCATGTTCTGCTGCAAACGCCATGACAGCCGTAGATAATTTTGTGCTACTCACTCAAGGATAGGTTTTCCAGAAAGCTTGAAATATGATGAATGCATCGTGAGGGAGCAGTGTTCCATTATCAAAAAAAGGAAGTGAGATAGCGAAGTCCAATAAAATGTTTTGAAGTGGTATTCAGTGATTTCGAGAAATTCTCTGTTCTTGAAATTTTGTTTATGTTTGGTAATGGTAAACATAGATCACAGATGGGTTTTCTTGCTTCTGTGGTTGAAACGTCAGAGGGACATCAGATAAATTCAATGTTGCAGGCAGTTCATCGTAGGATTCTTCCTGACTCTCTGGTAACAAATTCACAAAGCCACATGAGGAAACAGAAACAATAATCAAAGTATAAGAATTAAGCATTTGACGTTCTGTTATCAGAAATTACACTTGACTAAATTGTGGAGAAAATAAAAATCAACGACAGGTCGAGGACAAAGTGGATATGATGAGCTCAGAAATGTTAGCTGGGATCAAACATAATAATGAAAAACGGAAGGATTTGTATCAAAAATTATTTATTCAAGAATAATCTGTGCATATCCCAGAATGTTACTATGTTTGAAATGAAATATTTGTGAGGAAATGGGAACCATCACATTTTTGGCAGATTAAAAGTGGGCAGAAATTCTTCAGATTGTATCACCAGTGGGTGAGAGACAGATGCTGTTGCGGGTCCTTGGCACTGTATAAAAGAAAACAAAACGAAAACTATCTGAAACGATTAGCTCTGAGTTGTGATCGACACTCAAGTCCAACAGATTTCTTCATATTGCTGTTTAGTAAACATATCTCGATAGTCATTCTGTCGGGACCAGTTGCAATTTTCACCAAGAATGAAGTGTTTGTAAGAAGATGTTTTATTGAAGCGAACAAGTTCAATTGCTAGACTGACACATTTCATTTCGATCATGTCGTTGACCATAAAAGACGCTATCCTAAATTGCTATGACGTTCAAACGAGTCCTCATCCAATTGAATTAAATGGCAAATCATGGCAACATGATACACCAGAAATGGAGACAGCAAATGAGATTGAAGAACAACTTTAAGGAAACATTTAGGTCGAGATGTGAAGTACCTTAGAAAGAGTCTATACAGCTGAAGATGCAGCTTTGCTGGCGAACCTGTTGAGGATGGGACAGGTGGAATGATGTATGGGAGATTGGTTCGGCCACACAGCAAGAGACAGTGTATTCTCTGAAGTTTGTGCGAACGTAAGCATTTTAGGATTTTTCACATATGCACAAGAACGAGGCCATGAGATTACTTAAACAACCCAGCCATAGACACATGTTCAACACAGTTGTATATGTTGGAGGAAAGTCAAGTTAGCACGATTCCGAATACTTTGTTAGAATAAAACAGACTGGCGAACGTACAGGATGTGTCGATTTTGCAGAAAGCAAACTTACAGCAGAAAATATGCAAAGCAATGGACAGCATAGGAAATACAACTTGAAGGAAGTTCTAGGATTACTGTATTGAGAGGAGACTTGGCAGTGGTCTGGGTATATTTGAAGCATTGCGTCTGCTGTGTGACATTTGGATTTTTTGCTGGAATTCTGTGTCCTGCAATCCTATACCATTTGGTGGCTGATGGAGGCGCGGTGCCCTGGAAGTATGGACTTTCAGGTGGACCTGTTGTAGGATAACCCGGGGTTATGTGAATTTTAATTTTGCCCACCCTCATCCAACACAGGCAAATGCACATCATGGCATAGTATAACAGACTGCTCATTAGTTGTATCAACATTTTCAGTATACAGGCATCGACGCATTAAAAGGTTTAACATTTACTGGATACAGTGATCAGTCTAACATTTACAGGATGAAATTATCAGTTAATTGATATGTCTAGCAATTGCAAGGTTCAGTTATCAATTTGAAAAATGTGTTGCTGGAAAAGCGCAGCTGAACAAGCAGCATCCTAGGAGCAGGAGAATCGACGTTTCGTGCAAAAGCCCTTCTTCAGGAATTCCTGAAGTTGGGCTTCCTTCTTCAGGAATTCCTGAAGAAGGGCTTATGCCCGAAACGTCGATTCTCCTGCTTCTTTGATGCTGCCTGGCCTGCTGCGCTTTTCCAGCAACACATTTTCAGCTCTGATCTCCAGCATCTGCAGTCCTCACTTTCTCTCAGTTATCAATTTCTTGACAAGTGCTTGAAACTGGCCGATTCAGGTAATTACTTCACAATTATCTGTTCATTGAAATACTTCAGACCAAATGTTAACATTCTGTGGTTCTCCCCTGCTTTGCACTCAAGACGTCTTACGATGTTAAATGGACACACCTTCTCTTTATTTCGATTTTATTCCTATTATTGTCACTGGGCACTTTGAACCGGCTCTGATTAAATTTCCCTCTCTCAATTAATTCTTGCCATATTTCTTGCCTTGCAGAATTCTGCTGAATCCTTCACAATGGGATGATTGGGGTTTATAGATTGAATAAGAGATATCCTGACATGAGTTAGAAACTGGAATCTTATTAAAGGGATCAGGATATCATACATATGGAATCGCAGATAACCTGGAGTGAGTTTCAGGCAAAAATCTGATCAAACGTAACAGAATGCTTGAGGCACAGAACATCAGCTACCCAGGAACGATATCCAGATTGAAATCTAATTGAGTTCTGGAGGCCTCACAGTAGCAAAGATGAGGAAGCTTCAGAGAGGTTCCAGAGCAGATTACCAGGATGCTGCCTGGATTGGAGGGCATGTCTTATGAAAATAGGTTAAGGGAGATCGAGCGTTTCTCATTGGAGCGAAGAAGGATGAGAGGTGCCTTGATAGAGGGTTACAAGACGTTGAGAATCATTGATAGGTTGGGTACCGAATGAGCTCTTACAATGGCAGAAATCTCTATCACGAGAGGGCATAATTTTAAGGTGATTGGAAACAGGTTTAGAGTCAATGTCAGCCTATTTTCCTTACACAGAGAATGGTGAGTGCCGGCAGTGGAATTCGAGTCAGATTCATTCGTGCCTTTTCAGAGATGATGGATTGGCAGACGAAGATAGCACAAAGAAGGATATGTAGTTCCATCTAAACTTAGAGTAGGATAAAAGGCTGGCACAGCATCAAGGGCCGAAGGGCTGGCACTGTGCTGCACTGTTCTTTGTTCTCTGAGCAAAGGTTATGTTCTGGGGTGGAATGGGCGATCTGCAGTACGGTGAGCTTTTGAAAGGCAGACATCCAATAGTGCAGCTTAGACAATTTCCCGAATTCCAGAATTTCCAAACCAATGCCCATGCATAGGATAACGTCAGCAGAATGAATGCAAGTATATTGAAGAATTAGAGACTGACACCTGCAATCGCAACAGGAGTTAACTGGAAGATAGTAAGTAGTGTAGATACTGGAAGCCAGAGACCATAAATGTGAAGCTGGAAAAGCACAACAGGTCACACAGCAACGGAGGAGCAGGAAAGCCAACGTTTTGGTTCGAAACCCTTCGACGTTGTGGGATATCAAAATGTAAACGACAAATAAACTTTTTCAAAGCCCAGAATATGACGGACGTATTTTAGTCTGTTTGTGGACTGGTAGAATACGTGCATTGTCAATACTTGCAAATTGATAGTCAAATTTCGATTGGTTGTTAAACATTCCACTATTGAACGAATTTTAATATGACGGAGGGGGGGTATAAAAACACACACATATCCAACAGATTGTTGGATATCTCTATCCAGAAATTATCATGGGTGCGTGGAAAACGGTAATTAGAATCTCACTGATCAAAAATAAAACAAACTGCTGGAGAAACTCAGCAGATCTGGCGTCATCCGTGGGATGGAAGTAGAGTTGATATTTTGAGTCGCTTATCAGAAACGTTCGAGAGAATTCTCTCAACTCAAAACATTAACTCCGCTTTCTTCCAATAGGTGGTGCCAGATTTGTGGTGTATATTCAGTTTTTTCGATATTTGATCTGGAACTCCACCGGTATAGTTTCTCTTTTTTCCTTTCTTTCAGAATCTCACTGAAATTGGCCTGTGACGAGACATATTTGAGTTGTGTGGTGCACTATCAGCTTGAAGACTTACAAAGTCCTGTTTCACAATACATCTGAACAGCGATGATGTGGAATTACTTGTGTTCGAAAAGCAGCTCTGACGAAGGAGCAGCGCTCCGAATGATTGTACTTGCACATAAACCAGTTGGACTATAATCTGATGTTATGGGACTTTTCACTATATAAGATTAAAGTATCCTGACCATATGCCTGTGGAAGATGTCGTGTTGCAATGAACTTTCAGGAGCATTCGACGACTAAATATTAAAAAGGAGAATAAGTAGTAGGATTCCAAATTTTTAACTTTAATTCTCATTTCAGAAGTGTAGACGTCATAGCAAGTTCGTATTCATGGCATAATTTAATTTCTCCGTGCACGTTATTTGGGTCGGATCGAAATTGCACTTATTCATTCATCCACTCAGCAACAGAAACATAAATCACAAAACCTGGACACATTCAATGAATCACTAAGTTTTTTTAATCTGTAGAATTAAGTTCCCAACTGACCATTCTATGGAATGCACAACATAATTTAACCACAATAACATAAAATTGCAGGACAAAGCGAAGATTACACTTTTCCTTGAATTCTTCATTTCAGTTCCAAGATATTTTCCCTTTTTCTTCCCTTGACCATGGAAGACAGTGTGGAATCGCTTGGCTGTGAAAATATAACTGATATTCATAACGTTGCACAACAAAATTTAAATAATTGGAAGCACAGGCATTAGGAGACTGCCAACTCACTCATACACTATCTAAAATGATCAAGTGAAATAGTCATCAGTCTGTTTCCAAAGTTATGGTACTTCGTCAATAATTATTGAAGGGAAAAAAGAAAGTACCACGTAAGATACCTCAAATAATTAACAATGCTCACAGTTACAATCATCAGGTTTCTGTTTCCTCGGTGAAGTATTTTGATTTCGTTTCTGGTAGCAGTTGCTTAAAAACAGCAGAACGGCAAGATGGTTATTTCTTTTCTGCTTTAGAGATTGTACTTAATTAAGTGAAACAGCTAATGTGTGTAGTGCAGTAGACAGACCCGAAGTAATTGAAGTCTTGTCATAAGAACGAAATACATTTTGGACATTATTAAGAAAACGAATAACGTGTCTGAATTCTCTCAGATGCCTTCCGTGATTGATATTCGCCAACTGGGAAGTGTGCACATTCATGCTGGATCATCTTTCATACGTTTTGTGTGCACATAACAGTTGCAGAATATGGGAGTATATCAGGAAAACGTGAGGACTGTGGAGACCGGAAGTCAGAGTCAAAACGTGTGGTGCTTGAAAAGCACATCTCGTCAGGCAGCAACCGAAAAGCTCTCTCCTGCTCCTTGGATGATGCCTGACTGGCTAAGCTCATCGAGCGCCATACGTTTTGCCTGTGAGTGGATATCAATCCTGGTAAATTGGTAGCAACGGAAGAATATTATTGATGGTTTTCTGCACAAGCTGAAGATTTTAGATACAAGAACAATAACGCTATAAGCAGAGGAGATCTGACTGTTTCAAAAGTGGGATTGAGTTTCGACTGGGACTGAAAACCATTTTTTTTGCTCGCAACTGCCGATCGACGTTGCCTTACGTAAGCTTTACCATTTATTTCTCTGTCTTTTTAACTGCCCGCTGAGTTCTCTGAGACATTTCTCGTTCAGGAAAGATCAGAGACATGGGAAGGGCAGGTGAATGAGAACAGGCAAAATGTGAGTGTATAATAGAGGCATTCTGTCTTCCTTATTATGTTGGTCAAGACTATGCAGAGTAAAATTTTGCGAGATTGAATTGGCTTCAGTTGTGTATGAAAGGTTATGGATACAGCATTATCTTTATAAAAACGCTGATCACATCTCACTTGGAGAATCCAGCTGAGGAATTAGAATTACAAATTCAACAGAACCGATCTTTATAGCGCAGCAATTAGTCCAACCCCCGAAAGAACAATGTCATCCATACTTCAGAGTCAGCAATGGAGACCTTGTTTTTGAATTCAAAAATATCTGTGCAATTAAATCCACTTTAATCAAATTCGCAAAACGCGTCAAAAACAGAATGTTTTGAATTTAATTTTCGGCGGGGTTCGGATGGTTGGAGGCAATGATTGATGTCATGAAACTCTTGATTTAGCAAAAACAATGTTGTTCTTGTTTGCTTCACGTCAGCGGGAGTGTTTCGAAATTTACTTTTTCAGGATGTTGGTAATTCACGAAAAAATTCCCGCGAAATTTAAAGTCTGACTGGAACATTTGCTGATGTTCAAGCACTTCTACGAATATCACTAATTGTGGTCTGATATTGGAGATTGAAGCACGTTCTGTGAAAGCTACTGTTAGAGTTGCAAATAGAACATTCAAAAAATATGACACCGCCGAACGTTTTCAGTACTGACACAAATTATTCCAAAGAGCCAGTTAATCTACAATCGCCTTACTAACTACCCGACTGTCCCCGAATTCCCCAAGTGCATCTTCGAACCGTTGAGACTCTGATGTATTTGTCATCTCGAAAAACCTAACCATCCCGACCACCTCTCGATAATCTGCAGATACTTCAGATATCGGAATACTGATGCATTTTGTTGCATCAAAGACTTTCTCATTTCAAAATGAAACTAGATTTTTCCCCCGTTTGAGGCTTCTCTGCCTGAGATAATGCCAAATCCTGCCAAATCGTCGTAAAATTTTGATATTATAATTATTTCCACATTTTCACGTGTATGGAAGTATTAATGTGAAACGTTAGTTGTAGTTCTTGAGCAAATGCTCCGAGACAGTGTAATGGTCGAATGCATTTTGTCAGAAGGTAAAATAGTAATGGTGCGACACGATCTCCCCCCAAAAAGACAACATGCTGGACACATAGTAAAAAAGGCGTGGTCACGACTGAGAGAGAGAGTAAATTGAGGGATGTGTTGGCCAGGTTGATATTATTTTCAGATAAATGCTCGGCACAACATCGTGATCCAAAGGCCCTGTACTACTCTATACAGTTCTCTGTTCTACGTTCGATGTTCTCTGCAAACCTAACGGGAAATTTCACATGTGATGGAGGTGTCTCACATCACATCCGAAGAATTTGAAATTGTTACAATTTCACGACCCTATGACTACTTCCGTTGGCTTCGTTCATCTGTAAGATGTTATTGTAGTACATTGTTAGGAAGACCACCTCATCACCAAAATCCCGCTAATGAATTCCCACCACATCATAAAGGTGTTCCGTAACACTCTGAGTCGGCCTATTTTTCAAATAACTGCAATGTACAGAACAATTATAAAAATAAACATGTCGTGAGTGCTTTATCCGAAAGAGGGAATAAATATTTGGAAACTCTCACAACAGTGTTATCAAGAGGGCTGTGTACAGAATTGAGTGAGGTCACTTCGGAAGGAAACGGCCGTGATTTTAATTCCAGGTGAAAAGTGGTTCACATTTGATCTACACTTACGAGAGTTCACGAGGCTGAGAGGTGATCTGAATATATAATACAGGAATGCTGCGTGACAAGATATTCGAGAGGTGGAAAACTTTTAACGAGTCGATTTATAACTTGACATGATAATGGGATTGAGGAGAAAGTGAGGTCTGCAGATGCTGGAGATCAGACCTGAAAATGTGTTGCTGGAAAAGCGCAGCATCCAGGGAACAGGAAAATCGACGTTTCGGGCATAAGCCCTTCTTCAGGATAATGGGACTGTCTGTCTTCTCCTGGAGGACAGGAATGTTTTGCCATCTCCTCTCCATCTCTTCCCCAATCACCCTCAACCAATTGAACAAAGGCTGCAGTCCAAATCACTCAAGGTCTTCAAGCCTGAAAGATATAGAGTTTGGAATGATCAGGGAGTCAATTGTGCTGGGAAAAAGGCAGGAGCCTGACTACAGCTATCTTTCATGAATCATTACTTTGTGATTATTAGCATCAATGAGATTTGGAAATCTGCGCTCTTCATGTCTCTTTTGTGAAGAAGCATTTGTCTTTTGAACTATCTCACTTCCCTCTTGAGAATGATTTGAATTGGAAAACGTCATGTGACCATATGGCTCAGAGGCTGGAAAAACAGGCAATAAGATTGCAAATGGAATGTTTGCAGTTATCGTTCAAGTGCAGTAACAAAGAAATAGGGAACTTTTGCTACAACTGCACAAGGCATTGCTGTTTTCAAGTCTGCAGGACCGCGTAAGGTTTTCGTCATTTCACTTGAGAGACATGTTACTACATTGGCGGAAGGTCAGGGTAATTTCCACAGATCGATTCCAGATGTAACGTCCTTGGCTTATGGAGACATATTGAGCAGTTTAGGGCTAATTGCTCGCAGGAGTTTAGAAGAATGAGAGGAGTTCTAATTAACGAGGTTTTGATGCGAAAGATTATGGCAAAGGCAAAGCGGAGGTCTTGCACTTTCAGGAGGGACAATCTAGAGTGATAGATTGTAGTTTTAGGAGAAAGGAGAGCAGATGTAGACATGATGAGCCAGAACTTTCTTTCTCAATGCATTGAGCATCCTTACATTGATGATCGCGGCCCTCCACTGTTGTTTCAGCAGGAGTAAGACGGGAGCGTCGAGCAGGGGGCTGATGGGAAGATGAAGCATGGATTAAGATATTTACCTCATCCACTAAAGGATAACGAAGGAAGGTTGTGCGTCGAACCTGAGAGAATGGGTGAGATTCTGAATGATTACTTTAGATCAGTGTTCACTGAGGAGAGGAACATCATGAATTTTGAGAATAGAGGTCGAGGTTTGATTCGTCTGGATCATGTTGACATCGGTCGGAAAGATGTACTGTGTAGGATAGAGGGTATTAAGGTGGAAACATCACCAGGACCGGATGGGGTCTATCCCAGGTTGCTGAGGGAGTCGAGAGAGGAAAAAGCTTGGGCCCTGACAGATATCTTCGTGGCATCCTTAAGTACAGGTGAGGTGCCGGAGAACTGGAAGGTTGCTCATGTTGTCGCCCTGTACAAGAAGGGTAGTAGGGATATTCCGAGTAACGACAGACCAGTGAGCCTGACGTTGGTCGTAGGAAAGTTGCTGGACAGGGTACTGAGGGATTGGATCTATTTATATTTAGGAAATAATGGGTTTATGAGTTCTCGGCAACGTAGGTTTGTGCGGGGGAGATCGTGCCTTACTAACTTAATAGAGTTCTTCGAGGAAGTGACCAAGTTGATAGATGAAGGAAAGGTTGTTGATGTCATATAAATGGACTTAAGTGAGGCGTTTGATAAGTTTCCCAATTGTAGACTAATGGAGAAAGTGAAGTCACATGGTGTGCAGGGTGCAATAGTTAGGAGGATAAAGAACTGGTTGAGCAACAGGAGACTGACAGTAGAAGTTGAACGGATTTTCTGGAAATGGAGAAGGGTGACCAGTGGTGTTCGATAGGGTCAGTGTGTGGCCGCCTGTCTTTTGTAATGTACATAAAAGATCTGGAAGAGGGCACTGATGGTATGATCAGCAGGTTTGCAGATGACACGAAGATTGGTGGAGTATCATAAAGCATAAGGGACTGTCAGAGAATACAGGAGAATACAGATAGATTGGAGAGTTGGGCGGAAAAGTGGCAGATGGAGTCAAATCCAGAAAAAAATGTGAGGTGATGCATTTCGGCAAGCTAATTCTAGAGCGAATGATACAATGAATGGAAGAGCCTTGGGAAAATTTGGTGGGCAGTGATATCTTGGTGTTCACCTCCATTGTACCCTGAAAGTTGCTGCACAGGTGGATAGAGTGGCCAAGAAGGCATATAGTACGTTTGTCTTCATTTGACGGGGTATTGAGTACAAGAGCTAGCAAGCCATGTTAAAATTGTACAAGACATTGGTTCGGTCGCATTTAGAATACTGTGTATAGTTCTGTTCACCACATTATCAAAATGATGCGAACGCTTTCGAGAGGGTGCAGAGAAAGTTTACGAGGACTTTGCCTGGTATGGAAGCTGCGAGCTATGAAGAGAGTTTGAGTAGATTAGGTTTATTTGCATTAGAAAAAAGGAGATTGAGGGGTCCTCAATCTGGAGCTGGATGTACTTCGAATTATTTCTGAGGTAGAAGGCGATATTGCGAGGAGTTAGTGGGAGGTAGTCAAACCTCAGGTGCAAGAAAAAGACAAACAGATTACAATCAGGAGACGGAAAGATAACAGACAGACAGTGCAGGTAACTTCTGGGCCGTTCGCCTCAATAACAATATATCGTTTGGAAACTGTTGGTGGGGAGCTTACCGGAGTAAACCATGCAATCCAATTCTCTGGCACAGAGTCTTTTCTTGTTGCTCCGAAGGGAAGGGGGGAGATGAGCAGAGCATTATTCATGGAGGATTACATAGTTAGATGACAGATAGTCGCTTCTGTGATAACCAGAGTATCTCGTGTTTAGTGTATTTCCTCCAAGGTGCCAGGATTCATGATGTCTCAGTCAAGTATTTGAGATACTTGATGGGAGGTGGGGGTGGCGAGCACCCCCAACCGTGGCCCACATTGTTGCTAACGATAAAAGTCGGCAAAAGGATTGGCATTTATGGCAGGAATTCAGGGGTGGAGAGTGGAAGCTTAGTGCGAGAACAAACGGAATTGTTATCTCTTTTCTTTTTGCTCATGCCACGTGCTAGTGAAGCGAGGAATACGGAGAGAGAGGAGCTGAAACCGTGGTACAGGAATGGTACAGGAGGGAGGTTTTAAGATACTTGGAAAATTGGGGTTCATTCTGGGGAAGGTGGGACCTCTTGAAACAGGATAGTCTACACATGAACTAGTGGTGTACAAATATCCTGGGGGTGAACGTTTCTAATGTACTTCGCAAGGGAGAAAACTACTTTAGCAGGGTAAGAAAAACCTAAGTTTTAGTTCCAGCATCCAGGAATTTGTGAGATTTGAGGTCAGAAATGAGGTTTCAAGGTCGCAAGAGTGCACCAGCAAGCATGAAGGTGGTTTGAACTGTGTCTACTTCAACTTGTGGAAGATCCAAAAAAAGGTGAATGGCAGAATTGTTTGGTACCTGTGACTTCGATGATGTGGCCATTTCGTAGACATTGATCGAGCCGAGACCAGAATGATTGTTTTAGGTTCCGGTATTTAGAGGTTTCAGTAAAAGCAGAGAAGAAGGTAAAAGAGGGGATGGTGCAGCATTGTCCACCAAGGAGTGAACTACAGTGGCAATGAGGACGTTTGAGGACTCATCTGCTGAAGTAGTATGGGCTGAGTTGACAAACAGGAAAGGAGGGGTCAAACGTTTTCTCCAGGCCTCGGAATACTTCCACAGATGTGAAGGAAAGGATAGCAAAAATAATTCTGGAGAGGAGCGAGAGTGACAGTGTGGTTGTTACGGAGGACATTAAGTTTATAAATATTGACTGGGAAAAATGCAGTTCGAGTACTTTAAGTGGGTCCGTTGTGTGCAACATGGTTTCCTGACACAGCATGCAGACAAGCTAACAAGGGGTGAAGCCATATTGAATTTGGTTCAGGGTACTAAGCCAGGTCAGGTATTCGATTTGGCGGTTGGTGAGCACTGCAGTGATAGTGACCACAATTCGATTGTGTTAACTTCAGAAATGGAGATGGATAGGAAAATAAAACAGGGCATGAGTTATTGCTGAGATAAAGGCAATTAAGATGCGATTAGGCAACGATTTAGGATGTACAGGAGGGAAGTAAACTGCAGGCAATGGGCACCATTGAGATGTGAAGCTCATTCAAGGATCCGCTCCAGCGTGTCCTTGATAGGGATGTGCCTGTCAGGCAGAGAAAAAGTAGTCGAGCAAGTGAGTCAAAGTTTAGTAAAGAAGTTGAATCTCTTGTTAAGAGGAAGAGGCAGACATATATTAGGATGAGACGCGAAGGCATAGTAAGGGTGCTTAAGCGTTACACGTTCCCCAAGAGTGAACTAAAGCGAGAGCTAAGAAGAGCCAGGAGTGGAAAGAAGAAGTCATTGGCAGACAGGATCAAGTACAACACTAAACTTCACTGTGGGTATGTCAGGAATAAAATAATCACTTGAGAAAACTTTAGGCCAATGAATCTAGTAGTGGGAATATGTGCGTGGAGTCCGAGGAGATTGGGGAAGCGCTAAATGAACATTTTCCCTCAGTATTCAAAAACGAAAAAGACAATGTTGTGGAGGAGAATACTAAGATACAGGCTATCATCCAAGACGGGGTTGAATTTCATATGGAGGAGCTGTGAGCAATTCTGGAGAGTTCGAAAACCTACAGATCCCTTGGAATGGATGGGATCTATCATAGGAATCTCTGGGATTCCAGGGAGGAGATTGGTTTTGATCTTTATGTCGTCATTCTCCAGTAGGCTGGAGGATAGCAAATGGTTCTACCTTGTTCAAGAAGAGACAACCCTGGTCATGACAGACCATAGTTCAGTTGTGGGTAAAGCGTTGGAAAAAATTATAATAGTTAGGGTATATAATCATCTCGAGAGAAATTAGTTAATTTGGGATAGTCAAGACATGTTTACGAAGGAAATTTCGTGCCTCACGCATTTTATTGAGTTCATTTAAATTGGTGAACAAACAGGTGGAAGAAGGTGAAGCTTTTATTGTCCTGTATATGTATTTCGGTAAAGCGTTTGATAGAGTTCCCCACGGTAGATTGTTGCACAAATATGGAGGCATGGGATTAAGGGTGATTTAGCTGTTTGGATCCGAAATGGGCTCCTGAAAGAACACAGAGGTTGATGGGAAACGTTAATTTTGAAGTTCAGTTAATAGTAGTGTACCACAAGGATCTGCTTTGGTGCCTTTCATGGCTGCCATTTTCCAAATGACCTCAACGATGGCGAGGAATGATGGATTAGTAAATTTGCAGATGCCAGTGGAGTTTTACATCATGCTGAAGGGTGTTGCAGGTTAGTCGGGGACATAAATAAGCTGTAGAGCTGGACTGGGAGGTGGCAGGGGAGTTTAATGCTGAAGAGTGTGCTGTCGATCACATTGGAACTAGCAACAGGAGTAAACAATACTGGGCTAAAGGTAAGATTCTTGGAAGTATGGATGAACAGAGTAATTTCGTTCTCCGTGTACACAGAGCCTTTTTCATCAGATGGTGATGGCAAGCACGAGGTGACACAGCTATAAATTAACGGGTGATACATAGGACCGATATCAGAGGTAGCTTCTTAACTCAGGCATTAGTAGGGATGTGGAAAGCCCTGTTTGCAAGAGTAGACTAACCAACTTTAAAGGCACTTAAATGGCCATTCGATAAACATATGGATGAAAATATAACAGTCATATAGATAGTCTTCAGCTTGGTTCGAAAGGTCGGCACAACATCGAGGGTCATAGGGCCTGCACTGCACTGTAATGTTCTACGTTCTATATTATTTTGTGTGTGTTTTTTGTGGATTTCGTCCTGCTTCAATATGGTGAAAGACAAAACAGTGAGTAAATTGAAGTGTGCATGTGTAAAAGTGTGAACAACAATGGATTGAAGGGTTGTTTACATCAGGCAAAATAATGGAATTGAGGCCGAGATGTGATCAGCCTTGATCATATTAAATGGTGGAACAGGTTCAAGGGCCGGAATAGCTTTACCAGTTTAATGTGCTTATGCTGTTATGTAAGAAATGATGGTAAGATTGTAGTTGATTAAAAAACCTGCAAAATGTTCGAAAAGTTTATAAACGATGTTAAAATTTTAGGTTCATAATCAGTTGCAAAAACATTGCTAAACACTGGCACCTCTCTATAAATGTATGTCTGTCCTCATTGCAGACATTGATGAATGAGGATGAAGCGAGATGAAATATAAAGATAGGCTTCGTGAGCAAGAGAATGAGGTTGACTACCTGGTAGTCAAACGCCTGGTGCGAAGCTGTTTCAGTATGTTCAAGCATCGCCTAAATTTGATGAACAGGATGTGGAAGCCATTTTCAACTCATTTCAAAAAGTGGCTAAATACATGCATTGGACAGTGAGCAAGTAGGTTTTGTTGATGAAAACAAAACTGGTAATAAGTGCGAGTGAGCCATCTGCATCACTATCAGAAGAGGTATCGAGGGAGTATGAAGAGAGGAACAAAGTTATCTTAAGAATATATAAGCCTGTATCAGATGCCGAATGAAATGATTCTGGATTCTAAGAAGGAGACTCTGGTCAAACCTATATTGAGGTTGAAAGGACCAAACAAAGTAATTTGACAGGTGGAAAGAAGCTTGAAAAATGGAGCAAAATTACGAAGTAGTTAGAGAGACAATAACTTTGGAGGAGTTTAAAAATTCACTGCCCGACATCATGTGAACATATGTGGAATAGTAGAAAGGTAAGCAGTCAAGGTTAGCGGCTAATGTAGCTGATGACGATTAATTTGCCCAGAAAACACGGTTTGATATCCGAAGCAATTTAAATCCAATAGGGATAGAATTTGGGGGAAACAGAAATCCTCAGTGAAGATGAAAAGGAGAACTTCCCACAATATAAAAAGGAAATAATTGAAGGGTCAAAGAAGGTAAAAAGCTCATGTGTTTTCATTGTTATGAATTGGACCACATGAAATCATAGTGTTGTTGGACTTGGAGAAGAACAGGAAAGCCAGACGTGAAAAAGCAGGATAAGCTTGTAGTGCTAACAGAAAGTGCAGGGAGAGATCGAAAGTTGCATGTGAGTGCACAAGCTGATCAGAGGTTAATGAAGGCGCAACTCCCTGACTTGTTTGAAAATATATTCCTGTAAAGGTAAAGTTTATTCAGATGGGCCAGGAGTAGCAGGAAAAGATGTTATTTATTACAGTACACAGGATACTCTCAGTCTGCGGTTCTGAATGATTAGGAGATATATACTTCTGAAGGGTTTTTGCTCGAAAAGAAACTTTATGGGGAGACTTTTCTGGGCAAATTATGGGAGAAACTTTAAGTGAAGTGAGAGCGTCCAGAGTAGAGTGCAGAATTTGTGGTCGAAGGACTGGACAAACTCTCAGCTCCAAGAATACAATTTGACCTTGTAAATGATATAGCTAATTCACTGGTAGACGTGTTGCCAACTGTAATCGAAAAGCCAGTAGACGCTCACGTAACTGGAGGAATGCACAATTCTTATATGGGATTATTTACTGAGTAAGGAGGTCACAAAGTCACCAATTGATGGCGAAGTGATCAAAGAGTATAGATAAGAAGCTGAAGTACCATTAGCGAAGACGGTGTTCAATCAGACGGTTGGGACAAAATAATAACAAAGAGATCGTCATGAAAATATGTTTACCTCTGCAAAACGCACTGGGTTGCAGCACATAGAGGAAAATCTTAAACGAAGTTTTATCAAAAGACATATAGACAGTTGTAGTCTGAATGTATCTCTGTGTGGTATTACTTGAAAAATAATGTCTTACTGAAGAAATGGAGACCATCTCCTTTTCAAGTATTTGAGATATCGTCATAGATTTATCAAATTGTATTACCAGTGGTGTATGGAAAAAGAGATTTTGCGAGTGTCACATGAGCTATTACTTCAAGGACATTTCGGAGTGAGGGCAACACAGGCTGAAATACAAAGACATTTTTACTGGCCTGGCGTGTACAAGGATTGAACTGAATTTTGCCAGATGTGTGACATATGTCAAGAAATTGGAAAACCACAGGATGTAAAATAACCTCCACCTTAATGCCTATTTCAGCAGTTGAGGCATTTTTTATAAGAGCCTTGATTCATTGCAAGATCCACTGTCTCAAACAAAACTTGGGACTCAATATTTGTTAAAAAATAATGGATGTACCGATAAGATTTCTTGAGGCAATTCCATTACGCATTATCACAGATAAAAGGATTGTAGAGGAATTACTCTTTTTTCAGATACCGATTACCAATAGAAATACAGTTAGGTCAAGTGTCATTCATCACATCCAAACTACTCAATTAAGTTACGGGCAGCTTATGCAGAAAACAATCGAACTGCGCACGAAAGCTGGCATCAAAACAGGAGACTATTTTGAGGACGTATAGTCAGGATTATCTAGATGGTTGTCATAAGGGAATTCCATTTTTTTTTCCAGTCAGAGATACACCAAATGCACCGACCAAATCCAGTCCATCTGAATTAGTTTTTTGGGCATGAAGTGAGAGAACCATTAATATTGATTAAGGAGAAATTAGTCAGATTTCACAGACCACACATTTGGATTATAAAACAAATTTTAGGGATAGATTAAATAGAGCTGGGGAGTTGGCGACTACACAAAGGCAGTGCCATTACAAAGACAGGCGCATGATCAATTCTTTGGTTGGAAGACTGCCTTGAAAAGGTGGAAAAAGCAAGTAATTTTCTAATTTAGACTGGCTCAAAGGCTACTGGCAGATGCCCCATCAGAAAGAATAAACGTCATTTCAGCTTTTGTAACGCAAAATGGACTGTGTCACATTAAATACATGCCATTTCGTATGACAATGGCTGCGGCCTCATTTCAGTGACGAACTAATAAAACCATTGGCGGATTACCCAACTGTGTTGCTACATTGATGATCTGGTGATTTTTAGTCACTCAAAGAACGAACGTTTACAGCATTTATTAATCTTGTTGGAACGAATTTGGAAGACAGGCTTGGCTATAAAACTAGCTAAAGGTGAATTTGCGAAAGCCCAAGTAAACTTCCCGGGCCATGCTATTGGACATGGACAAGTGGCTCCAGGTGCTACAAAAAAACAGAGTAATTGGGTTCATGGGATTGAGTTGATTTTATGCAAAATTTGTGCAATACTTTAGCTGCCTGGCAGATCCACTCACTGAATTGCAAAAGAAAGGCAAAGAGTTTCAGTGGACAGCGGACTGGCAGAAGCCGTTTGCCTGCCTCATGACTGTTTTAACCATTACCGCAGTACTAGCCACACCTGATTACATAACGCCTTTCAAGGCGGCTATCAGTGCCAGCGATGTGGGTGTCAATGCTATGCTCCTGCAGGAAGACGGCGAGAAGATTAAAATATTTCGCCGAGAAATTGAATGTTCATCAGCAGAAATATTTGACGATTGAGAAAGAGACATTAAGTGGGGTGTTGGCACTACAACCTTTGAGTGTTTATATTGCCAGCAACACATCAGAGACAGTTTCATACACTGATCGGAACGTATTAATATTGTGGAGGAATTAAAGCACACAAATGCGTGACTGTTTTGATGGGGCTTGGTATTACAGCTGTTCATTTTTGGAATTGTCCATGTGGCAGGTGGAGAAAACGTGATCAACGATGCATTGTCGATAGTCCAGTGAGAAATTGAGGTGTTCGGTCGTGGGAGAACCATAGACTGAATCCGTATGTAGTTAGTCATATTGCATGTTTATAGTTAGTGAATGTATACGTGTGTTTAAAGTACTAACCATTTCTAAAAACGTTTGTGAGGTTTTGAACAATGAAGCTACCTTTCGATATTGATGCTATTTCTTCGGGGGGAGGTGTCACATTACTGTTTCTGTTTTAAAGAGTGTGTGTAATTGGCCAGACTCCATTATGTCTGCAGCTTGATGTGTTCATTGGGGCCTTACTCTTTACCGGAATTGATAATATCTCCAGCTTCAGGCTTTTAAGTCTTTAAAAAAAGCGGATAATCAGAGGGGAATAGCAAACTAGCTGCATAGCTCGCCTTCGTTTAGATTAGTTTTTTTTTCTGTTCAGAACTTGAGTCAGTTCACTTACAGCAGGGGAAGTGTGAAATGCTGCTGGACTTCTCTCTCTCTCCTGGAAAACTGGAAAAATGTCTTTGATTTTGCTGTTTGTACGAAGGGATGTGTGTATTAGGACTATTGCAAGTTTTTTTTAAGCAAAGACATGCCAGCGAATTCCTAGAGGCCTGGCACTCCAACCACAACGGCATAAACAAACACATAGACCCAGATACCATCTATCAACCCCTCAGAAAACGAACAGGAAATGACATCACCACAAACCCCAGGAACCCCATCCAGCACAAACATATGAATAGAAAGCAGGAGACAACAGCTTCGCTTCACTTGGAGGTCGCCACTAATGAAGTTACCTAGCCAGGTAATGAAACGTCTG
Source organism: Chiloscyllium plagiosum (assembly GCF_037043375.1). Lineage (NCBI taxonomy): Eukaryota > Metazoa > Chordata > Chondrichthyes > Orectolobiformes > Hemiscylliidae > Chiloscyllium > Chiloscyllium plagiosum. The sequence continues at coordinate 18,974,920 of NW_028270179.1, read as the reverse complement.
GATATCGAACCTACAGCTCAGCGAGCAAACCTACACCCTAAACTATTGCAAGTATGTTCGGAACAGCAACATTAAGTCGGGTTTGAATAGGCTAAGTTACCCGACGTTCTGTTTTCTGTTATTTCTGTTTCATTCCATAATTTTCTTACTAAAATTTGTTTGTATAAAGATTGGAATGCGACCCAGCTAATTTACACTGGGAATATCCACTGTGTGCCTCACGAAACAAATATTAAGTTACCATCTGGGATACCTGCTCAAAAACGTTTTGAGAGTTCTGGCCCAATTATTAACAAAAGTGAGGGCGACAATGCACCCAGCAGATAAGTCCGGACTGACAGCATTACTGTGCAAGATTAACCTACAAAGAAGCATAAAGGACAGGAGTAATAATGGAAAGTGGTTACTGAAGATGTAATAGAGTATTACATTCTTGATCAGAACCCGTAGATCTGTGGTTGCAACTGCGAACATGTAAAACCTTTTTTTCTTGTGAAAGAATCTAAACTGTGACGCAGTTTGATATGAGAAAGGGGAAAAAGTGAATAATATCACAATGCTTGATTCAAGTGAGAGGTAATACTGTGAATCAGTATAATACCAATACAGAAAAATGTAGTCAACTGGCGCTGACAGCTGTCTGTAAGGGACAACAAGGCAGTCCAAATGTACACAGTGAAGCAAAGTGAAACAAAATCAGATATTAGCACGCAAGGTTGTTTCACTAGTTCTCAAAATGAATTATTCTTAAAAATTGACACAAAACAAATTGATTACTTCACTAAATGTGCTGAGTAAACGCGCACAGACATGGTAAGGATCAACAAAGACAGATTAAATCGAATCCATAGGCACAATTCTAGGGCAGTGGTTGGACACCTGCCCCTGGATTATGTTCTTCTTGCTCCAGAGGTGTACAAAACGAGTCTGAATAGGTTTGATTCGGAAAACCTTGCTACTAAAAGAATCGACAGCAATCCGACCTATTGATTATTCCTGCCCATATCTGACAGTGTGCATCTTTTTCAACCTCAACTCGAAATTTTCCCTCTTCCCAATTCTTGCACTTCAAGCCAGTTTCAGAATTTATCTTTCACCTGCTCCCGTCATAGTCATAGTGTCATAAAATCCTCCAGTATCGAGACAGACGATTCAGTTCAAACTGGGCAACACTGACTGAAACGTCCATTAGCACCAACCCCATTTTACTTTTGGACTAAGGCCAAATCCTTATGAACATTTCCTGTCCATGCCTTTGTCCAAATGCATTTTTCCCATGTGCACACAAAACCTTGACACATTCGTGCTCCCTTGGAATGGTCCTCGGGCTTCCATTCTTCATTCAAGACAAGCCTGAAATAACCCCATCCACGACTAATCTCCACCGCATGGCCGAGATTCCCAGCACCCTGAACAACTTAGTTTTTACTGTACTCATTTTCTTCAGAATAAAAGGATGATCAGGGATACCACGTTTGCCCCTAATAGGGCTATGTCTTTGTGGGCTACATGGAAAATTCCTTGTTTCAGTTTAAACTGGTCATCACCCGATTATCTGGGAATCAATGGCATTATTGATGCTGTTTCTTTTTCTCATTCAGAATTATAAAAAAATACTTCGTCATTTCAATTTCAATTTCCACCTCGCTTTCACCTTCACGTGGCCCATATCGGACATCCCCTTCCCGTCCTCGACGTATTTATTTCCATTTGTGATCATAGGTTGGCCACCAATATCTATTGCAAAGCAACTAACTAACATAGCTGTCCTTACTATATATACTCACACCCTGGTGCCTATACAGGGAGGACTAGCAATTTGGATACACAAATGGCTCAAAGGGAGAAGAGAGAGGGTGGGAATGGAGGTTTATTTTTCAGACTGGAAGCCTGTGACCAGTGGAGTGCCATAAGGATCGGTGCTAGGTCCTCTTTTTTTTTTGTCATTTACATAAATGATTTGGATGCGAGCATAGGAGATACAGTTAGTACGTTTGCAGATGACACCAAAAGTGGATGTGCAGTGGACAGCGACCAAGGTTACGTCAGATTACAACAGGATCTTGACCAGATGGGCCAATGGGCTCAAGGTGGCAGATGGAGTTTTATTCAGATAACTGCGAGGTGCTGCATTTTGGGAAAGTAAATCTTAGCAGGACTTATATGCTTAATGGTAAGGTCCTCGGGAGTGTTGCCGAACAAAGAGACACTGGAGTGCAAGTTCATAGCTCATTGAAAGTGAAATCGCAGTTAGATAGGATAATGAAGAATGCGTTTGGTATGCTTTCCTTCATTGGTCAGAGTATTGAGTACTGTAGTTGGGAGGTCATGTTGCGGCTGTACAGGACATTGGTTAGACCACTGTTGGAATATTGCGTGCAATTCTGGTCTCCTTCCAATCGGAAATATGTTGTGGAACTTGAAAGAGTTCAGAAAAGATTTACAAGGATGTTGCCAGGGTTGGAGTGTTTGAGCTATAGGGAGAGGCTGAACAGGCTGGAGCTGTTTTCACTGGAGCGTCAGAGGCTGAGGGGTGACCTTATAGAGGTTTTCAAAATTATGAAGGGCATGGATCGGGTAAACAGGAAAGGTATTTTCCCTGGGGCGGTCGAGTCCAGAACTAGAGGATATAGGTTTAGGGTGAGAGGGGAAAGATATAAAAGAGACCTATGGGGCAATATTTTCACACAGAGGATGGAACGTGTATGGAATGAGCTGCCAGAGGAAGTGGTGGACGCTGGTAGAATTGCAACATTTAAGTGGCATTTGGATGGGTATATGAATAGGAAGATTAGGAGGGATATGGGCTGGGTGCTGGCAGGTGGGACTAGATTGGGTGGGGATATCTGGTCGACATGGATGAGTTAGACTGGAAGGTCCTTTTCCTTGCTGTATATCTTAATGAGTCTCTGACTCTATAAAGACTGTATTCCATTCTCCGAGTTCCACCGTCTTCATCACAAATGCTTTGATTTTGCCCAAGTCGATAAAGGCATCTCCGAACTGTGCCCTTTTTACCTCAACCAAGGAATCTCCTGCAAGGTACGTGTCAGAGTCTTCAGCCGGATCCAACACCATTTCCCGTACGTCAGTCGTTAACGCCCTCTTCCCTTACAAAACCATAATGGAGACACCGTTCACCCACTATCCCATAAGTATCCTCATCCAAAGGATCATTAGTCGCCTTTTCCGTTCCCACGATCAGGATGCCACCATAAGAAATATTTTCCATACCCTCACTTGTGACCATTCCCTCTGGGAAACGATGGTCCGCTCCTCCTTCAATCCCAAGACGTTTTCAGAGACACACATTCCCAGAAGATGTAATATCTGAACGTTTCGTTACTGCTCCCCTTAAGGTTATCAATGACTGCAAACATACCTTCTAGGTATAACAGCACTTTTCCTGCATTTTTTGCAATCTTGTTTATTTCTGCTCACAATGCGGTCTCCTCTACTTTGGGGAGAGGAAATGCAACCTTCTGACTGCTTCTTAGAACACTTATGTTATACCCCTAAAAATGGCCCTGAACTTTCTGTTATTTACCACTTCGACACGCCAACGTACCTTTGGCAAAGATCTCTGTCTCAAACTTGATCCAGCGAAGCCCAAAGTAAGCTGGAAGAACAGCACCACAATTTCCGCTTGGTAATGATACTGCTTTTTGGACAAGTCATCTGTTTCAATAATTTTAGTGCGTGAGAAATTTTCACACATCTTTCACCAAACCCACACAACAGACTGTATCATCACATGCACAGGTGCCACTCACTTCCCATGTCCAGCCATTAATACGCCCCATTCGCAGCTCATTGTTTTCTCAGACTGACTACTAACGACTCCATTATCTTTCCAAAGCTTTTTCTCTCTCTTTCTCTATTTCCAGCCATTACTTAATTTCCCCTCCCACGACATTATATTTTTTATATATTAAAAAAGAACTCTTTAGTATCGTCATTCACACAAAAAGATGGAAATGCATCAGTTACAGGAAAATTACAATAAAGTGAAACACTGGCCAGCTTACTCAAATTGATTTCATGATGAGGTGTTTCAGAGCCGTAGTTGGGGGTATTGTTGGTTTTTTGCTGAAGAGTATCATTAAGAGCAAACTTGACATTTCACTAAGGTAAAGGCACTCGGAGGTTTGACTTTGTTTTACATTCTCTGAGTTTGCGAAGAGCAGTTAATGTGGTTAGACGAGTGATTGCAAGTCACTGAGGGTGAAAAATCAGATTCCTTCTCGAAGAAAACACGGTCCAACGCCGAAGCATTATTCTGACAACTCAGTGACAGATTGACTGCTTCCTCCATGAGGCCTCTGTTACTGTGTAACATTTGCCATCTGCAAAATTCCCGACTGGCTGGGATTATCCCCCAGGGACTGACCTCGTTAACGGTCCAACATCTGCAATCTGTTTGAACATCTTCCTTCTCCCACCTTTTGATCAGTAATAAAACTGATCAGTAATAAAACTGCAATTCATTTCCAGGCTTGTCCTCACGAATAGTTCGACCACAATTGAAATATTGTGCTCAGTTCTGCTCGAATCATTATAGGTAGGATGTGCCTTCCTTAGAGAGGGTGCAGAGGAGGTTTACCAGGATGCTGCGTGGACTGGAGGGCATGTTTATGATGAGAGTTAAAGAGAGCTGGGTTTTTCACATCAAAGAGAAAAAGGAAGAGAGGTGACTTGATAGAGACGTACAGGATACTGACAGGTGTAGACAGAGTAGATGGCCGGAGACTTTTCCCCATGGCAGACATGGCTGTCACGAGTGGTCATAATATTAAGGTGTTGAAGAAAGTTATGTGGGAGATGTCAGCGGACTCTTCTTTATGCAGAAAGTAGTGTGTGCGTGGAAGGCACTGCCAAGGGGTGTTAATAGAGTCAGAGACATTAGGAACATTAGGAACATTTAAGCGACTGCCGGACAAGAAAATGGACGGGAGTAAACGGAGGGGTGTGAAGTTTTGGTTTATTTTAGATTGAGATAAATGCTCGGCGCAATGTTGTGGGCTGAAGATCCTGTGCTATTCTGTCTACAATGAAGTGGGTGCGAAGTTAATGTGGTTGACTAATTGCTGAGATGGCGGGACTGTATTCACTGGAGATTGGACAAATGGGTGGGAAGGGGGAATTACCTAATAGATATCCACAAAATTTAAACCAGAGGAAGACAGGGAAACGCAAGAAGTATGTTCCTGATATTCGGTGATTCTAGTTTGTCTCAGTCTAAGGATGAAGTGGAGGACTGACATGAGGTGAAATGTCTTCACGCAGAGTGGTGAGCCTGTGGAAGCGTTTGCCACAGAAAGAGGTTGGGACCAAAGTACTGAAAGTTTTCAGTATGGAGTTACATCAAGATGTTCAGGGAAAAGAGTTCAAAGCGTATGGGGAGAATACTGGATGGTGGAGCCGAAGATAAGGATCGATTTCTCATTCGACCTTTTCTCTGGATCAGTGTTTGATTGCCCTAGGGATCAATGTTGTGGCCAAAATTATTTACAATGTTAATCATAGAATCTTAGAATCGCTACAGTGTGACAACAGGACATTTGTCCAAACAAGTCCAGACTCACCCTGCGAAGAAAAACCCACTTACAACCATTCCTCTACCCTATTACTATGCATTTACCCCTGTTTAATGCACTTAACCGACTCATTGCTGAACACTGTGGGCAATGTAGCATGTCAAATTCACCTAAACATCAAACTTTTGCGTTGTGGGAGTATATCCGAGCACCCGAAGGAAACCCACACAGACACGTGGAGAATGTGCAAACTCTGCACAGCAGACGTCCGAGGCTGCAATCAAACCCGAGTCCCTGGCACTGTGACGACACCAACTGAGTCAGATTTTGCTGACATAGACGAGGAAAATGAACCTACTTAGATAGATGATGCAAAAAAAATTGGTAACTGATGAGAAAGACATTAATCAGAGCTTACACTCGGGACAAGTAAATGGGAAAACATTTTGTAAATTAAACACAATAAGTGTGTAAGTTAGCTCGCTGAGTTATAATGTTTGCTTTCAGACGTTTCATCACGATACTAGGTAACAAAATCAGTGAGAGTCTTCAATGAAGCACTCGTGGTATGCTTCACCTCTCTATTTATAAGTCTTAGCTTCTGAAGGCGAGTGATAACATTTGCAGTTCTATTTTAAAGAGAGGGTAGATAAGATGTAAATCGACGTGATTATTCAAAGAGATCTGTTGAGATTGTCATGTCTCTAAGAAGTCTCATGTGTGTCTTCTTTTCGCCTGTCCTCTGATGTGTGTGTTGTCCCGTTAAAGTGGTGTCCTTCTTTGTCTGTATGTATACAAAATTACCAGTCATCAACCAGAGCTTCAAATGTTCTCAATATTTATTAAATATAATATGGATAAATGTGCGGTAATGCATATGGTAGGAAGAATAGAGGTGACAGCTACAGTTTAAATGGTGATTCGAGCTTGGTACTCGTAAGGTTGCTGACTGCGCACACAGGAAGTCTTCTGTTGCACAATATCATGCACTGAAATGGTACAGAAATCGAAAGTCATAATTCAGAGCTTTCATTACAACCTGAACCAATATCTGTCAATGGCACATCTTGATTATCCGCCAATGCCCATTGACTTCTCCTTCATTATCATTCAAACTGGTACATTTCCTCTGCAATCTCTCTAAAACTTTCAAATCCTTCCAATAATGAGGTGAGCAGAACTGAACACAATATTTCAAGTGTGGTCTAACCACGGCTCTTTAAAGCTGCAATATAACCTCGCGGCTCCTGAATATGTTCCCCCTGCTAATGAAAGATAACGTAAAACGCCACTTCTTAACTTCCCAATTAACTTGGGTGGCAACTTTGAGGGGTCTGTGGACATGGACCCAAGGATCCATCTGTTTCTCCACACCGCCAAATATCCTGCCTCCAAACCTGCATTTACATTCAAATTCGACCTTGCAAACTGAATCAATTCGCACTTTTTCAGGTGAACCACATCTGCCGATAATCAGCTCTGTTTTGCATCCTGTTGATGTCCCGTTGCAACTTGCAGCAATCCTCCACACTATCCACTACTCCAGAAAACATTGTTTCATCGGCAAACTGCCTAACATCCTTCCCTTCCTCATCCAAGTCATTTATAAACAAGAAAAAGAGCACGTTATTGCTTGATTCCACTTTCTTATGTATCGAAGTCTGAATTGAAGATGATTTCCACGTCCGGCTTTCTTTTCAGCTGTCGCTGCTTGGACATTCCCCAAACCACTTCTCAGACTTAACATAACCAGACATGTTTGCGGCTTTACCACTGCGCCACGAGATCCAGGTTCAATTTCAAACTACGCCAGAGAAGTGACACAATTATTTTTGCAAAATAACTTGAAAAAGGTATATAAGGCGTGGGTGGATGCTTGTTTCCTGAAGATGTCAGGTATATCCAAAAGGCAAACTCAGCACCAGCGTTCAGAACAAACAGATCTGTCAATTATTGCAAGTAGCTCTGGAGTGCCTTTCATCTCCGGGGAATGCCATTTTAGGAAGGGATCATAACGCCTGGGAAAATTATGACTCCGTTAAGCGTTTCTGTGTAATTAAAAGTAACACCTGCGGATGCTGGATTTCTGAAACAAAAGAGTAGAAATGCTGGAGGAATTCAGGAGGTTCCCTAGTATCTGTGTAGACAAAGCAGAAGGAACATACACGTCCCGTCACTCTTCTTCAGAACTCATTTGGAGAAATGGAGAGGGCTTACTGAAGTGAAACGTTGACTTTGCTTTCTCTCCGTCAGAACTGCGAATTTCCGCAACACTTTCTACTTGTGTTTAAATGTTTCCTCTCTCGACAAGACAAACGAAAGTTTGGCAGATAGTTTCGAGTGTAAAACGTGTCATGAAACCAGCATGATTAACAATTACGTAATCCTAGTCCAAGGAATGGTAAACAATCAAGTGAGTGGTTTGTCATTGTACAGTTTCCTTCATGGGGAGTCGACCAAGTCTCATACTATCTTAAGCCTTGGCAAAACCCATTCTTTGGCGGCAGGGGGTATTGGGGGTGAATATCGAGCAGTTACTTACAACTTATGTTTACTACTAGAGATTATAAATAAAATCAATTTAATATATATGTCTGTGATGCGACTGCACATCTCCCACAAGTTGAAGAGAGACACATGAGCAGACACGTAATCAATTGCAAATACGTCTGAGAGGATTACGTTGCAGTTGGGGAGCATTTCAACTTTGCTGACATAAATTGAGACTGCCTTCATGTGAAAGGATTCAATGAGGGCAAGATTTAAAATAAGTCGAGGAGTGGTTTAATGCCAATACATAGATCGTCCCATGAGGAATATGATAGAGTTACTGGTAGCTGTAGGGATTAATACAGGTGAAGAGTTTGAAGTTTTTTCTGGATCAGCATTTTGGGGATAGTAACGATAATTCAGTAAATTCCACATTCATTCTTGAAATGGATATGAATTAATGCAATGACTGACTGACTGACTGACTGACTGACAGACATAATGAATGCACTGACGGAATGAATGAATGGACGCACTGACCGAATGGCATAATGAATGGAGGCACAGACTGAGAGATGGACTGACTGAATTAATGCACAGACACAATAACCGACTGAATGGACACACCACCTGATTGACTGACTGAATTGATATCCTGACTGAGTGAATGGACGCTCTGACTTACTGACTGAATGACTGAATGGACCAACTCGCTGATAGATTGACTGACTAATAGAGTGGACGCACTAACTGACAGCACAGACACACTCACTGACTGACTGAATAAAGGCACTGACTAACTGAAACTATGCACTGGCAGACTGACTGACTGACTGACTTAATAGACACCCTGATTGAATGAGTGAATGGACTCTGAGTAACTGACTGAATGAACGGACTGACCGTCGTACAGACTGACTGGACGTACTGACTGTCTGACTGATGACGAGATGCTGAGACGCCCTGACTGATTGAATGAATGCATGCACTGACGGACTGACTTGGCGCAGTGAATGTCATACTGAACGTGCAGTCACTGACTGTATTGACGCACTCAATGATGGACGGATGAAATGGGTGCACTGAATCAATGACTGACTGACTCGATGAACGCACAGAATGACTGACTGACTGGATGCACTGACTGCCGAACTGACCAACTGACTGAATGGACGCAATGAGAGAGTGACTGACGGATTAATAAATGCACTGATTGAATGAGTGAATGTGTGCACTGACCGAATGACAGGCTGAATGAAATCACTGACCCACTAACTGACAAAACTAACGCACTGACTCAATGACTGACTGAATTAGTGGACACACTAACTGACTGACTGAATGGTCGTAAGAATTGACTGACTAACTGACTGACTGAACGAATGGACGCACTAACTCAATGACTGATTGATACAACGGACACATGCACTGTCTGACTGACTGAATGGGTGCACTGACCAACTGACCGGCTGACTGGATGCACTGACTGACAGCACGAATGTACTGACTGACTGGATGAATGGACGCACTGACAGACTGACTGAATGACTGACATAATTGACGTATTGACTGAATGACTGAGTCAATGGACGCTGACTAAATTAACGAACTTATAGTCATACTGACTGGCCGGACGCACTGATGGTCTGAATGATGACGAGATACCGTGACTGACTGATTGAATGAATGGACTTAATGACTGACTGACTTGACGCACTGAATGACTGACTGAATGGACACACTGACTGACTGACTGACTGACCAAATGGATGCACTCGCTGAGTGAATGGGCATTCTGACTGACTGACTGACTGAATGGAAACTCACTGACTGTTTGTCTGACTGGCTGAGTGTCCGCACTAACTGATTGACTTACTGAATGAATCCGCTGACTGATTGAGTGACTGACTGAAGGGATGAAATGACTGACAGCACTGCCTGTCTGAACGAATGAACACACGAATGACGGATTGACTGAGCAGACGCACTGACCGACTGAGTGACTCACTGAATGGACCCAATGTCTGATTGTCTGAACGGACACACTGACAGTCGGACAAATTAACTGGAAACACTGAGTATTTGAAAGATTTTAAGACATCATGACTGACTCATTGAATGAATGGACACACTGACTGACTGAATGAATGAACGTACTCACTGACTGATTAACTAAATGGACACACTGACTGACTGAATGGATGGACTGACTGAGTGACTAACCGAATGGATGCACTGACTCAATAACTGACTGACTCATTGGACGCACTTACTCACTGACTGAGTAAATGGACGCACCGACATACTGACTGATTGACTGACTTAATGAATGCACTTATTAAAACAGTGAATAGACCGACTGACTGAATAACAAACTACATGGTGGCACGATCTGATACTGACGACCTGAACGGATGTTCTGATTCAATGACTGACTTAACTGAATGGACGGATGGACAGAGTGACTCAATGGATGCACGGACTGACTGATCAAATGAATGCACTGACTGACTGACCGAATGGAACCAACCTGAATGTCTTATTGAATGCACGAACTGACTGACTTATTCACTGAATAAAAGTACTGACTGACTGACTGAGTGACATGTTGACTGACTGACTGAATGGACCTGAAAATGTGTTGCTGGAAAAGCGCAGCAGGTCAGGCAGCATCCCAGGAACAGGAGAATCGACGTTTCGGGCACAAGCACTTCTTCAGGAATTCCTGAAGAAGTGCTTGTGCCCGAAACGTCGATTCTCCTGTTCCTGGGATGCTGCCTGACCTGCTGCGCTTTTCCAGCAACACACTTTCAGCTCTGATCTCCAGCATCTGCAGTCCTCACTTTCTCCCTGACTGAATGGACGCACTGAGTGAACATACAATCTGAATGGCTGACTGATTGAATTAACGCGGAGAAAGTTAGGTCTGCAGATGCTGGAGATCAGAGCTGAAAATGTGTTGCTGGAAAAGCGCAGCAGGTCAGGCAGCATCCAGGGAACAGGAGAATCGACGTTTCGGGCATAAGCCCTTCTTCAGGAATGAGGAAAGTTTGTCCAGCAGGCTAAGATAAAAGGTAGGGAGGAGTGACTTGGGAGAGGGGCGTCGGAAATGTGATAGGTGGAAAGAGGTCAAGGTGAGGGTGATAGGTCAGACTGGGGTGGGGGCGGAGAGGTCGGGAAGAAGATTGCAGGTTAGGAAGGCGGTGCTGAATTCGATGTTCATCCCTTGTGGTTGGAGGGTTCCTAGGCGGAAGATGAGGCGTTCTTCCTGCAACCGTCGTTTTGTTGTGGTCTGACGATGGAGGAGTCCAAAGACCTGCATATCCTTGGTGGAGTGGGAGAGGGAATTGAAATGTTGAGCCACAGGGTGGTTGGGTTGGTTGGTCCGGGTGTCCCAGAGGTGTTCTCTGAAACGCTCCGCAAGTAGCCGGCCTGTCTCCCCAATATAGAGGAGGCCACATCGGGTGCAGAGGATGCAATAGATAATGTGTGTGGAGGAGCAGGTGAATCTGTGGCGGATATGGAAGTTTCCTTTGGGGCCTTGGAGGGAGGTGAGGGGGGAGGTATGGGCGCAAGTCTTGCACCTCCTGCGGTTGCAGGGGAAGGTGCCGGGAGTGGAGGGTGGGTTGGTGGGGGGTGTGGATCTGACGAGGGAGTCACGGAGGGAGTGGTCTTTACGGAATGCTGATAGGGGAGGGGAGGGAAATATATCCATGGTGGTGGGTCCGTTTGGAGGTGTCGGAAATGACGGCGGATGATGCGCTGTACATGGAGATTGGTGGGGTGGTAGGTGAGGACCAGTGGGGTTCTGTCCTGGTGGCGGTTGGAGGGGCGGGGTTCAAGGGCGGTGGAGCGGGCAGTGGAAGAGATGCGGTGGAGGGCATCGTCGACCACGTCGGGGGGGGGGTAATTGCGGTCCTTGAAGAAGGAGGCCATCTGGTTTGTGCGTTTTTTGAACTGGTTCTCACCTTGACCTCTTTCCACCTATCACATTTCCGACGCCCCTCCCCCAAGTCCCTCCTCCCTACCTTTTATCTTAGCCTGCTGGACAAACTTTCCTCATTCCTGAAGGGCTTATGCCCGAAACGTCGATTCTCCTGTTCCCTGGATGCTGCCTGACCTGCTGCGCTTTTCCAGCAACACATTTTCAGCTCTGATTGAATTAACGCAGTGACTGGCTGAATGATCGAACTTATTTGCGTATTGAATTAACGCACTAACTGATTGACTGACTGAATTGACCCACTGACTGAATGCGCGCACTGACTGACTCACTGAATAAATGCGCTGATTGACTGAATGTATACACCGACTCCATAATTGACTGAATGGACTGACTGACTGCACGCACTGACTGACTGACTGGACACACTATGTAATTGACAGACTGAATGGACGCACAGTCTGACGGAACGGACGAACTGGCCGTTGTACACTCGGTACATTCTGGACGAACTATGTAAACTCTGGCCGACTAACTGACTGAATGGATGCAGTGACTATCTGAATAATTCCACTGATTAGCTTATTAACTGAACGCAATAACTGATTGACTGACTGACTGACTGAATGGGCACATTGACTCACTGAGAAAATGGACACACTGACTGTGTAAATGCACGCTCTGTCTGACTGTTTCGACCTTCTAAGGGATTCATGCGCTGTGATGCGATCTCAAAAAAAATCTTTTCTTGTGCAGTGAAGTGGGGAAGCCAGCAAATGTTGGCATTGCATCAGTTTTAACACGAGCGCGTGAGTGAGCGAGAGAGAGTGAGAGAGAGAGAGAAAGAGAGAGAGATAGAGAGAGAAGCACACAGAAACAAACAAAGAGAAACAGAGAGATGCATTAACACAGAAACACAAACACAGGCACGTGCAAAAAAAAAGCCAGATGCACACACACGCACACTGACAAGCACACATGCACACACATACACAGGCACATATTGACAGACATGTAAATCATGACAAACACACAAATGCAGACACACATGCTAATCTACACAGAGAGAGTCATAGACATCAAAATGAATCACGGATATGCACACACGTACTCTGAGTATCGAAATGCAGAGCAGATTCGGTATAATGTTCATAAATATGAGGTTAACGAATTTGATTGTAACGTTAGTACGGCCGATTATTATTTGAGTGACTGCAAATTTGGAGATTGGATTGTTCAGTGAGAATGTGGGTTTGTGTGTTCAGTATGGGGTCACGGTGGGGGTCTGTGTTCAGAGTAGAGCCTGAGTGTTCAATGTAGAGCAATGTGGTCAGTGTGGGTTCCGTGTGCTCGGTATGGGTCTGTATATGTTCACTTTGGGATCTGTATGTTCAGTATATGATCTGTATGTTCAGAGTGGGGTCTGTGTGGTCAGTGTCGATGCTGTATGTTCAGAATGGGGTCTATATGTTTAGTGTGAGGTCAATGTGGGGCCTGTATGTTCACTGTGGACTCTGTGATTTCATTGTGGGGTCTATGTCTTCAGTATGAGTCCTGAAGGTTCAGAATAAGGCGAGTGTGCTTACAAGTTCTGGTCAGTGTATTCAGTGTGGGGGTGTCTGTGTTCAGTGTGGGCTGAGTGCGATCAGTGTGCGCATCTCTGTGTTCAGTGTCGGGTCTGTGGGATCAGTGTTTGGGCCTCTGTGTTCAATGCGGAATCTGCGTGATCAGTATTGGATCAGTGTGTGTTCAGTATTAGATCAGTCTGTTCGCAACGTGGGATCGGTGTTTTCAATGTGGCGTCTGTGACAGCATCAGAAAAAGGAGGGAGGGAGAGAGACAGAGAGAAAGAGAGGGAGAGAGCCTTCTGAAACCCGCATACGCTCTCTGATCCTCCTCCGCCTCAATGGCCCTGTCCTGCCTGCAGGGAGAGAAGACATGCAATCAATCTGCATCACTATGGCTGCACCACAAAACGCAAATGAACTTCAACACAGGTGCGTTACTGATGCGATTTTGTTTATTCGGGATCCTGGTGGTGTAGGGTTATTGGGAATTGCCATTCGTCAAAAGGTGCCATCACAGAAAAGCCTGAATTGAATAAGCCAGCTGACAGAATCTGCGACGTCGTTGGGTTAGCTGACATCTACCCGTCAAGCAGTTCGTCTCATCTGGCAGTACGTGGAGCGAGTGTGCAGCCGTGTGTGGCTGGGGATTGTCCTGGTCGGCACAGAGGTCTGGCGCAGTTCCATCCCAAGTTTGACATCCCAGTATCATTCCTGAAAACAGCAAAACGAAAGCTCACTGCTGGCTCCGGCCATTTCCCCACTCCCCCACATTATCTCCCTCTGTTTGAGGCTTTCATTGTCCAAAAAACCGTTCAGATTCCCCTTCACATCTTTGTGACATAGCCCAGTCTGATAGCCTCCCAAGTGAATCTCCGCTCCCTCCTTCGGCGATCTTGACCTCCAATAGCATTTCCTTATTGAATCACCTCACTGTCAATATCCCAGCTCTACCACTGAGAGAGAATCTCACAATTGCCACTTGATGTTCAATGCCATCACCATCGAAGTACCAACCCTCGTCCATCACTGGCTCAAAATCCTGGACTTCCCACTTTGACAATTTACCATGAGTCTGTCTTCAGCACACAGGCTGCAGTATTTAACGACAGAGCCCACTCCTACCATCTTCTCAAGGGGGAGTGATCTCCGGATGAGCAACAAATGGTGTACCAGACAGGGCCTATCACATGCCGTGAGTGAAAAGGAATAAAAGGCTGTGTTTTAGCGGGCACGAATGCTTGTAATGTCTTTTCCCCGTTCCCACCCTCTGACAGCACCACCTCCTCGAATTATTATACCCAGCCGCTCAATTGTATTGCTCAGTTATTCCAAGCGTTCGGAAGTGTATGCTGGAGCATGGATCCTGACAAGAGTAGAGAAATGTAAAATACTTAATGTGGTGTTTAGACAACCACCTTCGACGATATTAGAAACAAATCACATCGTACCAAGATGCTTTCTATCTCTATCCCTGCTGTCATTGAACCTCTTTCCTCTGCTTTATGTTTTCATCTCGCTCTTTGCCATCATTAATCTCTCAACACCTACTTCAATCTCTAACATCTTTATTTACAATGCCTCTCCTACATGACTCAATCTCTCTCTCTCTCTACTCTCTTGCTTTGTATACTTTCCATTATTAATCAAAATCTGTTTCTCGAACGGTTTTTCCAAATATTTCCGTATTGTTACTTCTGTACCTCGACTTCTCTCTCTTTGAATCTTATTAATCTCTCGAGCACATTTATCTTTTCACTCTGTTACTCACTGGTACCGAAAAGCTTTATTTTCCTCTCTCTTTGCCTCTCACTATTGTCTCTCCCACTACTTCAGTTTTTCACACCTTTATCATCTCTCTAATTCCCTCACTGCTCTCTCAATCTTTGCTTCTCTCTAATAACGTTATGTAGCCTTTCTCTGGCCCCAATGCTCTCTCAATCTCCGTTTCGATTCTTCTTGCTCCCTTGTTCTTCAGTTGATCTTTATTTCGCTCTCTCTCTCTCTCTGCCTTTATGTCCATGTATCGCACTTTCCTGACTCCATTTCGCAATCGGGTGTTTCCCCCCAAACCCAGCAGGATATATGTCAGTGACGGGACTATCCAGAAACGATTAATTTTGCCTTCCTCTGTGACGGTTTCCCAAAACCAGTTTATGGAACGTCCACCCACCTGTGGCTAGGTACCTCACATTCACTCTTCTGGGGCCAGCGACACCCTCTCCTAGCACCAGCATTGCTACGGCCAAGAACAGAGCTTTCATTCTTTCTCACTCAGCTCTGCAGATTCCCAGTGAGATTGCCGCAATACAGGAGCTCTGTATAGTCTGCTCGGAGAGACACCTTCAGTTAATAATCTATGAGTTTGTGTGCGAGGATCAGCACAGCCCGCCCTTCCAGAGAGTCTTAGACTTGTTAACGTGACAGACAGCGAACAGAGAATGGCAATGTGCCCTCACTGTGAAAAGTGTATGTTGTTCTGATCAACAAACAACAGGAAGGATGCATTTATACAGCCAGGGGAGAGGGCGTTCAGAATAGATTTATTGGTTTGGTGAGTGTCCACAATGATGAGAGTTTCGATAAACTGAGGTTGTTTTCTCTGGAATAGAGAAGGTGGAGGGGTAACTGTGATATAGACCAGTCCTGACCCTTCAAAATATTTTCAGAAAGTCGCCTAAACCCGAACGTTGGTACTAATTTAAAGGGAATTGTATGTTCCGTGCCCCAGATGTAGTGTGACTAGTCAATTTACTCGACGCGAAACAAAATACAATTTTTCAATGCTATAGTTAAAGTTTAACCAAAGGCAGAAAATATAGAAAAGCACAACTATTGGAAAGAATGACAGCAATTCCAATTTTAAGCATTGCAATATTTATTTAAACACCCGTCCAAATCAACTATGTTCTTTATGGAAGGAATTCTGCTGTCCTTACCCAGTGAGGAACCACCTCACGACAGTGCCGCATTGATACGTTTCACTGTCCAGACAGCGATGGAGAGGCACTAAATCGCTCCCCTCGAAAGCGAGCCTCACAGGCCATAAAAAAGTTTGCTTTATAAAATATATTTCAGAACTTTTCATCTGATCTGCATCAGGTTATGTTGGACTGTGCATTCTGCTTGTCAAATATTTACCTCGGTCACGGAACAGATTGCCATTCTGCCTGTCTGCTTGGAACGAAGTTATCGAGATGTTCACGGATGAGTCACTTTACTGTCGGTTTCACATTTAACTATAGAAACTATGCGTAGGAGTAGGCCATTCCGTTCTTCGACCCTCTGCATCATTCACTGTGATCATGGCTGATCGTGCAATTAAGTCGCCTTGCTTTTATCCCATAATCTTTGATCCATTTAGCTCCAAGAACCATGTTTAACTCCTTCTTAAAAACATTCCAAGTTTTGGTCTCGAGCGTTTTCAGTGGCAGAACATTCCACAGGCTTCCCACTCGCTAGGTTAAATGAAACATCCTCGGCCTTAGTGCTAAATGGCCTATCCTATACCTCTTAGCCTGTCGTATCTGGACTCCTCTGGTCATGGGAATGATCATTTCTGATTTTCGCCTGTCCAGTCTTGCTGGATTGTACAGATTCAGGCGATTGAGCCACTGGAGCCCGTTCAAGTATTCAATGAGATCATGACTGATCTGTGGGCAAGTTATATGAGAATGCCCCCGACCGGCCTCATTCTTCTGAACTCCAATGATCAACGTCGAAAGCCAACAGATACGTATTTATTCATCAGTTCCACCATCCAAGTCTGTTGAATCCTTGGTGCACTGGCTCCGTGAACATCCTTCCTCAGTTAAGGAGATTATTACACAATATTTTATTGTGTTATATCATATTACATTACATTATATTACATTATATTATATTATATTATATTATATTATATTATGTTATATTATATTATATTATATTATATTATATTATATTATATTACATATTATATTACATTATATTACATTTATCACGTCAGGCTCAGGAAGCTTGACCTTATCTCAAATTCTTTCATTGGACTGCATGGTGGCTCAACCACTAGCACTACTGTCACTGCACAGCAGGCAGTCAGGTTTGACTCCACGCTCCGGAGGTTGTCTGTGTGGTGTATGCACATTCTCCTAATATCTGCGAATTCTCCATCTGCCACAATGGAGTTCCAACCCGCTTTCACATGTGGTTGTCGCTTGCAGACTTGATTGAACATCTTCAAACGTTTTGTTTGTACCCAAAAGGACATCCCCAGCGTTATTAATTGCAGGAAAGATTATCAATCCATTACTCACCTATGGTGATGGATAAATACACAGATTGTGGTGGGAAGGGAATTCTCCTCCGAGTGCTTGGCTGTTCCGCACACAGTCCAATGATGTGCAAGTTTGGTGGATTGTTCAAGATAAATTGCCCTTAGTATGTAGGAAGGTGCAGATTGTGTGAATGCACCATGGAAAGTGCCAGGCTACAGTGACAGAGTGGTGATGTACTCTAGGTGGCAGGGTTAGTGTGGATTTGATGAACCAAATGGCCGCCTTCCTCCTCCTCTACCTTCCATGTTTCTGTGTCTATACGTTTAAGTATGGGTTCCAGTGAAAGCTTCTGACTCCACACGAGACTCGACGCGCCGCAACGCAGTTACCACTGACCCAATCTGTCTCGACAAGTGATGCGAGGTCTACAGCATTGCGCTCATGACTGACGTACTCCGTTTCTACATGTAAATTCAAACCAACAGTACTGTCATGCAAATTGACCTGCTCTTGCCCTAAATGAGTCTCTCATCCCTCAACACTTTGGTGATCAAAAACCTGTCCTGACTCTACAGGTGACTTCATAAACACAGCATTTTTGGTATCACGAACCTACTCTATCCTCTCACGTGACTCCATTCACTGCAATGTGATAACCACGAATACATTATGGACCGACATGCGACTCCAGACTCAAAGCACTGTGGTCATCATTGACATGAGTTTTGTCTACTTTTGAATCCAGACTCACAGAATTGTGTTTAACACTCAATTGCACTTCTCTTTCCGTGTTACGCCATACCCACAGCACTGTCGTCATCATTAACTTTCAAATGATTTCAAGCCAACAGCACTGTGGTTTCCACTGGCATGCTCCTTTTTGACATGTTCCTCCATACTCATGGATATTACTGACCTGCTCTGTGTCTGCATGTGACTTCAAGTGCAGAACTGCAGCATTCATTGACCTTAATCTGTCTTCGATGTAATTACAGAACAAAACTGTATTATGCTTATCATTGACATGTTCTGACTCCACATGTATCTCCAGATCCATAGCATTGATGTTACCACTACCCTGCTCTGGACCCATATGAAAGTGCAGATCTAAAGCATTGTGATTGCTATCGTTATTTCTTAATCCTACTTGTGACTCCAAATGCACATCACTGTGGCCCATGTGGACCTGTTCTTTTTCGACATGTGAAACCAGATCCACAGCACTGTTACCACTGAACAGCTACATTCCTACATGTGACTCTAGGACCACAAAATTTTGGTTATCGCGTTCCTGCTCTATCTCTGCATGTGATGCAAGGCCGACTGCACTGTGGTGAGCACTGACATTCTCTGTCTCTGCACATGACTGCAGACCACAGCACTGTGCTTCCTACTGACGTGCTAAGTCTCAAAGTGTAACAGCTGGCCAATAACCAGTTATCACTGACCACTTCAGTCTTGACGTGTAACTTCAGACCCACAGCACTGTGATTACTGCTGGCTTGTTCTGGATTTTCATGTTACATCAGACAAAAAGGATTATGGACACCAGTCTGGGCCCACAGCCCTGCCAGTATTTCTGAGGTAGTCTGGACTGACGAGAGTGTCCAGGCCCATAACAGTGGTGATCACTAATCTGCTGTGTCTCTGCAGGTGAATTCATATCGGCAAAACTCCAGTTATTTCTGATGTGATCTCTTTCTACATTTGACACCAGACCCACAACACCCTTACTCCCTCTCGTCTGTTCTGTTTCTGCATGTTAATCATGGTGAACAGCATGTTGGTTGTGACTTATCTGATCTGTGTCCAGACCCACAGCACTGTTTTAGCTGTGATGTGTTCATTCTTGTATTCTAACTCATGGCCAACAGCACTGATTATCACTGACATGTGGTTTCTCAGTACATGACTGCAGACCAACAACGCTGTAGTTGCAACTGTCCTGCTCTGTCGTTAAATTTAAATCCAGTTCCAGAGAACTGTGGTTATTGCTGGCCTGATCAGTGTCTACGTATGATGCCAGACATTTGGTATTGTAGCAATCATTGACCTATACGTTGCTGCACATGACATCATACTCACAGCAATTTGGATCCATTGATCTGGCCTGAGTTTACAATTGAATCCAGACCAACAGCACTGAGATCGATATTGACCTGTTCTCGACCAAATGTGATTCCACATTTTCAGCACGAATTTTATTACTGACCTGCCCTGTCTCTCCATGTGTCTGCAGATCCACAGTACATTTGGTTATAACTGACCTGCTTGGTCTCTGCTTGTGACTGAAGAACAACAGCACTGTGTTTCAAATTGACCTGTTCCAGAACCTACATGTGACCCGCAGATTTTCCGTACAGTGGTTACATGGACCTGCTCAGTTTCGACATGAAAATTGGAGCCCAAAGCACTCACGGTATCTCTGACCAGTTCTGGATCTACATGCGACTGCAGATCTTCAGCGCTGTAGTTATCACAAATCTGCACTTTTCTATATGTGAATACAGCACCACAGAAATATAGTGACCACTGACAACTGCACGTGACACCAGATCAACAGCATTGCATCTACTACTCAACCGATCTTTGCCTCCAAGTGATGCCAGTCTGACACTTGCAATTTTTTTTTGTTTCTACAGTTTGTTCCAGCCACAACTCTGATTTAGCCGTTGACCTGCTCTACCCACTTCTGATTCTAGGCCAACAGTACTGTAGATACCATTGCTGTGCTTTGTTTTCACGTATGATTGTGCACCCACAGCACTGTGGTTGCTTCTGACCAGCTCTGTCTCTGCATGTGACACGATACGAACAATACTGTGGTTATCACGGACCTGCTGTGCCTCTGCATATGAGTCCAGGCCAACATCACCTTGGTTACCATTGACTTGGTCTGCGTCTATATGTGAATGAAGACCAAAGCGCTGTGGTTGCCACTGACATGCTCCATTTCGACATCGGTGCGTGTAGGTTCTTGCCAACTTTCGTAAGCATGATCTGAACAGTCTCTACATGTGACTCCAGACCAATACCACTATGGTTGCCAGACACCTGCTGTGTCTGCACATGTGATCCCCAGGTCAACAATACTATGGTCACCACTGACCTGCTTTATCCCCAGATGTGACTTCGAAACCACAGAACACTGCGATTACTACTGACTAGCTTTACATCTTTATCTGACTCCAGATACACTGCACTTTAATTATCACTGACCTGATGCATCTCAAAATATAATACAGTTCCGAATCCCTCTGATTTTCAATAATCTCTTCCAGGTCTCGTGAGTTCTCGTGACCCTAGACTCAGCGTAGTGATTACTTCTCACCAAAGAACAAATAAGTAAGAACTAAGAAAATTACCGCATTGGAACATGCCATTTGGCTCTCCAGGCCTCCGCTAATCCACATCGTCTATCTAAACTCGTCACATATTTTCTAAAGGCCTGCTCTCTGCCCAATCATGTATCTGTCTGGAAACATGTTAAATGACTCCAACTTGGCGACCTCTCCTACCTCCACTGGCAACGCGTTCTAGGAACTCATAATCCTCTGCGCAAAGAATATGCCTTGCATTTTTTCCTGCTCACCTTCAACTTGTTACCTGTAGTAATTGAAAAGGCTTTTTGCTATCCGCCTTGTATATACCTCTCATGATTTTATAGGCCTCACTCATGTCCATCCTCAGCCTGCTCCTTTCTAATGAAAATAATCCTTGTCTGCTCATCCTCTCTTCCTGTCTTGGGGCGCTCCATAGCAGGCAATATCCTGGTGAGCCCCCTCTGAACCCACTCCATCTACATTTTCTTAATAATATGGCATTCAGAACTGTACGCAGCATTCCAAATGAGCCCAAACCAAAGTCCGATATAACTGTAACATGAGCTGAAAACTCTTGTACTCAATCCCCCGCCCAATGAAGGAAAGCATGACTTTGGCATTCTTGACCATTCTGTCGACCTGCGTTTCCATTTTCAGGTTACAATGTACCTGAACACCCAGACCTGTCTGCGTATCAACTTCCCCAGGGATTTTCCATTTATGTATAGTTCATTCTTGAATTAGATTTTCCAAAATGCATCACTCTGCATTTTCATGGATTGAACACCACCGCTGATTTCCCTACCCAACTCTCCAGTCTATCATCATTCCGCTGCATTCTCTGACAGACATATCCATGATCTGCGACTACAGCAATCTTCGTACATCTGCCATCTTGCTAATCAGAACACATATGACTTATTCCAGATCAATATTATTAACAGCAATGCGCCCAACACTGATCCCTGTTGAATACCAGTGGTCACACTTCTTCATTTGGAGAAACTCCCTGCCACTAATAATCTCTGTCTCCTGCTGCAAAACATGTGATCTCTCCATCTCGCTAGGACACCCTGGACCAATTCAACTTCAGTTTCTCCATCAGTCCACCATAGGGAGCTGTATAGGATGTCTTACTGCGATCCATATCTACAGTTCTTCCCACATCAATCAACTTTGTCAATTCATCAAAATCTTCGATTAAGTTGGTAAGACACGATTTTCCCTGCAGAAATCTATGCTACCAACCACTGTTAAGCCCATTTTCTTCCAAATATGAATAAATCCAACCCCTCCAAATTTTCTCTCGCAGCATCCCTCCCACTGACGTCAGACGCATTGGTCTAGAATCACCTGAATCATCCCTGCTACCCTTCTTAACGAGCGAACGACAGTCGCAATTTTCCAGTCCTCCGTGTTCAAACATACAGAACATGTAGAGTATAGAACATTACAGGGCAGTACAGGCCCTTCTGCACTCGATATTGCGCCGACCTGTGAAACAAATCAGAAGCCCATCTCAAATGTACTAACCCATTTTCGCCCATATGTCTATCTAATGACCATTGAAATGCCCTTCAAATTGACGAACCTACGAGTGTTGCAGGCAGTATGTTCCACGAACCTAGTAGTCTGAGTAAAGAAACTACCCTGACATCTGTCCTATATCTATCATCCCTGAATTTAAAATAATGTCTACTCATGCGATCCATCAGCTTCCAAGGAAAAAGACTCTCACTGTTCACCCAATCGAACCCATGATTATCTTCCCTGTCTCCAGTATGTCACTTCTCAACCTTATTCTCTCTAACAAAAACAGCCTCAAGTCCCTCAGCTGTTCCTCGTAAGACCTTCTCTCCATACCAGCCAACATCCTAGTAAACCTTCTCTGAACCCTTTACAAAGCTTCCACATTCTTCCTGTCGTCCGGTACCCAGAAGTCTACTCAATACTACAAGTATAGCTGCACAACAAATTATCACAGCTTCCGCATGACCTCGTGGTCAAGAAATTCAAGCCCTCTACCAAAAAGCTAGCACAAAGTATGTCTTCTTAACAACCCTATCAAACTCTTTGGTTCAGGCCTCAGGTATTTCCTCTCTTGCTTCCCTCAGTATCCTGGGATAGATCCCAAACGAACCTGCGGACTTTTCCTCATCTTAATGCCTTTTAGAATACCCAACACTTCCTCCCTCGTATACCTCCGTGACCTAGAGTAATCAATTATCTATCATTAACATGATATATCCATCATGCCTCTCTCCTCGATGAATACTGATGCAAATTACTCATTAAAAATCTCGCCCATTTTCCCCGACTCCACCTAACTCTGCAGGGGCATGGGAACCCAGACTGTAGCTTTAGTGTGCAGGACCTGGAGTGTAGGGAGGTTAGGAACATGGCATCAATTTCAAAGGAGGGTGCCTGTAAACAGGAAAGTGGCTTCAAAGCAAGAAGTATACGAAATAAGTTAGGTGAACTTGCAGCGTGGGTTGGTACCTGGGACTTCGATGTTGTGGCTATTACGGAGACATGGGTAGAACAGGGACAGGATTGGCAGTTGCAGGTTCCAGGGTTTAAATGTTTTACTAGGGTCAGAGGTGGGGGTAAAAGAGGGGGAGGTGTGGCATTGCTTGTCAAATATAGTATTACAGCTGTGGAAAGGACGATGGATGAAGACTCGCCATCTGAGGTAGTTTGGGTTGAGGTTAGGAATAAGAAAGGTGAGCTCACCCTGTTAGGAGTTTTTTACAGGCCTCCTAAGAGTCCTAGAAACGTAGAAGAAAGGATTGCGAGGATTATTCAAGAGAAGAGTGAAAGTAATAGGGTGGTTGTTATGGGGGACTTTAACTTTCCTGATATTGATTGGGAAAGCTATAGCTCAAGTTCGTTAGATGGGTCAGTGTTTGTCCAATGTGTGCAGGAGGGTTTCCTGACACAATATGAAGATAGGCCAACAAGAGGTGAGGCCATACTGGATTTGGTTCTGGGTAATGAACCAGGCCAGGTGTTAGAATTAGAGGTAGGTGAGCACTTTGGGGACAGTGACCACAAGACTTTTACTCTAGCGATGGAGAGGGATAAGTGTGCACTACAGGGCAAGAGTTATAGCTGGGGGCAGGGAAATTATGATGCGGTGAGGCATGACCTAGGATGTGTGGCTTGGAAAAATAAGCTTCAAGGCAAGGGCGTAATTGATATCTGGAGCTTGTTCAAGGAGCAACTATTGAGTGTCCTTGATAAGTATGTACCCGTCAGGCAGGGAGGAAAGGGTCGTGTGAGGGAGCCGTGGTTTAATAAGGAATTGGAATCCCTTGTTAAATGGAAGAGGGCGGCCTATGTAAAGATGAGGCGTGAAGGTTCAATTGGGGCGATTGAGAGTTATAAGGTAACCAGGAAGGACCTGAAGAGAGAGCTAAGAGCAGCAAGGAGGGGACATGAAAGGTCCTTAGTTGGTAGGATTAGGGAAAACCCTAAGGCTTTCTATAGGTATATCAGGAATAAAATAATGACTAGGGTAGGAATAGGTCCAGTCAAGGATAGTAGTGGGAAGTTGCGTGTCGAGGCTGAAGAGATTGGGGAGACATTGAATGAATACTTGTCGTCAGTATTCAATCAGGAACAGGACATTGTTGTCAATGTGAGTACTGATTCACAATTAAGTAGAATGGATGGCTTTGAGGTATGCAGAGAAGAGGTGTTGGAAATTCTGGAAAGGGTGAAAATAGATAAGTCCCCTGGGCCTGATGGCATTTATCCGAGGATTCTCTGGGAAGCAAGGGAGGAGATTGCAGAGCCATTGGCCTTGGTTTTTATGTCCTCGTTGTCTACAGGAGTCGTGCCAGAAGATTGGAGGCTTGCAAATGTGGTTCCCTTGTTCAAGAAGGGGAGTAGGGATAACCCTAGTAAATATAGGCCGGTGAGTCTCACTTCTGTTGTGGGCAAAATCTTAGAGAGAAATGTAAGGGATAGGATTTATGAACATCTGGATAGGAATAATGTGATCAAGGATAGTCAGCATGGTTTTGTGAAGGGCAGGTCGTGCCTCACAAGCCTTATTGAATTCTTTGAGAAGATGACTAAGGAGGTGGACGAGGGGAAAGCGGTAGATGTGGTGTATATGGATTTTAGTAAGGCGTTTGATAAGGTTCCCCATGGTAGACTACTGTAAGAAATACGGAGGTATGGCATTGAGGGTGAGTTGGAGGTTTGGATTAGGAGTTGGCTGGCTGGAAGAAGACAGAGCGTATTAGTTGATGGCAAAGGTTCATCTTGGAGTGCCGTCACTAGCGGTGTTCCACAAGGATCTGTTTTGGGACCATTGCTGTTTGTCATTTTTATAAATGACCTGGAGGAGGGGTTAGAAGATTGGGTGAGCAAGTTTGCGGATGATACGAAAGTCGGAGGAGTTGTAGACAGTGAGGAAGGATGTGGCAGGTTACAGCGGGATATAGATAAGCTGCAGAACTGGGCAGAAAGGTGGCAAATGGAGTTCAATGTAGCTAAGTGTGAGGTGATTCACTTTGGTAAGAGTAATAAAAAGATGGGGTACTGGGCTAATAGACGTATACTTGGTAGTGTGGATGAGCAGAGGGATCTTGGTGTCCATGTACACAGATCTTTGAAAGTTGCCACCCAGGTAAATAGTGCGGTGAAGAAGGCATGTGGCGTACTGGCTTTTATTAGTAGAGGAATTGAGTTCCGGAGTACTGAGGTCATGTTGCAGTTGTATAATACTCTGGTGCGGCCGCATCTGGAGTATTGTGTGCAGTTTTGGTCGCCATACTATAGGAAGGATGTGGAGGCACTGGAACGGGTGCAGAGGAGGTTTACCAGGATGTTGCCTCGTATGGTAGAAAAATCGTATGAGGAAAGGCTGAGGCACTTGGTGTTGTTTTCTTTGGAGAAAAGAAAGTTTAGGGTGACTTGATAGAGGTGTACAAGATGATTAGGGGTTTAGATAGGGTCGACAGTGAGAATCTTTTTCCACGTATGGAGTCAGCTATTACAAGGAGGCATAGCTTTAAATTAAGGGCTGGTAGGTATAGGACAGATGTTAGGGGTAGGTTCTGAAATCAGCGAGTCGTGAGTTCATGGAATGCACTGCCAGTAGCAGTGGTGGACTCTCCCTCATTATGGTCATTGAAGCTGGCATTGGATAGGCATATGGAGGATAGTGGGCGAATGTAGGTTAGGTGGGCTTGGATTGGCGCAACATCGATGCCGAAGGGCCTGTACTGCGCTGTATTCTTCTATGTTCTATGTTCTATTCATAACGTTCCTCATTTGCCCTTGCGTGTTCCAACCCTTTCTCTAGGTGCCATATTGCTCCCTAATAAAATGTTGTGGAATTTTCCTTAACCCCGATTGCTCACGATATTTTATGATTACTTATTGCCCTCTTAGTTCCTTGTTTCAGATTGTTCCTACTTATCTGATATTCTTCCAAAACTCGACTGTTTTCAATCGCCAAAAAATTATGTATGTTTCCTTTTCCCCTTAGCTAGTCTCACAACTTCACCTGAAATCCATTGTTCCATACTCTTGCCATTTCTCCTCCTAATTTTCATAATGGCATGTCTGTCCTGCACTCTAATCAACCTCTCTTTAAAAGCCTCCCACATATCAAATGTGGATGCACTTTCAAACAGCTGCTCCCAATTCACAATTCCCAGCTCCTGTCGAATGTTGCTATAGTTGTCTATCCACCAATTTCGCATTCTTCCTTCCGTCCTACTTTCGCTTTTGTTCATGAGTATTCTGAATCTTACGGACTTGTGATCATTATTCCCAAAGTAATCCACTACGGAAATCTTAACCAAATGGCCGTGGTCACTCTCTAACATCATGTCCAGTATAGCTCCTTTCTACTTATATAATGCTCTATAAAACTCTCCTGGATGCTCCTTAGAAACTATCATTTGCCTGTTCCTCTGAGTGAATCCTAGTCAATGTTGGAAAATTAAAATGTCTATATCACCACCTCCCTATTGCTCCTATCCCTTTCCATCATCTGTTAAAATATTGGTATTTCTATCTCACGCTCGCTCTTCGGATGCCTGTCGTATAGCCCCAACAATGTAACCACACCCGTCCTATTTCTGAGCTCTGTCCATATTGCCTGAATGCTGAGTCCTCCATTTTGCGCTCCTTCAGCACAGCTGTGATAGTTTATCTGACTATAATGCAAATCATCCACCCCTTTTACGTCCCTCAAAATTCCCGCCTGAATTATCTAAAGCCTGGGAATTCCATTTGCCTTTCACGACCTTCCCTCAAGCAAGTCTGTGTAATAGCAATAACGCAACACAGCCAGGTACTAATACAAACCCTTTGTCTATCTGGCTTACTTTCTGCGCATCTTGCATTAAAACAAATGCACATAAAATCACCTGTCCCTTTGTGTTCGTCATCTATTCCCTGCCTAAATTATCCCTAAGTCAGGCTGATTTCATTATCCAATTCTTTCCAGGGTTTAGTTTAAGGAAGGATAACTTTATTTCTGTCCACTAATCTACTCATTTAGTTCCGATTTACCTGCCACATTTGTTTAAATCCTCCCTAACAGCGTTAGCAAAATACCCGCGACGTCATTGGTTCCAATCCGGCTGAAGTGTAGACCGTGCACTTTGGAATAGACTCACCTCCCCAGAACGTGTCCCAATGACTGACTCTGTCTCTGCATATCACTTCATGCTGAAAGCACGATGGTTAATATTGAACTGCGTATTGTCACATGTGACTCCAGAGCCAGAGCATTGTGGATAACACTGACTTACTCTGTAGACAAATGTGATCCTAGACGCACAGAAATGTTCTTGTTCTTGACATGGTGTGCTCCTATATGGGACACCAGACCAACTTCACAGGGGTTACCAATGATCTGCGAATGTCATGTTGTCCTTTGCTTCAAATGGGATGAGGTACCTGCCTTGACACCCATCTCAGGCACGATGTTCCATATTTCTGCCATGCGTTTGAGTGAAAGAAAATATCATTCACTTCTAAAACAATTATTCCTGGGAGGAAACTGTTACGCTCTGGTCGGAGACACACCAGTAATGGGGAAATGATTCATATAATCTGATTTGTCAATACCTCCCAAGATTTTGCATACTTCAATCAGTGCCGCCCCTCACCCCCCAGCGACTTCTGCCCGTATCAGAACAATACAACCTGTCCATTCATTCAAAAAAACGAAGACATTTCATCACCAGCAACATCCTGGTCGATTGTAACACCGTCGCCTATGTACTCTCGCCCTTCTGATAGGTGGCAGAAAAACTGCACGTCGTATTCCATGTGTGGCTGAACCAATTCTTTAATAACAAGGCTTTCTTGCTCCAAACTTCTAATGCCTAATGATGGCAAACATCCCGTATGTATTCTTCACCACTCCTTATTACTGTGCTGACATCTTCAAGGATTTATTAACTTGTACACCAATATCCCTTTGTTGCTCAGTGCTCCCTGTGGAACTAGCATTCATTGGGTAGATATTTCCCTTTTCTGACCTCGCCAAATGCTTACCACTCTTAGCAGAATTAAATTATACCTGCACAGTTTAGCAGCTGATCAATAACAGAAAGCAGCCTGAGACAATCCTCCTCACTATCATCAACACAAACAAGTTTCGAGTTTGCTGCAAACCTCCTAATTATCTCTTTAACATTCTTATTTACGTTGTGAATGTATTGTCCATAATAAAGAAATACATCTTCGTTATTTGAAAGTAAATAGATAGAACTGAGATGAAGAAACATCACGTTTCTTTCAAGGTTTGTGAATCTTTGGAATTCCCTTCCCCA
Source organism: Chiloscyllium plagiosum (assembly GCF_037043375.1). NCBI lineage: Eukaryota > Metazoa > Chordata > Chondrichthyes > Orectolobiformes > Hemiscylliidae > Chiloscyllium > Chiloscyllium plagiosum. The sequence continues at coordinate 18,945,998 of NW_028270179.1, read as the reverse complement.
AAAGCCAATGGATTCAGAGAGGTTTTCCCCAAAAGCCAAAGGCAGATTCAGAGAGGTTTTTGATGACCAAGGGAAGGGAAGATGATCAAGGTCTACGAAAGATGCAGAATTGTGAATACATTTGGAACAACCATGACTTAACTGAATAAAGACTGAAAGAACTGTGCATCCTATAAATTAGAATATAACATAAATTTCTGGAAAAGCTCCGCGTGTCTGGCAGCTTCCGTGGAGAGAAATCAAAATTAATGATTTGGGTCGAGTCACCCTTAATTAGAACTCAGGTTTACTTGCCCAGATCTGATGAAGGGTGACTTGACCTCAAACGTTAACTCTGACATCTCTCTGCGATGCTGCCAGACCTGCTGAAATTTATCAGCAATTTCTGTTGTTAATAATGGTATTGTTTTTGTTGGCTAGTAAACGTGAGGGGCTGAATGGTCTACACTTGTTCTTATTGCATTTATTTGGATGACTTCACTGAGAATGTCTGGCAGACTATCCTTCGGATAACTGCTGATCGAATATCGAACATTCTTTGTGTGTGTTCTGCCCACTCAATGGTTTGTTCATCTCCTGATGCAAGCCAACGTTGGTCGAATGTTCACTCCGTGATTCCACAATGTGCATAACAATTGATACGAATGATGGTCACTTGATAAACGGCCAGCATGCAGGATAAATTTTGTCTCCTGCTCTGTACAATGTCGCTCACAATTTCCTTTCCAATCATTGATCTCAGAACGCGAGACATTGGTGATTCTCTGCGTGATGCAACTGTGCAATGCCTAACTTCCCTCTGCGTGGAATACCACGTCCCCCACCTCTCTCCCAACGGAAGGATGCAGAATGGCCCAGTGACTTTGCCTGCGGGCTGTGGTGTGGGTGTTATCGAACATAGAAACATAGAATCAGAGTATGTAGGAGACGCACTTCAGCCTATCGAGTCCATATTGTAAAATATTACGTGAAATCTATAGCTGCCCTACATTTTAAACCATGGAGCATGACCTTCAATATTTGAACACTTCAGGTGGCTCAGAAAAGCGCGTTTGAAGAGATGCACGTTTCCCACATTAGCTACACTCCCAGAAAGTTAATCCCAGATCCCACCACCCTCAGGTTGAATATGTTTCCCCTCAACTCTCCTCCAAACCTTTTGCCTTTCAATTTCAGATTATGCCCACTTGCTAATAACATTCTGACTGAATAGTGCAGCTGCTATCAGTTTACTTCATCTGTCGTCCTCATCGTATGACACATCTCAAGCGCATCTCCTGGCGACCTTCTCTGCTGAAAAGAAAACAAGCCGAACATACCTTGCTTATCTTCGCAGCTAAACTGCTCTGTTGGATATAACACTGGACAGCACAGGAAGGGGTCTTTCGGCCCACCATGAAAACCATTTTAAACTCATGCGACCTGCCTGCACATCGTGTGTATCCGTCCATACTCTAGCCGTACATCTGTGAATCTAAATTCATTTTAAGCTTTGCTATCATATCCACTACCATCTCCCCGGCACTGTATTCCTGACACCAACTACCCCCGCTATAAAAATACTTTCGTCAAACATCTCTATAAAATTTATTCCCCTCACCTTAAATCTCAGTCCACTGGTATTTGACAGTTCAGCTCGGGAAAGAAAAAAAGTCTCCGCCTGGCTAATCCTTCATAATTTTCTGTACTTTGATGAGGACGCCCCTCTTCCTCCCACACTCCAGAGGAAATGATCCAATGTTTGTTATGCACTCGTTGCAGGTAATCATCTGCTGCGCTGGTAAACCACTTTTACAGACTCCCTGAAGTCTCTACATCATTTAGATCGTGTCAGAACCAGAACTGCACATGCTCCTCCAACTTCGGTGTAACCAAAGGCCAGCACAGCAGCTAACCTGCTGCGATGGGAATGCGACCACATTATCTCACATATATTGTGACTGCCGCCTTCCTCCCTATTACTATGTTAAGACACTGATCTGAATGGGAAATGAGGATTGGACAATTAATATTTACCAGTTTCACTGAGTTTTATTCACGTGTCTGAGAAAGCAGTGCGCCAGATCACATTGCATAGAGTCCGTCAAATGAAGCCTGGATTGAAGAGATGACAAATCTCTCCAACCGGAAATTCAGATGCTTTCCAGTGTTGCATGTTATCTCTCTTTCTTCGCTGGCAGGAAAGACATACAGCATACTTGGAAGTGCGGGCATGTCCCTTTGGTCCGTACTGAAACATTCTCATCACATGGTACTTCACTGCAGTAACTGTTCTCTAACACACATGAAAAGATTTGATCTAGGACAGGGAAGAAAAGAGAAAAATGTTTTTTTATGTTAACATTCGGACACATTAGGATATTGCCCTGTGATCTCACTGCGGTACACAAAGCCAGAACAATGGAAACTGCTGCCTCCGTTGCGAATCAGAATTTTTGGAGGCCGGAGTCGTGGAGATTGTTCGAATTGGTCCGCACTAAAGTTTGGTGAAGTCGAGAGCTGTGTGTAGTGCTGCATTTCTGGCCTAATATTGATTCAGCCAATTGAGAACTGATCAGTTTTGTTCCCAATATTAAGTTATTTCGGACGAGAGACTGCAATGCTCTCATGCAGTTTGCGTTTGGTAGTAATAAGTTATTGGAAACTTCAGCAGCGTTAAAAGTGAACAGATCCCCAGGTCCGTAACTCACTGATGTTTTTATTCAAAGAGTTGTTTGCGTATATAACCCACTGCAAGGGACACGATTGGAGGCAGATTCGACAGGAGGTTTCGAAAGAGAATGGGATATTCATTTGAAATGGATGAATTGAGAGGGATATGAAGACAGAGTTGGGGAATTGTGCTAACAGGGCAGCTCGAAAATGTCGAACAGTTCCCTCTGAACTGGAGAATTCTACGACTCTTATATGATGGAGAGCTGGATAAGCCTTGCTCAAAACGGTATGGTATCCGATCGATATTAAAGGAGGAGATAGACGAGGTTTCTGTTAAAGAGGATCTGATGCAACAGACATGTTGAGGCGTAGCCAACAAAGGCAGTTTTATTTATACAGTGAAGAACATAGAAGGCTAGCCTTGGAGGAATGCAGATATTGTGAAGGCTTTCCAAATACAACCACTTGCAGAGATCAGACCAAAAGACGGAAGAGCGAATGTAGGCCGATCAGCCTATCGACTCTGTTCTGCCATTCAACTAGATCGAGACAGATCTCATCATTCTCAACATAAATTTCCTGCCGTTTTGAAATAATTCATCGATTTCCTACGTATTTGAAAATCTGTATAGCTCACCGTTGAACATGCTGAATGATGCAACCTCGACAGCCCTCTGTGAGAAATAATTCCCTGTATTCACTACCCTATGATTGTCGCAATTTCCCCCTCAACTCTGTCTTAAATGAGCGATCCTGTATTCTGAGATGAGGCCCTCTGGTTCTAAACTCTCCCACAAGGGCAATCGACCTCACATCACTTACACTGGAATGTCCTTCAAGAGTGAATGATTCTTCAATAAACTCAACTCTCATTCGTCTAAACTTCAATAAGTACACCCCAACCTTCTAGAATTCTCCTCCTAAGGCAATCCCTCCACACCTGACAACTAGCCAATGTACTTGCTCTGCCACTGCCTTCAATTCCAGTCTATCTTTCCTCAGATGCCCATGACTTCACAAAATCCCTGTTATGTGGACTGGAATTTGTTTATCTTTAATGAAACGTCTTAAATTTCATACTCCATTGCCTTTGAAATTAAAGTCAGGCACAGCCATGCATGTATCAAAACAAACCTGTTGAAATGTTGTAAATCAATCTGCTCGGTGAATGTTATTGTGCAACATTCGAACAAGTAAACTTGAACCCTCCACTGCACTATGACAGCTCACTATCACTGGGTTTTCACAAGTCAATCGCATGTGTGAGAGGCCATAGATCATCTTCTTGGCGAGTAATATTTGAATTAAGAAATATTGCAAGCGTACAATTTTCATACAGACTTGGAAACATGATAGGCATCTTGCCATGTGCAACATTATTCCTTTCCAGGATTACAGAAACAGGAAGGGGTGAAATGTTGATGTGAATGAGCACACACGATCAACCCGAGCGGCAGCAATAGCGCAGTGGCCACTGTCCAAACTGTGGTTCTCTTGGTTGCCCACGACAATTTTTGCAATTCTCTGCAGGTCAGATTAACTAAGGTACTTACAGATTTTGACTTCCACAGACGCCAAGGTTCCAAGCAGCAAAAGCAGTGTCGCCCACATCATCACTGCCATTGTGAGTGGAAGAGTGACAAGAGTGAAACACAAATCCTTATTGTATGGGTTCAAATATTGTACTGGTGCTTTTCATCACTGACACATTGATGGTCGGCTCCAGTTTGGTTGGCATTAAAAGGTAGATCATTAACCGAGACAGGCAATGACTGGAATGAACGTTTAAAACTATCTTATGAAAGTTTATATTATGTACCGAAAGAAGTACTGGCCTGAGGAATAAGTGAACTGATGAGGAAAGAAATAAATTATTGCTAGGAATTCACGAACATTGTTTGTCCATTTTGGTACCGAGCCTGCTCAGCCACTTGCAAAACCGTGTGTAATCTGTGGGTAATATCATATGCCTGCCTTGAGCCCGTATCCCGTGCCACCCTTGCTTAATAAAAACGTGTCTTTCTCAGATTAAATTTGCCAATTCAATTATGATCAGCCGGAATTTGAGAACGAGAATTCGAACCCTACACTACTATTTGTGTATAGAAGTGCTTTTTGTTATCTTTCCTGAATGTCTGGCTAGAATTCTATCCTATCATGTGGACATCGCTGACTGGTCCCCAAAGTAATTGCCTGTTTGTGTTTGACGTCTCGAGAAGGTGTTGGCGAGTTGCCTTCTTGAAAGGTTACAGTCCATTTGCTAAAGGTTTACCAACAATGCTCGAAAGGAGGAATTCTAGACGTTCTCCGAGCACATTTTTGACTTTTACTTTCATCTGTCAAAGTAGTTTATCTTTATCTTGTCTGTCTTTGTCTATTGATGTCCCGAAGGTCTTGATTAGACCAAGCATTAAACTTTCAGATTCCAGAGATGAAATCCCGAATGTGTCTCATCACTTCTTGGAATTTAACGCCTAATATTGAAGGTTTGTGTTTTTACCCTGGTAATGAACTCCTTCCAGGGCCTAGGTCTCCTTTCTGCCAACGATAGCAGAATGAATGATTTCTCTCTTTGGGTATTCCCAGAGACTTGGAGAACTGGTGCGATCCTTCGTCTTCTGGAATGGTCTCTGTCAATGGGCACTGGACGCAGACCTAGAATAACAGATTCCCCGCAGTATGGAAGCAGGCCATTCGGTCAATCATGTCCACATCGACATCCTGAAGATCATCCCACGCAGACCAACCACCATGCCATGTTCCTGCAATCGTGCATTTCCGATGGGGAAATCAAAATAATATGAATATATTTGGACTGTGGAAGGCGGATCCCCTGAAAGAAACGCACGCAAATACTGGGAGATTGTTCGAAAAGTCAGTCACAATGTGTGGAATCGAGACAATGTCCCTGGCACTGAGAGGTAGCAAAGTTTTTCAATGATCAACCATGCCACCCAATTGCAGAGATCGATTGCAGAAATATTTGGGAAAATAACAAATCAGCCACATATGCAGAACAAAGGGGGAAATGGAAAGTATTAAATATACTTGATTAATGTGTAGTTTGATAAGAGTTAGTCAACATGGCTTTGTGAGGGTCAGGTCATGCCACATAAGCCTTTTGTAATTATTTGTGGAATTGACAAAACATAATGTTTAGTGTCGTGCAGTGGAAGTTGTCTAAAGCTTTCATATCGTTACTGCAATGAGGTGATCGGAAATGAACACAATATTCCAAGTGCGGTCTCCAGAGGACTTTACAGAGCTGCAGCAGAGCCTCGCAACACTCAATATCAGTTGCCTGCGGTTGAATGCCCAACACACTGTAAACCATCTTTACAACTATATCAATTTGAGTGGCAACTTTGAGGGATCTACGGATGTGAATCCCAAGATCACTCCATTCCTCCACACTTTCACCCTATACTCTGCATTAAAATTCGAAATTTCACAATGCATCGCACTATATTTTTTTCCTGGCTGAATTCAGTCTGCCACCTCTCAGCCCAAAACTGCATCCTGTCAATTACGCATTGCAACCTACAACAGCCATATACATGCCCACAACTCAACAACATTTGTGCCATCGGCAGACTTACTAACCCACTTTTCCAGTACCTCAAAAAACTAATTTAGAAAAATCATAATGTGCAGTCATCTCATAACAGGCCCGTGCAGAACAGCACTGGCTACCGTGCTTCAGACTTAATAATTTCCATTTATCACCACTTCTGTTTTCCAACTGGCAGCCAATTCTTGATCCAAACTGACAAATATCCCTGTATTGCACGTCTCGTTAGTTTTTGACTTAGCCTCCCATGTCTAAACGCCTAATATTATCAAAAATAATATTTCCTTAGCTCAGGCATAAGTGACGCACACATTATCCGGAGAATGTGATCCCAGTTGTAGCCATTCCATCCAAGGGAAGGAGAATGCCTCTCAATAGCTCCACTCTCACACTGCCTCCTCACGTCAAGCGATTCAAAGAGCAGAAATGGGAAATGAGGGATTTGGACAGGCAGTCGGAGAATGTAAAAGACTGTAATGTGAATACACACAGACAAAGAGAAACAAATTGACACTCATATTGAAGTAGACATTGAAAAAATAGAATTCTCCATTGGGAAAAAAAAGCGAATAATTCATGCACATCCTTTCACAAGCTCACGGCAGCTGAAGCATCATTAGAGCCAATAAAGTCCATTTGAATGGTGAAGGTGAGGGTTGTCAGCTTCTGAGAATGTTTGATAAAGATGTTGATTCCGCAGTTAATACTGATCATTTCGCCAGCATTATAATATACAAATACATAATTAACCTGTTTTTTCTCCACTAATGGTTCCAGGCCTATTGAGTTACTCTGTCATTCCCGGATTTGTTTTTGCATTTCCGTCATTCAGTGGTCTATGTTTCGTGGTGTCATGAATCATGCTTGGGACAAAAATAGATTACTTCTCACCTACACATTAAATCTCATGCTTTCGCACCGCTGTCACCGGGATCATGTTGCAGCCATACAAAGCGCTGGTTAGACAACACATGGAGCATTGTGTTCGTTTCTGGTCGCCTTGTTATAGGAATAATCTGGAAGCTTTAGAGAGGGTGCAGAGGAGATTTATCAGGATGTTGGGCATACTGAAGGGCATGTCGAATGAAGAAATGTCTCAGGAGCTCGGGCCTTTTTCATTGATGTGTAAAAGAATGATAGGGGACCTGTAAGAGGTGTTTCAGATGATGAGGGCTATAGATAGAGTGGAAAGCCAGAAACGTTTTCTGAGGTGGAAATTGCTATCACGAGAAAGCATAATTTAAAGGTGATTGGAGGAAGGTTTCGGTAAGATGTCAGAGAATTGTTGATGCGTGGAATGCACCAGCAACTGTGGTAGTAGAGACAGAAACATTGGCGGCATTAATCGATTCTTGGATCGGCGCATACATTATATAAAATAAAGCATATGCAGACAAATTGATCTTAGAGTAGAATTTAATGTTGGCACAAAGTCGAGGTTCGAAAAGCCGGAAATCTGCTGCACTGTTCCATGCTCCATATATAAAGTTAAAAGAAAGTAATGCAGGTTTGATAACTGAACAGTACCCATTACTGTCTTTGTTTTTCTGAATGTTATGTTCCCTCCATCAGTCTCTCTCTCTCTCTTTCTATCTCTCTCTCTCTCCCTTCATGAGTTAAAAGCAATCAGACTGGGTGAAGCATGTGTTACCTTTCTGCTGCCCTTTTTTAATGAGTTGTCAACTCGATACACAAAAGATGCAGCCATCACTTTTTTTGACGTGTCATTATTATTGACAGAATAACTCTTGAAATTATAAAGAGAAAGCTGATAGACTGACTTCAGCCCGGAGATGTGAGACACTCAGTGGAAAATGTGGAAGGCACCAGTCTTAGCACTCGATGTCCTGATGCTCATATGGTCCATTGCTTCAGCTGCACATTTAGAACTTCCTGAAATCGAAGGCTATTATATGTTTTCTCCCATTGCATCATTCGTAGGGATCCGAGAAGCATTTCAGTTCCACCCACCTCCTCTAAACTTACCATGAGTCTGTAAACTCGGTAAATTTTCAGGTTTTCTCATTTGTTTTCTTGTATCCCTTTGAACGGTCCTGTGCTGTCTTTCAGATTAGCGGCATATGGCTCATAGGGTTGTTGCATGTTCCTCCTGTAGAATGTGGCAGGTGAGAGACACTTCACATGTCTCTGCCGATCACATCTGCGGGAAGTGCACCTAACTCCAGCTCCTCGAAAACCGAGTTAGGGAACTGGAGCTTCAGCAGGATGAACTACGGGACATCCGGGAGACTGAGGGAGAAATTGAGAGGATGTACAGGGAGGTGGTCACTCCTCGGACACAGGATAAGGAAAGCTGGGTTACAGACAAGGGGAGGAAAGGGAACCAACAGATAGAGCAGGGATCCCCTGTGGCCATTCCCCTCAGCAATAAGTATACCGTTTTGAATACTGCTGGTGGGGATGGCCTGCCAGGCAAAAGCCATAGTTGTCAGGTCTTTGTCACTGAGCTTGGCAATGTGGCTCACAACGGAAGGGGGTAAAAGAGGAAAACGTGAGTGGTAGGGGACTCAATAGTTAGACTGATTGACAGGTAATTTTGTGGTCAGGAATGGGACTCTTAGAAGGTATGTTGCCTCCCCGGTGCCATGGTCTGGAATGTCGCCGATCAGATTCTGAAGGTGGAGGGTGAGCAGCCAGAAATCGTAGTACGTAGTGGCATCAATAATATAGCTAGGAAAGGGATTGAGGATCTGCAGCGTGACTACAACGAGCTCGGTTGGAAACTAAAAAGCAAGACAAGTAGAGTAATGATCTCGGGTTTGTTCCCGGTGCCACAAGATAGTGAGTTGAGGGACAGTTAACGAATACAGCTTAACACGTGGCTCCGAGGCTGGTGCAGGAGGGAGGGCTTCAGATACCTAGACCATTGGGACACCATCTGGGGAATGTGGGACCTGTACATGAAGGACGGTTGGCAAGTGACCTGGAAGGGCACAAATGTGTGGGAGATTTGTTTGACAAGGGGTTCCGAATCACAGCTAGAGATCTCAGCTGGGGATAATTGCAGATGGGGCAGTGACACAATGTCGTGAATCTATCAGGAAGTTTTCTCACGCGATGAAATGAAGGGATCAGTTAAAGAGTGTCTGCTTTAATGCAATGAGTGTCAGAAATAATAGAGACAGACTTAGAACATGAATCCGTACGTGGGGCTATTTTGTCCTGGCCATTACGTAGATGTAGGTTTTACAGGGGCAGGAATGGTTGATGGATGTTCCATGGTTGAGAACGTTTAAAAAGAACAGAGAGGGTGGGAAAAGAGGTAGGGTTGGAGAATTGCTGATCAGAGAGTGCATCACAGATGCAGAAATGAAGGTTGTTGAGGAAGGTTTGTCTTCTGAGTCAGCATGGGTGGACTTTACGAACAGCAAGGAATCAACCACCTCGTTGGAGTTTTTCGACAAACCCCCGAATAGCAGAAGAGAGATTGAATATCTCGTTGGCCGGCAGATTTTGGAAAAAAATGCAGGTATGGCAGGGTGATTGTTATGGGTGATCCCAACGTTCCCAATATCGACTGGGACCTCCTTAGTACAGATAGCTTGAATGGAGCCGTTTTAGTCAGCTGTGTTCAGGAGGGTTTCCTTACTTAGTATGCAGACAGACCGACGAGAGGAGAGGCCATTTTGGATTTCGTGCTCGGCAATTATCCAGGACAGGTGTCAGATATCGGGATGTGAGAACTCTTTGGTGACAGTGATCACAGCTGTCACACGTTTACCATAGCCTTGGCGAGGGAAAGGAGCAGTCACCGAGGGATCAAAATGAATTGGGTAAAATGAAATTTTGACTCGATCATGAAAGGAGTTGGGAAGTACAGACTGGGAGTAATTGTTCCACAGAAAGGGCACAGCAGACACGTGAAGACTTTTTAAGGAGCAGTCGTTGCGAGTGATGCACGAACTTGTTTCTCTGAGATAGATAAAAAGGGGTAAGATTAAGGTACCTTGGATGACGAGAACAGAGGAACTTCTCGTCAAAAGGAAGAAGGCAGGTGGAGGGAATAAGGATCTTGCACACCTTTAGAGGATTGCAGGCTTGCTAGAAATGAGCTCAGAAATGGACAGATGAGAGCCAAAAGTGGGCACGAGAAAAGGCTTGGCTAGAAAGATTAGGGAGAACACAAAGACATTTTACTCATTATTGAGGAACAAGAGAATGATCAGGGAGAAGGTAGGGCCGATCAGGGATAGAGTAGGGAACTTGTGTGTGGAGTCTGAGCAGATGGGGGAAGCCATAAATGTTTTTTTTTTGCTTCGGTTTAAACTTAGGAAAGGGACCTTGTTGTAAATTTTCACTTTGAAGCGCTGGGATACAAGCTTGAACAGATCAAGATTGATGATGTTGATGTGCTAGAAATCTTCTCAAACATTAAGCTTGATAAGTTCCCAGGTGTCAGATCAAATTTATCCTAGACTGCTCCACGAAGCGATAAAAGACGTTGCTAAGCCGCTGGTAAGAAAATAATCTTTGTCTCCTCAGTCTCAACGGGAGTCGTATCAGAGGATTGGAGAGAGGGGATTATTGTTCGTTTATTCAAGAAGGAGAGTAGGGAAATCCCTGTCAATTACAGACCAGTCAGTCTTACGTCTGTGGTCAGCAATGTTCTGGAAAGAATTCTGAGGGCTAGGATTTATGACCATATGGAAAAGCAGAGCGTGATTAAAGACAGTCAACATGGCATTGTGAGGAGCAGGTCATGCCTCACTACGTATTGAATTATTTGAGGTGACAAGACTGGTCAATGAAGGTCGAGGAGTGCATGTGGTGTATATGGATTTCATCAAGGAAATTGATAGGTTCCCCATGGTAGGCTCATTCACAAATTCAGGATGTATGGGATCCAGAGAGATGTGGCCGTCTGAATTCAGAATTGGTTGGTTGACAGAATGCAGAGAATGGTTGTGGATGTAATGTATTCTGCCTGAAGGTCAGATTTGAGTGGAGTCCCGCAAGGCTCTGTTAAGGGGTTTGTGTTCTTATAAATGACTTGGATGAGGAGAGTGAGGCGTGGGTTGGCAAATTAACCGATTCCACAAAGGTTAGAGGTGCCGTTGATATTAACGAAGGCTATTGCAGGCTGCAGAGGGATCTGCGTGTGCAAGTACATAGATCCCTCGAAGTTGCCACGCAATTGATACGGTTGTTTAGAAATCACATAGTGTTTTGCATTTCAATAGCAGGGGGATCGAGTTTAAGAGCCACGAGGATTTGCTACGGGTCTGCAATTCGCTGGCGTGACCACACTTGTAATATCGTGACCAGTTCTGGTCACCCTACTATAGGAAAGATAGTAGGGAAAGATAGTAGGCTTTGGAGAGGGTGCAAAGAAGGTTTACCAGGAATCTACCTGGACTGGAGGGCTTGCCTTATGAAGAGAGGTTAGCTAACCTCGGATTTTTTCTCTGGACAGAAGGAGGAAAAGAGGTGACCTGATCAATGTATACCAGGTAATGACAGTCTTGGGGATCGAGTCAATAGCCAGAGAGTTTTCCCCAGGTCACGATTGACTGGCATGAAGCATTATTGTTCTAAGATATTAGGACAAAGGTATCGAGGGGATGTCAGCGAAGGTTCTTTATGCAGAGAGTTGTGAATACATGGAATGTGTTGCCAACTGTGGTGGTGGAAGCAGAGTCATTAGGGACATTTAAGCGACTTCTGGACATGCACATGGATAGCAGTGAATTCATGTGTGCGTAGGTTGTGTTATTTTATTTTATATTAGGATTAATCCTCGGCAAAACATCGTGGGCCAAACGGCCTGTTCTGTGCTGTACTTTTGTAGATCTAGATCCATTCCGACATCACAGAACACTGTATCAGCACTAAGCCAAATTTTAAATATATTTCATTTGTTTTAATATCATTGACTTTCTCCAAATAAAACCAAAACTTTATTGTTCGATAAGAATGATTTTTGCAATTTATTCGTTCACAATCTTCCACTAATGTCCACTTTTGCCAGTCCTCCGCACACTAATCAATGCCTTTTCTTCACCTCATCCATCCCCTCTTCTGTGTGATCATCTGGGTCAACCCTTAACTTTGAGACCAGGCTTTTCAATCTCGTAACTGTTATCCCATGTATCAGAAATCGGAAGAATGAATCCAAAAGATAGTAAATTTCTTTTGTTCCAGAATGCGAACATTTAGCTCTTGACCTAATACTGGTTCTAAGTTGATATTACCGGAGAGTTGGGAACAATTAGTTATTCAAAATGTATCCTCCAAGGAATCCAATATAAACGAAGGAAGTGCTTCTGCAACCAAAGAAAGCATCATTGAGTCTGGCGTTGGAAAATTGTGGAGAGTTTTGATCGCCTTACTTGACAAGTTATATATAGTTATACGGGAGGCAATTCAGAGGGCGTTCAGTCAATTTATTCTCGAGTGAATATTTGTCTTATGAAGAAAGTTTAAGCTGGTAAGGCCTTGAATGTGCCAGCAGTTAGAAGACTGAGCGGAGGTCAAATTGAAGTCTGCAAGATGTACGTACGACTGAGAAAGTAGACATAGAACGGATAATTCATCAGATTGGGCAATGTAGAAGGATAAATACACGTTTTAGAATAAAGTGCACACATTCAAAGCAGATATAAGGGAGAATTTATTTTCTCAAAGTGTCGTCGATCTGTGGCACGCACTGATCGAGACTGCAGTGGATGTCGCGGTACTAAGTAAATATAAACAGGAGGTGCTTCAGATTTTTACCCGAAAATGGGTTGAAGGGAGGGGACTTGAATGCTGAGTTGGGGTTGAGATAAGTTCAGCCACGATTGGATTAAATGATCTCAGGCTTGAGGAGTTGACTATCCTTCTCGTTTTCCTAGTTCAGCTTCTCTCACACACCATGTTTAACGCTGGCCTTGATTATTGTAATGAGACACCGGCATGTTCCCTGAACAACTCCCTCCAGCGACACCATTCTATTGCTTCCACAATGCAGAAATGATTCAAGATCTTACCTGCACTGTCTCCAATAGGCTCGCCTGTGTCAAACAATAATCACAGATTTGATGATGTTCTTCTGTATTTGTATTCAAGTAATATTTGAACTTCAAAATCATTTGTATTTGAATTACTTGAAGGCAGGCTACATTCATCTTACCCTTCAGCACCATCAGACATCCAAATATCCCATTTATCTGTTTTCCACAAATTGCAGCAGTTGGGACTCAGAATTAGATATAACAAATCTGAGGGAAACTATTGATGGGAAGTTGTAACAGGGAATTTGGATGATTTGAAAGGCAATTAGGGGGAAAAATCAATTTGGTTTGTTGAAGATCATGTTTTGAGGATGCTGTTTGAATTAATGGACAATGCTCGTTGTCGACAAAGCAAACACGCTAACATGGTGTAAGTAAAGTTCAAGAAGTCTTTATATAAAGTGCGGCACCGGGGAAAAAGAATGTCCGGTGTGCAAGGGTGGTATATAGGCATGGAGAGAAGAATGACTGGTCTGGCAGGGAATACAAAGGAGCTATCAGTAGGACGTGTTCAGCTTTGCAAGTCATGCTACAGAGGGTATGGGCTGAAACCTTAAATGTTTGCTGTTTTGACAAACCTTTCACACAAAGGGACACGAAGCACAATTTCAGAATTTGTGGACGGCAGACAGATAACCCGACAGAAGGAAAAGTAGCAGCTCAATAAGGCAGTTCTTAACATCACTTCAGAACTGGATTTATCTTTGATAAGTTGAGGAAACCCAATTTGAAAGGAGGATCAAGGCAGGAGAGTACTCGTGGCTTTTGTGTAATGAGGAGCCTCTAAGGAATTGAGGTCCCTTCGGGCATTTGTCCATGTGTTAATGGTATAATTAAGAAGGACCGTTTTCATGAGCATTCAAGGCATATATTATAAAAGCAGGAGGTTGTGCTTGATCTGTAGACTACTTCAGTTTGGGCACAGCTGAATATTACTTGTAGTTCTGGTCACCACACGACAGGAAGGACATATTTGTACTGGAAGAGGAAAAGAGGAGCTGGCAAGCTCAATTGGGTCTCGAGTTTGCAGTGAAGCAGTTTCTCCACTCTCCGTCTTAATTCATTTTATTCTCAAACTATGTTCCTTCGTTTTAGATAGCCTGATGTGAGGAAACATCAGCTCGACCATAAATTTGTCTTTCTTTTCGACAGTTCATACAGATTGATAGAATTATACAGTTTGGAGAATGTTCCTGTATGAACATGGAAGTGAATACAAATGGAGGTAGTCGTTCTTCAGTTATGCCGTACATTGGAAATATTGCATCTGGAGCAGCGAGCAGTCAGCAATTGCAGATGATTCGAAACTTGGCAGACATGTAAACAATGGGGGGGGGACTGCGCAGAGATCCAAAGGGACACTGGCAAATTGATGGATTGGCCGGTAGGGGGAAGACACTTTTCAATTCCGAGAAATGTGGAGTGATGTATTTCGTTAGAAGAACACTTACAGTCAAAATAATATTGGGAGTGGGTGGTACAGGTAGGAGAAATTAAAGAAGGGGGGTGTTTGCATCCGCAAAGGGACATTCCTGTATCTGCACGCAGATAATAGACCTTGGCAGAAGACAGCGAGAGAACTGCAAAGAAAGAATAAATTAGGTGGGACTGTTCTCTCTGGAGAGAAGAACGCTGAGAGGAGATTTGACGGAGATTTTAAAAATCATGGCAAGCAGGCGGAACTGAGCGTATAGGAAGAAGGCTTTTCCATTTGTAGAAGAATAAGCATAAGAGGGGTGTACATTTAAAGTCGTGTCCAACTGATTCAATAATGAAGTACTTAGCGTTTGGAATACATGGCCTGGAATTGTAGTCAAAGCAGGCTCAATTAAAGCTTTCAATACTGAACTTAGATATTTGTTGGGATGGAAATGAGAGGCAGTGACCTGGGGAGAGAGTCAGGAAATGTGCATCAGTTGACAGAACAGGAGTGTACACAGCGGGTCGAACAGCATCAGTGTGCGCCCTAAATAATCTGGGCGACTCGTTACCTGATAATTCGACTTTCTCCGCCCTGCTTTCACAAAGAATAAAGAACAAAGAACAAAAAAAATTGCAGTCCAGGAACAGGGACTTCAGCCGTCCAACCCTGAACCGATCCAAATCCACCGAGCAGATCAGACATATAAAACAGTCCTTGCTTCCTTGCAGATTATGAAAACGATTGTAAAAATGCTGGTAGGATGTGCTCTTTCAATGTGTGCCCAGCACTTCAAGTGGAATCTGTCCAGAGGCTGTGCCCATCTGAACAACCAGGTCGTACTCCTAAACTTGTTCTTCACTGAGAGTTATAAATTAAAACTCGTGAATTGTTAACCAGTCCTTGAACGTGTCCCATTTTAGCCACATGCACGATGAACGCTGGCAGGACATCTGGCAGTTGCAACGTGGAGAGAGCGAGAGAGAGAGAGAGAGAGAGAGAGGGGGGGAAGCAGAGTTAATATTTCGAATCTGGTCGGACTTTTCTGCACAGAGAAACCCAACTGTTCTGGCAGCAAATATGGACAGAGAGAAGAAGAAGATGGATAAATAGAAGAAGATGAAGAGGGCTGAGGGGGCATTGAGAGAGAGAGAGAGACAGAGAGAGCAAAAGAGAGAGAACGCAGAGGGAGAGACATTGTTCAAGAGGTTAAGAAAAAGAAAGAAACATATGTCATTTATAGACAGACGTGTGTAAAGGAAGTAGGAGGATGCTTAAGAGGGAAATCGGGAGGGCAAAAAGGGGACATGAGATAACATTGGCAAATCGAATTAAGGATTTTCCAAAAGGTTTTTACATATATATTGAGGACAAAAGGGTATCTAGGGAGAGAATAGGCCGCCTCAAAGATCAGCAAGGTGGCCTTTGTGTGAAGCCACAGAAAATGGGGGTGATACTAAATGAGTATTTTGCATCAATATTTACTGTGGAAAAGGATGTGGAAGCTATAGACTGTAGGGAAATAGATGGTGACATTTTTCAAAATGTCCATATTACAGAGGAGGAAGTGCTGGATGTCTTGAAACGGTTAAAGGTGGATACCAGGGCCTGATCGGGTGTACACGAGAACTCTGTGGGAAGCTAGAAAAGTTATTTCTGGGCCTCTTGCTGAGATATTTGTCTCATTGATAGTCACAGGTGAGGTGCTGGATGACTGGAATTTGGCAAACGAGGTGCCACTGTTTAAGAAGTGCGGTAAAGACAATCCAGGGAACTGTAGACAGGTGAGCATGACCTCAATGGTGTGCAAATTGTTGGAGGGAATGCTGAGAGACAGGATGTACATGTATTTGGAAAGGTAAGGACTGATTGGAGATATTCAACATGGCTTTGTGCGTGGGAAATGATGTCTTGCAATCTTGATTCTGTTCTTTGAAGAAGTAACAAAGAAGATTGATGAGGGTGAAGTATTAGATGTGATCTATATGGACTTCAGTAAGGCATTCGATAAAGCTCCCCATGGAAGACTAATTAGCAAGGTTCGATCTCATGAAATACAGGGAGAACTAGCCATTTGGATACAGTACTGGCTCAAAGGTGGAAGACAGAGGGTGGTGGGTTGATTTTCAGACTGGAGGCCTGTGATCAGTGGCGTGTCGCAAGGATCAGTGCTGGGTCCTCTACTTTTTGTCATTTATGTAAATGATTTGGATACAAGCATAAGAGGTACAGTTTGCAAGTTTGCAAGTGACACCAGAATTGGAGGTGTAGTGGACAGCGAAGAGGGTTATCTCAGATTACAACAGGATCTGGACCAGATGGCCCAATGGGCTGAGAAGTGGCAGGTGAAGATTAATTCAGATAAATGCGAGGTGTTGTATTTGGGGAAAGCAAATCTCAGCAGGACTTATACACTTAATGGTAAGGTCCTAGGGAGTGTTCCTGAACAAATAGACCTTGGAGTGCAGATTCATAGCTCATTGAAAGTGGAGTCACAGGTAGATAGGATAGTGAAGATGGCGTTTGGTATGCTTTCCTTCATTGGTCAGAGTATTGAGTACATGAATTGGGAGGTCACGTTGCGGCTGTACAGGACATTGGTTAGGCCATGTTGGAGTATTGCGTACAATTCTGGTCTCCTTCCTATTGTGAAACTTGAAAGGGTTCAGAAACGATTTCCAAGGATGTTGCCAGGGTTGGAGGATTTGAGCTATAGGGTAAGGCTGAAGAGGCTGGGGTTGTTTTCCCTGGGGAGTCGGAGTCTGAGGGGTGCCCTTATAGAGGTTTACAAAATTATGAAGGGCATGGATAGGTGAAATAGACAAAGTCTTTTCCCTCGGGTCGGGGAGTCGATAACTAGCGGGCATAGGTTTATGGTGGGAGTGAAAAGATATAAAGCAGTCCTAAGGGACAACATTTTCACGCAGGGTGTGGAACGTATATGGAATTAGCTGCCAGAGGATGTGATGGAGGCTGGTACAATTGCAACAGTTAAGAGGCATTTGGATGGCTATATGAATAGGTCGGGTTTGGTGGGATATGGGCCTGGTGCTGGCAGGTTGGACTAGATTGGTTTAGGATATCTGGTCGGCATGGACGTGTTGGACCGAAGGGTCCGTTTCCATGCTGTCCATCTCTGTGACTCTATGACTCTATTCGAGGGACAATCATAGAACACGATTTGGAGTCAACACATTGATTTTTTGATTGTTTGGTTTACTCTAATTAAATAGTTTGACATTCAACCAGATCAATACTATGATGGGAGAGTTTGCTCAATATGAAAGGTGCATGCATTATACATATGACTATTTTTCAGCAGTAAAATTCATTCAGTCCATAAGATCAGAGCCGATTTATCAAAATGAAGTAGTCCAAAATCTTACAGGTAGAGCGTATTTATTACCGTTACTTGCAGCTGTTGGTGATTCTTGTAAGGCTATCACGCCAGTATTTCCTATGTAAGGTAATATTGAACTATACTGTAATGACTTGTATGAAATTTAACATAGTTGCCAGAATTTTTCCATTTCCAAGCAAAACCTTTCTCGCAGTGGCTGATCGGTAAAGTTATTTTTTGACTACGAAACTATGACTACAGATTCGTAAACACTCTGAACATTCTGCAATTCTAAAATATATCACTTGCACGAAATTATTTCCATTGATTAATACTGTGGCAAGTATTGTTTGAAAAAAAAAAGTCCTTGAATTATTTGATAAATATCCTTGAGGTCGTTTAGGAATTTTCTGCAGGAACTACATTAATGAGATGATTAGATGTCAATGTAAGCCACTATGTGATTATCTTTTCTTGAATATCGTATTTATTTGTCTACTAATTGCGAAACAGTAACACACCTTTCAAATCTTGGTGATCCATTGAACCCTTTCTCATTTAGCAATGTTTTGATTGACTGCAATCTGAGTACACTCAACAACTAAGTTTAGATATTTTTTGTCATATCATCCTGAAATGTGAGACAGAGGCAATAAGTTCATAAACATCAGGGCAAGTGATCACATTTTCTCATTTCTCTAGTAAAATTGTGATATGCATTCGTATCTTGGATAAGTATTCGCGCTGCATTATATCCATAGGTTGGTGCAATGTAATACTACAATATGAATGTTTGAATTATCTTCCAATCAGTTGAGAAGGCTGTTCTGTTCTGTTCTGTGTTCAGTCTGCGGTTATTTGTGCGTAGTATTCCCATGTTGATCTTGCCTCGTGTAGGTTTTGTGTATTGTAAACTGCGTGGCTTACTCTGTCCAGATACGTTTCACCCTACCATCTGCATGTCCTTGATAACTATGATCTGCTTGCACTGCATCTAGTTATTCAGGACAATAAATCAAATCAAGTCCAATCAAATCACAGATTTTCCAAAAGAAAGCGGAATAATACTGTGGTAATAAGATGCAAAATGACGGTACACATTCAGGAATAAAAAAAAATTCAAATTCAAGGTACTAGCAATATAATGGAAACAACCGACAACACTTGCACCATCCTACCACCACATGCGCTGTTCTCATTTTGCAGTCTCTTGGTTTAATTTCTCTGCAGAAATGGCTGGAAAGCGATTAAATGTGAAAGCAACTGTGAACCAAACAAAACAGGGAAACGTCAGTAGAAACAGGAAAATTCTGAATGCGTACCGACATATGTTGGCCAATAATACAACTGGGGAGTGAATAATGTTCCTTCTTTCCAGGTGGATAGTGAAAATGACAGGTAATAGATCTGTTGCTGGTATTGCCATCAAATAGGAAGTGACGAATTTGGAGAGTCTTCAGCCTTCGAGGTGCACGATCACAGTTTCAATTACAAGGGGCAAAGATTCAAGGTGAGGGGGGAAGTTTAAGAGATGTGCCTGTTGGAATTTTTCTACACAGAGAGTGGTCAGAACCTAATCGCTCTGCCAGAACAGGTGGTGGAAGCACTTCTTGCTTGGCAATATATATGAGTCATGTGGATGTTGATATGACTGGGGATGGAGTAGAGGGACAGAGACCGAATAAGGGCAGAAGGTATGTTTTTATTTTATTGTTGCATTGTGATCAGCACAGGCGTGGACGACCAACGGGCGTGTCACTGTGATGTATTTCACTTAATTCATTGGTTTTGTTGTTAAGAAACCAAAGAAGCAGAAACAACACATAAGTGAAAATGACTGTAGTGAATCCGTCATCACTGTATTTCCATGAATTATGAAACGAATCATTCTCTGATCCTGTGGCAAACTGTTTTTTTAAACAAGTATTTATTTTGGCAGGAAAACAAATAGCCTGGTTTTCAAAAGAAATGCACGAATGTTCTTATTAATCAATGTGAGTGCATTATCCCATTTTATTTTCTTCCACTTCAATGAGAAAACTGCAGATTACAATTAAAAATAGAAAAATAACAGAGGCCTTGGTAAATAAAGCTCAGGCTACATCTTCTGAAATAGCTGGAATTCTGATACGGCCTAAAGATCGTCTTCTGTTAAATTTCATGTGGTTATGGTCACTAAAATATTCGCTGATATAAATTGAGTTCATTTCCACTTACTCTAAATTAAACAGATGATTTGATAATTAATGATTATTTTACTGAGCGTGCCTTATATATATTCCAGGGGAAAGTTATATGTTTCTTTATGGCATGTGAAATACTCAGGCACATAATATCATACTAAATGATTGTAGAAACTGAAACTTTCTGATCACCCTATGATTGAACATGGGTCACAATTAAGCTGAATGTTCGACTCTTACCACTCTTTGCGTGAAAAAAGAACACTTGCCACGCACATCTCCCTTACATTGTCCTCCTCTTACCTTGAAGCTGTGCCCCCTTGTAATTGAAACTGATCCCAATTCGAGAAAACTGAAGCCTCACTAACACGTCAATCGTTGCTTGTTGGCAATGCCAGGAACAGATCCAATTATTGTCATTTACGAGGTCCTACTAAACATAAGTAACATTAATCATTCCCCAGTTGATTCTTGGACATCACTACTCTCCATGAATTCAGAATTGCCCTGTTTCTTATGGAGCTACCCTGTTTTGTTTGATTGACAGTTGTTTTCCCATTTGATTGATTTACAGCCATTGCCAGTCTGAAATTAAAGTGAAGGTACTGCAATAACAGAACAGCGACTGCCGTTGTAGGATGCCACGTGATCTGTCAGTTGTTTACGCTCAATTGCAAGGACCTTGTATATGAACTTTCCTTTCATTTCTGAAAATGTGCTGGGGTTTTGCATTGCAACACCACACTGATATTCCGCTTAATTCTGGTCAGTCCACGATTTAATTTGACTTGATCTATTATCCTGCATAACTAAATACAGTGAAAAGATTTGTTTGAGAACAGTCGCAGCAGATCACAGTCAGATGATGGGGTGAAAAAGGAATTGAATGGAGTAAGCCATGCAGTTTATGACACACAAAGCATTCACGAGGCAAGATCAACATTAAATAAAAAATGTCGTTAGAGACTCCATTCATAGATCTAATAACGAGAGTGAAGAAGCTGTACCTGAACTTGTTGGTGTGTGTTCAACCTTCTGAATCTACGTTCTGACAGAAACGGTTGTCGCAGAGCGTTGCAGAGTGGGTTGGGTGTTTGATGGTATTGGTAACATTTCCGTGGCAACAGGACTGTTTAAGTAGAGCCCATGAAAGGGAAATTGGCTTCTGTGATGGTGTCAGCTATGTACACGAACTTCTGTCGATTCTTAAGGTTCTGCACAAAGCTTTTGCCATTCCAGGCTGTTGTGTCCTCGGGCAGTATATTCGATATGGTGCGCCTGTAAACGTTGGAGAGGATCGTCATGGACATCTCAAATTACTTGAGCTGCCTGAGAAAGATGCACCGCTTTTGCACCTTCTTGACAGTCTAATGTATGTCGGGAGTCTAGGACAGATAGTCGGTTGTCGTCACACCTGTGAACTTGAAGTTCTCACCTCTCTCAAATTCCACCCAGTTGATATAGATAAGGGTGTGTTATCCTTCTTTCTTTCGGAAGTCAATTATCATTTCTTTACTTTTGCCAACATTGAGGGAGAGATTGTTATCACTCAGCCACGTAACAAAACACTCTGTCTGTCTTCTCCATTCTGACTCCTCATCGTTGTTTGATATTCTTCCGAGCACGGTGGTGTCAGCACATTGGAGATGGCGTTTGTTTGGTAACACCGTTGTGGATGTTTCAGACGCTGAAAGATTTAATAAATCAGATTATACAATCAATTCAGTCTATCAATATTTTTACCATTGGCTAAACGATTATCAAATTACAGTCAAAGGAGAATATTTTACGATTGCAGGTTGTGGATATTGCGGCACATTGTGACCCAGCTGTTAGCACTGGTGCTTGTCAGCACCAGGAAACCATATTCAATTTCATTTGCTTGTGCAATTTGCACAGTCTCCCAGATGTTCTGCTTCCTTCCACAGTCGAAAAAAATGCCCAGTTTTGATCATTTGGGGATGCTTGTTCGGGGTGTGTCTGCGTGGGATAGCCTTCAGAGGTTCGTTCTGGACGTGATGGGCAGAAGGGTGTGCAGTAGTTGTCTCACACCGCATCGTTGGGGGGGATCCAATATTGAGTGTTTTGACGGAGGAGCTGCAGCTGTCTATTTTCACTGATTGACGCCGATGGAACCGCAGGATGCAGTTACAAAGGCTGGGGTCAGTTAACTATCTCAGAATTTTGCGATTTGTCTGGTTGTGATATTGGGGTTTAACGCGGAGCTGTCGACAGCTTTCAAGTTATGAAAAGAAAACATACCTCACACTTCCTTTGCAACACAGCAATATCGAAACATTCAATGTTCCAATTTTATGTCATAACAGTGGTATTTGCATCAGTCTCTTCCAACTTTCTCTGATTGTTTCTGCATTTCACCAGATGTCATTGGAGAGAGGACTGATTCGTCAGATAGGAGGGGTGCTGTGGGAGACTCAGTAGGAGAACTCTTTCGTGTATCATTCCTCATTTAAGGAGCCATCACAAAGTGTCTTCAACATTGAAAACTCCCAGAGCCAACCCTTTCCCGGCTGTGTCAAACTGTTCTGCCACTTCTGGTGTGTCGAAACTCCCATTGGGACAGGATACAGCCACTACTGGTGATAAACAGAAGGATAATTGTCTCCTTCCGTTATGTTCCCTAATTATTTTCACTTTCTCTATTTCACTTTCAGTTTCTCGATTTCATGATTATGCTCGCATTCGTAATTTCATCTATGTCCAACTTTCCCTCATTCAAACTTTCTCTCTTTCTTTCTCTCTCTCTCTGTCTTTCTCTCTCTCTCTCTCTGTGCCGTTTGTCACAGGACGTTTAATGTTTCTGATTTTAAGCATTTATGGATTAATCAGTATTTCCCTCGAATACTTGTCTCAAGTCACCATCCTGTGTGACATTCCTGAGTAAACATGTAAGAGATGCGTTGTCCTTGAACATAAACAAGTAGCTCACTCACTGTCAATGGACGTCTGACTCGAAATCCATAGTGATTGATCCAATCACCCAACAATGGATTGCAAAGGTTCACAAAGGTGGCTCTCCACAACATTACAACATCTGAGTAATCCCTTTCATTAGTACAAAATGAGGGGAGAACAGTGGTGGGACCTGGGGACCTCTATCCATATTTTCGGAAGGTGAATAGGTACAGTTGAAGCATTTGTTAAGAAGCACGAACATCTCTCTGACTAAACAGCTTTCTCCTCATTCCACTTCTCGGTGTCCAGCTGATAACCTTGCAATTATAATTCCACTTACTGACCGACCAACAAGTGGAAACATCGTATTCTACTTTACCTTGTCAAAGTTGTTCATAATTTCGAACAACTGAATAATTCACCTCATCTCTATTCCGAGGATAATCCAATTTCTCCTATATTTCGTTCCGTCTAAAATCTCACATCCTCAGTCGATGGTACACGCTGTTGCTACTCAGTATTTGCAGAGGAGGGAGTGGATGGTTGTTGATTTGTTGTCAATCACTTACACGTTTGGACACAGTGAGAAACTCACTGTCTTTGAAAGTGTGAAATTGAAACTCCTTGAACATAGGTCCCCACCTATGATGGAACAGCCGTGACCCTGTTAGCAGACCTATTCCAGAAATTGAATTCAGTGATCAGCAGAGAGTGGTTATTGGGTTCCACATCAGAAAAGTGCGTTACTTTAAAGATAACTGCCTATTATTATCGTTCATTTGTATCTATCCCTTTCCCATGCAATTGGTGTGCAAAAGCTTCTTTTCAATAAATAGTAGCACCCTTCTGCCAGAATATTCTGCACACCACCAATTGTGCAATGGGCTGTGGATGGGAGCTATTGTGGCGAACCAGGGCTAAATTGGACAAGATGGCCGCTTGGGCTTTTGCAGCATACACTAATGGCTGAAATGGTCTGACATTTACGTACAGCAGACGGTCACAGTTAAACTTGTGGTCTTCAGCTGGATATACTGATTATATTAAGTTTTCCTCGACAAACTCCAATACATGAATTCAGACAGCAAAGATTATACGCAGAAGGAAACATTAGGCAAGTTAATCAGCTGTCTCACTACTTCAGCATTCTCATAAGGGACATTTTTGTAAGGCCAAGTTTAGCCACTGCCCATGTTTGATATATAGTTAAAAAAGCAGGAGGAAAAGTATATTGCTACAGTGTTCTGGATTATAAAGGTAATTGTAGAATTAGAAATGCAAACAAGAAATTACTGTGAAAAGGTTAATTGCATTCAAAAAGGAAAAGTTTATCAGCGAAAAACAGGATCAATGTATTGTTAGAAAAGATAAAGTAATGAATGGTCCAAATACAAATTCTGCAAAAAAATAAAGAACATTGGCGCAGGAAGGGAACAGAAGAAGCCACGATTGGGGAAACATTGACAATTGAAATTTAAAATCAGATGAAGATATTTCAAACAAATTCTGACATCCAAAGAATTAAGGGAACATGACAAAGAGAAATTAGAAAGTCGAGAACGACATGTCGTTGTTGGTGAAATCTAAATAAGCTTCTTTTAATAGTTTGGTAAAGTTGTAAAGTGCGTGAATTTCACTCTTTCTGTGTAATACGAATAGATGTTTTATTTATTAAGAAAAGGTAATTAGAAATAGAAAGTACTTAGAGTGGTAACAAATAAGATTAATCGAAAGAAGGAACTTTATTTTAAATTCCATTTACAGCTTGTGAGGATTCTGGATAATCCAAGATGGAGGACGGGAAAAATTAAATGTAACAGCTGCTCCTATTTTGATGTATTTTCGGTGCTGGAGGTGATTTTCTTGAATTCCATGAGCAGCAAGTACTGTTTTATATGCTGTTGCAATTGTTTGGGAACTTTGGATAAAAACAAAGTCAAACAACGGCACTTTGAAAAGGGGGAAAGACAGACAAAGGCAGCGAACACGTGGTGTGTAAGGAGAGGCGAAAGAAACCGACATTGCTGACTGACATAACAGTGAATCTGCGCAGTTACTGCCTTCGCTGTCTGAATTCATATATTGGAGTGTGTCGAGGAAAACTTAACAAACAGCGAAATTGGCAACTGATCTTGGAGCACCTTGTTTGGGAAAGGTTACAGCATAGAAATAGATACGTCTATTATTTCAAGTATAGCCTTACTGTAAATATATAATATTGAGTAGAGTGGGTTTTTCTTGATTATATACTTTTATTGGATGTGTCTGTTGATTACATTTGAAAAATATAAGGCAAAAGTATTAAGTTGACCTAGTGCGAGAAAATAAGATGGTGCTATGCTGTGTGAATAGATTGGAAGTAGCAAAGTGGCCTTTAGTCAGATGATATCCTGTTCTTGTCAGATGTGGGAGTTTCAGAAGAGTTTACGGTTTACTGAGAATTATAGCTGCAATAAATATCAATTAATGCGAATCCTGTCAGACAGAATGGATTGGTTGGAGCGACAGTTACAGGCAATGAGGAATTTATAAGAGCTTGAGGTGTGATGGATGGCAGTTATAAGAAGGGAGAAAAGCCTTAGATGAGTTAACTCCAAGCAAGGGAGGAGGGACAGGCAGGTAGTCTTCTGTGGCTAATCCAATTTCAAACAAGTATGCTGTTTTGGAAAATATAGGGGGTGATGCACTTTCAGGGGAATTTAGCACGAAAAAACAAGTTTCTGCTATCAAAGCAGGCGATAATGTAATGAGGGCTACGTCGGGTTCCAACTGATCGATCGTTTTCGGGGACACTGTAGTAAGAAGGACAGACAGACATATCTGCGTCCAACTGCGAAAAATCAGAATAGAGTGTTGCCTCCCTGCTGTCAGGATCAAGGATGTGACAGACAGGGTGCAAAATGCTCTCAAAGAGGAGAGGGACCAGCAGCAGGTCATTGCACACATCGGTTAGAACGACTTAGGAAGGGAAAAGAATGACATTCTGAAGGTAGAATTTAGAGAGTTAGGCAAGAATTTCAAAATGAGGTCCTCGAGGGGAGTAATCTCTGTATTCCTCCTGGTGGGATGAGCTAGTGGGTGTCGGAATAGTAAGATAGAGCAGATGAAGCGTGCCTAAGAAGCTGGTTTATGGAAGAAGGGTTCATATTTTTGGACCATTGGAATCTGTACAAGAAGGATGGATTGCGCATGAATTGGAAGGGAACTAATATACTGGCAGGGAGATTTCCTAAAATGGCTCGGGAGAATTCAAGCTCGTAAGGGGTGGGGTGGGAACCAGGGAGAGATTGAGGAATGATAACAATCTGAGACTGGTACAATGGAGAAAAGCAGAAAGTCAATCAGCGAAGGCAGACATGAACAAAGCAGAGAACAAGGTAGTACTGATCAATTAAACAGCATTTATTTCAATGCAAGACGCCTAACAGGGAAGTCAATTGAACTCTGGGCATGGCTACGAACATGGACTGCGATATCACAGCAATTACAGAAACATGGTTCAGTGATGTACATGAATAGCAGCTTAGTGTTGTAGGATACAAATGCTATAGTAGGATAGAAAGGGAGGCACGAGAGGAGGGGGAGTGGCGTTTTTCATAAGGGATAGCATTGTAGCTGTATTTAGGGGGGATGTTCCCAGAAAGACAACCAGCGAAATCATTTGCATGGAACTGAGAAATAAGAAGGGAATGATCACCTTGTTGGGATTGTATTATAGGCTGCATACTAATCAGCGGGAAACTGAGAAACAAATGTGTAACAATATTTCAGGTATCTGCAAGATTAATAGGGTGGTTATTGTAGGGAATTTGAACTGTCCAAACATAGACTGGAATTGCCATCGTGTTCAGAGTTGAGAAGGAAACAGGTGAATGACTGTGTGGAGTTTGCACATTCTCCCCATGTCTGTGTGGGTTTCCTCCGGGTGCTCCGGATTCATCCCACAGTCCAAAAATGTGCACGTTAGGTGAATTGTCCATGCTACATTACCCATAGTGTTAGGTGAAGGGGTAAATTTAGGGGAATGGGTCTGGGTGGGTTGCGCTTTGGCGGGTCGCTGTGTACTTGTTGGGCCGGAGGGCCTGTTTCCACACTGTAAGTAATCTAATCTAACAAAATGTTCTGAGGCAGTATGTGAATGCACGTACCAGAGAAAGTGCAGAACTTGACCGACTCTTGGGAAATAAGGCAGGGCAGGTGACTGAGTTGTCATTGGGGGTACACTTTGGGATCAGCGACCAAAGTTCTGTTGGTTTAAAACAGTAATAGAAAAGGATCAACCAGATCAAACAGTTGGAATTGTAATTTGGAGGAAGGCTAATTTTGTCGGCATTAAGCAAGAACTTAAAAAGCTGATTGGGTCGCAGGTACCGGGATGGCTGGAAAATGGGAAGTCTTCGGAAATGAGAAAACGGGAGTCCAAAAACAGTATATTCCTGTTAGGTTGAAAGAAAAGGTCTGTAGTTGTCGGGAATGCTGGGTGACTAGAGACATTGAGGGTTTAGTGAAGAAAAAGAAGGAAGCAGGCATCACGTACAGACAGTAGCGATCGTGTGAATCCATGAAAGAGTACAAAGGCAGCAGGAGTATACTTGAGAGGGAAATCAGAATGGCAAAAAGGGGACATGAGATCGATTTTTCAAATAGAGATTAGGATAATCCAAAAGGTTTTAATAAATACATTAATGAAGAAAGCGTAACTATGGAGCGAACTGAGCCACACAAAAATCAGCCAGGCAGCCTTAGTGTGGAGCTGAAGGATATTGGAAAGATAGTAAACGATTATTTGCATCCGTGTTTATTGTGGAGAAGGACATGGACGATACAGAATGTGGCCGAATAGATGGCGACATCCTGAAAAATGTCCATATTACAGTGGACGAAATGCTGGATATTTTGAAACGCATAATGTTGAACAAATCCCCAGGACCTGATTAGGTGTACACCAGAGTTCTGTGGGAAGCAACGGAAATGATTACTGTGCCCCTTGGTGAGATATTTGTATTATCGATGCGCACAGGTGAGGTGCCAGATAACTGGCAGTGAGCGAACGTGGCGCCATTTTTGAAAGGTGCTAAGGACAAGCCAGAGAACTACAAACCAGATAGGCTTACGTCGCTGGTGTGCAAATGTTTGGAGGGAACCCTGAGGGACAGGATTTACATATATTGGAAAGGCAAGGACTTATTTGGGATAATCAACATTGCTTTGTCCTTGGTAAATCATATCTCACAAATATGATTCAGTTTTTTTGAAGACGAAATGAAAAGGATCGATGAGGGCAGAGCGGTGGACGCGATCTCTCTGGACTTAAATAAGGCAATCGACAAGGTTTCCCACAGGACACTGGTCAGCAAAGTTGAATCTCATAGAATGCAGGGAGAACTAGCCATTTAGTGCAGGACTGGCTGGAAGATAAAGAAAGATGGTGGTGGTGGAGAGTTGTTTTTTGAACTGGAGGCCTGTGATCAGTGGTGTGCCACAAGACCCTCCTGCTGGGTCCACTACATTTCGTCATTGAGGTAAATGATTTCGAAATGGAAACAGGAGCTATAGTTACTAAGTTTGCAGATGACACCAAAAGTGGGAGTGCAGTGGATAGCGAAGAAGGTTACGTCAGATTGCAACGTGATCTTGATCAGATGGGCCAGTGGAATGAGGAGTGGCAGATGGAGTTAACTGAGAGAAATGTGAGATGCTACATTTTGAGAAAACAAATCTTAGCAGGACTTCTACACTTAATGGTAAGTTCCCAGGGAGTGTTGCTGAACAAAGAGACCATGAAGTGCAGGTTCAGAGCTCTTTGATTGTAGAGTTGAAAGTAGGAGAGTGAAGATGGCGTTTGGTATGCTTTCCTTTATGGGTCAGGACACTGAGTATAGGAAGTGAGAGGTCATGTCGCTGCTGGACAGGATGTCGGATGGGCCATTTTTGGTATATTGCGTGCAATTCTGGTCTCCTTCCTATCTGAAGGATCTTGTGAAACTTGTAAGGGTTCAGAAAAGATTTAAAAGTCGATTATAAATATATACAAGTGTTGGAGAGTTAGAGCGAGAGGGGGAGGCTGAAAGGTTGGGGCTGGTATCTCTGGAGAATCGAATGCTGAGCGATGTCCTCATAGAGCCTTATAAAATCATGAGGGTCATGGATAGGATAAGCAGACAAATTAATTTCCCTGTGTTGGGAGAAGTCCGGAACTAGATGGCATCGTTCTAGGTTGAGAGGGTAAAGATATAAAAGGGACCGAAGGGGTAACATTTTTCACAGAGGGGGTGGTGCGTGTATGTAAAAAGTGCCAATTTCCGTGCTGTACATCTCTATGACTATCAAAAATATAAGGTCATATCTGAATGTTTCAAACATGATTTGAAACGCTTTCTTACAGGTAAATAAGGAGAAATAAGGATTTGATTGGAATGGCATCTCCAAAGTAAACATGTGTAAAATCTCCAAGCTCTTGTCAAGATTTACCCCACCATATACGGACAGATCACAGACATGCAGAAGAAAACAACTGGTGTATGAATTCATAAATTAACATGACATAAATAAAAATATCAACAAATCAAGTCATATGAAACGTGTCACTTCCATTGATCTTTTGAATTGAGAGAACTTCTCATTCCATACGAGATGCATTCCGTGATGTGGGACAATATTATTATTGATGATTTCTGTATCCGTGGACAAGATTTCCTTCTGATGAATATTTCACTCAATTCTCCCCTTTGTAAGAAATCAGATCGGACTTGTGCATGGTTGTTCTCACATTGACTACTGTATTCAGTGTGTTTCATGTTAGACAGTTCACAGTGTACTAATGCCCCCTACAAGATATTCAGGAAACGCAATTTCCTCGTTATGTCTTATCAGTCCCCTAATCTTGCAGAAAGGACTGTTCATACAGTAAAATTCATGAGTTGTCAAATGTAAACAAACATTCCAATACTTTCAGATAGATATGTTAATGTAAGTGTTGCTGATGTAAGCAATGTTTTACCTCACTTGCAAAATCTAATGTATGATTCAGTGATGCACTGAAGGAAGAAAATGGTACAAGATCACGATCAACATGTATGTGGACAATTAGCACAATGTAAACTAGGATTATGGGTAAAAGTTTAAGATTTTCAAACAAGTATGTGTTTGTGAAAAATATCCTATGTCATTGTGTGCAGTCACGGTCATGTCATATTTTAATCAGCTACAGTCAATTCCTGAAAAGAAATAAGCAACATATTCAAACTACTTGTCATCCACCACCTGTCAGAAGGATAATCATTTGGATACTGAAGTTTCCATGCCTAAAGTTGAACAGAAATTTCCAACAAATGTAACACTTTTCAATTAGTACATAGCAAACAGCACAGAACAGGGTGAAGCTACAGAGACAAGCTGTGATAAAAATAGAAAGGCTAGATCTGGTCTTGTTACGTACCCAACAATCCATAATCTAATTGTGGAGATAACTTATTTCAGTGAACTATTGCACATGTTATCAGAAAAAGGTTTCCATTCTTTAAAGGAAAAAAAGTAGGATATTGAACAGACTCCATAGCAATCCCAAGAAGAGCAGCTCCGGTCGAATGGACATGCAAAATTGTCAATAGTTTTCAGGGATGCATAGGTTTAGGTTCATTAATCAGAGGTAAATATAGGATAAGATTGCAGGGGAATGGGACTCGGTGCGATAGTCTTCGGAGGGCTGATGTGGACTGGTTGGGCCCAATGACCTGCTTCCACACAAAAAGAATTCTATGACTCTATGACTGTACGTAGCAGAGGTCGTAAACTGCAGTTGCGTTTGAGAGTGGTTGTTGGTGATCTCAGCCTGAAGACACACAGAGAGAGGGGCTCTTCTCAATTCAGCCGGAACTTTATATTAAAGTTTATTTGAAGAAAAACTTGATAACAATTGATTGAAATTAATATCCTTCCCAATTAGCCATTCTCAAATTTGTACAAAAGCTGGAAGAGTTCTTTGTGAGAAACGGCAATTTAATTTATTGGTAAATAATGCAATGCAGCTGGAGAGTATTAAGGCTGTCAGAAGCTTTGTAGGCCCCAAGCGCTGGTGGGGAGTTATCTGGCAGGTATAATTTCAATTTGGTTGCGCCTGGGGCTGTTTATAGAGATTTCCATTATTGACTGCATTTGCTTTTGGTATGAATGTTCACATTAGGGAAATTTGTCTAACAATGGGTACCAATGTTGCAACAACTACTGTAACGTGGATGGAAATAAAATGTTGTATTTCACTGGGGACCCCAGAGCATTATTGACTATACTGGCCCCCAAATAAGAGGAAAACCGCACCCCAATAGTACAGCTTTGGGATAGTTTCTGGCCTCTTACATACGTGGTAATAGAATACCGAAGGAGTGAAGGAAACCGGGGCTAACGACTCCTCTTGACATTTCTGCCGACAACAGATGCTCCTTGGTTTTGGTTTTGAGCTTCTCGCGTGTTACTGAAGATGCACTCATCCAGGCAAATGAATACTTTGGATTAAGAGGCCAGACATCAGGCAGTCAGCTGGTGAATTAAGTGCTATAGAATGCATGAACCGCTTAACAACATGTGAAAACCAAAAGTTAATATTATTAATTCAGTATAACGTTGGATCAATGAAAACTCCTGGAGTTTCTGGACAGCATGGAAGTGCAACTGAGCGTCGTGGAGAAAGGACTGGATTCTCTCTTTGAAAATTATAGATCTGATTTACACAGGAGATGTGTCCATTCATAAAATCACGCGAGACTCAATCCATTTTTATCGGCCTTTTATTGCTCATCTCCTTATCGAACCTGTTTTATGAGAATAGTGAAGGCATATTTCAGCATATTTTTCAACTGATTTCGAAAAATAGACTGTGTCACAGCATAAATAAGAGTGTTAGTGCAGCAGCTCAAGACCTTCAGCATGGAAACTATTTTATTTACAAGGCTAGATATCCCAAATGATACATCACTGACTAAATGCAATCACGTCCACAGTGAATACATCATTAAAGTTGACAAGAAAAATATAAAATTAGCCGAGAGCACAAATAGTTAAATGATAGATTTTCTTCGACACACCATTTCTGGATCTGTGTTACTCTCCCCAGTTCTGTGGACCTGGAGTCTCCTGCGGGCTCATCTGGCTGTTAAAATGTGTCTGAGGGTGAAAGTGTTCAGAGCAGAATCAAGACAAATGGAACGCATCGGGTCAGAATGTAATGCAGAAAATCGAATATTGTTCAGAACAATGTCTTGACAGTGGCAGCTTCCGTCCCACAAAACCAGCGATCAGTCTGAAGAGTATACATGCTTTGATACATGAAGTACCAGCCAATGATCTTCAAGCAGCTCGGGGCAGTCAGCATTCACAAGACCAAATATGCTGACATTTTGCTGCAGTGGTAGCATGGCCGAGCGGTCCAAGGCGCTGGATTTAAGTTCCAATCTCTTCAGAAACGTGGGTTCGAATCCCACTGGTACCAGCTTGGTTCTTCTGCACGGTATGGTACCCTGCAGACATCTGGTGTGCATGTGATGGGTTGAATGACTTGTTTTACCAATCGGATTCTATGAGGCTCCGGAGTCACTTTAGAATAAAAACAATACTTTAAATACTCAGTGTGCATCTACAAATATTTGCCATACCCTTATGTAGATATTCTTCAGCTCTGGAAATTCTAACATATTGGCTTCACAGTGCACCCACTCTGTAAAGACACAGAGAGCTCAGGAATGAGTTAAAGAGAGGTAAATTATATTTCCGCATACTTTGCTGAATTTTGTTGTGAAGTTTCTACGTTAATCACAACGTGCCCTGATGTCTATTTTTATGAAAATTGAGAGAAATGGGTGCTGTTGAATAGACATTTTAGTGAAATAACTACACTGACTCTGAGCAACAGGCTCTTAAATGGGAAATGGCGCCGAAAACAGTTCGGGATTCAAAAGGAAATATCATATGTCGTGAAGATAAATGTGCTTAACAAATGGTTTAACTCACCTCAGCGCCTCTGGGAGAATTGACAGGTATAGATCCCAGTTTCCGTCACCTGACCCACATCAACAAACTAAGCGAACGCTAATTGATGGTCTGTATCTCAGATAAACTAGCTTTTTATTGCACAGTTTAAATTTCACGAATCCTTGCAGTTGATTCTCAGATAACTTCAATGGGTGCATTTCCGAAGGGAGCAGACCTCCAGATCAGATTCTCACAGACGAATTTAAAGTTCATCAAAAGCCTGGCAGCTAACTGACAATCTGGATCAATGCATGTATTGTCAACAGGAAGACCCTGACTTGTCAGATTCACATTGTCCAGTTTAAATGCATTAAGCCTGATATATAAATCTCAATCTGCATCCTTGGTTGCGTTCCCCACAGGCGTGTACTGACAAATGAGGATCACAGCTCATAGTTTAAACGTAACCAAACTTGATACTTTAGTGTCATTTCGCATCAATAGTTTTATTTTCGACAGGCGCACCCAGACTAATCAGTGACCATGAACTAACTAATCCCTGATCGGCTGTCATGCAGAATAAACGTGATTTTCCCAACTCAGTTCATATTCGTGCGAAATGGCCTGATGAGTGCAAGGCAAAACATCTTCGAGAAAATCCGAATTTCCTTTCAACGAGAAGCCTGGTTAGACTGCATAGCAGCTTAATACACGGCAATTCCTGGAGCAACCAGGAGTTAATGGAGACGTAAGGAAAATCAGTGGAGGAAAGTCATGATAGTGACGATTCAGATTCGAATACCTCAGCTCGTGTTGATAAGAACATGATCTGTATTAAAAATGCATTGTGCCCAAAATGTATTACTTTCCCTGACTTTCACCAAAATCGGCTTCTTAGAATCATAAGATGTAGGAGCAGAATAAGGTCACTCATTCTGTCTAGACTGTTCCACTATTCAGTCTTTGAATCCAATCTCCCACAAAATCACTTTCTTGCCCTATTCCAAAAACCCTCGATTCGGTTCCTGATTAAAAGTCTGTCTATCCCACCTTTGAATACACTTGATGACTCAATCGCAGCAGCCTTCTGCAGTGAAGAATTCTACAGAATCACGAGCTTATGAGAAAAACTATTTCTCCTTATCTCTGCCTGAAATGCATACCACATTCTAGTAAGGCTATGCCCTACGGTACCAGCCTGTCCCACACACTCTCCACACGGAGCCTGTCATTTCAGCGAAGAATCTTGGAAACTTCCTTAAAGGTGACACCCATTCTTCTATATTTGCACGTGTACAAAACCAAACTACCCAACCAATTCTATGAGGAAATATCCTCTTGTTGTTGAGTATCTTGTGGAACATTTCCCTATCAAATGATGAGACTGATATTGATGATGTTTTCTTAAAGTTTGGGTGCAGGGAGGAAACAAGTATCAAATAACAAACGAAGATGCAGATGTGAAAGATTCAACATGTTATCATGGAGAGAGCTGTCCTTATCTGAAACTTCCTCGCTGAAATTGAATATGACACAATCTCTTCCAAAATTCAATCCTTGAGATGGAAAGGAAGAAATCATAGATTTTTTGGTGTCCAATAAAATGGGAATGGAAATGGAGGGATGCAAATTTCAATATATATGTCAAGTACTTGATGAGATGAATGGCAGACAACAGTCCCGTCGTCTGAAGTGAGTCTGTGATAAATAGGAAAAGTGTGTATGAGAGAGAATCAGAAAAAAAAATGGCACAATGAATACAGACGGTGAGACACTGAGAAGGGTGATGGAAGACAAGGATATCAATTTGAAAATGGGAAATTAACAACAATTTGTGAAAAGAGCTAGACCCTGGTGTTGAGCGGATTTTATGATTATTGAGGGAGTAGAACGCAGTGATGAGAATTTTAAATTCGAGACCTCACCTGGATGCCACCTCATGATCGACGTGAACACAGGAGTCATATGGTGACAGGACTTGATATGTGCTAATGAGTGACTGACAACCATGGAATTTGCTGGAAGCGTATATCTTTGGACTTTCCCTGGGAAACGTTTGGACAAGCAGAGTGTGGATTTAACAAAGTTAACAATGAGTTTTGAAGTTGCAATGAGTTTCGGAGGATTGGAATTAGAGACAATGATGGAAATGGCTGGAGGCAAAGTTGGTTGAAATCGTAGTCTTGACTTGTGCCAATAATGCGATTGTTTCCAGTTGCAGTTCAGGACGATGTTCTGTGGGTATTGAGCAGAGTGCATGCTGATGAGTGAAGAGAATGTACTGGGGTTTTCCAAAGATTTGAAAAAGGATTAGAGTGGGACACTGACACATAGCTTCAAATCGAACATCACATAGTACGCACTTGCCAGTGCAGAAACAGCAGAGAACATTGGAGAGACCCTCGCTAATTATCGATATTTCTGATGGATCTGATTGTGAGGTGAGAAGTGAAATTTGAACAGCTACCTGTGTCAAAAACGCGTAAAATGCACAGGGATTTGTTTCATTGACAAATGAGCTGGAAGATAATGGAAATCGATTACAAATATGGGGAATGCTATGGATGATTGAACATCGAATCTTGCTATCCTCTGCATAGTCAGTTAGTTGCTTGTTGATTTTGCTAATCAAGGGAGGTCAGATGCTTACCGACCAACACAGATAATATTGATAAAAATAAAAAGGAGAAAAGACCGTCTGCCTGGTTTTGGCAGGATTTGAGTGATTTTTGAAATCGTTGGAACTGGCTGATATGTTTTACTCTGTCTCGTTTATTGTCCACTTCAACAACTGTTGAACGTTCTGACAAAAGTAAGAAGAAATTACTGGACGAAATGTACTGAAAAAGTATGCAATCACCCGTGACGTACCAATTATAGATGCAGCTTTGATTTTACGAACAATTTATTGCACTAAGAAGTCATGGAATCCATCATCTGAACCTGATGAATCGAACTTGCAAATTACAATTATTTCATTTTCTTTGTAATTCTTCTCTCCACACTGGCTGTCTAAACATGAGTGGATATAATGTTCAAGGGATTTTGCGATTAATATGAATAATTTATCGTCATTAATTAGATTATCATGCTCTTTATCATTGCCTTACCAAAGGGAATGTATGAATAATAAATCGGAATTTTGAGATAACGTATAAACTTAGTGCCCACGTCCAGTTATTCAAGACTCTTGTTTGGAACAGTTGGGAAATCTTGAGTGTCATTGAACATTTTAAATTCAATGTATTACGAATTGAAGGACTGAGTGATAGATTTGGTTTATTTTGCTATTTCTGTTTGAAGAAGGTGTGAGTCTGCACATTTGAAGAATAGTAATACGGAAATCTATGTAACTATATTTTACAGTTTTACATAAATATTTCGCAGGAACACTAACCTCGGCAGTAGAGGAGAGTAAGGGACAAGTGCGTTCTTGCGTAAAACTTGCATTCCAGATCCAAACCCTGATTGAGACACTTACCTGCGACCCAAACAATAGCCAGAATGGATAGTAAAAATTTTCCAGAATCCGAACAAATCAATAGATCCACGATACCAAATTCATCTATTTATTGTTCTCATAAGT
Organism: Chiloscyllium plagiosum; assembly: GCF_037043375.1. Lineage (NCBI taxonomy): Eukaryota > Metazoa > Chordata > Chondrichthyes > Orectolobiformes > Hemiscylliidae > Chiloscyllium > Chiloscyllium plagiosum. Next base: position 18,909,351 of record NW_028270179.1, on the reverse strand, counting down.
ATATCTAACCTCAGAGGAAAACCATTTTCTCAATGTTAGAACGCTGGGAAGTTTTGATCCCAACTCCTTATCCATTCCCGTTAAAATCTCTGAGATTGCAATCAAACCTCACCCTCTGTTGTGAGCTGCAGGTTCCTATAAATTTTGAATCTGACACAGCATTCTCCCTTAAACAATGAAAGGATACATTGGGTGGTAAATCTTTATTCAGAGAAACCGGGAATGAACCAGTGACACAATCAGATTTCTGAAGGCTTCAAATAGGTGTTTACTTAGATGGAATTTCCACTCGCTGATTTTTAAACAACAGTAAAAACAATTCTGCCCTAACGTCTAAATGATTTACAGAAATGATCTTGAGGAAGGTATAGGTAATTTGATGAGTACATTTGCAGATAAAAGTAAGGTTGGTGGAGCAGCCGTTAGTGAAGATATTTGGCAGACAATGCTGCAGAACTTAGACACATCGGAGATTTGGCAAATAGAGTCCAAACCGAACAATTGCCAGATGATACATTTTGGAAGATCCAGTTCGAGAGTGAAATATACGTTAAATGGAAATGTCCTGCGGAAAATTGATGCATAGAGAGATCTGGGTGCTCAGGTCCAATGTATTCTGAAGGTGGCAACACAGTTTGATGGAGTGGAAAGGAAGGAATTGGACATATTTTCTTTCATTGCACGCGGTATTCAGTATAAGAGTTGACAGGTCATGTACTGTTATATACGACTTTTGAGGGGCCACATATGCGTTACTCTGTGCAGTTCTGATCGCCTTATTACCAAGAGGTTATGGCTGGATGGAGAGGCGTTTCGCCAGGATATTGTCTGGTCTGGATGCAGCCAGCAATGAAGGGCTGTTGAGTACATTACGATTACTTTCATTAAAAAGACGAAGGTTGAGGGGGGATGTGTTTGAGGCCGACACAATCAGGAGAGGTACTGACAGGGTGGATTGCAAGAAGTCCTTTCCCAGAGTGGGGGCCCAATTATTAAGAGAGACGAGTTCAAAGTAAGAGACGAAATATTTCAGGGCAATACCTGTGGAAATGTCTTTACTCAGAGGGTGGTGGGTGCCAGGAAACTTTTGCCAGAGACTCTGGTAGAAGCAGGAACGATAGCACTATTTCAGATGCATCCAGACAGATGCATGAATAGCAAGGGAGCTGAGGCATACAGATCCTTCGAAATTAGGTGACAGATTTCGCCAAATGATCTGATTCAGCGCAGGCTTAGAGGGCCTAACGGCCTGATCCTGCATTGTAGTTTTCTTTGCTATGTGTTCTTATTCGTGAAGATGTGGCCCAAGGGGAAGAAGCTGCAATAAAGATTCATTAGCTAGAGGTCAAAAAGTGATTGCCCCATCGATATGCTTCATTAGATATTCGCACCTCATTCATTTTGATGGGTGTTTTACTGACAACTGATCTACAATAAACTTTTGTGACAATTCCACATACACCACCTTCAAAAGTGATGCCTGAGCATTACACATCAAGGCTGGATCCTATGGCAAAGCACAGTGCACGATATTCAGAATTAGTGTCTCGACTCCTTTGGTGCCAGGATAACTGTTTTCAATCTAATCTATTCACAACAGAATGATGTCCACAAGTTTCTGAAGACATTCACTGCAAATATTTCCACTCGCTCTTGGAGTATCCCCCATCTTCAACTTTTGCGTGTGTGTGATGAGGACACTCTATGTTATCTGCACACGGACACTAGCAGAGACATAATATTATGCGAAATACATCGCGTCAGTTCTGCTCAGAATAAAGCAAATGAAAATAATTAGCTCATCTGATCAGTTCCCATTTTTCTCTCAGCCATCGACCCTCCTCAGCAAAGAGACAGGCAATGTCATAGGCCAATTGATCCATGCAATGTCGACACCAGTTTTTGATGTTCGGTGTGGTATTCACATGGAGCAATCAAATTCAGATCTACTTTTAGACTTTTCCAGAAGTTGAAAGGAATTGCATTGGAGAGGTGAGGCGAGAGGGAATGCCTTTGATGGAAACTCCGCGTTTGTCTCAGAGTGACATCAGGCATAATATAGAATCATAGAATCCCTACTGAGTAGAAATTGGCGCTTTGGCCGACAAGATCGACATAGACCTTCCGAGGAATAACCCATGCAGATCCATTCCCCAGTCCTATCACCCTACATTTACTTCTGACTAATGGACATAACCTACTGACATTGCCAGTCAATGGAAAAAATAGGACAGACATTTCACTGATTGGAATTTGAAACAATAGGCTCACGCTTGTTGGAGGCCAATCATCTCTCACCATAACTGACATTTCATCAGAAATTTAAAACAAGGAAACCTCGGGCAGGAGGAGGCCAGCTGAAACGTCTAGACTGTTTCATGACTCAATATGACCATGGCTGATAATCCAGCTGAATCCCCTGTTCCCACTTTCTCATCCAAAACCCTTTTATTCCATCTTCCCAACCAATGATATCAAACCCCTATTTTAAAACAGGTTCGATGGGCTGGTGGAAGAAGCACACACGTGAACGGCAGCAGACACTTAACGAGCACAGTGACAAATTCTCCAAACCTCGTTCCTCTGTTTGCCAATGGAGAGATGTATAAACCTCTGCAGTGAACATTAACAGATAAAAGAACTACCAATGGCGGCTTCCATTGACATCAAAACTCCAAGCAGCACAGCACCATCTCCCACATCGGTGCTGTAGTTCTGAGGGGTAATGGAAAAACAAGAGCACAGATCGTCTTTTTATATGCTCACGTATATTAACCATTGGCACAGTTCTGACTTATGCATTATTCGTTATTATAAGATGTAGATTCATAAATGAGATGGACTGGAGCTGTAATCAAAAAATAAACGGGTCTCCCAGACGTTTACACAATAGACAATAGACAATAGGTGCAGCAGTAGGCCATTCTGCCCTTAGAGCCTGCACTACCATTCAATATGATCATGGCTGATCATCCTTAATCAGTCTCCTATTCCTGCCTTATCTCCATAATCCTTGATTCCACAATCCTTGAGAGCTCTATCCAACTCTTTCATAAATGAATTCAGAGACTAGGCCTCCACTGCCCTCTGGGGCAGAGCATCCCATACAGCCACCACTCTCTGGGTGAAGAAGTTTCTCCTCATCTCTGTCCTAAATGGTCTACCCCGTATTTTTAAGGTGTGTCCTCTGGTTTGGCACTCACCCATCAGCGGAAACATGTTTCCTGCCTCCAGAGTGTCCAATCTTTTAATAATCTTATATGTCTCAATCAGATCCCCTCTCAGTCTTCTGAACTCAAGGGTATACAAGCCCAGTCGCTACAGTCTTTCAGTGTAAGGTAATCCCCTCATTCCAGAAATTGACCTCGTGAACCTACGAGGCACTCCCTCAATTGCCAGAATGTCTTTCCGCAAATTTGGAGACCAGAACTGCACACAGTTCTCTATGTGTGGTCTCAGCAGGGCCTGTACAGCTGCAGAAGAACCTCTTTGCTTCTGTACTCAATCCCTCTTGTTATGAAGGCCAGCATGGTATTAGCCTTCTTCACTGCCTGCTGTACCTGCATGTTTACCTTCATTGACTAGTGTACAAGAACACCCAGATCTCTCTGTACTGCCCCTTTACCGAAATTGATTCCATTTAGGTAGTAATCTGCCTTCCTGCTCTTGCCACCAAAGTGGATAATCATACATTTATCATCATTGAACTGCATCTGCCATGCATCTGACCACTCACCTAACTTGTCCATATCACCCTGTAATCTCCTAACATCTTCATCACATTTCACCCTGGCACCCATCTTAGTATCATCAGCAAATTTGCAAATGTTATTAATAATACCATCTTCTATATCATTAACATATATTTTAAAAAGCTGCGGTCCCAGCACTGATGCCTGCGGTACCTCACCGGTCACTGCCTGCCATTCCGAAGTGGAGCCGTTTATCACTACCCTTTGTTTCCTATCAGCCAACCAACTTTCAATCCAATTTAGGACTTTGCCCGCAATACCATGCGCCCTAATTTTGCTCACTAACCTCCTATGAGGGACTTTATCAAAAGCTTTCTGAAAGTCCAGGTACACTACATCTACTGGATCATCCTCGTCCATCTTCAGAGCTACTTCCTCAAAAAATTCCAGAAGATTAGTCAAGCATGATTTCCCCTTCATAAATCCATGCTGACTCTGACCTATCCTGTTACTTCTATCCAGATGTGTCGTAATTTCATCCTTTACAATAGACTCCAGCATCTTTCCCACCACTGAGGTCAGATTAACTGCTCTATTATTTCTTGCTTTCTCTCTCCCACCTTTCTTAAAAAGTGGTACAACATTAGCCACCCTCCAATCCGCAGGAACTGATCCCAAATCTATCGAATTCTGGAAAATAATCACTAACGCATCCACGATTTCTCGAGCCACCTCCTTCAGTACCCTGGGATGTAGACCATCAGGCCCTGGGGACTTATCAACCTTCAGATCTAACAGTCTCTCCAACACCAATTTCTGGCAAATATAAATTCCCTTAAGTTCAGGTCCTTCAGCCACTGTTACCTCAGGGAGATTGCTTGCGTGTTCCCCAGTGAACACAGATCTGAACTACCAATTCAGTTCTTCTGCCATTTCTTTGTTCCCCGTAATATATTCCTCTGTTTCTGTCTTCAAGGCCCCAATTTTAGTCTTAACCATTTTCTTTGCCTTTCACATACCTAAAAAAACTTTTACGATCCTCCTTTATCTCATTGGCCAGTTTATCTTCGAACCTCATTTTTTACTCTGCATATTTCCTTCTTAGTAATCCTCTCTTGTTCTTAAAAGCTTCCAGTCCTCCGTTTTCCCACTAATCTTTGCTATGTTATATATTTTCTCTTTTAACTTTATATGTTTCTTAACTTCCCTCGTCAGCCACGGCCACCCATGCCTCCTCCTAGGATCTTTCTTCCATTTTGGAATGAACTGATCCTGCAACTTCTGCATTTTCCACAGAAATATCCGCCATTGTTCCTCCACTGTCATCCCTGCTAAGGTATTGCACCATTGAACTTTGGCCAGCTCCTCCCTCATAGCTCCATAGTTCCCTTTATTCAACAGAAATATTGTCACTTCCGATTGTACCCTCTCCCTCTCAAATTGCAGATTGAAGCTTATTGTATTATGGTCACTACTTCCCAATTGCTCCGTCACTTCGATGTCCCTGACCAATTCTGGTTCGTTGCATAAAACCAGATCCAGAATTGCCTTCTCCCTGGTCGGCTCCAGCACCAGCTGTTCTAAGAATCCATCTCTGAGGCACTCCACAAAGTCTCTTTCTTGAGATCCAATACCATCTTGATTCTCCCAGTCTACCTGCATGTTGAAATCCCCCATAACAACTGTAGTAACATCTTTGCAACAGGCCAATTTCAGCTCCTGATTTAACTTACATCCGACATCCAAACTACTGTTTGGCACCCTGTTGATAACTCCCAAGAGGGTCTTTGTACCCTTAGTATTTCTCAGCTCTCTCCACACTGACTCTCCATCCCCTGATTCTAGGTCCCCCCGCGCAAGGGACTGAACATCATCCCTTACCAACATGGCTACCCCACCCACTCTGCCCATCAGTCTGTCCTTACGATAGCACGTGCAGCCTTGAATATTCATTTCCCAGGCCCTGTCCACTTGAAGCCACGTTTACATCAGAAATTGAACACAGATACTGGACTGAGAAAAGATTGAATGAATTAAGATGAAATAAATTTCTTTATTGGAACGGGGAGGGTATTCAGCCCCTCAAGCCAGTTCAGTTCCTCAATAAGAACACGGCTGATCTGTGCAATAACTCTATCCCCTTGCATTGGACCCACATCATTGATGCCATTCCTAAATTAAAAAAAACTATATGTCCAAGTTAAATTTAACAACTGATTGCCATTTGTTTCAGGGAATTTGAGCCGACATTAATATTTGTGTGTAGAAGTTTTTTTTTCTATTATCTCTGCTGAATTCCTTAATTCTTAGAAAGGGCCTTAATTCTTAGATTTTGATGTGGGCGTCACTGGCTGAGATCAGTAGCTGTTGCTAGTCCCTTGTTGTCTTTGTGAAGGTGGTGGCGAACCAAATTCTTAAACAGAAGTAATTCTTGTGCTGCAGGTAAACCCATAATGTCCTTACAGAGACAATTCCAGGATCTTGTCACTGCTCGTTCTTGACTTCAGTTTCACTCAGTAGAAATACTATAAGTTTATCGATCCTATCTCTCCCTGTTACTATCGAGAAGCCTTTCGTTATATACCCCTTAACATTCTAATTTCCGAGTTCATAGATTTATTTGCGAGCTGATGTGTTTTTCTGCCGACGTTTTGACAAGTCGTAAGTGTACCTGCAGTGAAGCTTTAGTGGGTTGTCATGCCTGCTGTTTCTGTGCATCAGTTTTCTGGTACTTCCGGTTATGCATCTGAAAGGTTTGTCCACGTGATCCAGTTCAATACGTTGATGGATAGAGTTTCGGTTTGAGTTGCAGGCTTTATGGAACTCTCTTGCGGTTCGCTACGTTGCTTGTGCTGGATGGTTAGGTTGTCCCAATTGAATTTGTGTCCGTCTTTGTCTGTGTGGCTGGACATGAGACAGTATTGGTCGTCTCTGGCGGCACGTCAATACCAGCCTTAACAGAGCACTAACACTTCACCCGAGGCTCACTAATGATCTTACCCAGCAGGAAAACACATCAGCTCAGCGAATGTATCTGCAATCTCACAAACAACCCGACATCCAATTCTTCAAAAATACTTACTTAATTCTACAGAATACAAGCATAATTTGTCTAAGCGTTCCTCAGAATATATCCTCTGAAGTCCTGGGATTATTCTTGTGAACGTGCACAACATTCACTTCAAGAGCAAAATATTCTTCCAAAGGTGTGGTACCAAACCTGCTGACTACACTTTCAGGGAGCTAATGACTTGAACCATTGTCTGAAAACGTATAATATATTGTCTGAAAACTTCTTCAATGTTATGAGGATTTCTGCCTCGACTATCCTTACATGCTTCCTGGATTGTTGTGTTTTTCCAGTCTTCTGTCCGTGCATTTTGGATCACACCATCTTCAGATACTTTTTTGCCTCTCGACCATCCGGACAGGCAGTGACTTGTACATTCCCAACATGCTCTGGCTAAAAGAAAATCGATATAGTATGTAAATCCTCCCATTTCCTGTAAATCTATGCTGCCCGTCATTAAGCCCTGCATCAAGGGGATCCTTTCTTGTCTTTCCTGTCTATTCCTCTAATCGTATATACACGTCAGTCATGTGTCCTCCCAATTTCCTCTGTTCAAAGAAAACCAACTTCAGTCTGCTAAATCTCAATTCATGACTAAATCTCTTCAGCACAGGCAGCATGCATGTCGTAGTACCCCAACAGTATGCTACCTCCAGTGCTATCGCATTGCTCCTATATTATGCATTCCAGAAGAGCACTCAGTACTCTTCCTGTGACATGAACAATGTTTTTCAATGTTCCAGCGGAATAGTTCTCGAGGCATCACTACCGATTTAGATAACTGCTCAACCCCGTACGCACAGTCTGAGAATCAAATGGAGCCCTGATCAGTTTCATAGAAGCTCCGTCGAAAGTTGTTATTTCTACTTGGAGACCAGATTCGTGGAAGGCCGATCAATGCCTGAGGGGTGACTCTCATTCCTGATTTCACCCCTGGCTTGGAGTCTAATTTCCAATCTTGCTTATGAGAATACTTACCAGGTTCATTCAAGGGATGGGGGAATGTCCCATAAGGAGCGTTTGAGTAGATTGAACCTGTACTCACTGGTGTTTAGAAGAAGTAACTCTATTCAAATACGCAAGATTGTTTCAGAACTTGTCAGGGAAACTGAAGGGATGTCATTTCCTTTGTGGGAGTGAATCTATGCTGGGAGGGCTTGATCTCGTCAAAAGGAGGTACCCAAAGACATGCGAAGGAAATTCTTCTCTCAGACGATAACGAATGGAAGTTTTAATCGCACGGGGAGTGGATGATGGGCCCATTCAAGGCTGTGATCGAGAAAGATTTAATCAGGAAGCGAATCGATGTTATGGGCATGAAAATCGAACTGAGGATGATCAGATCGGCCATGATCTTATTAAGTCGTGGATCAGTCCTGATAGCCAGTGTGACTATGGTGAGAATGTCTTCTTTGAGAGTACAGATAATACTCCAAGTGTGGTCTCACTCACACCACTCGTAATGTTAATGTGTCATCGCTCCGGCTGAATTCCCGCCCTACTGAAATAACGGCCGCTATACCATGTGCCTTACTCATGGCTTGCTGCAAAACAGGCAGTGAGAAAACTGGTGATTCACAATGAGGATACTGATTGCAAAAAAGCTTTGAGAAAGAGATTTGGACAGGTTGGCGACTGGTGCCGCTTCGGAAGTAAACAGTGAAGAAAACAAAAGCAGATCGTACGAAATGTTTCACCATTGGAATACAAGTGTTTGATGTTTAACCAGAAGGTCACCACTCCTCAGGACATGGGAGAGCTTGAGGAAGTCGGATCTGAGCGGTATTTCTGATCTGTAGGAAGGCCGTGAACGTTCTGTCACCAGAATTGCAGAGGAGATAGGAATCCAAGTTTAGACAGAGAAATTTTCAGTTTCAGTCAGTAGTATGGGGCTGCTGGGGGAAGGAGAGAATTAGCAAATGGTGCAAAATGTAGGAGTTTCGTGACATATTTTTATTTATAAGGGTTGGAAAATTTACGCTATCGAGAGAGGCTGAATAGGCCTGGACTGAGGTGTGACCTTATAGAGGTTTATGCAATCATGCGGGACAGAGAATCATAGAGTCACAGAATGCCAACAGAATTCAAACAGACCCTTCAGCCTAATAAGTCTTAACCGACCCTCCAACGAATGTCACACGCAAACGCATCCCCTACCCTATTATCCTATATTTACCCGTGAATAAAGAACCCAACCTTCACACCTCTGAACACTATAGGCAATTTACCATGGCCAATTGATGTAACCTGCACATCTTTGGATTGTGGGAGGAAAGCATAGCAACGGGAGGAAACTCACGGAGACAGGGGATATGTAGGCAAGGACTTTCCACTGAGTTGTGGAGTCCAAAACTCGTGTGTGTAAGATTAGGATGAGAGGGGAAATATTTAAAGGGAACTAAGGGGCCTATTTGTCACAGAAAGGGTGGTGCGTGCATGGAATGAGATGCCAGAGAAGTCGTGGAAACGGATACGATTGCAACATTTAAACACCCATGTGTTGGCATATGAACAGCGGGTCAGGGGCTAAGTCCTGACAAAGGGAAAGATATTAATTTACAATATTTCAGCAGTGAGAGTCGACAAAGCACGAGCCAGGCACAGCCGGGAAGCTAAGACTAAATATTAAATAATTACTTCGTGAATCGTTGGCGTATAATCTTAAGAACAGCGGAAGCAGACACGTCAACTGCTCGGCAAGTGAATTAGTATATTCAGGCAACAGCTAAATCTGGAACACGACATGTGTCGTGTCTGGCACCCGTCCTCCTCTCTATCCAATAAATGAAGATTCTATGGGGAGGGTTGGTGAGGTAAGGTTGCATTTTTATTAACCTCTTTTGACAAATTAGAGCATAGGAGATGTAGGCACGGGCAGTTGCATGCTTTTCCTGCAGAATGTGGGAAGGAAGGGTCACCGCTAGTGTCCCTGCTGACTTTCCTGCGAGAAGTGCCCCCAAATCCAGCTCCTCACAGACCACATTAGGGAACTGGATCTGCAGGGGCACCAATACCCCTGGCAGAAGATCCGCAAAAGCTCTTCAGAAGTGTTTAAATTCGTTTGCCAGAGAGATGTGAACCGCATCAAAGATCAGAGGACAGAGTAACTGGCAGATGCAGCTCAAAGAGAGACAGTGTAGAATGATAGACAATTGTTAGGGCAAAGTTACAGTCAGTGTGATGATTTGAAGTGTGTCTATTTTAACACAAGAATTTTCAGAATGTGAGTGGTGAACTTAGAGCACTTGTCGGTACTTGGAGCTATGATGCTGTGGCCATTATGTTGACTTAGATATCAGCAGCAGTAATGGTTTTTGAATATTCCAGGGTTTTTTCTTCAAAAGCAATAAAGATGGGGGTAAATGAGGTAGGGGAGCGGCATTCCTAATCTGGGGAACATCAGAGCTGCAGAAAGCAGCTCTGTCGGTTGTCAAGGAGGGTTTGTCTGCTGAGTCAGTATGGGTGGAATTCATAAACAGGAAAGGAGCAGTCACTTTATCGGAAGTTTGCTGTAAACGTCCAAATAACAGCAGAGACACGGTGGAGCAGATTGGGAGACAGGTTTTGGAAAGATGCAGAAGTAACAGAAGTGTTGGTATGAGTGACTTCGACTTGGAACCTCCTTAATGCAAATACTTTGGATGGAGCTAATTTGGTCAGGTGTGTCCAGGAAGGATTCCTGGCTCAGTGTGCAGATGGGTCGACTGGAGGGTCGGCCATATTGGATTTGATACTTGGCAACGAACCAGGTCATGCATCAGATCGATCGGTGGGGCAGAATTTCAGTGATGTTCATCACAACTCCTCGATTTTTACCATAGTCATGGGCAAGGATAGGAGCAGACGATATGGGAAAGTATTTAATTGGGGGATGGGGAATTGCCATGTTCTTCGCCAGGAGTTGTGCAGCATAATTTGGGAATCAATATTCTCGGAGAGATTCACGACTGAAATGTGAATGTTGTTTCGCGAGCACTTGCTGCTAGTGCTTGATTGGTTTGTCCCAGTGAGGCAAGGAAGGAATGGTAGGGGGAAGAAACCATGGATGACAAGAGATGTGGAACATTTAATTAAGAGGAAGAAGGAAGCTTACATAAGGTTCAAGAAGAAAAACTAGACAGAGCTCCAGAGGGTTAGAAGGTGACCAGGAAGGAACTGAAGAATGCACTCAGGAAAGAAGGCATGAAAAATCCTTGACGGGTAGGATTAAGTAAAAGTCTAATGCGCTCTACAATTACGTGAGGATCAAAAGGAGAGTCAGAGAGAGTGTCGGGCTGATCAGGGATAACTGAAGGAACCTGTGCCTGGATTTGGAGGATTTGGGAGTGATCTTCAATTAATACATTGCTTCAGTGTTCACGACTAAGAGGGAATTGTAATGTGTAAGGACAGCGTAAAACAGTTGATATGCTCGAAGATATTGATGTTAAGAAGCAGCATGTGCTGGAAATTTGTAAAGCATGAGGAGAGATAGGTCTGCTAACTAGATGGCATATACCTCAACTTACTACAGAAAGTGACCGAAAAGATCGAAAGCAGACTGTTGGGGCGCTGTTTCGCCGGATTGGACTTGTCTTGCCTTTTGTGTACAGGGCAGAGTGCATGCCGGCGTTGTAACTGTACAGGAACAGCTTGGCGAGGAAAGCTGCAAGTTTAGGAACACAAGTTTTCAGTATTATTGCCGGAATTTTGTCTGGGCACGTTGACTTTGCAGTATTCAGTACCTCCAAATATTTTTAGCATCACGTGGATCGAATATAATTGGGTGAAGAATCGTTTCTATCATGATGAGGACAATTGGAGGAGGCCGAGATGAATCATCCATTCTGCACTTCTGGGTAAAGTTTGCTGCGAAATCTTCAGCCTTATCTTTGGCACTGATGGACTGAACTGTTCCATTATTAAGAATGGGGATGTCTGAAGAGCCGCCTCCTTCAGTGAGTTGTTTAACCACCATTCACCATCATTCACGACTGGATGTGCAGGACTGCAATTCTGCAGTTGTGGGATCGTTTGGCACTGTCTCGCAATAATTGCTTATGTTGCTTGGCATGCATGTAGGCCATTTGTTGACTTCACAAGGTTGACACCTCATCTTCAGTTGTGCAGCTTTCTACTCCTGACATGCATTCCTGAAGTCTTCATTGATCCAGAGCTGATTCCTCAGGATGAATGGTAATGGCTGCCTGGGGAAAATGCCGGGCCATGAGGTGACAGGTTTTACTGGAGTATAATTGTTCGGCTGTTGTTGGCCGACAGTACTTTGCAGATTCTGAGTCTTGAATTGACAGATCTTTCTTAAGTCTGCCCCATTTCGCACGGTGGTAGTGGCAAACAGCACAATCGAGGTTATTTTCAAAGTGATGCTTGTTCTGATCAGATATGGGAGATGAAACGAACCCTTATTAATCAACGATGGGGATTTTTCCATGGCATCAAAAGAGCCCTGAGTAACTAGCCCATTGTTTTTACATCTTTGAGATTAATCCAGTGGGTTATTACAAGCTGGAGGCTTATCTCTCCTCAGGGAGACCAGAGCAGTCAAAATGTCTGGAGATGGACACAATTCACAGAAATACTTCCATCTCAGGGATATGAAGGGAAACATGTCTCTGCTCACCTTGGACAGGCGATTGGTCAGTTATGTATTTATCCCTCACACTCACCTCACCAGCCACAACACTCCACACAGTCTCTCAGAGGTGAACAAAGTCTGCGTTGTCTCACAGTTTACTCAGGAAAGTGTCCAGCATCTCATTGTGCACTCATGTGTTCGCTGCAACACACAAGCTGCAAACTGTTGGCTGTCAAAATATCAGGTGGTACGTTTTAAAGGCGCTGCTTTTCTATGGATGCAGATACACAATGTCGATTGTCCAAACAGGGTCCAACACTGTCGACGTTGGCTTGCCAGAGACAGCACACACTTTGCAAACTGCGGAATGTCCTAATAGCAGTTTGCAATCAGTTCAGACATTGAATTAATGCATTTGTTTTATTTTCTCTTTGTACACTATAACAGGTTGTGCACGTATAGCGACTGACAGGGCGATGTTCCCGGGTGAGCGCCAGGCTTGAGGTGTTTATATTGCCCAGATAAACATCGTTTGTCCTTTCAGCTGTTCGGAATATTTCTGCCGAAACGTTCACAACCATAAGTTGATCTGTCACCTGGTGACAATGTCAGTTGTTGGCAGGCAGAATGTTATTCTCACCAAGACTAGTACACAGAATCTTCATTTCAGCAGAGAGCCCATCCCAGAAATTCTGCATATTTTGTCCCCCAGCAATATGTCTGAAGACATCAGCTGCTGTGTGAACAACCCTTACCATGAACACCAAGTTAAAAGCTTTTAAAGTGTGGAGCCATTCTTCCCACAGTCCTGATTTTCTTAACCAAGCTTTTCTTTTAATTTAACTCCACAATTAAAAATTACAGCAAAATAAAAAATATCATCTTTACGAAGGCGAGAGAACGAAAGAAATGAATGCAATAATGAACAGATTTAAGAGCTGAAAAAGATAGAATGAGTGACACAGAGAGCAAGATTAAAAAAAATCTCGGTAGTGAGGAGGCACAGAAAAACAGATACTGGGAATGAGAGAGATAAAAAAGAATGAGACAGCCAGAGAGAGAGAGAGAGAGAGAGATGGAGAAACTGGAGGGTGGACAAATAAAATTTGGGGGGAGACAGAAAAAAACATACAGAGAGATGAAGCAAGAACAGAGAGCAAGAAACTGATTGAAAGTGATAGGACAGTAGACAGAGTGAGGGAGAAAGACCGACAATTTGAGAAAGAGATAAATTTAGATGGAGCAGACATATACATTGAAGTGCAAGGAAGAGCAGACCGGCTATTAAGTTTTCCTCGTTACAAGATGTCCAGCAAAGATGGTCAATGAAGGAAAGGAGGAGCGGAAACAGTCATAATAAAGAATGGCATTTTCGTGCAGGGACGAAAGGAAGTTTCAGACTGTTCAAGGATGGAAGTAATCTGAGAAGATCGAAGGAACAAGAAAGAAACAATTATTGTTTTGTGACTTGTAGATACCGGTTTTGGACTTGAGTGTACAATGTTAAAAATCACACATCACCAAGTTACAGTCCGACAGGTTTATTATGAACCACTCCGAAATCTATTGCTTCCCAATTAACCATATTGGACGATTACCTGGTGTTGTATTATTTTTAAATTTATAATTCCATTTTATTTTTGAAAAAGAGCAGGACTAGGCCATTTGGTCCGTCGAGACTGCTCCACCATTCAGTAAGATCATGGCTGATCTGCCTATCATATCAGCTCCTCCTTCCTCCAGAACTCTTGATTCCCCTACCTTGAGAAAAAAATCTCATCCAACTGTGTCTTGAACATATTTAAAGAAGCTGCTCTACTGCCTCTTGCGTTAGAGTATTCCATGGGATCCTACTCTCTGGTAAAAACATTTACTCCTCATCTCTGCTTTATGTCTGCTCAACCGAATCTTGAAGGCCATGTCCCCGAGTCTTAGTCTCATCCAACAGAGCGAACAACTCGCCTGTTTCTATCTTATTTTCTACGTTAGTAATATTGTATGTCTCGATAAGAATGCCTCTCATTATTCTAAATTCTCGAGAGAATACTCCATGTGGCTCAACCTCTGCTCACAGGGAGGCGATGCAGAGGAGGCTCATCCTATGCCAGATATCCTTCCTCTAGTAAGAAGTCCAGAATTGCACATAATATGCAGCTGCCACCTCAGCAATAACATTAACAATTACAGCAGAACCTCCTTGCCAATTAAACACGTCCACACAATTGTAGGAAGGATGCAGAGGAATTTAAATAAAGAGTCCGGCAGGGGGATTAGAAAACGATCCCGATGGTATAAAGTTGTAATTATGTGTACAATTATTGCGCACTCCAGAAATAATGGGTGCGTTGTTAGATTTGGTTTTGGGTTTGTTTGACCAAGTGAATCAAATGTGATCACATTTAGGAGTTAGTGATTATTGCATTGGGAGGTTCAGGCTGAAAACGACAATGCCCGTTTGAGAATATGACTTTTTCGAGAGATGTCTTGAATGGGGCAGGAACAGAGGGGGGGGTGGGAAAATTGCAATGAGTGTTTCATAGTCTATTCTAAAATAAAGCAATGGGCTACTTTTAAAAACAGGATGATATATAAGTGGATCAACACTTACTTACTTAAGCTGAAAGTTTAAGACAAACTAACGTAGGGCGCCTGCGTTGAGAAGGGAAAAAGGATAAAGGAAGAAATGTGCAGGGATGACAATTGTTCCACAGGAAATACAAATGACAACTAAGTGGAAGACAGATGATTCAAGGTAATTGACTAAAACAAAGTCGAGAAACGACGGGGAAATATGAGAAAAGACTCGCAGCTGACAAACAGTGCCCTAAAATATTCCAAATGCACAGAAACAGTCAAGAATCGCAAACAGACAAACTAGAGATAATGAGAGACAAAAACACGTGGAAACAGATAACAGACTTTTTTTTTAATCATGGATATCGATGATGGGAAATATCATGTAGAAGTAAACTTCGCAAGAGACACCATGATAGGCAAGGATAGATGTTGTGAAAAATACACAACGAGGTTGTATCTTCGCAAAGGCAGTTTTAAAGAAATGGGTGGATATCCAGCAGCTGGATCATAAGGTGGCAAAATGTCAAGTTGATCAGTTAAGTAAGTAATGTTAATAATAGGTTCAAATAATATTACGAAAAAAGCTACTGCAAAATTCAGAGTTGCGGAGGGATTTACATGTTTAGGTGCAAGAATCGCGAGTATTAATGCATAAACATAGAGAAAAACAAGGAAGCTGATTGAGTGGTTTCCGTTATGATGATCAAGGTTAAACATAAATCTCATGCTTCAGTTATGCAGGGTGATGGAGAGACACACAGCAGTTTCCCTGATTGATCCCTAAAACGCGTCTGCTGCTTGATTAGGAAGTTCCGACATAATGGATGTGCTCCCACAACAGTTGTGAAGAGTGACTGGATTGGATTTGAAGTGAATACTCCGAACTGTCTGAGCAACGCAAGCGTTGGTAGGGTCTACTCCGGGTTTGGGTCAGCCGTGACCAAGAGGAGCAGTCATTTAAAATTGGTGGCGTGGAACAGTCACCCTTTCAGGGCGGAGATGAGAATTCTCTGTCTTTGTCTGTCTCTCTCTCAGTTGCGCCCGTGACTTTTTACTGGCTCCAAATTCTCTGCAGAAATTCGTTCAAGGTTCATTACAAAGCACGTTAGCATTTCCATGTATAAGGACAAGGACAGCTGAAAATCAAATAAATAGGCAGATAATTGAAGAATACAAAGAAGGCTCAGGCAGATGACATTCGTTGTATGGTGGCGTTATGTTTGGCAGAGAGGTTTGAACCGAAGGGCCTGTAACTATGAAATACGTTTCCATGTTCTACAGGATCTTCAATGGCTCAACACTGAAGCATTGCATTTATGTTTAACCTTTATCATCAGAACGGAAACCATTCAATCAGCCTCCTTTTTCCCTATGTTTATCATAACCTCAACTTGAAAATAGGCCACCTTCCTTCAACGTGGCTGGGTCAATATCCTGGAATTCCCTACCTAATGCCATGGTAGGCCTAATTATAAACATGAACAGTAACAGCTCAAGAAAACAGATCACTCACCGCCTTTAAAATGGTTGAAACTGAGGAGAATAACAATTTTTGGCAAAGCCCCCGTCTCACGAGTGAATCAAAAGAAAAATAACGTAATTGCGCTGAACGTTGCACTGCGTCAGGAACGCTGTTTCTCTTCGACTTATTGCCCAAAGCCACAGGTGCTTCACTGAGTCTGTAGTCAATTTTGAGTTCTTCTAGGTGCAGTCCTCCCGGGCTGTGGGCTGAGGTTGCCATCATCTCGTTTTGGTTTCAGCAAAGCAGTGGTCAAGCGCAATGCAACAGCTTTCGATGTGTAACTAGTGAATCTGAGTGCAATTGCTTTGGAGCAACAAGATGTCAACGAAACACTGCCGTTTAGACTCATGGAGTCATACAGGATAGAAACAGACTCTATAGTTCAGCTGATCCATGTGATGCAAGTTTCCAAAACTAAACTAGTCTCGTTTGGTTGCGTTTAGTTCTCGTCACTTTCAAAAATTTCTATTCATGTATTGCTCCAAATACATTTTAGATATTGAAACAACCGGCATCTACCATTTCCTCTGCCAGGTCATTGCACAAAGAACTACTCCCTTTAAAATCTTTCTTCTCGCACGGTAAAATTACGTCATTTACTTTAATGACCCCAAAAATAGGAAAACGGCATTTGTGATTCAGCTTGTATTTGCACATTGTGATTTTATAACGCTCCGTAAGGTCGACCTTCTGACTCCTGCATTTCAGTGGGAAATTGTCACATCATCCAGCATCCCCCTTTAACTCAAAGCCTCCAATCCTGAAAAGGTCCTTGTCAATCATTTCTGCATGCTCTTCAATTTAATAAAATCCTTTCTATGACAGGGCGATCGGAACTGTACTTGGTACTCCAAAAGTGGCCTCATCAACATTCTCTCCAACTGCAACATGACTTTCGACACTCAATGGTCAGACCAATGAACTCAAGCCATTTGAACGCTTTCTCCAACAACCTGACGACCTGAGACGCATGTTTCAAAGAACTATGCATCTGAACGCTTATATCACTCTGCTCGATGGCACTTCCAGGGTCCCTGCCATTAGCTGTATTAGTCTTCCTTTTCTTGCCTCATCAAAGTGTAATATCTCAATGTTTAGCGTCATGGACTCATATCTCTGTTTAGCACCAAAACAGGCTCTTCTGTCAAACTCATCCATGCCATGCCGATCAGATGTCCGAAATTAATCAAGACCCATTTGCCATCATTTGACCTGCATGCCTCTAAATCCTTCCTGTTCATATCCCCATTCAGATGCCTTTCAGTGTTGTCATTGCACCAGCCTCCGTCACATCATGCCCGCACCATACTCTGCATAGAACAGTTATCCCTTAGGTCCACTTTAAATAATTGCTTTCTCAGTTTGAACCTATACCCTCTAGTTTCGTATTCCGCTACCCTGGGGAAACAGCATTGACTCTTCGGCCGACCCATGCCCCTCATGTTTTTAAAAGGTGAATAAAACCCTCAGTTCTGATGCTCCGGAGAAAATGTTCCAAGCCTATTTAGCCTCTCCGTACAGATGAAACGGTCCAAAACTGGCAGTATTCTTCCAAATACTTTCTGAATCCATTTCAAGTTTAAACACTTTCTTCCGATAGCAAGGAGACCGGAATTGAATGTAGAATTGCAGACGTCGCCTCAAGAATGCCACATATAGCAGGAACATGGCCTCCCATCTCCTGTACTCAATGCACTGACCATTAAAGGCAAGCGGACCAAACGTCTTTTTCATTTCTTTACTACATTCATCTCCGCCTTCGTAGAGCTATGAGTTTGCAGTTCAAGAGTCCTTTGCTGAGCAATACTCACCTGGATCTTATCTTTAAGTGTAAAAGTCCTAACCTGATTTGGTTTTCTCAAAATGTAGCACTTCACAGTTACGTGGATTGAACTCCATCTTCCACTGCTCAGCCCGTGGGCGAAAATTGAGCATGATACATTTGTCATCATATAATATATTCCACACTGTCGCATCTGCCAATAAAGTTGATGTCATCTGTAAATTTGCGAAACATGCTTCTTATCGCTTCTTATATTCTTCTACAAATAAAGAACAACAGTGGAGCAAAAATAAAAAAAATGTGGAGAACTGCTACTCACAGGCCTCCAGTCTGACAATCAACCCTAATTTTGTATCTAATAGGCGGGGTCTCCCTGAAACCGACGACATCGAGCTTCACTTATCCATCTGTAGTGCGGAAACGTGTTAAAGGCTTTACTAAAGTCCATGTAGACAACCTGTCTTCCACGTCTTCCACAATGAAATCTGCAAGTGTGAAGCAGAAATAAGATGAGGAAATGAGGCAGACTTCATTGCAATGAACTTTATTCAGATTGGTCACGAGGTTGTGTGCACACGTTCATTCAGATTGATGGAAACACACACAGCTGTCATCGCTAGCAATGGAGTTTAATGTAAGACCGTCGTCTTCACCGTAAAAAGTAAGGTTCCCCAACAGGACAAAACTTGGAACAACAGACATTCTCCAAGCATTTCCATGGCATTTGTCTTCATTTGATGAATACCAGCCTTGTCTGCACAAGGTGCCTTTGTGTCTTTCACAAGCTGCAAATAAAAAAAAATAGGGAAAGCAGGCTCTTCGATACATCTGGTCAGGCCTCGCCTTGACAAGGCTTGCAAAGAAAGTAAACATAACCGGCTGGTCAATGGGCATTCTGACAAAGCGACACAGAGGTGGGTTCCAGGGATGCTCGGTCTGAGGCAATCAAATCTTGGTTTCTGCAAAACGCAGCTGCATTTTGCGCATCAGCAGGCAGTCGGAACAGCCCACTGAAGTAGTTGTTGGAATACATCTTTTAATGACGTTTCCGAGACACTCATGAATGGGATGAGGGAGGGAATTTCACAAATCTCGCCCCAGACAGTTGTATGCCAACAAATACATGGTTACTACTCAGTAAGTCTTGAACTGCAGGTGAAATGAAGTGTTAGATGACTGCAGATAACCTGAAGGTACGTTGGTTTAGAAGTTAGCATGCTGCCTCAGGACCAAGTTCAACTTCATTTTCCGATGGCTGAGTATGTAGATTTACAGGTTCTCACTGCGTCTGCGTTTGTTTCAGTTGTGTCCTCCCACAGAACAACGATGTGCAGAATTTGTGCACTGTACGTGGTGAGTGTAGCGTTCAGAGGATCTGGTGCTATTCTGAGTAGAACGTTGTTTGGAAGGGCGCTGCGGCCTTGTCAGACCAAATGGCCAATTTTCAGAGTGCAAGGATTCTGCGTTTGGACTGGAGCAAATTACAAGGATAGGAAGGACAAAAAGAGCAGGTGAAATTGCAAAAGACCGTATGATAACTCGAAAATGGCTCAGAGATACTTCATGTGGATGGAAAATGTAAAGCTACTCCTTTGGAAATAGTTCTTGTAAATTTATTTATCAAAATCGTTCAGAAATGTTAGGGCACATGTGAGGCAGGCAGCATTTGAAAACAAGTGTTCTTGTCCAGAAATATTGAAATGTTCACTTCGTCACTAGGATATTTGGAATTAAGTCATTTTTTTAAAAAAAAAACAGCAATCCAAGCTTCCCTTGGTTAATCAAAACAAAGTTAAATTATTTCTAATTTGAGTCAGCAGGCTTTCCACGTACCCAACATTTTTCTAAAGCTACAGAACGAAGAAATACTGATGGACTACGAGGAACATGCGAACAGCAATAGGCCGTTCAGTCCCTCCAGCTGAATCCACATTTCAATGAGATCATGCGGTTATCCCTCCATATTATTGCCTTTTGCACATAACCCTTACTATGTTTGCTTTACAAATAAATAATCTTTGATTTTTCTTTGTAAAATTGATAACTGATGTAGAATCCAATGCCATATGTGAACAAGTATCCCTCCCTACACCACACTCCATGTGTAGTTCAGCACAGAGCAACGTTGATTAATTGATTGGAAGATTTAATGGCTCCGCATAGGTTGTATCTTGAGACATTTCCGACCTTCAAAATGCGCCCCCACTCTTATTCCTTCATCGCTCCTCGTGGATTTCGTCAGAACACCGACTCCAAGGAGAATGTGAAAACTTTCCATATCCTGATCTTTCTCCTCCTCGGGATTGTCATGAACTGGCTGGTGAGCAGACGCTCCTTAAATTGTCAACCAATGTACTCTGCAGCTAATAATAAGTGGCAGGCCAAATATTCTTCTCACAACAGACAATTGAAAGGAGCAAAGCATTAATGCAATCAAAGACTGGCTCTGTCCCCGTACTGCTTCTCATTAATCAGACGGATTAATGTCTTTGCTATTTCCTTCTATCTTTCCCGACCTGTCTCACACATCTCTCTATGGGAGACATGCTCTATTTTCAATGGAACTAGGTATCGGCACTCGAATCTTACAAGAAAAGTTTAAGATTTTCAAACTTGCGGTTCCCACCTGGCTACTTAAGCCTTCTAGTCACTTTTGCTCTGCTGGGTGGACAGTTTGCTGTCTTGTTGAAGAGATGAATTCGACAATAAGGCGCCATTCCCCATGGTAGATGTATCAACGACGACTGAGTGTGGATTTAAAGGAAGAGGTTGAGAGAGGAAATACCAAATGAAAATCCCTGAAAGAAATTTGTCAATCTGCATTTGGTCGTCTAATCTGACGTTCTTGCGCAGCTCTAGCTGCGAAAAAAATACATGTTTGCTTGGAGTTTTCCATGAGAACGTAAGGAATGGGACCAGGATCAGGCCCCTGGAGACTGCTCCGCCATTCAACATTATCATGTCTGATCCGACATTCCTCACGTCTGTACATCTGCGCTTTCACAGTAATTCTTAATTTGACATCCTGATCAAGAATATTCAACGCTGTCTTAAATCGACACAATAATTCTACGCACATTGCTCTCTGGCAATGAGATCCAAAGATTTTCAGTTCTCTGAGAGAAAACATTTCTCCTTATCTCCTTATCAACTTTCTGTCCATTTCTTCTGAATGTATGCCATCAACTCTCACATGATAGAAACATAAATTGTGCTATAAAGCGCGTTTAGAATCCATCAGGGCAAGTACCTGAAGGAGAAGGAATTAGAGTGCAATGATAAAGAAGAACAGATTTTGCTGCGAAAATACAGCGGGTCTGTGCGCATTTGTGGGGAGAAAGCACAGTTCTCGCGTTAGCTCTTTAAAACTTCTTCATTAAGTTTGCAAATTTTTGCAAGCAATATATGTTTTTGTTTGCCGTTTTCCAACATCAATATTTGGATGGGTTGGAGAACTGTTCAATTTCAAATAAAGCTCGGTTGCAGACCTTGTGAAATTGATACGCTTGATTTTTCACAATACCATAGGAAAAGGTCAAATACAGTTCAGTTAGAGAATGGCCGCTCCGTACTGATGCGTTGTCACCTCTCTGCTCCGTTACAGAAATATTCAGATTGTAATGGCGCACAAATATTTGATTGCTGATTACAAGAGGATACAGATCTTCCTCCAATACATAGTTCATTATATCAAAAAGGGCTAACAATGCAACTGGTTTCATAGCACCGAATATTTTAATAACCACTCACATCCCGAGCACAGTATGTCATGTTCTGTGGTCATCAACATCAAGCTTTCGGTATTTTCTGCAAGGGCATTGATTTTGCTCAGGTTACCCGGAGAGATGGAAAGCCTTCGGGACACATGCAGTTGCGTGTGGAGGTGAAGTGTTGTCCAGTCAGTGAGAATATCCTATTAGCAGGTCGTCAATTTAACGTATTTCAACCAATCAGGAAATGGCTTGTTCACAGTCAATTCATTAGTATATCTTGAATCATCACTGATATTGTCAGTATGTCCCTCTTAGCTAGTGGAAATGGCTTCCGTAATCAAAATGGTTTGCCATTCTTTCATGTATGTTTTTTTATATATTCTTGGTTGCAGCATAATGATTTTGAATTTAAGTGAAGAATAAACAAGATGACATTCATGTTGCACCTCCAGCAATGTAATTTGCAAATTAAGCTGCATGTCTCCCGATGACAAATCGCCAGCAATCTCGTGTGATGTTGCTACTTTTGTACCGGCAACATCAGGTGTCCAACTGGTAAATCCCTAAATACCATTCCACATCCTCATTCCTTTCGTCTCGGTCACCTTAGCCGCTGTTGGAGAGATTATGGGTGAGAGCCGAGTGCAAACCATCATTCCACTCGCAACTCCATTTTTCCCGGAACAGAGGATGCTGCTTTCCTTGATCATGCATTGTCCTCCCATTTTCCTTTCTGGGTGTTGATAACAATGCGTCGAACTACCCCTGATTTCATGAATAACGCGGAGTCTTCAGAATCATCACGTCTCCTTGCTAAATGCTATCTGAATACGTTGTTCTCAAACATTAACCTTGACATGTGCTCACGGAAACTCTAGGACTACACTGATGTCCCTTGTCTACATGAGTGGGTTGACTACTCCAATTCAAGAACCAGCAGAAGGTATCTCTGCACATCTTAGCGAATAAACCCCCATCTCCGCTCTCACCCTAAACCTATGCCTTCTAGTTCTAGACTCTCCGACCCCAAGGAAAAGATTTTGTCTATTTATCCTATCCATGCCCCTCATAATTTTGTAAAACTGTATAAGGTCAGCCCTCAGCCTCCGTCACTCCAGGGAAAACAGCCCTAGCCTGTTCAGCTTCTCCCGATTGCTCAAATCAGCCAACACTGGCAATATCCTTATAAATCGTTTCTGAACCATTTCAAGTTCTACAACATCTTTCCGAGTGGAAGGAGACCAGTCTGTTGTTACCCACCCTGTCTGCAACTCTCACGATGTTTTAGGGCTCAATCAATTCCTCTCTCAAACTCCTTCATTGTAGTGAAAATTGTTCTAACCTAAACAATCTCTCATCAAAGCTGGCACTCTCCATAACAGGCAATATCCTGGTGAACTTTCTCTGCACCCTTTCAAAGCATCCACATCCTTTTCGTAATGTGGCGACCAGAACTGTATGCAGTATTCTAAATGTGGCCGAACCAAAGTCTTCCACAACTGTAACATGACTGGCCAAATTTTGTAAAATACCCCTTCCGATGAAGGAAAGCATTCCGTATACCTTCTAAATGATTCTACTGACCTCTGTTGGAACCTTCAGGGAACTATGGACCTGAAACCCCTGTGTACATCAAGTTTACACAGGACTTTTCCATTTACTCTATTGTTCGCTCTTGAGTTGGATCTTCCAAAATACATCACGTCATACATGTCCAAATTGAACTCCATCTTCCATGTCTCTGTCCAACTCTCCAATGTACGTATGTTCTGCTCTATTTTCTGACAGTCCTGTTCACTATCTGCGACTCCAACAATCTTACTTTCATCTGAAAACTTGCTCATTTGGCAAACTTCGATTCGTCGAAATAATTTATGTATGTCACAAACAACAGTGGTCCGAGCACAGCTCCCTGTTGAATACCACAAATCTCCATTTTGAGATGCTTCCTACCACGACTCCTCTCTGTCTCCTGTTTTCCAACCAGTTCTCTGTCCATCCATCTAGAACACCATAGACCACTGCGACTTCAACTTCTTCATCAACCTACCATGGGGAACTTAACAAACGCTTTTCTAAATGCACATATATGACATCCACATCCCTTCCTTCATCAATTAACTTTGTCAGCTCTTCAAAGACTTCTATTAGGTTTCTAAGGCATAACATTATTGCACAAAAACATGCTGCTTATCACGAATAACTTCATCTTTTTCCAAAATTGGCATATATTTGCTGAGAGGTGCAAAGGAGAAGCGAAGAAATTCGGGGAAGGTGAGTCTGACCTTTTAAAAGACTTACCTCAGGCGACGGGGCCTCCATTTGCCAAGAGGTGCGAGGGAGGAGCGAATGAATTCTGAGAATTTTTAAAGACAGGATACATGCAATATATCAGGAAGGTTTCTCACGCGATGAAAGTGTGTCTGCTTTAATGCAAGGAGTATCCGAAAGAAGAGTGACAATTTAGAGCCTGGATCAGTTCTCGGTGCTGCGATGTTGTGGCTATAACAGAGACTTAGGTTTCACAGTGGCAGGAATGGTTGCTTGATGTTCCAGGGTTTAGAGCGTTTAGAAATAACAGGGAGGGTGGCAAAAGAGGAGGCGGTGGAACATTGCTAATCAGAGAGTGCATCACAGCTACAGAAATGTAATTTGTTGAGTAAGATTTGCCTACTGAGTCAGTATAGCTGGAAGTTAGGAACAGCAGGGGACCAGCCACCGCTTTGGGGGCTTTCTACAAACCATTTAATAGCAGTAGAGCGATTGAAGATCTCATAGGCGAGCAGATTCTGGAAAAATGCAAAAGTTACAGAGTTATCGTTATGTGTGATTTTAACTTTCCCAATTTCCACTGGAATCTCCCAAGTGCAGATGGTTTAAATGGAGCTGCTTTTGTCAGGTGAGTTTAGGATGGTTTCCTTACTCAGTATGCAGCCTCAGAGAGAAGATAATAAGATTCCATCGGACTCAAAGCATGTTGAACACAAAATTGTCTGTGAGAGGGACGGCAGGGGGATGCATTCATTGTTGCAGATCTTGCTGAGCAGTGTACAAATTTAGGATTTGAATGGAACTAAAAAGTCAGAAGTCCACAGCTGAGATAAAATTTGGTAGGTGGTTAACAGTCAAGAGTACAGCAGGGGCACAATGCTTAGCACCACTGTTTCACAGCGCAAGAACCCAGTTTCTATTCCAGTAGTTGCTCGACTGCCTCTGTGGATATCACGCATTTTCCTCATGTCTGCAAATGTTCCACTGGGTGGACTTGTTTCCTCTCACAGACCAAATATGGGGTATTTCGAGTGGCTTGCCATGCTAAATACCCCGTAGTGTTCAGGGACGTGCAGGCGAGGTACATTATCCGCGGCAAAACCACATTTACTGGTGTGGAGTGAGTCAGGGTGGGATGTTCTTAACAAGGTCAGTACAAATTTGATAAGTGGAATGGCCTTTTTTGCACAGTCGGAATTCGGTGAGGTTGGCTCGAAATTGCAGGCAGATATCACCGCGTTGATTACGTGGCAAATATAAGACATCGGGGAAAGAATGTGATAGGCTCGATTCATGACGAGCTCACAAGACAAATGATGATATCATATCGGTGGGACGCTGGGAAGTCTGGAAATAGCTGACAATTAAACAATGTATTCGAAAAAAGTCGCTCGCAAATTTGTTCATGACTATTTTATGATTCAACTGCCAGAATTTGAATCCTAACACTAACTCAAACATTTTAATATGCACGGGTCTCTGAAGATAACTGGTTATGTACATGAGTTGGATTTTAGAAGGCATATGGAATACTTCACGTTATTAAAGAAACATTTACTACATGAAATAGACAGAATCGTGGACAGTGAGGAATGGTATCAGACATTGCAGTAGGACGGTGATCAGGGCGGGAAATGGGAAAAAGAGTTTAATACAGATTAGAGTGTGGTCTTTCATTTTGGAAGTCAAATCAAGGTAGGAGTTTCATTGTAAATGGTCAGGCCTGAAGGAGTTGGAGTTCAGGAGCACTATTCCGTGAAAGTGGAATCATAGATGAACAGAACAGAAGACGGCTTTTTGCACGTTGGCCTTCATCAGTCAGGGCATCGAGGATAGAAGTTGGGATGTTATGTTGCAGTTGTGCAGGACGTTGGTGATGCTGCACTTGGAGTATTGTCCTTAATTTTGCTCAACTTGCTATAGAAATGTTGCTTTGAAACCGGAGAGAGTTTAGAAGGTATTTGCAAGAATGTTGCTCGGAGTCAACGCTCGAAGTTATAAGGAGAAATAGGACAAGCCAGGACGTTTTCTTGAGAGCGTAGGAGACAACAGGGGCCTCATAGGGTTAGAAAAGATAAAGAGAGAAATGTTAGCTTTAAAGTCTTCAGTCTTTTTGTCAGGGTTCGTGAATCATGGAGGGTCGGCATCAGTTAGCGTTTAGAGGGGAAAGTATAAAAGGGAACATGAGGTGCAAACGTTTGCAGAGGGGGCTGTACGCAGATGGAATAAACAGCGATCAGACGTGCTTAAGGCGGGTACACTAGCAAGATTTAAAAGGAATTTGGACAAACACTTTGAATTGGTAAGATTTAGAAAGATATGGGCCAAGTACAAAAAAATAGAGTTAGCTTGGATGAGCATTTGGTTGGCATCCATCGGTTTGGGCCAAAGGACCTGTCTCTGTGCTGTAGGAAATATGAATCTGTCTCTCCAAGAGACAGCAACCATTCTTAATTCTGATTAAAATAGTGCCCTCATTTTAAATTTTGATTCGTGCTGCCCAGGTATGAAGAGGAAATTTGAGAGATTAATCCGGATCTCCTGAATCAAAGAGAGGACTCTTGCATTGCACCACGTGAGTCCCCAGTAACTTGACTATTATTGTTACGTCATTACAAGTAAACCAGTGTGTGAGCATCGGCTACAGACTAATCTCAACACAGGATTGCAAGAGCAGGCGAAACTCCTTATGGATGGCACAATTGACAGAAATACTTCCATTTTGGGTATGTGACGAGGAACAATCTCTAACCATTTTGGACAGCCAACCTGTCCGCTAAATATTCGCCAGTCACACGGACCTCACTGGCCACAAGGCTCCATTCAGTCTGTCAGAGTTCAACAAATTTTTTATTGTCTCACAGTAAAGACAAAAACAAATCCAGAATCTCTTTGTGAGCTTGTGTTTTCAACATGCAAACTGCACACTGCTGCAATTATCTACTTTCCTACTGTTGCGAAACTGAGTAGAGTACTTGTGGATTGGGAGGCAGGAGGTTAGAATTTGGTGTTTGCATAATGCTGGCAGGAAATCATTGCTTATTTGCTTTCACAGATGATATGCTTTTTCTGTGCTTACAGATTTAAAATGGATATCTGTGGGCAGCAGCCTGAGAGCGTGTAACTACACAGAGAAAACTAGAATTGCAACTTATGTATTAAAAAGGCCGTACAGTAAACAGGACAATCAACAGTTTTTTTTTTAACAAGGCGACAGGTTTTGAATTTAGCCAATCATTTTGAATCAGGCACTTAGATTCCAAAATCCGGTACATTTATGCCTGCTGGTTTTGACAACACAGGATCAATCCTATTTTTAAAATTATTGGTATGTCATCAAGTGTATTAAAAGAAGGGAGCAGTTGGGCAAAGACCCCTGAGCTAGCTGCCAGGCACTAGATATAACGGTCATCAGCTCCAGACAGAAAATGTCTAGCTCTCACAGATCCTCCATAACTGAGAGGAAGCCTCATCTAATGCCAACTGTAACAGCAAAGCAACTATCTAATATTCCTGAACTTAGACTCAACACAAAAAGCAAACAGTATTCTGGAAGACTACATTTTGGGAGAATAAGTTCAAATTTTCTTCATGAGATGGGAACTGTATTTATTGGAACAGCTTGACAAAATTAGCTTGTTTTATTCGGGATTATTTAGTTTGTTGATGCTTCAGTTAGTTTGCTCACTGTTAGAATCTGACAAATGAATTGTTACTTTTTTTAAAGTGAGTGCCAAGAATTTCTTTTAGTTGACCAGAAGAAGTTGATGAAAAGCAGTTGTCGTTACTTACCATACCGTGTACGTTGCAGTACTATAGACGTTGCATGTCAGTAGTAATACTGCTACACAATTCTAAGTCCAAGTATCAGTTGTCCTACATTGTAGCCATTATATTGCTGTCGATAGTATGCAAGAGCAGTCTGCTGAGTGTTCACATATCAGTCGACATGGTCGTCCTATTTCATACAATATTTCTACTTCCCTCTTATTGTCCCTGGCTTCCAGTATAATGGAGGTGGAGTCAGGTTTCTGAGCCCAGGGCCGTCTATGACATCGGTTTTTCTCTCAAGTCTTTGCATTTCTCTACTCTCTTTGTCTTTTTATAATCTTGTAATGTCTTTTCCTTGCCTTTGGTTGAAGAGCCCTGACACAGCGATAGCATTTGTGGCGAAAAGTAGGTCCAGAAGCGTGGAATTGTGCAGTCTCAGCAGACCGGACTGGTGATGGTAGCTTTAGCATTGTAGAAACAGTCGGAACGCAGATTCCTGGAGGCGGTGGCGGAGGCGAGTTTGGCGGCCTCATCCGCTGCATGACAGACGGATGTCCGAAATGGTGTTGCAGAAATATAGAGGATAACAGCAGGAGGAGGCGATTCAGCCCTTCGAGCCTGCACTCAAATTAATTACGACCATGGATGATCGTCCAACTCAATAGCCTCATCCTGCTTTTACCCGTTCACAACAGGATTGTCATGCATAATTTTCCCTTCGTAAATCCATGTTTACTCTGTCTGATCCAACCACTGCATTCGAAATTCTCCTGGCGGAGTTTGTGCCCGTTTTGAACCTGTCAGCACAGATTGGGTCTACATTGGTAAAGCCCAGCGTGGACGCATAGTTGCAAATGCTTTGGTGGAGGCAAGATTGCGTGGAAGAGCTGTGAAGTTCGTTCCAGTTGCGGCGGCAGGGAAGCCCTCGTGCGTGGCCACAAGGAGCCCATGATGGAGCAGTAAAGTTGGACACTTTCTTTAGTCCAAAGTTGTGCAGGTCAGGTGAATTGACCATGGTCTTCACACAGAGTGGTAAGTGTATGGAATGCTTCACCTACAACGGCAGTAGATTCGCCAACTTTAATTACACTTAAGTCGTCATTGAACAAGCATATGGACGTACATGGAACATTGTATGTTCGATGGGCTTCAGATTGGTATGACAGGTCGGCGCGACATCAAGAGCCGAAGGGCCTGTACTGCACTGTAATGTTCTATCTATGAATAAGTTGCCCATAGTGTTCAGGCATGTGTAGATTAACTGCAATTATCCGCGAAATATAGGGTCATGGGATAATAGGTCTGTGTTGGATATTGACATTGGGTAATGATAGCTGCGTGACAATAAATAATACAATGAATAATTAAACAGTTTTTGGATAGCATTTCCACCTCGAAATCTTCCTGTTAGTTTCAAAACAATTCCCACTGCCTCACGATCATCTCATTTCAGATGCTATTCGAATGTCCAGATCGTGCTGTTGGTTTAAACAGTACTACCACTTCCACATATTCCAAATATTTTGGAAAGAGTTCCTCATTCAGCATTTCTCTATTGTTTCAGCGATAATCAAACAGCTACATGTTCCAGGTTATTTTGGACACGATTCGCACTTGCACATATTCACTGTCACTTTCAACACAATTTGTATTTCCATGCGTCCCTGTCTTTTCAGAAAACATTCCTGCTTTCATACGTCCCTGTTTGTAAACGACTATTGCCACTTACACAAATTGTCTGTTAGTTTAAGTAGCACCCCACTATCACACGTTCTCTGTCATTTAATACAGCATTCCCAGTTCCTTATGTTGCTGTTATTTTTGACTGTGTTGTAGAGAGATTTTAAAGAATATTATTGTGTCTTGTGTTTAGAATGGGATCTTTATTCAGAGCTCCTTATCAACCTAATCTGAGAAAGGTCATTGAAATCACAATGTAATGCACTTTGCACACTCCCTAACCACTAAGAAAGCAAGGGGATTTACACATATCGCATTAAAATGATTGCATGCAACATTGATATCAGTGCTTGACAATTCTCTTTCTACAGTTGTGTCCCACAACAGATATTTGCCAGCTGCATCTTACCTGAGTGGTGATGTTTGTCACTTTATGCAGCTTTGATTGATCATTTTCCCGAAGAGGTTCATTCACACTGCAGTACATACAATACTTCCATATGAAAAGAAAAGAATGAGCATGCTGGAGATCTGAAATCAAAATTCTTCTGATGAAAACTCGCCAGAATTGAGGTATTAACTGCTTTCTCCCCGCAGATGTTGTGAGACTTGCTGAGTTTCATCAACAATTTCAATCGTTGCAAATCCAGTTATCTGCCTATTACATGCACGTACCTTGTACTGCAGTTCCCACCTCGATACAACAATCCCACAAACATTTGCTTCTCTTTGCCTTTTCTGAGCTCCACTGAAACTGATACTGTAATGGGAGAATCGACCGGGATGTTTAGTTCGGGCAATCTCGATGATGAGATTTTCTCAATTCTTCTTGTTCGTTCTTTGTAGGAGAATGGTGAAGTTCTCATCAGGCCACTCCTAGCCCTCACGGGGTGGAGGGGACAATGATCTCCGACTATGCTGTACATTCCACCGGAAGCTGACACGGTTAAGGCGAGGCTTTCTCCCAGGTAGATTGTTCAGAAGGCATATGGTGTGTTAGTGTGTATTGGTAGATGCATTGAGTTTCGGTTCGATGAGGTCACGCTTCACCTGTACAAGACACTGGTAAGGCCCTTCTTGGAGCATTGCATACAGTTCTGTTCACCACATTACAGAAAGGACGTGAATGCTGTGGAAAGGTTTCAGAGCAGATTACTAGTTTGCTGCGTTTTCTGGAAGGATGGTCTGATGTGGAAAGCTTGAGAGAACTGTGGTTATTTTCCTTTGAAAGATGAAGGTTAATAGGTGAATTGATCTAAACGTATAAGATAATCAGAGGGTCTGATAGGGTGGGCATTGAGAGCTTTTTTCCTCGGATGGTGAAGGCTAACACTAGGGGAAGTAGCTTTAATTTGAGAGCTGATAGATTTAGGACAGCTATCGGAGTAGTCTCTTTATTCAGAGCGTGGTAGGGGCGCAGAATGCCCTGCCTACAGCAGTTGTAGTTTTTTTTCTCGATGGCAAGGACATTCAAATGGGCATTGGACATATATGTGGAAAATAATGAAAGAGTGTAGGTTAGATGGGCATCAGAATAATGTCTCAGGTAGGCGCAACATTGAGGGCCGAAGGGCCTTTAATGCGCTGGAGTGCTTTATGCTCTTTGTTCTGTGTATGGGATTTTCTTCTGTCAGATGGTATGGACCTGGAATATTTCACTATGCTGGTTGGAAACGCTGTTTAATGACGTCGATTCAAGACTATGACATACTTTTTAAAATCAGTATGGGATTCAAGGGGTATGGGAATGAGGTAAGAAGGCAACACTAAGGAGTATTGGATAAGACAGGTTTTCATTTACTGACGGAGCAGTGTCGTTGCGATTAGAGGCCTTCATTTCATTCTGGGTCTTATGGTTTTAGTTCAAACGATATGCCTGTACGGAGAGGTGATCTGCTGCGTCGTGTTTGGACTGTACAAAGCACGAGTCTGAGTCCTACATTGCAGGACATCAACTCTGGAGGACAGATCAACCAGGAAGTCAAGATGCAAAGGGGAGGAACAAAAGGGCCTGATGAGAACTTCACCATTCTCCTTCAAAAGAACGAACAAGAAGAAGTGAGAAAATCTCATCATCGAGATTGTCACTGTTCTTACTCTCGTTATGGTTCTGGTCAGAACAATGTAACATCTTCTCCCATTACTTCCCACCTAATCAGTCCTCCCACATCCACCGTCTCAGGAGCGACCCATATTCGAGTGACACGAGCATGATTTCAGATTTAAAATATACTTTTAAATTGCCGAAATGAAGAGGGTGAAGTATAGGCATATGCACTGGGTCATCTTTGCTAGAGATCACCGCAGCCTGTGGCAGAGACCGAGGCATTTTTCAGCCAGCTGTGATTATGAGAGCAAAGGCTAGCAAGGTTGCATCTGCTGCCCGGGCCTTGCAATCACTGCTTGGAATGACACAGTTGCAAATAATTGCTGACATTCCAATCACATAATTAATTTGACTGGAGACGTTAGTTTCTACAAAATGCAGATACTTAAGCATCATTTAAAAAAAGCGAGGTGCATTACATTCGGCAGGGATGAACACGTATAGTGGCAATTTCTTCATTCGTATGTACGGGAATTAACACGAAGTAAACTGAATATAGAATTTTCAATCAATTGTACTTCACTTGAATCTATCCACGTAGAAATCCATCACTGTCGACCTCACTTCCTGCTAAAAGTTGCCCAGCATATATTTTCCACGGAATACCAAATCAATTCTCATCATCTCAAGTCAGTCATTGCATTTTCTGCATTCACTGACTTATTCTGTTGTGGTTTCACGATCACTGCCACATGCAACTAAGAATGCAGCACTCTCACAAGTTTCAAATATTCCATGTACAAACCAGATTAAAGCTTAATCGTCTCTATTTCAGTACCACACATAACTCCCAAACAACAGGATAATGTCACCGACTGCTCAATGCTTTCAAATTTATATTATCTTACTGACGTGGAATTATGCTTGTCGAGGACATGTGCACATGCTATGTACAGCATCGTTCTTTCTTGGCAGCTTTGAAATTCACAAACCTGACTAATGTTTCATGAGTTGTCATTGGCTTTTACATATAAATCAATAAAGCCATGCTCGTGTAATCATACTTCTTGAGAATTATGTTATTATTTCATCTGCATCACACCGCCAAATCCATTCACTTTAGATTAAATTAATTTTATATGCTATCCCCAGATTCCAGACTCGCAGGTACTGTCCCAAGGCGATTATGAAACTGGAGAAGGTGCGTTGAAAATTTGCAGGAATGTTGCCCAAACGTTTCATGGCTAGTGTGGGGTGGCGGGGAGTACGATTTGTGACCGTGACTTATTTACATCGAGAGGATGGATAGGCTGGGATATTGTTCACTGTTTCACAGGATGTTGGTGAATAACAAATGTCCTTTGCTGAGGAAAGAACAGTTCAAAACAAGAAAGCATAATTTTAAGGCGAGAGGAGAAAGAATTATAAGGGATCTGAAGGGCAAACGTTTCGTACAAACTGCGGTTCGTATGTCGAATATACTGCCAGAGGAAGTGCTAGAAGCAGGCACAGCCACATTTAAAAGGCAGAGGCACAAGTGCATAAAGAGAAAAGATGAGGAGGGAGATGGAAGCAATGCCGGCAAAAGAGGCTTGTTCAGTTGGGAAACTTGGTCGGCATGGACGCATTGGATGAGCGTTTCTGTTCTGTTCTGTTCTGTTCTGTATCGCTCCATGGATCACATCAAATTATCTTGAGCATGAGGGAATGATTCGATACTCTGAGCAATTCCAAATTTGCAGAACCTTTACTTAACTACTCACATACAATTGCGTCCTTAGTGGTTAGCATTGTTGCCTCCCAGCACCAAAGACACGGGTTCAACTCTATCATTGCGTGGTGGCCTGCATGGAATTTCCACATTCTTCCCGTGTTGTCATAGGATTCCTCCTGGTGCTATAGTTTCCTCCGGCATTCTAAAGATATGCAGGTTATTTCGATTATCTTTGCCAAATTGCGTCACAGCGTCCAGAGATGTGCAGGCTGGTGGATTAGCTATGTGAAGTGCACAGTTTTTGATATGGGGTGGTGTGAAGAGGAGACGGAGGTTGGAGAGAGTTGTGAGGAAGCGAGTACTCTATGTGAGGTTGCAAGGATGGAGAACCTCTGTTGCACACTGTTTGGAACTTTGGTGGAGATACTTTGGCTGAATGACTTATTTCTGTACTGTAGGGAATCCATGATTAATCTGTGAAATCATAAATCTTCTGACCTTCATATGATTGGAATCTTAAGTAATCTTCAGTTCTCTGCCTTTAGACAAAATCTGAGGGCCACAGCATTTACCTGGCTTAGTTCTACTTTAGCTGTGCACATTTCCAAATAAATATCAGCATGCACTGCCAGTCACGAATATCTAAACGAATCCAAACAAGAATCGGTTTATTCTACCAGCTCTCTCTCTCACAGCAAATCTAGTGGCAATTGTGATGCTATCCCAGGGAAATTGGGGAAGCTCCAGCTGCTCCATTCGTTATGTGGTTGCCATGGTAATGGTGTCTGTACTGACAATTTTCACTTAGGTCATGCTGAACAGAGACAATAGTTATTAATTCACTTTACCTTTTTTTTAACTGACCACTTTGCCTAAAGGTTGCTACCACCTGGTTCGCATTGTAATAGACTGTTCCTCGGATGATGCCTGACTTGTGCTTCTATTCCAGTGCTAAACTCTCGACTCTGATCTCCAGCATGTGCAGTCCTCACTTTCTCCGAATGGACTTTTCAATCTGTATCTCCATCACCTTATTTGATATGTTGCAAGACGCTGATATATAAATATTCCAACCAAAAAAACTGTTGCAGTGCCTCTTGCAATATACGATATTTTTCTTGGTTTAAGAAACATTCTCATCTTCTTTTGATTTAAGCTCAATCTGATAAATAGCAATGTTAGACTGGAGTGTTCTATAGGTGAAGCTATTTTACTACCGAGGTTGGGATGCATTTAGAATGTTAGATAAAGCTTCAACGACATTCCTAAGATGAGCTTTAATTATGTTGTTGAACGTTCCAGTAGACACATTTAAGTGTGATATTCTAGTTGGGAAGGAACTGACTGGTCAGAGCAAGGGTCAGAACAAAATGACTCATAGTTGGAAATCTGACAGAAGTCTGTGATTATACTCTACACCATATTGTGCAGTTTTATGCTGCCATGTTTTTGTGTATATTCCGTTTAATTTTAGTGTAAAGAAAACTTAAATGATGAATATGACTACAAGTTTGAGATAGTTGCAGAAATACTGCCGATTTTATTCTCCTGTACAGACACATTAATTGTGTTGCAACTCAATTGAAGTTCAGAGTGCAGTTGAAGACGATTGCGAAATATCCAGTTACAACAATTAGAAAAAATACTTTCTGCAGAAAACAACTGAGAACTGCCGAAAAATGAAGAGCAAACGGAAAGAGTGGATCCATACAGCATCGTGAGGAAAAAGAATAGAGAAGGAATGATGACCGATTAAGACGAAGGCACAAAGGAAATACATTCGCAGCTGACGTCTGATTCAACAAAGTAACAGTGGCCCCAGATCAAATATAAACTTTATGGCAGCCTGGAAGAAATAAGCAGATTTAACTCGAAACGAAACATAGCCGCGAATTAAATTCACTATGAACTTTGAAGTGGTCAGTATTATAGGACAGGTAGATTTTCACAAGCCAAAAATAGAAGGACAAGATCAAGAGGCGACATCGTTCTTCAAAATCAATAGAAAAGTTTGTTTGAGGGAAGAATGTGGCATACTAGGAAATTAGAAATCAAAATTGTGTGCCTGCAGGATATTTCATGGCAAGGAATGAAGTCAAACTCTGACAGAAAGGGCTAGGTGATTCAACAACAATAACAACAAAAAGGGATTTAAACATATAATCTCGAGATTTCCGCATTTCAGAAAAAAAATGACATTTGCCAACAAATGATTTGGGAGCCCTCAACTTCCAAATTTCAGTGCAATTCAAATACAGCATTGTCGTTGTTGTTTCAGAGTTACAACACTCCGCTCACTGTGTTTAAAGCAGCTATCTGAATGGTCATTATGACACAGTATCAAACTTACCAACAACTGCCAGTCTCCCAGCACCATCCTACATCTCATCCGCTTTATCTGCGACCACGACGTTTTCACCTTGGACAAAAAGTTCTTCATCTAGACACATGGAACAGCTATGGGGACTAGATTTTCACCCCAACATGCCAACATTCTTCTTGCACAGGTACGTACAAGACTTCTTCTCTACGCAGGACCTCCAACCAACATTATACACCAGGTACATTGACGACAATTTATTCCTCTGGACCTATGGTGAGGAGTCATTGACAAAACTACACAATGATATCCACAAGTTTCGTCCCACCATCAAACTCACCATGGACTACTCTCGACTATCTGTCTCATTCTTGGACGCATGCATCTCCATCAATGTTGGACACCTCAGCACCACACTCTGCCTCAAACTCACAGATAAATTCACAATCCTGTACTTCTCCAGCTTCCACCCAATACTTATTAAAACAGCCATCACCTGTGGGAAAGCACTGCGCATACACCGGATCTGTTCAGATGAGGAGTAACGTATGGGGACCTGGGAGTACTCAAGGATGCCCTCATAATAACAGGGTATGATGCTCAACACGTCGACCGCCAGTTCCGACGGGCCATAGCAAGGAACCGTAATGACCTCCTCAGGAGACAGACACGTGCACCAACTGACGGGGTACTCTTCGCTGTCCAGTACTTCCCAGGAGCCGAGAAACTACGCCGTGTTCTTCGTGACCCGCTACACATTATCAACGTGAATGAGCATTTCGCCAAGACCTTTCCCACAGCTCCACTGCTCGCCTTCAAAGAACTGCCAAACCTCAAACACATCACCGCCCGGTGTGCTGGAAAGCTCCAAAGAACTTTGTCACAGTAGGCGCTGCAAGAGGTGTCAGAGTGTGGACATACATACCATCATTACACGTCGGCACACCTCCCACCATTTACGTGGCAGGTACTTTTTGCGATTCAGCCAACGTTGTCTACCTCATACATTGCAGGCAAGGATGCCCTGAGGCGTGAAACATTGGTGAAACCGAGCAAAGGCTACTGCACTGTATGAATGGGCACCAGAAAACAATCAACAGACAGGAGTGTTCCCTCCCAGTTGGAGAACACTTCAGCGTTCCTTGGGGTGCCCATCTTCCAAGGCGAACTTCGGGACAGGCAGCAGCAAAAAGTGGCAGAGCACAGGTTGATAGCTCAGATCGGTACCCAGAGGGAGGGTCTCAACCGGGACCTCGGGTTCACATCACACTACAGGTGACCTCCATTGCACTATACACACAGAGACACTCCTATGCACAGTCACGTACACAGACACTCACGCACAGTCCCGTACACAGACCCTCACACACAGTCCTACAGACACACACTCCCACACTCACACATTTCACCCTCTCACGGATTTGGACCACTTTACACTCACATACACACATATGCATGCTCTCTCACAGACACTCACAAACAGCCACCCCAGACACACACACACAGGCACTCCTACGCACAGACATGTACACAGACACTCACACACTCGTACAGATACACACACTCCCACATGCATCCACTCACAGACTTAGACACTTCACACTCACACAAACATATACACTCTCTCACACAGACACGCAAATCCCGCACCCGAGATACGCACACACTCCGACAGAGACACACACTCCAACACTCACTCACACATGCACCCTCTCACAGACTTAGATCACTTTGCACTCATACACACTCTCTCACAGCCACTCACAAACACCACCCCAGACATGCACACACACACATAAACAAACACACACACAAAACCGACATGCACACATACACATACACGTATGTGGGGTGAATTTGTACTTGCAGAGTAATATCGTACTTTGCTCAAAAACTGCATGAATCCATGTAAGAATCTGTTAACTCGCTTTTTAGGTTAAAATCAGTTTAAAGATTTTGGTACAGACAGGGAACACAGGGGGCTTACATCTTCAATATCTCAACATCTTATCTGGGCTGACAC
Source organism: Chiloscyllium plagiosum (assembly GCF_037043375.1). Lineage (NCBI taxonomy): Eukaryota > Metazoa > Chordata > Chondrichthyes > Orectolobiformes > Hemiscylliidae > Chiloscyllium > Chiloscyllium plagiosum. Next base: position 18,871,593 of record NW_028270179.1, on the reverse strand, counting down.
CAATTGTTTCACTTAACCTGAGAATGTGACTTTTAAAAAAGTTTTTTGATTTACATATGAAAGAAGTGAAACTATCATGGTCATTCTAACAGATGAGAGACTGAGCAAACAATCAAGGTTATTTTCAATGTATAATTTCTGTTACATCACACAGTAAACTTTTGCTATAAATGCTGTGTCTTACAATTGTGTACTCCACAAACACCTGGTGAAGGCGTGGCGCTCCGAAAGCTAGTGCTTCCAATTAAACCTGTTGGACAATAACCTGGTGTTGTGTGACTTTTAACTTTGTACACCCTCGTCCAATACCAGCATCTCCAAATAATGGCTGACAGAGCAATTAGCTTTCTATTGCTGGAAGCCTGCCTCGCGTATAAGGGCCTAAATATATTCTTGAAGCAGCTTTGAATACTGAAGAAGGAACTTAACCAGGGACAGATTCATTGCAAATCTACACAAGGAATTAACTTATAAAACACATGGTCAGTAAAGGAGCGTATGTTCAGTCTGTTGGAGCCTTCGCAAACTGATTCAACGGTTGCATAATAATGTTTGGGAATTGTTTTGCAGTGGGAATTGTGTGCAATGGGGGAGCATGTGATTCACTTCGTTTTTCCCGTAAAAGATAAAATGTTCAGACTGGAGAGGTTGGTGTAGAAATCCGCCCTCTTAGAACCAAGTTCTTGTGAGTACAGGTGGAGGAGAAGTCAGCAATTGCACATGGTGGTGCAAAAAATACCAGGAGGGTGATGTTTAACTTTCTATAGTTTAGGCCCTATTGTCAAGTGTGTGGGATATCTGCAAGGCAGAAGTGCCAAGATGACTGTCTCTCTGAGTCATGCAAGACAGGAATCTACAAATAGAGACATACTGGAACTCTGGTGTCATTGAACTTGGAGTTCCTTAATGTTCTGAGGAAGAAAGTCCAACATCCGCCATTGTCAGGTGCAGCTCCCTGAACTGTTGCCCCGAGCATCCCTTCTCCACAAAGACGTTCTAATATTTCGACATTTTGCCATTCCCTAGTATTCTTATTTTATTGTATTCTATGGCCCTCTAAACGGTTTTTTAACTGTGACCTGACTGGGCTAGACCTAAGTTGTGATTGCAAATTAGATTGTCTCATGTAATATCATTCATGTTCTAAAAATCCGTCAGAAATGCTGTTACGTCTTTGTAAAAACTGGTGGACGAAATTTACAACCATTTAACGAGAGAAAAAGTCCTTTACACTTCCTTGAAATTTCTGCTGCATCACTCTGATATTTTCAGCAACAGAATAGATTTATCCACACAAACTAAGCTCAAACTGGCTTGTTTCAATAATACTGAAATCAAAAGTAAACTTGAACAACTCAGTCAGAGTCCTTAATTCCGGTCAATAAATGTCTTCGCAGTCCTTAACAATGAAGATTGCAAAGTAGTGAAGTACATGCATGCACACATTTATTGACGACGTAAATCGGGCCCATTTGGGAAAGACAGGGATGGACCCAAGGTTTGTGGACACTTTGTTCAATGAAGCACAAGTAGTAATATCGTTTAATAATGTTTTCCCTTCGATGTCTGACCGTTTTCACAATCGAAAAGTAGAGATTCAGACATTCATTCATCGCATTTTGTTTGGCATTTTTGCAAACTGTCTTTTGTGTTGTTAAGTTCAGCAGATTGTGCGCATTCCTTTCAATCTCAGGTAGTGCAAGCGAATATAGAGTTCCTTCTGCATTATCCAGCGCCTGCTTCTGTACTTGACAAAGAATTCTCCCTGTCTCTCACTGTCAGATTCATCAATGTCTTGGAGTGTGGGATTCTGTTTCTGTACATGCTCTGCTTGCGGGATTCATTATGTCTCTGAATCTCACCGGTTGTCAGTGGGTATGATAGAGTTTATTTCAAAGTCTCTGGTATTGTACGCGAGGTTGAGATTCACTCAGCGCTCAGGTCCCTGTTATTCTTTGCACGCCTGATGGATTACGTCCACTTTTTAATTTTCTTTGGGATGGGACTTGGAATTCTTTCTCCAATACTTCAATACAAATAAAAGAAGTGAAGGAGCAGAATTTGGGTCTGTCAGTGACAGGATAATGAATGGTTACCATCTAAAAGTAAGCAAAAAGAAAGAAAATGGAAGCAGACGTTATAATTGGTTTACTCTGTCATGTCCCTGTCACTGTTTACAAGATACTCCATAACGGTCTGATTATTCGTGAATTCTGCCCGATATCTCAACATTAACTCGAAATAGCGGTGACTCTCGGTTCAATATGATCTTGCTCCAGCAATCTGTCGTGAATTCAATGATCAGTTCATTGCATTTACAGAAATTCCGATTCAGGCAAGTGTGAAAACGCTCACAGAGATGTCCTCTGGAATTTGAAGCGACGTGCCCTTCCTCTCAGGCTATTGTTTTGGGTTGCAATCTCTGAATAAAACAGAAACTTCCCGTGTCTGTCGACAGTGGGTATTCGTTGTGGTCATGAGCAGTCTCCTCAACCCGACAGATTTCCAGATCAAAATTTAATTTCAATGTCGTGTTTTCATTGTTTAAAAGAAATCCTTTCACTTGCCTGTCCAGCGAAGTGAATCTTAGATGACCGCCTTACAGACCCCGGTTCCAAACCAATCTGGGAACGAGAAGCATTCTTTTCAATTCTGGGATAAAGGTCACATTTCGAATCGCCTACTTGGAAATGAAGATGTGGTCCAGTCTTTTCAGGAATATAAGACGACCTGTGGGACTGAGGGGCTGCGGGCACACTTCAGTTCTCTCAGAATGAGTCTGGAAGGCTGGCAGGGAACCGTACACTGTGTTCAGTGATTTCACTTCAATTCCTGTCTGCAATTTACCATTTTACTAAGTCAAGATTGATAAGTCTGTCGAATTGCAGAAACACTCTTGAGTTTTAATTTACTCCGATCTACATCACAAGATATTACTTTATCAGCGTGCGTGTGGGGGCATGGGTAGGACTGACTGTCTGTGTGGTATTTAAAGAGATGATATGCCTCCTTTTGGGGGTTTCTGAAACTACCTCACAGCCGGTGGCAGATTTCTTCGGAAAACATAAGGGATTTAGTCAGGAATACATGTACACAAACAAAAACATCACACAATTATGCACACACAGACCACAAACACTGACGCACACAGAAAAACAAACATTCACCCAATTGCACGCACACACAGACACAGACCTGCACACCCACACAGACACAGACACACACAGGCACACATACACACACGAGAAATAAGGTGTAAGGTCGGAGACACTGCAGTTGGCAGCATGCCCATAAGCTGAAGTGCTTATACTTCTTCTGCAATAAGTAAACAATTTGTCTTTTGGCATTGTTTGTAACACCGTGCATTTATCCGGCGACAGTATGCAGGCATTTCTGCGTGACGCCTTTTTTTGAGAAGCTGAGATGGATTTCTTGCCATTTCTGAAAACTTGTAATGTTTTCTGATGAACTCTTACGGATTTTAAGCGAGACATCAGCGAAAACTCCTGGTATGGACACAATGGTAGAGGAGGGTCAGCATTGCCCATGTCTGTCTTATTCTGTTAATAGTCCCTTGGATTACATTGCAAAGGACAGACAGAACTGCTTTCTGTCAACAAAAGCTTTTGTTTGGAAGAATGAAGGAATCGTGAAAACGGAGAAATTCCCAGTCTTTCCTGCATTCTTCTTATCATGTAATGTCATGGGAGCTCAGCAGAGGGCATCATTGTATCATTTCCAACACAACAGTGACAAACAGAGAGAGAGAGAGAGAGAGGGGGAGAGAGAGACAGACTTGGACCAGCACGTCAATGGATTAATCCGCAAAACAACAGTGATGTGCCTCAGGGATCAATACTGGGCCCATTTCTCTTTCTTGTCAATATCAATGATTCGGGAGAGAATATATTAGGCATGACGAATAAGTCCGCTCATCACTCTCTTGTCAAGAGGAAGGAAAAGACTTATGTTTCAATGAGATGTGAATGCTCAATTCGGGCGCTTGTGATTTACAAATTAGTAAAGAAAGAACTAAAGAAAGAGGCAAAAAGAGCCAGGAGGAGACATGAGAAGTTGTTGGTGGATATAATCAAGGAAAACCCTAAGGCTTTCTCTCAGTATTCGAGGAATAAAAGAATGACGGGAGTAAGACTTGGGCCAATCAAGAATACTAGTGGGAAGTTCTGCGTGGAGTCCAAGGAGACACGGGAAGCGCTAAATGAATATTTTCTGTTAGTATTCACACCAGACAAAGATAATGTTATCGAGGAGAATACTGAGACAGAGTCTACGAGACAGAATAAATTAAGGTTCACAAGGAGGACATGTTAGCAATCCGAGCAAATGTAAAAATAGATAGGTCCACTCACCCGAATGGTATTTATCCTATGAATCATTGGGAAGTCAGGATTGAGATTGGTTTAATCTTTATGTCATCATTTTCCACAGGAATAGTGTCAGAAAATTGGAGAGTAGAAAATGTTCTTCCCCTGTTGAAGGAGGGGAGTCGAAACAACCCTGGGAATGAGAGACCAGTTAACCTGACTTTGGTTGTGGTTACTTTTATGGAAAAGGTCATAAGAGAGGGGATCCAAAATGAATAAGCTGATTAGGGATAGTCAACAGGGCTTTGCCTCACAAACCTGATTGAATTCTTTGAGAATGTAACAAAATTGGTGGATGAGGGAAACGCGATCAATGTGGTGCATGTAAATTGCAATAATCGTTTAATCAGGTGCCCCACCGTAGGCTACTGTGCAAACAGAGAGGTATGTGATTGGGAGTGATTTAGCGGTCTGGATCAGAAATAGGCGAGCTGAAAGAAGACAGAGAGTGGAGGTTGATGGGAATTGTTCATCCTGGAGTTCACTTATGAACGGTATTCCTCAAGGATCTGTTTTACGTCCGCTGCTGCTTGGCGTTTTATAAACGTTCTGCATGACGGCCAGGAAGGATGGGTTGATAAATATGCTAATGACACTAACTTTGGAAGAGATGTGGAGAGTGCAAAAGGATGTTGTTGGTTTAAGATACTATCAGGTCTGCTGCCCAGCTGGGCTGAGAGTTGGCACATGGATTTTAATGTGGAAATGTGTCAGGTGTTTAATGTTAGAAGGAGCGACTGCAATGCAGAGTTCTTGGCTTATTGTGAGATTCTTTGTAGTGTAGATGAGTAGAGAGATCATGGTGATCTTGTAGATAGATCCGTGAAAGTGGACACACATTCTAATGCAGTTGTTAAGCAGGCATATGGTTTGCTGCTTTTATTCGCAGAGGAATTGAGATTCGGAACCATGAGGTCATGCTGCAGTTGTACACCACCATTTTGCAGCCGCACTTGAATTATTGTGTACAGTTCTGGGCACCTCATTATAGGAAATATGTAGAAGCTTTCGAAAAAATTCAGAGGAGATGTCCAAGGATGTTGCCTGGTATGGAGGGACTTGAGGCTGTTTTCGTTGGTGAGAAGAATTGAGGTGGAATTGATGGAGACTTACAAGATTATCAGAGGGTTGAATCAGGTGGACAGCGAGTGCCTTTTTTTCTCGGGCAGTGTTGGCTAGCACGAGGGAGCATTGCTTTAAATTGAAGGTTGACAGATATAGGACAGATGTCCTAGTTAGTGTCTCAGATAATAGTAGAGGTGAGGAATGCACTGCATGCAACATTAGCAGGCTCGCCAAATTTAAGGGCATTTAAATTGTCGTTGCGTTTTCATATGGACAAAAATGGAATATTGGAGGTTAGATGGTCTTCAGATGAGCTTCACAGGTCGGCACAACATTGACGGCCGAAAGGCCTGTACTGTTCTATGTTCAAAGTTCTGTGACACTAAAAAAAATGTATGGTGGACGTGGAGGAAGATTGTCAGAAATGGAAGCAGCACTTTGATATCTTGGGAAGTGGATCGAGAAATGGCAAATAAATGGTCGGGCCTTAAGGAGCGGATTGCTAAAGGGGGATATTGGATTTCAAGTGCACGGTTCTCTGAAAGTGGAGTCATGGGTCGCCAGGGCAGTGCAGCGGGCTTTTGGAACTCTCGCCTTCTGCAGTCAGGGCATTGATATTGAAGTTGGGAAGTCATGTTATACGGGACATTGGTGAGGACACACTTGGAGTATTGCGTTCGGTTTTGGTCACGTTTCTTTTGGAAGAATGGCATTAATCTGGAAAGAGTGCAGCAAAATTTTACAAGGATGCTGGCAGGTCTCAATGGTCTGTGTTATGGGGAAAGGTTGGACAAGCTGGGGCTAATTTTCATTCGAGCTTACGAGACTGAGTGGGTGTCTAATAGGTCATGAGAGGCATGGGTGGTGTGAATGCAAACAGTCCGTTTCTCAGGGTTTGAGAATAGAGGAAAGGAATACTCAAATTTGATGTTGGAAGGGAAAGAATAAAAAGGAAGTGAGGTAAACCTTTCTTACACATGGGATTGTTTGCATATGGAATGAGCGGCCAGTGGACCTCGTTGAGGCAGGCACATTAACAACATTTAAAAGCCATTTGGACAAATACATGGATGGAAAATGATTAGGAGCATATGAGCCAGGTGTAAGGGAAATGGGGTTAGCGTGGATGGACATTTTGTTCAGCATGGACCAGTTTGGATCAAAGGGCCTATCTGCATAATTTAGGACTCTATGACTCAATCATAGAAAACCCGTTCAACAGAGATGCACAATAAAACTAAATAATCTATACATACACGAATGTACTAACACACAGAGGCAGAATCACAGACATAGACGCACTCAGAAACACAGACAAAGACACATGCATATAACCATAAATGCACACCGAAGGATAAACACAGAGGCTGAAACACGCACACCAAAACACACCACACGCCCCACACACACGTCAAATGGAAGGTTCATGGAAACAGCTATATATACAAACTTACACACCACATGCAAATCGGGACAGAGAGGCCTACATATCAAGATATACAACAACATATAATACTGAAGGAGTCATAAACACACACACACACACACACACACACACACACACACACACACACACACACCTAGGTCGTGTACAAATGATTTGCTGATTCAGAATACCATCGAAAAATGTGACTTTATTGTCTTTACTTGGTATCAAAACTAGGAAGACAGATTACATTTTTAATGGCTGTAAATTTGGAGAAGAGTTGGTTCAACAACAGTGTTGTATCTGTGTTTTCAAGAGGACATTCGTATGTTCTGTGTGGGGTTTGTGTGTTCGGTATGTCGTCCATACATTAACTTTTGGGTCCATGCATTCAGGGTCAGATCGATGGGTTCAGTGTTCGCACACAGGAAAATTACCTCCTGAAACCCATATATTCCCCAACAATGCCCCCTAACCTTCCCGAATCTGTCGGTCTAAAAGGGGTAGAAGGCCGAAACCCCATCTGTCTCACCATGGTTCTACCACAAAACGCATGTGAATTACAGCCATTCGAGTGACCAATGCATTTTAAATGTATTCTGGAAACGTGTGGCTGTGGACTAGCGAGTGGGTATTGGCGTAAGTTAGAGGTCATGGGAACTACACCTTCACACAGAAGCCTAAATTGGGCATGGCCAATGTTAGAGGTTGGGAAACTGTACCGTTGGAAAACATCTCCCCATCACGGAGCTCGCATCTCCCCATCACGGAGCTCGCATCTGTTGATGTAGCAGTTTGTGGCCCGGGTTTGTCGTGGATGGCAAAAGGGTATGCTGCAGTTCCAACAGTGACATCTGTTTACTAACAGGCCAGACGCCTTCGGAATATTTTAAGAAGGTAGACCTGGGCGTGACTTTTGTTTTAGGCAGATGTTTTATGAAGATTCCAGCAGTGCTGTAGCAGATCAACCCACTTGGCTTGATCCACAGCAAAACTTATTTAAACACTACGTTGAAACATGACTAAACAAAAAGAGAATTTAAAATAACTTCACGTATTTAGAAAACCAAACAGCTCCGACACAACTTAACGCAGGAGCTATTCCAATTTCTGCATCCTCCCATAAACACACCATTTACCAACAGATAATTCAATCTTAGGTTCATTTAGGCAGGAGATATTTCCGAGAGGAATGTGACAATAAACAGCTTTTGAAGCACGGAAACTCTTTTCCTTGTAGCTGCTTCCCTGTTACCAGTGATTTTCTCACAACCTGCCAATACTAATGCAAACGAAAAACTAAACATCATGAATTGGAAGAACTGGCCTCTCTCCTCCTATTATTGAAGGTAGCCATCCCCAGGCATATCAGAACCCCAGTCTTTACCAACCCTTTTGAACATAACCAAGGACAATGTTACCTTGTTAAAGTGGCAGCATTCTCAGCAAAGCAGCATCATTCCTGAACATGATAAAGGGAAAACGCATTGCTGACATTGTCGATCAGCTCAACTCCCCCACCCTCAGTCGCTCTGACAGAGGCTTTCATGAAACCAATTACCTCTCAGGTTATCCTTTCATGCCTTCACCACTTATGCCCACTCATCATCTTCCGAGTTGACCCCCATCCCACTCCTTCAGTATTTGTCACCGCTTGAACTTCAGTGGTGTTACCATAACTGTATTATTCCCTGCCAACCTTCAACGCCCTGAAGTTTGCCATTGTGAGAGAATGTAAACATTGCCCATTGATGTTCAATGGTGTCACCATTATTGTACACCTCGCAAGCACCCTCCCCGCCTCCCATTCGTCAACTATTTACATTCAGCTGCTTCAAATTGAGCCAGAAACTAAATTGGAGCAGCGAGCTCAATACACTGGCGAAATAGCGAGTCAGAGCCTAGGAATCCTGCTGCGCCTTTCTCAGCTCCTTACTCTCCAGGTCCTCATCTCCACCTCCACTCCCCACAACATTGGTTCATCATCGACAAGGTACAAGTGAATAGTGTCAAACCCACCTGTCTGGATTTTTGTAGCTGCTATTACACTCAAGAATCTCGACGGTATCCATGACAATAAAGCACACTTGATTCGCAAAACATCTCCACATATCCACTCTCTCGGACACCAAGTAGCAGTGTGTACCATCTACAAGACGCACTGTAAAAATTTAACAAAAGTTCTTAGTTAGCACCTTCGAAACTCATGTTCCTTTACTTCGAGAAGCACAAGGGCAGCAGACGGATTTTAGCACTAACCTCTGTACGTTCTCCTCCAAACCACTCACCATATTGGCTTGGAAATATATCACAATTTATTCAGTGCTCTCGATCAAAATTGTGGAAGTCCTTCCCTGATGGACGTACTGGTCTACCCTGAGCACATGGACTGCATTATTTCAAGAAAGCAGCTCACTGCCACTTTCTCACGGGACCAACTACGGAGAGCAATACCTGCTGTCTGACAACGCCTTCCAAATCCCATGAATGTATTGGATGACGTGTGAGTGAAATATATCGATTTTTCCTTCACTGTCATCAAACAAAATCCCATACCTGCCTCCCTGCCATTTTATTGCTGGTCTGTATGCAGTACACGGACTGAGGCAGTCTGAGAAGGATTTCAGCCCCACTCTCCTCAAGGGTTACAACTGGGGATTGGCAACAAACGGCGGAACGGTCAATATCGCAGACCAATATCCTGCGAATGAAAAGTAATGAAGGGTGAGTGAATACAATGGTGCTGTGGTTTCAGACGGCCCTGTACGTCGGATGTCCTTTTGCCCTCCCCCACTCTGTCTTGCTCTAAGTACGAGAACTGACAGTGAAACAGTTAACTTTATACAAGCATTTAAACTGATTGTAAGAAACAAGGATCCTGACGATGGCAAATGAGCGTACAATCAACAAACAGACCACACGAAGCTTCTCTCTCTCAATCTCTGATGTTTATTTTCTGTTCACATTTTATTCTTATCTCTCTCTCTCTCTCTCTCTCTCTCCCCACCCCCCCCCCCCCCCTCTCTCTCTCTCCTCTCATCAATCTATCAGTTTCAATTACGATCTTGACCGGCGCTAGTTTTATTCCCTCGCAGTCGTCATTCAATACATGTTTTGATCTTTCGCTGAAGTTTTTATTCAAACACTCTCACAATCAATGTCAATTTTCTTTTCAATTCTTTTTCCATGTTGGTCTCCCTCTCTCGCATTCTCCTCTGCCTGTTTTTTTTAATCTCTCAAACCTCTTCACCTTCTTTCGCTGTCCCTCATTTCTCTCTTTCTCAAGCACAATTCTGTCTCTATTCCGCATTACACGGCAACGCCTATCCTTTTTCACTCAGTCCTTCATTATTCTCGCTTCTCTATGGCGCTTTCTAATCCCTTTTATCTTTATTCAGACTTCCTCATTACTCTCTCTAACACCTTAACCTGTCTCTTTGTCCTTCATTCCTGTCACCATCTCATTTTTTCTGTAATAATTTTATTTATTGCATTTCTTGTCGCTTCACATCTCCCCCTTCCCTTTCTCAAACTCCATAATGTTTCTCCCTTCGTCCCTCATTCCTCACTTGACCTTTATTTCGCACTCTCACTCTGTCTTTTACCCCTTCTTCTGGATGTCTTCACTTTCCTCTTTGGTTCCACTTTGCGATGCAGTGTGAATCACCAAGCCCAGCATGATCGAAATCAGCAGCACACCTGGCTGGAAATGGTGAATGCTGTCTTCACTTTGTCAAGAATCCTTCACATCAATTCCTGATGGATGCATCCACCTGTGGCTATTTACTTACCTTTCAACCTCCTGCTATCAGAGTTCGCCTCATCAAAATGCCACGTTCCGAGGAGCAAGAGCACAGCTTTCATTAACACCTACAAACATCCGCGATATCCCAGTGAGATCGATGAATAACAAGAGTTACATGCAGCGGTTCAGAGACTCTGTAGTGAATAGTCTTTGAAATTCTTGGCAAGGCGCAGCACCATCCGTACTTCTCTGCGAGCTCTCGACTTCTTAAAGTGACAGTTCACAAACACAGAACAGGCGAATTTGCCTCACTGTGCAATGGTTCGGATCAAGTACTCTGATAAGAAGTGTTAAAAGCCTACCTAGAACACTCCCGTCCCAAGCTAGCCACTCTGAATCCAAGTCCCATTTTGGGCTTTAGATTTGTTCTTTTCCATTTGTTACGGGTAGGATATGATTTCACTAGACAGTGGGCTCAGTAGACGAATGTCTCCAGCGTGATCAGGTTCTGCAATGCAGAGAAGCAGGACAAACTCGGTTTGTTTTGTGAGAAGCAGAGAAGGTCGAGTGAGGGCAAGAGAGAGATACATGAGTGGCATGTACAAGACGAGAAAACATCTAATTTCCTTATCCGACCCTTTCATATCAAGAGGCCACTATTTTAAAGTGAAAGGCAGGGGTACAGAGGGGAGTTCAAAAAATGTTTTCACCCACAGGTTGGTGATTAGTCTCCAAATCCCTGCCTGGGTTGATAATTGAAGGGGGAAGCATCACTAGTGGAAAGTGTAATTATATGAGCCACTTGACACGACTGAAAATTCATGTCTCTAGGTTAAATGGGAAAGCGGGTCTGCTGGAAGTCGTATTTTGTTTTGGAAGGGCAATGTGCCAAAGGGTCTCTGTTGTAATATTATATATTGCTCTTTAACCCCCTCTAAATGCTATCGCTGCTTACAGCAACGATCACCATTGGAGCTCTTCCAGTTTCTTCATGGCACAGGGGAAATCCCGGGCAACCGCAGCAGCACTCGACTCCTGCCACGATTTTGTGTGTGTCCAGTCTTCACTGATAAATACTCCCTTCAGGATTTTGTGGCACAGTGTTAACGTTACCTCACCCAGCGGTCGAGGCTGACACTTTGTGTACAAAAATCAGATCAAATCTCAGGCAGGCACGAAGTTAGAGCAGAAGGAATAGGTGCAGAATCACGTCATTAGCCCACTGGGTATTCCCCACCACTCGATCGATTAAAGTCATATTTGAATTTTAAGCAATATGGAAATAATAGCGGCTCGAACCTGTTCACTGTGGGTCTTTTTAAAATAGAGTCCATCTGGCTCAGGTCAGGGAATGAGGTGTGCAGTGATCACGCAGTCTCGGTCTCACATGACTCCAGTACCACAGCAGGGATCGACATTCAACCGCCAAATATGAGCAACAGCCTGTTTTCTTGTTAAGTCGATTAATCTGTAATACGTTATGAATCTAAATATCCAAATATTTTGACTCTATCGACCCTTTTATACTACCTTCCATCCCCTTCCGACGGGCAGAAGACTTAAATGTTTTAATTCACGTGGCAACAGATTCAAGAACAACTTTTTACACTTCAATATCACACCTCTGAGCAGACCTCTGAAATTCTCATCTTAATTTTCCTCTGCAGCTTCTCTGAAGCTGTAACATTGAAATCTGCACTCAGTTATGTTACTGTATTGTACTTTGGTGGTATGATCTTCCTGCATGGCGCAGAAAACAACACTTTTCACTGTATAACAATGCATGCATGGGACAATACAACTAAATCTAATCTAAATTTGTGCTGAGTGTATTGGATGATATTGTCAATGTTTAAATGATTTGCTGTTACTTCCTTTATAATAGAATCTAACATGCTAACAATGACAGAATTAAGCTGACTATAGTTGTGTTATATTTGTCTCCATATCTTCTCATATAATGATGCCTGTAGATTTTTTCCAATTTTCTGGAAGAAATGGATGATAACGAACATAAGACCATAAGAAAAATAAGCAGAAATTCAGATAATCGATTCTGCTCTGCCATTCAATCATGGCTGGTAAGTTTCTCAAAACATTCTCTCGCCTTCTCGCAGTAAGACTTCATCCCATTAACCATGAAGAACCTATCAATCTCTTTCTTAAATATATTCAATGACCTGGAATTCGCAGGCTTCTGTTGCAGCAATTTCCATAGATTCACAATGCTATGGCTTAAGAAATGTTTTATTATCTGCGCGGTAAAGAGTCTTCACTTTACTCAAAGCCTTTGCATTCGGGCTCTGTTCTCTCCTGCAAATGGAAACATCTCCCAACATCCACTATATCTCGGCCGTTCAGTATTTTTTACGTTTCAATGAGATCACCCCCCTCCCATCCTTCAACAATATACAGACCTACAGTCCGAACACGTTCCCCACATGTTAATCATTTCATTCCTGAGATTATTGTCGTGATCCTCCTCAACACATTCTTCCTTACATACGGGACGAAAATTGCTCACAATAGTCAAAATGAGGTCCAATCTGACTGGAGTCTTATAAAGCCTCAGAAGTGAATCCCTGCTTTTTGTCTTCTCACTGCCACCTCTCTTGCTGACAATCTTAACCCTGTCAATCCCTTATTGCTGACATACTAACGAGAGGAATCAGAATATTGTTCCTTCCTCCGTTAACAGACATCAAATGATGTACCCAGTCAAAGCCGTCCACATGCTATGACGCTTTTCTTTCAGTTTCTGAAACGTTCAACTTATGTTGCCAGTGTTATTTCATCTTGTCAAATATTTACCAGATTCATGGAACAGATTGATTGTCCGTTGCCTTTCTGTCTGCTTGGAACTAAGTTATTAAGCTTTTCAAGAATGTTCCATCCTCCTTTAACAAACATTAAATTATGTACCCCGTCAAAGCCGTCAACATGCTATGACACTTTTATTTCAGTTTCTGAAACGTTCACCTTATATTGCCAGTATGTTATTTCATCTTGTCAAATATTTACCAGGTTCATGGAACAGATTGATTGTCGGTTGCCATTCTGTCTGCTTGGAACTAAGTTATTAAGCTTTTCACGAATGAATCGCAGCGTTATTCGTTTCACGGAGAAACAGAGAAACTATGAGCAGGAATAAACCATTCAACCATTCGACTCTGCTACACCATTCAATGTGACCTTGGCTGATAGTTCAAAACCATCTCTGTTACTGCTTTACCCTTGTACACTTTGATCAATTGAGCTCCAAGAACATTTCTAAATACATTCAAACAAAAAAAAAATAATGTTTTCTCCTTGACTGCTTTCAGTGACAGGTATTTCCACAGTCTCCCCACTCACTTGGTCAGGAAGATTTCTGTGCGTCAGTCCTAAACGGCCTATCTTGTTTGCCTTAGACTGAGACCCCACATGGTTCAGAAGTCCTCTAGTTATCGGGAAAATGCTTTTCTGCTTTCAATCAACATCGTCTTATTAGAATTAATTAGGTTCAGGACACTGAGAACCCTCAAGCCTCGTTCTGACATCCAAAGTGGTCATGATCTGATTTTCTGAGAATACCCACTATCTGCCCCAAAATGACCGAGCCACAGTGAACATAACCAAAAGGATCTCATCTTTCTTCATAGAACAGTCCCACCAACTCAGGAATCAGTTTGGTACACCTTTCATGAACTGACTCCATGAACATTCTTCCTCAGATGAATGTTGTCTTACATTTTGTCATATCATATTACATTATACGATTTTATATCATTATATTATATTAGGGCGAGTCTTGAGAACGTTTGGCAACTCAGGTTGACTTTCTGAATGTAGGATTGCTCGCTGAGCTGGAAGGTTCTTTTCAGACGTTTCGTTACCATACTGGTTTTCATCTTCAATGAGCCTCCGAATCAAGAATCATTCAGAGGCTCACGAAAGATATTACCTAGTATGGTGACGAAAGTCTGAAAATGCACCTTGCAGCTCAGCGTGCAAACCCACATCGATATTGTATCATTATATTTTGCTATTATATTATATTATATTATAAAATATTGTGTCAGCTGCAAGAATCTTGACTTCACCTCAAATTCGTTCATTCATCAGCATAATAGCTCAGTAGTTAGCATTACTGTCTGACAGCACCAGGACACAGACTTGATTTCACGAATGCACAACTGGCTGTGTGGAGTTTTCGCATTCACCTCATGACTGTTTGCTTTCCTCTGATTTCTCTGGTTCCCTCCCACACTTTGAAGATGTGCAGCATCGTTGGATTAGCCATGGGGAATCCAAGTTTAAAGGGAGAGGATTAGGATATCGTCTAATCGGGATGTCTTTGAGAGGGTCGACATGGACTCGATGGCCCTACATTACATTATTTTTGTATACACTGTCGTTTACTCATCACCTATTGAACACAACAATTAGGTCACCCCTTGATCTTCTAAATTCAAGAGAATGCGGGCCTCCTGATAAAATTACCCATGAAGTGCATACATCATTCTTGTCGGCCCACAATTTTCTTGCTCTAATGTCAATATCACCGTTCTGAGATCCGGTTCGCATATCTGCTCACAGTAGTACAAATCGTGTGTTAGAAGAGTGTTGTGAATTCGCAGCAGAACCTTTGTGCCCTCATGCTCCAGTCCCCGAGTTGAAGCCAGCATTCTTTCTGCTGCCTTGATTATTTTCTCCAAAATGCCCCAATCAACCCTGTTTACATTCATTCACTCCCTTGTAGAATCTGTGTTATCGATCTAAAAACACTGGTGACAAAACGAGTGACATATCTTCTTGTAATAAGTAACACATCAGATTGATTTAGGGAACAAACAAAACATGCGAAGCTTCTCCAGACTTTTGGCTTAAAACCATATGAGATGTAGATTCGAATGGCATCAAGACAGAAGGACAAATTTGAATTTATTAAAATTGTGGAAGGAATAGTTGCTTCATAGTAATCTACTGAAGGTCATTGTGGAAAACTTCCTCAGACTCCCCGAGTACGCTTGAGGGACGGATATCTGTCAGCAATTGACTCCAGACCGGCAGCATTGTGTTTACTACCCGCTATACTATCTCCTCAAGTGACGCCCGTCTCCAAGCACTGCAATTACCACTGACGTTCCGTGTCTGTATACGCGACTACACATCCACAACATTGTGGTTACCAATACTACTTTCTCCTTTTTGCATGTGGCTCCAGACACACAGCAGCACTGATGTTGTTTTTTTTTTTTCTCTGGCGCATCAAAAGCTTCGCGGGAACCTGACAGAAGTTTATAAAAACATGAAAGGCATGGGTATGTTGAATAGTTCATGACTTTCCCCCAGGTTATTGGAGTCCAAAACTACATGGCATGCTTTTCAGTGTGAGGGGATAGACATAAAATGGGCAATTCCTTTTTCACTCACAGTGTAGTGCAACCATGAAATGAACTGGCGGAGCAAGTGTTGGGGTCTGCTACAATTACTACAAGTAAAAGACATCTGAGTGAGATTTTAAATAAGAAAGGTTTGGAGGGATATGAACCAAATATTGGTGCATGTTATTCGATAAATTTAGGATATCTGGTCGTCATGGGTGACTAAAGGTTCTGTTTCTTTGTTGCATGTTTCAATGAATGATGACTGCAGGCCGACGTCAATATGGGTACTATTGATCTACTCTGTCTCAACATCTCCTTCCAGAACAACGGCACAATAATTTCCCCTGACCTGTTTTCACTCTGCATTTGACTCCAAACCAAAAGCACTGTGGTTATCAGTCAACTGCACAATCTATATGTGACTCCATATCCATAACACTCTGTATATCACTAATCTGCTCAATCACTAATCTGACTCCAGACCAACAGCATTGTCAATATACTGATCTTCCCTGTATCATCATGAGACTCCAGACCCACAGCACGGTGATTACCACTGAACTGCTCAGTACTGGTATCCAGACCCACGGCATCGTCATTATCACTATGTGCTTTGTATCTGTGTCTCTGAACCCACAGCACTGTGGGTGCCACTGTTCGACTCTGGCTCTGCATGTGACACCAGAAAGAGTGCATAGTTGTTATTTATGAAATGCTCTGTCTCTAAATGAGAGTCAAGTCACACTGCACTGTGGTTTCCAGTGACTTGCTCCTTCTCTACGTACAAGCCCCAAAACACAGCTCTTTGGTTACCACTCATCTGCACTGTACCTGCATTTGAATCAGATCCACAGCAATGTGATCAGTACACACTGGCGCTGTCTGTACGGGTGACTTCAGACTCAGAGTACTGTAGTTATGATTGACCTGCTCTGTGACTACAGGACCATAGCACTGAGTGCACTATTGACCAACTCTGTCCTAATAAGTAACATAGGGAAACAAAACTATGCTTAGAAATGATCGCCTCTGTCTCTGCACGTGACTCCAGACGCTTAACACGGTGATTACCACTCTCTTAAGTTGGTTCCATACGTGACTCCAGACCCACAGCCCTGTGGCTACCATTGACCTGGTCTCTCTCTACATTTGACAACAGACCCACAGCACTCTGGTTAACACTGACCTGCTGTGAATTTAAACTTCAGCCCATAGAACTGCAGTTACGACTCGTCTGATCTGTCTCTGCATGTAACTCTAGACCCACAGCTCTGTGGGTACCACAAAGGATTTATAAGGATATCGTCACGTTTGGAGGGTTTGCCGTTGAGGATTAGACTCAAGAGGCTGATTGTTCGTTTTCCCTAGAGCTGTTGGGTGACCTTATAAATTTTTAAAACATCATGAGGGGCATGGATAGGGTGAAAACTGTTGTCTTTTCTCCACGATAGTGGAGACCAAAGGAATCAGCCTCTGTTTCAGGCTGAGAGGGGAACGATGTAAACGAGACCTGAGGGGCAACTTCCTTTCGCCAAGAGGATGGCACATGCATGAAATTAACTGGCAGAGGAAGTGCAAAATACTGCAACAATTATAATATTTAAAAGGGACCTGGTTGTGGATTTGAATAGGAAGCAATTAGAGTGATATGAGGAAAATGCTGCCAAATGGGGTTCGATAAATTTCGGATATCTTTTCGGCATGGCCGAGTTGGAGCAAAGGTTCCGTTTTTTAACTGTGTCATTCTAAGACGCTCGACACACAGCACTGTGCGTACAAATGGCATACTCTGTCTCTACATCTGACTCCAGAACCATACCACCTTATTTTCCCCTGACTTGGTCGTCCTTACATGTGACTCCAGACCAACACGACTGAGTGGTACACTGATCTGTTTTGTCTGTAAATTTGATTCTATCAGCTGCACTGTTGTTACCACTGATACAGGACACAGAACTGCACATCACACTAATGGGCCCATCAGCCCATAATGTTGTGCCAAACATGACACTAAGCGGAACTAATCCCTTATGTCTAAACTTGCTTCATATCCCTCAATTCCTGACATATTCATGTGCTTACCTAAACGTCCCCTAAGTACCCGAATCGTTACTGCCTCCACCACTATACCTGCCTGGGCATTCCAAAATTCTATCACATCCTGTTTTACAAACCTGCCCATCCCGTCTCCTATGAACGTTCAAGTTTCTTATTTTATTGTAATCTCTCGCTCTCTGCAATTTTTTGTCACTGTGAACTGACTGGACTAGCTCTCAGTTCTGATTGTGAATTATATTGTCTCATGTAATATCAGCCACGTTCTAAGAAATCCGTCA
The DNA here is from genome assembly GCF_037043375.1 of Chiloscyllium plagiosum. Lineage (NCBI taxonomy): Eukaryota > Metazoa > Chordata > Chondrichthyes > Orectolobiformes > Hemiscylliidae > Chiloscyllium > Chiloscyllium plagiosum. The sequence continues at coordinate 18,853,267 of NW_028270179.1, read as the reverse complement.
GAAATGTTGTTACATCTCTGAAAAATCTTGGTGGACTAAATTTGCAACCGTGTAACAAGGGAAACAGTCCTTTACAGTTTCTTGAAATGTCAGCTGCTTGACTCTGATACTTTCAGCAATAGAATAGATATATCCACACAGACTAAGGTCAAACTGGCTTGTTTCTGTAATACTGAAATGAAATGTAAACTTGAACAATCCTGTCAGAGTCCTAAATTCCGGGGAATAAATGTCCTCGCAGTCCTTAACAATGCAGATAATACTGTACGAGAAAATGCATAATACTGTACGAGTTGTCAGGAAAATATTTTATATGATCCTTACTATTATTGGTATTCCTGGTAAGTGTTTATAAGGTTAGAAATTGTTTAATTTTATATATGCATTGGCTTTTGATACGCACAGTTACTTCATATAGTATTTGCTGGTCATTCTATTACCGACAACATAATGTTGTTACTGGTAACAAAATTTAATTTTTATCAGTGTGACCTTTATTTGCTGAAAATGCCTATCCTGTTTATTTGACGCTCGCACCCAGGTGTGTGTGTGCCTATGTGAGAGAGAGAGGGAGAGACGTCTGTCCTGTGAAGCTCGAGATCGGAAAGGGGAACCTCCCTGACAGTAGGTATTGTTGGAGATTATCAATGTTAGGTTGTACTGTTTGCGATGTAAAATAGACAAACTCACGTCATATCAGTCCCCTGTTTATACTAAGAGACATTATAGGTTAGCTTTGCTCTTGTGTGGGTGAGTGCATTCAGTCATTTACTTTTAATCTAATTAGATGCAGTGATTTATTGACAGCACATTCTCATCTTGATTGTTCTTCGTTCTGGTGCACAACTTTATCGAGAATCGGATATCACATGTCCTACTTTAGTAATGAATTGATACCAAGACGCAAAGATTACACAGATGATTAATATTTTTAATACACGTCGTGGGAACATAACTAGATATTGATATTTTCTTGATTCGATGTTTCCATATGGTTCCACGACCGTCTCCATCGCTTTTCTCCAATTTCTTATTTTTCCCCCAATATCAAAGGGAACTCTCATCAATCAGGAGTAAATCGATCTATTTTCTCTGTTGGGTGATTTATGTTTTGTGGGTTTAGTGATGATTGCGGCATAAAGTTCAGAGTGTGGCACTTCCACAGGTCCTCCACTGTTCGTATTCAAACCAGAGTATAGCTTAAAGGTCTCTACTTGAACACTGCACAGAATTTCCAAACTACAAAATAATGATAATGGCTGTTCAATATTCCCCAATTCATGTTACCTTCCTGTTATGGAATTGTGCTTGTCCAAGAGAAGCGAACCCATCAATGCATCATAATTGGTTTTCTGCTGCTTTGAAGATCACAAATCTTCCAGCCCAGTGAGTAAACTTGCATCCATCAGAAATCTGTCTCATGCTCCAGTATGGGTGTGAAACAGTCTGGGGCTCATACTGTGAGAGTTCTGGCGAAATATGTTTCGATTACACGTATACTGTCGAACTCCTTTTTTCCCAACTTAAATCATTATGTATCTGTTTCCAGAACAATAGAGACAGGTCCAAGGTGGGTGGGCTCAGGTCATACCAGAAAATCTTGAGTGTCCGACGATGATGCAATCATCGGAACAGTTCTTACTTGACAGACCATTTCTCTTTTCCAGCTTCATCATTCAACTGTGTTCTCAGGGGTTAGTACAGCGCCACGGACCCAGGTTTGATTCCAGCCTTGGGGTGACTGTTTGTGTGCAGTTTAGAAATGTCACATGGGTTTCCGTCTGGTGCTTCAATCTCCTCCCATGGTCCAGAGATGTGCAAGTTCGTAGGATCGACCATGATAACGAGCACCTTAGAATACCTACAGTGTGGAAACAGGCCGTTCGGCTCAACAAATCAAAACTGAACATTCACCCATCAGACCCATTCTGTATGCCATTATCCTATTTTTACCCCTGACTAATGCACCTCAGGCACACATACGTTATCACTATAGGCAATTGATCATGGCCAATTCACCCTCAACTGCACATCTTTGGACTGTGGGAGGAAACCGGAACACCCAGAGGAAACCCATACAGACACGGGGATAATGTGCAAAGTCAACGCAGACAGTCGGCCGAGGTTGGAATCAAACCCGGGTCTCTGGTGCTGTGCTAACCACAGAGAACAGACTTGAATAAGGAAGTTGGAAATGGAAAACGTTCTGCAAGGTAGGAACTGCTCAGATGATTGTATCATTGTCTGCACTTAAGATTGTCTGGTGTGACCTGACCCAGCGCTGTGAGACAGCAGTGCTCACTACTAAGGCTTAGTCTTCAGGGTCGTGCATGCTCGGTGAATTTGCCATTGGAATTGCGAGATTACCAGATTGGCATAGATTACCAGATTGGCATAGATTACCATATTGGCATAGTTTATTGGGAATTGGTGCTCCAGATGGTATATTCTTCTGAAGGTCTGCTCAGCCTTGACGTGCCAAGCAGCTTCCGTACTTATTCAATGATTCTTTGGACATAGGAATATTCAGACCTTCATATCAGTAGATTCGTTCAAATCACCAGTTTCACGTTATGAAATAAAAAGTAAATGCAGCCACAATTAATTGCCTTGGCTTAGTTATGGTTTAAACAATACAAAAGGGCGGATGTCCATGTTTCCAACCAAATCTCAGTGCTTATTATCTCCACACGAATATAAACAAAATTGAGCACCTTTCTGCCTCCTTTCTGTCACAGGAAGTCTCGTGGGAATTGTGATCCTATCCCAGGGCAAGTGTGGGATCTCCCACTACACCAGTCGTTACCTGGTGGCCATGGCAATGGCGGATCTACTGCCGATTATCATTGAGGTCATGCTTTTCCGAATCAGTTGGTACTATTTCCCGTTTCCTCTCCTGACTCTCATTACTGTGTGTAAGGTTAACTTCCTTCTGGCGCGATTAGCAATGGACTGTTCAGTTTGGTTCACTTCGCTTTTACTTTTGATCGATTTATTGCAATTTGTTGCGAGAGGCTTAAATCTAAATATTGCACCATGAAAACTGCAAAGGTAGTGCTTGCAACAGTCAGTATATTTTTTAGTTTAATAGACATTCCCATTTACTTTTGATTTAAGCCTAAACGAATAATAAACAATGTTCCTCTGTATTGTTCTAATAAACGAAGCTATTTCACAGATCCGAGATGGATTGGATTTAGAATGGTTGATAAGGTTTTAACGCCATTGTTACCATTTGGTTTACTTCTATGGCTCAATATTATGATAGTAAGGCACATAGTAGTCGCGGGTCGAGTCCGTAAGGGACTGAAGGGTCATAGCAAGGGACAGAATGATCCAGAGATGGAGACCAGACGGAATTCTGTGATTTTACTCCTCATCATATCGAGCAGTTTCATACTGTTGTGGTTTCCGTATATTTTGTTCACTTTTAATGTTAATGAACTCCTTGATGACAATTCTGAATATACATTTAAGAAAGTTGGATATATGTTGCGAAATTTAACTTGCAGCACAACACATTAATTTATATTGTGACACAGTCCAAGTTCAGAGAACAGTTGAAAAGCATGGTGAAATATCCGGTTACATTAATTATGAAAATAACTTCAAAAAGAAACATCTCAGAGCTGCCGAAATGATGAGATGCGAATTGAAAGGGTGGTTGGCAGAACATCGGTTGGAAAGAAAACCGAGAAGCAAGACGTATTAAGGTATCGTGACCAATCCACATGGCGTAACAGAGGAACTAATAAAGAAAAGTGGCACCAGGTCAAACAGAAACTTTCTGCAGGCCTGAAAGAAATGAGCAGGCATAACCCAAATCCACAAAAGCAGCAAGGCAAATCCCATATGAACTTGTCTGGCTAATGGCATAAAAGCAGGAAAAATCTAACATCCTAGAGCCAAGAGGACAAGACCTCGAGATAACACCCGTCCTGCAATCTCGTTTGTAATGTGTGGACGAGGAAGAAAAACGATGGGTTAAGCTTGTGTGCTGCAGGATACTATTACTCACATGGCAATCAACAAAATAATTTTCTGTCAGACAAGGCTAAATGGTTCAACAAAGAAAGGATCAATTGGACGTTGAACTTTATTCATGATATTATTGCCATTGATACAGGGAGAAAGTGAGGACTGCAGATGCTGGAGATCAGAGCTGAAAATGTGTTGCTGGAAATGCGCAGCAGGTCAGGCAGCATCCAAGGAGCAGGAGAAGCGACGTTTCGGGCATGAGCCCTTCTTCAGGAACCATTGATACAGGGAGACTAGATGCAATGGTTTCCATGGTGAGGAACTCATCGCCACTCTCCAAAATGTGCATCCATCATCTTGAACGCAGACGTCTGAAATATAATGAAATACTCGCAGATTTGCTCGGATTGGTCCAGCTTGAACGATACGTGAGATTCTCAACCAATGGAGCAGGAATTTAACTGGTGGAACTTTTTTTTATCAAATTACATTTTTGCATCAGAGCCAGGTTCTGCCCAGAGATACATAAGTTTAAGTAGTGTCGTTAGGCATTCAGCTCCTGATAAAGCAGTTATCCAAATATCACTGGATATCCTTCACTTGATCACGGTTCTCAGTATTGTCTTCACGTCATTTGAATACTGAGAGGGTGGGGGTTTGGGGGAAGCTAATCCATACAGTGATTCATTACAATCTTACATACATAGCGTTGAATAATGATATCTGGGAATTGGTTGACAGTGAGAATTGTGCACAATGGGGGAGGAAGTGGTTCACTTCGCATTTCTTCCAAATGGTAAAGTGTGCTGAGCAGAGGGTTAAGTGCAGGATTCCAATTCTCTCACATGAAACCGCCCCAAAGTTTCACATGATGGTGAGTTGCAGACGGAGGATGTTTCAGCAATTGCACAAATTGCTGAAAAAATGGTCAAAACGCGAAAACGGTATTGGAGTACTTTCGGCTTTTGTGCATTGGGTCTTGTCCGAGGGCGTGCAGGGTCTCTGCAATGTCTAAGCACTAACCGGACTGGGTGAGATAGGTGTACAGAACTGGAATCTAAAATGACAGTGAAGATAATATGAATGTATTTGTTTCTGAATGAAAGTAGCAACAAGTGTCCTTGTGGAAACGTCATTGAACTCAGAGATCCCATGCTGATGCTCTGAGGATGCATCTTCAAACAGGACAATTCCCAGATGCAGCTGTTTCCCTGATGATAACTTTTCCACGAATATAACACAGAATCTGCTTCGACACTCCATTATTTCGACATTTTCTCATTCGAAATGGTATTCTTCTTTTATGGCACACCAGAGCCGTATACAAGTTTTAGTATCTGTGAAACTTGCGGTCTAGCCATCAGCTTTCATTGATATTTGTCATTGGATTATTTCAGATAACGTTAAGCCTGTTCTGGCAGAAATCTGACAGAAAACTTGATTCATCGTCATTACAAGCTACACATAAAATTACCAACCATGGAACGAGTCTTGTATTGTTTCTCGAATCGTCTGTTGTTTCTCTCAGCAATTCTCATCAATAAACGGCAAAAGTATGCCAGAATCCATGCTCAAATTATACATTGTTCTGTTTCTATGTTACTGAGAGTAAATATAAATTTGACCAACTGTGTTACAGGCCTTAACTCTGGCCAATAATTGCCCTCACAATCTTGAACGATGACATTTACAGAGTAGAGAACGTTGCATGCAAATGAATTGTGATTATCTTAGACAGGTCATTTAGGGAATGATAAAGGTGGAGTCGAGTTCTAGGTACATGTCGTTCAATTAAATGCCTGTTTCAATATCGTTTGATGGTGGTTTCCTTCTTGATTGACCGGTTTTATACAAAATAAACAGTAATTCAGACAGTACTTCAATGATTGTTGATTGACGTTTGTGAAAACGTCCTGTGTTTGATACATCGTCTCAGTCTCCGAGGATGTAAGAGAGTATTGAATTCCTTCTGCATTACCAGTGCCTGGTAATGCATGTGACCAAGAACCTCTCAGTTTCTCCCCAACTCTCACTGTCAGATTCTTGAATCTCTGGAAATGTGGAACTTAGTGTCTAGTTATATATTGAAAGTGGGATTCATTCTGTCTCTTAATGTTGCTGTCTGTCAGTCAGAATCACCAGTTTTGCACATGAAAGTGTGATCCACTCTGCACTCAAGCCTCCGTGATATAATAATGTTCATTTATGAAACTCCGTCTCTCCCAGTTACTTAACACTCGGTAATACACAACTCAGATCACCACGTCGACACACAGAGAGGTTTTCTAAAATGATCTTCTCTCGGGGCTCGAGCATTCCCGTGCGTTCGGGATCAGGGAGCAAATCGTCTCTCCACTCAGATCAGAGAGAAAGGGAGAGAAGTGGATTTTCTGCATATCCCTGGACAGGATCCGAGCTCTGCCCCCTCCAAACACACACACTTCAACTGAACCGACACCTCCTGCTCCAACGTTTCTAGAATAAGTACAGGGATGTGAGACAGTAATTGAGGGAACGCAACTCTGTCAGAGCGTTCTATCAGAGGGTCAGTGCTTCGGGAACGCTGCATTGTTGGAGGGTCAGTGCTGACGGAGTATCATACTGTGGGAGGGTTGGCACAGAGGGAGTGCCCACTGTCGGAGAGTCAGTGGTGAGGCAAAGCCACACTGTCGGAGGGTCAGTGCTGAGGGAGTGCCACATTATGAGAAGGTCAGTGATGTGGGAGTGTCATGCTGTCCTAGGGTCAGTGCTAAGGGAGTGCTGCATGTCATATGGATAGTGTTGATGAGCATCGCAATGTAGGAGCGTCAGTGCTGAGGAGGTGGGCACTGTTGGAGTGTCTGTGCTGAGGGAGTGCCGCACAGTCAGTGTCAGTGCTGAGGGGGTAACCTACGGTCAGAATGTCAGTGCTGATGGAGAGCCGCATGTCAGAGAGATAGTGCTGAGGCAGTGGGTACAGTTGGAGGGTCAGTACTGAGGGAGTGCCGCACTGTAGAAGGGTCATTGCTGAGGGTGTGCCGTAATTGTCAGAGTACCAGTGATGGGGGTGTGCGGCACTCTTGGAGGGTCAGTCCTGAAGCAGTGATGCACTGTTTGAGTGTCAGTGCTGAGGGAGTGCCGCGCTGTCAGGGGATAGTGCTGAGGGAGTAACGCACTGTCAGAGGGTCAGTGTTGAGGGAGTGCCGCATGTCAGGGTCATAGTACTGAGGGAGTGCTGCACTGTCAGTGAGTCAGTGCTGAGGGAATGCCACACTGCCGGAGTGTCAGTGCTGAGAGAGCGCAGCAGTGTCAAAGCGTCAGTGCTGAGGGAGTGCTGCACTGTTGGAGGGTCAGTGCTGAGGGAGTGCTGCACTGTTTGAGTGTCAGAGCTGAGGGAATGCCACACTGTCGGAGTGTCAGTGCTGAGCGAGTGCCAGACCGTCGGACTGTAGGTGCTAAGGGAGCACTGCACTGTAGAAGGGTCTGTGCTGGGGGAAGTGGCAGTATTGGAGGGTCAGGGCTGAAGGAGTGGGAACTGTTGGAGTGTGAGTGCTGAGGAAGTGAGCACTATCAGAGGGTCAGTGTTTAAGGAGCTCCGGTCTTGCTGAAGTTCAGTGCTGTTTGAATGGGCACGTGAGAGGGTCAGTCCTGTTGGAATGGGTCATTGTTGGAGGGGGCAGTGCTGTAGGAATATTGCACTATTGTAGTGTCAGTGCTGAGGGAGTGCCAGACCGTCAGAGTGTAGGTGCTAAGGGAGCACCGCACTGTCAGAGGGTCAGTGCTGAGGGCGTGCTGCACTTCCAGAATGTCAGTTTTGAGGGTGTGTCGCAGTGTCGGAAGGTCTATGCTGAGGGAATGCTGCACTGTTGGATGGTCAGTGCTGAGAGAGTGCCACACTGACAGAGTGTCAGTGCTCAGGGAGCACCGCACTATCAGAGAGTCAGTATTGAGGGAATACTGCACCGTCAGAGGGCCAATGCTGAGGGGGTGCTGCACTGTTGAAGTGACACTGCTGAGGGTGTGGGCACAGTTGGAGGGTCAGTACTGAGGGAGTGCCGCACTGTCGGAGGGTCAGTTCTGAGGGAGTGCCAGATTATGAGAGGGTCAGTGATGTGGGAGTGTCATTCTGTCCGAGGATCAGTGCTGAGGGAGTGCCACATGTCAGAGTGATATTGCTGAGGGAGCGCCGCAATTTCGGAGGGTCAGTGCTGAGGGGGTGGGCAATGTTGGAATATCAGTTCTGAGGGAGTGCCGCACGGTCAGTATCAGTGCTGAGGGAGTGACTTACTGTCAGAGTGTCAGTGCTGATGAAGTGCCGCATGTCAGAGAGATAGTGCTGAGGGAGTGGGCACAGTTGGAGGGTCATTACTGAGGGAGTGCAGCGATGTTGGAGGATCATTGCTGAGGGTGTGCTGTAGTGCTGCCGGAGTGCCGCACTGTTGGCGGGTCTGTGCTGAAGGAGTGCCGCACTCTCATAGTATCAGTGATGAGGTGTGACGCACTTTTGATGGGTCAGTGCTGAGGGAGTGATGCACTGTTTGAGTGTCAGTGCAGCGGAAGTGCCACACTGTCACAGGGTAAGTGCTGAGGGAGTGCTGCACTGTCAGAGGGTCAGTGCTGAGGGAATACCACACTGTCGGAGTGTCAGTGCTGAGGGAGCGCTGCAGTGTCAAGGATCAGTGCTGAGGGAGTGGACAAAATCAGATCGTCAGTGCTGAGGGTGTTAGCACTCGTGTAGGGTCAGTGATGAAGGAGCTCGAGACTTGCTGAATTTCATTACTGTTCGAATGGGCACTGACTGAGGGTCAGTCCTGTTGGAAGGGGTCACTGTTGGAGGGGGCGGTGCTTTGGCAATATCGTACTATTGGAGTGTCAATGCTGAGGGAAAGCCACAGCGTCGGAGTGCACGTGCTATGGGAGCACCACAAAGTCAGAGGGTCAAGGTGAGTGAGTGCCGCACTTTTGGAGGGTCAGTGCTGAGGGAATGCTGCACTGATGGAGTGATACTGCTGAAGGAGTCTGCAGAGCTGGAAGCTCAGTACAGAGGTAGTGCCGCATTGTTGGAGGGTTAGTGTTGAGGGAGTGGTGCACTGTCAGAGAGTCAGTATTGAGGGTGTGCCGGTATTGAGGGTGTGTCTCGGAGGGTCAGTATTCCAGAATGCCGCAAAAATGGAGGGTTAGTGCTGAGGGAGTGCGCACTGTCAGAGTATCATTGCTGAGTGCGTGCTGCACTGTTGGAGCATCAGTGCTGTGGGAGTGCTACACTGTATGACTGTCAGTGCTGAGGGAGTGCCGGACTGTCAGAGGGATAGTGCTGAGGGAGTGCCGCACTGTCAGAAGGCCAGTGCTAAGGAAGTGTCACATATCAAATGTATAGTGCTGAGGGAGTACCGCACTGTCAGATGGTCAGTGCTGAGGGAGTACCACACTGTTGGAGGGTCGGTGCTGAGGGAGCGCTGCACTGTTTGAGTGTCAGTGCTGACGGAATGCCACACTGTCGGAGTGTCAGTGCTCAGCGAGTGCCAGACCGTCGGAGTGTAGGTGCTAAGGGAGCACCGCACTGTCAAAGTGTCAGGGCTGCCGGAGTGCCGCACTGTTGGAGGGTCGATGCTGAAAGAGTGCCGCACTGTCAGAGTATCAGTGATGAGGGTGTGCCACACTCTTAGAGGGTCAGTGCTGAGGGAGTGATGCACTGTTTGAGTGTCAGTGCTGAGGGAGTGCCGCACTGTCAGGGGGATAGTGCTGAGGGAGTTCCGCATTTCAGAGTGATAGTGCTGAGGGAGTAATGTACTGTCAGAGGGTCAGTGCTGAGGGCATACCACACTGTCGGAGTGTCAGTGTTGACGGAGAGCTGCAGTGTCAAAGGCTCACTGCTGAGGGAGGGGCACTATTGGAGGCTTAATGCTGAGGGAGTGGGCAATGTCGGAGGGTGAGTGCTGAGGGCATGGGCACCATCAGATGCTCAGTGCTTAGGGAGTGGGCACTTGTGTAGGGTCAGTGCTAAAGGAGCTCCAGAGTTGATGAAGTTCAGTGCTGTTGGAATGGGCACTGCCTGACGGTCAGTCCTGTTGGAAGGAGTCACTGTTGGAAGGGGTGGTGTTGCGGCAACGTCGCACTATTTGAGTGCCTATACTGAGGGAGAGCCACTACGCCGGATTGCACGTGCAATGGGAGCACCGCACTGTCAGAGGGTCAGAGCTGAGGGAGTGCCAAACTGTAGGAGTGTCAGTGTTGAGGGAGTGCTGTACTCTCAGAGGGTCAATGCTGAGGGAGTGCTCCTCTGTCGGAGGGTCAGTGCTGAGGGAGTGCTGCTCTGTCGGAGGGTCAGTGCTAAGGGAGAGGCGCACTATCATGCTATCAGTGCTGAGGGAGCACCGCACTGTTGGAGTGATGGTGCTGAGGGAGTGGGAACTGTTGGAAGGTCTCGGCTGATGGAGCAGACTCGGATGCTGCCAGACCATCGGAGTGTAGTGCTAATGGAGTGCCGCACTCTTAGTGAGTCAGTGCTGTGGGAGTGCTCCACTTTCAGAGAGTCAGTGTTGAGGATGTGCTGCAGTGTCGGACGGCCAGTGCTGATGGAGTGCTGCATTGTTGGAGGGTCAGTGCTGAGGGAGTGTTGCATTGTTGGAGTGACACTGATGAGGGGGTGCCGCACAACTGGAAGGTCAGTACTGAGGTAGTGCCGCACTGTTTGAGTGTGAGTGCTGAGGCAGTGCCGCACTGTTGGATGTCAGTGCTGAGGGAGTGCTGCACTGTCGGAGGGTCAGTGCTGAGTGAGCGGCGCATTGTTGGAGGGTCAGCGCTAATGGAGCGGACATTGTCGGAGGGTCAGAGTTGAGGGAGTGCCGCACTGTTGGTGTCAAATTTTTGAGGGTCAGTGCTGCGGGAGCACCATACTATTGGAGTATCAGTGCTTAGGGAGCGGCGCACTGTTGGAGGTTCAGTGCTGTGGGTGTGCTGCATTGTTGACAAGAGTTGTGGTTTCGTCGTCAGAGATGGAACATAATGAGATTTCGATTTAGCTCCACCAATGCAAATGCTGGCCTGAGGTTTGGGGTGGAAGACGTAGTTGAGAAATCTCTGAGGAGGAGGAGGTGAGCAGCAACCAGTTCAGCGGGGAGCTGCTTTAAGACTCAGCAATAATATCAGGCCAGTAATAAAGCAATGATTGAGTAAACCTGGGCATTCAATACATGGAGAACCACCAAACTCCAATGCCATCCCCCAGTTCCAGAACAATGGGCAATCTGTAACCAGCTACTGGAAACCAGCCGAAATCGGGTGGAGAGGGTGTTGGTGTGTGGCGAATGCCTGACTTGGACTTTATCCCCAGGTCACTGAGTCAGAGAAGATATAGTGACGTCTCATTCCACACGATCCAAAAATATGTGCCATTTCTCCAGGCAAGCAATCCCACACGCAAGGCAGAACTGCACCGAGTTATCCAGTCCCGTGGTTGGGCGCTGTGGGCAAGGACTGTGTACCTAACACACAGTGACCACATATCCTGGGGGAGGCTGCTTTGCCCTCGACCTTCTCCAGTGTTGCAGGAGCTGCACCCCCATCCCAGCTCGCAGTGCTCTTGGCCTGGTGGATGCTGACTTTGAGGAAATGTTTGATGTGTCGGCCATGCCTCAGGCCTAGAGAGGCCAGGAACAGGGGGTGGGAGTGGATCAAAACTGTAGTTCCGTCCTGGAGTGGGGGACGGTTGGACTCGGGACAATTCCTGAGTCAGACCGTGAGGCAGCGTGTGAAAGCAGGAAACGGGGATGGCAGTGAAGACTGGTGAGTTAAGGGCAGCCTGACACAGAGACAGAGAGAGAGGGTAGATAAATGAAGAGAGAGCGAGAATGACAGACATAGAGAGAGAGAGAAAGAAAGAGGGAGAGAGAGAGGGTGCAGGTAGATAGGGAGGAAGAGAAAGAGATTGGGATAGCGAGGTTACATAGAGAAACAGTGAGACAGACAGACAGAGAGAAACAGAACTGTCGAGTGAGAGACAGAACGAGAAAGACATGGAGAGAGAGAAAGGCAGTGAGACATAGAGAGAAAGGCAGACGTATAGGTAGAGTGTGAGAGAGAATGAGATTTTGAGAGAGTGACAAAAATATAGAAAGACACAAAGATAGATAGCGTGTGAAAGAGAAAGTGAGATGTTTAAATAGATAGACAGATGTCGAGAGACAGAGAGAGAGAGAGCGGGAGAGCTAGAGAGAGAGAGATAGGTATGATCATGAAGACAGAGAGGAAGAGAGCCAGATATAGAGGGAGGAGCAAATTACTGCAGATAATAGAATTGATACTGGAAATAAGAGATGCTGGAGATCACAGCAAATCAGTAAGCATCCATGGAGAGAGCAAGCTTACATTTTAATTCTTTCTTGTGTCAAAGCTTCAGCTTGCTCTCTTTCTGTGAATACTGTCTGACCCATTGTAATCTCCAGCATTTGCTGGAGAGACAGAATGGTGTAGTTAAAAAAAAGAGATGTAGCTGGAAAGACAGAGAAAGAAATACTGCAGTCACTGAGAGATTATAAGAGAAAAAACGGACAATAGAGAGAGAGAGAGAAAGAGAGATTGAGAGAGAGAGAAAGGTGTAAATAGAGGGAGAGAAAGAGAAACTGGGAAAGAGACAGCAAGAGACAGTTTGAAAGGGATAGAGAGAATGACAGAGAGGGGAGTAGATCGAGAGGTGTTAATAGACAGATGAAGTCAGAGACAGTGAAAGAGGGAGCGAGTGTGTGAGAGAGATGCAGACAGAGAGAGACATGTAAAGAGAGAAAGTTTAACCTTGGTGGTGGAGTCACTATTGGAAGGAATTCAGAGGAACACATGTAATTTTCATTTGCAGATACATGGGTGAACCTAGAACAGTAAGTTTGATTTTATTAGGGGGGGTCATGTCAGACCGACATCATTGCATTTTTTTTCAAAGAGTTGACCAGGTGTTTCAACAAGGTAATGCTTTTGATGTTGTCTATTGGGCGTCAGCCAGGCTCTCGATAAGGTCCCATATGGGAGACTGATCGGAAAGTTACGAGCACAAAGATCCAAAGAAATTTGGAGAATTGAATTCACATTTGGCTGCGACGCAAGAAGCAGATGGCATTGTTTGAGAGCTGTCTTTGTGCCTGGAAGTCTGCGTCCAATGGGATCCCATGATCCCTGCTGTTTGTGAGTGACATCAATGATTTCGACCTGAATGTAGGAGAGATGGTCAGTAAATTCACGAAGGACACAGTTGAGCAGAGGCAAATATTGAGACACATCACCTTAGATTACGAGAGGGTAGAAACTGGCAGGAAAGATGGACTATCAGTGGCAAATGGAATTCAATCGAGATAAATGTGAACTGATGTTTTGGACTAGAGAAGTATTGACGATCGGGTGGACACCCTTAATGTACCAGGACAGGTGAATAACGTGGTTGAGAATACATGTGGTACACTAGTGTTTATTAGTGGAGGCATAGAGTTTAAGAGTACGGAGATGATGCTGCAACAGGATAAAACAGTTCAGGTCACAACTGGAGTATCGTGTGCAGTTCTGGAATCCACATTAAGGGAGGGATGCAATAACACTGGAGAGGAGATTTTCCAGGATGTTGCCGGACCTGGGGGGTTTCAGTTATGTGGAGAGGTTAAACAGTGTGAGGTGTTTTTTTCTTAGATCAGAGGAGCCTGAGGGATGAAGTGATTCAGACATACCAAATGATGGCTGAGACTACAGTTGGACAGAATACTCCAGACTCCCATTAGGATCATTCCTGAAATTAACATTCCGGGAGGGTGTAGAGTTAGTCCCTCAGTGAGACAGCACATGCTTCTTTCTTCCTCTACCTGGCCACAGGTACACACGCACACATATGAGGATACAAACTCCACAGACACAAACATAGACACATTCACACATATTGAAAACAAACGCACACGAACACTCACTGAAAGCAATTACGCACAAAGAGATAGACAGACGGACGGACAGACAGACACAGACACAGACACAGACACACACACACATACACACACACACAGAGATGTGACGTGTAGGGTGGGTTGCGCATTATATTGGGGTTGCGGTGGTGTGGTTGTGTATGGTAGAGAGAGGGTGAAAGGGTGCAGTAAAAACTATGAACATAATGGCTGTCCATCGCACCCACCACCACCACTACCCCCGGCCGACCATTTCCAACTCCAAGGCCTGGGGACTACACAACTTCTCAGGAATTTTGCTATGCCAATCAATAAATATCACCCTCAATATTAACAAATTAAAGGCTTCATTGTCAGTCCAATAAATATTAACAACCAGAACTCTACATCAAATATGTTCAAGGGCAGTGACAATGAGTACCAATATATATGATGAAGGACCAGCATGTGAAAATTAAACTGGTGAATATTTGGTTAGTTTACCTCCACCCCAACCCCTTCCTCATTGGGCGTGCTGTCACATGGTAGGAACAGTTGTTCGACTGCAGCCAGCATCATTTACTCACAAGATCCCACACACAACATCAGGTCCGTAATGAAGCCTGGGCTTTTCCTGCTCAGTGGATGTTTGGGGATGGAGGCAAGGGTCAATTTCAATCCGCCGCTGGCCTCCACTGAGTTTCGTAACAATTGACGCCAATCTGTGCCCAGTGTCTGCAAAGTCCTCCAGACCTTACACCGCTTTGTCTGTGTAATCTCCTAAACCTAAGCCAAACCACTATCTCTGTATGCTCCTACAGCCCCCACTCCCATTCATGGCTGTAAGAAAATCATGTCCCTACACTCCTCTCCATCTCTCTACCTCTGAGGACATACCGAGATGGTTGGTCGGTGATTGGTCGATTGCATTGGTCGGTCAGCTCAGATGGTTAAAGCGTGGTGTTAATAACACCAAGGTCGTGGGTTCAATCCCTTCACTGACAAAGTGTAGTGCTGGTGTTGGCAAGGATGTAATAATTGCTGTGCCGTGTTTGGGCTGATGGTTGCTTGGGCGGCTTAGTGCTTAGCAATGCTGCCTCACAGCACCAGGGTCCCAGGTTTGATTCCACCTCAGGTGACAGTCTATATGGAGTTTGCACATTCTCCCCGTGTCTGTGCGGGTTTACCTCCCACAGTCACAAAGATGTGCAGGTCAGGTGAATTGGGCTTATTAATTTGCCCGGTGCATTAGTCAGAGGGAAATGGGTCTGGGTGGGTTACTCTTCGGAGGATTGGTGTGGACTTGATGCACCAAAGGGCCTGTTTCCACACTATAGGAAATCTCATCTCTGTATTCCTCTGTTTCTGGCCTCCTTGATTCCTATCGTTCTTCCCTGGCAGTTGTGAGGGATGGGGCTGGAGAATATTCTGCCTGTGGGACTTGCTCCCCATCTCTTGTCTTGTTAACAACTTGACGTTCTGTTCCTGCTGCCTCGCTGTGGAAGGAATCTTCCTCTGCAGATGGCCCAGCTCGCTGAGGCTGAGAGGCGATGTTCACGGCTCCTGTAATTTGCCATCCCAAAAACCCGCCTCTTTCTCAAACTCCACTTCCTTGCTCAAGCCCTGATCAACATTAACTTCCCACTCTATTTGCAGAATACCTCCAGTCCGTGTACAAGCATAACCCTGACCTTCTCGTAGGCCAGTCATTTTAACACAGCATCCTAATCACAAGCCCATTTGTCTGTCCTCGGTACACTACCATACTCCAGTGGGTCACAGCGGAAGTTGAGGCGTAACATCTCAACTTCAAACTAGGCATATACACAGACTTCTGGACTAATGTTGAGCTCAGCACCTTCAAATTGTGAACTCATTCCTTCATTGCCTTTCAGCTTTTCTTTTTCCCTTCTCTATCAACCTCTCTCCCATCGTGCCCACACCAGTGAGACGGTCTACTCTTGCCAGTTTGGCAGATAGGCACACAGTTATTCCACCATTCACACAGTCTGATCATTTAATCTGAATTATCAACATCCTTTCTAAACCCCAGCAGTCCAACCACGCCCCAAGCAATGTTGCATAAATGTTTCTCCCTCCACACGTCAACATCTGAACTCAAAACGTGAGCTTCCTCCCTCTCCATGCATACAGCCCTTGACTCGCTGTGGTCTCCAATACTTTACTGTTTTCAGTTTTCCATTGGACAGAACCAACTCCCCAAACTCCGCCGTCACTACTGTACCCCGCCCAGCATACTCCATCTCCACCCCAAACACTGTGATTCGCCCAGCACACCACAACCTCCACCCCAAACACTGTGCCCCGACCAGCATACACCAAAATCCACCCCAAACTCCACCCACAAGCACGATGCACCACCCAGCATACACCAAAATCCACCCCAAACTCCACACACAAACACGGTGCCCCGCCCCGCAAACGCCATAACTCCACCCACAAACACTGTGCCGCACCCAGCACACCACAAATACCACCCCCAAACACTGTTCCCCAGCACACCCCATAACTCCACCTCCAAACACTGTTCCCCCAGTATAACCCATTACTCCACTCCCAAACCCTGTTGCCCAACATACCCTACAGCTCCACCCCAAACACTGTGCCCCGCCCAGCATACCCCAATCTCCACCACCAATCCCCACCACAAACACAGTGTCCAGCCCAGAAAACCGGAAACTTCACCCTAAACAGTGTTCCCGCCCAGAACACCGCAAGCTCCACCCCAAACATTGTGTCCCAACCAGCACACCAGAAACACCAACGCCCAAACACTGTGCCCCGCCCAGCAAACCGCAATCCCCGCCCACAACACTGTTCCCCGCCCAGCTCATCCCAAACCCCACACCCAAACACTGTGCCCCGCCCAGCACACCCCATACTGCGCCCCCATATGCTGTGCCCCGCCCAGCACATCCCAAACTCTGTCCCAAACCCTGTGCCCCGTCCAGCACACCCCAAACCCTTTCCCACAGACTTTGCCCCACTCAGCGCACCTCAAACCGTATTGTACACACTTTTCTCTACCCAGCACAGCGCAAACTCTATACCAAAAACTGTGTCCCACTCAGCGCACCCCGAACACCACCCGCAAACACTGTGCACCGCCCGCTGCTCCCCACACACCTCTCCCAAACACTCTGCTCTGCCCAGCGCATCTAAGGTCCTACTCCAACCACAATTCTACATCGAGTGCACCCCAACTCCTGCTCCAACTACAATGCCATGCAAAGTGCACCCCATCTCTGCATCCACCACAACAGCCAGCACCTAAATCCCACGCCCCCATTTTCACAAACTCCTCCCTCCATTATCCTATTTCTCCTCATTCCCTCCCCAGGGCCAGGCTTTTCCCTTTCCCCCTGTTTTGTTTTGTGTTTGTATGTGGGGCTTTTGTTGAAAGGTTGCAGGGAGGGAACAGATGTGATTCTCTCTCCTTTGCTGTGCTGGGTGTGGGAAGGGAAGTTTTGCCTCGATGAAATTCTGTTTTTTTCAGTATAACTCGACCTCATGCTTTTGAACCATGTTTAACATTAACCAATTCCTGTCCCTAAGTGCTAGGCCGCAGGCTTCAAATCTTCGACAACTCTGAGGTCAAGACGCAGTCCAAGTTGGGATCCAGCCAGTGGTGAACGGTGATTGTGAGCTGCAGCTGCTGGTCGAGGTGGTGCTGGGTCCCATTCAGCTACTGCTGCTCACCCACGATATGGTACAGGAGGGACTGTGCTGACACAGGTGGCTGATGGACTCCGAATCCTCCTTGTTATTACCAGGAGTGAGCGAGCAAGTACCTGGAGGTGAACATCCAGGAGCCATGGAGTGTAATCATGGAACCTTGGAGTCTTGGGCTGGTGAGGCTGCACTCAGCTGTGGCGCAGTAGTGGCCCATGATACCAATTGGGCCTCTTCGAGGCCTCAGCCCAAAGCACAGCGAATTGGGAATGCAAACCTTAAATAGAGGCAGAACTTAGATTTCCTTCGACTGAGTGGCAAGATCAGTCCAGCACTCAGATCGGCTCACTCAGTCCTAGGACTGCTCGACAGCCTAGTCCTGTATTCCACTGCATTAAATCCACTACTGGTAGTGAAACTGGCTAATTGGCTCTCCCAGCTATAGGCCTGTGATGCATCTTGAGCCTACTTTTCACTGCATTGTGGAGATATTGGCTAAATGCCTAACACAGCGCGAGATCTGAGGCGCATGCTGGAACTGCACCATAGCCAGGGTGCGAATGGGATGTGGCTCAGTTTATCCACCACCACGAATGACATTGGCTGACTTGGCACACGCCAAAACTTGAGCCTTTATGTGCCTGCTCTATGTGTGCTGGTGTGGGTGGTGTGTAAGTTTATTCCATCCAACCGACACCAGGGGTGAAGTTGACCCACTCATGGTTAGGCCCAAGATTCTGTCTGCGCTCTCTATCCCTGATTTGTGTAGTTCAGCTAACCCTGGATCAACTGTAAATACTAGGCCGACGATGTGAATCTTCGGCCTAAACGTCCCATCGCTGTGAGACTCAATTCATCCGACATCATCGTGTGTGAGCTCAGTTTCGGAAAGGGTCCGAGAAGGGAGCCTGGGACACTCCTGCTCTGTGTGCACATTTATCTAGGTGTGAATGTGGTGGTCCTTAGTTTCACATCATTCTTTAAGGTCAACTACCCAAGATGATGCCTCGGTTTATGTTTCCCTACATTGTTGGTCTTGGTCTGTCCCGGAAGGAAAAGTCAGGAAAACTGGCAGATGAGGCATACTGGTCTGAGTCACCTGGCTTGCTTCAAAACAGAAGACCAGTATGTCAATTTCCAACCATTACTGTTTTTTTGTGATCTCTCAGGTTAGGAATGAGATTGGTATTCTCGGCAGTACTAGGCCAAGATGGAACCTGGTACTTTCCTGCTGTGGACCCTCATGCATGTGGGGGTTCTCAATTCCAGACTCCATGAAGCATCAACAAACACGAGCCTGAGATCGGGGTTGCATCTAAATCTCCCTATCTGCGTCTTCAAAAGTCCCACATTGGGTGAAATTGTTAAATTCAGTGCTTGGCTGGAAATGGAACCTGAGGCCTACACTTCCCTGTATGGGACTCGAACCATTCCACACCGGGTGAAATTGGTAAAATCAGTATTCGGCTTTAGATGGAGAAATGGCATGTCTCTGCAGGGCATTATAAAATGGGTGGAGGAGAAGGATCTTGTTCCCGGTGGAGAAATAATTCCAGGTGTAATATAAACACTCAAGAGCAGATTCAAAGAAGCAAGGTCAGTGCAAAATTAATTGCTTAAAACTCAGGAATAGGAAATGTGAAATCACAATGTTGGGTGTATACTGCAGGCCTCCCAATGATCAGCAGACGAGAGAGGAGAGAACATGTAGACAGATCCTGGAAAGATGTAAAAGCAGTGTTGTGGTGGGTGATTTTAACTTCCCCGACACGCTAGGAACTTTGATGGGCTGAATTTGTATGATTCTGGATTAGTGGTGGTGGAAGAGCACAGCAGTTCAGGCAGCATTTAAGGAGCTTCGAAATCGACGTTTCGGGCAAATGCCCTTCGGGCAAAAGAATTTGCAAGAAATGTTCTTGAAACAATAGGTAAACTGTCCAACCAAGGAAGGGACCTGAGTTTCGGAACTGAATCGGGCCAGGTAAGTGACGTTTCACTGTGGGAGAATTTTGGGAGAAGTGACCATAATAGCAACCCCTGTCATGTAGGCCGCGGTGGCAGAGTGGTTAAGGCGATGGACGGCTAATCCGTTGTGTTTTACGCACGTGATTTCGAATTCCATCCTCGCCGTTGTCTTAGTATTTGGATAGGCCAGGACTGATTTGGGATAATCGCCTTAACTTTGTGCTTGGGAAAGCATGTATCACAAACTTGATTGAGTCTTTTTGAACAAATAACAAAGACGATTGATGAAGGCAGAGCAGTAGATGTGATCTATATGGACTTCAGGAAGGTGTTCGACAAGGTTCCCCATGGAAGACTGATTAGCAAGGGAAGATCTCACAGAACACAGGGAAAACTAGCCATTTGGTTACAGAACTGGCTGAAAGGTAGAAGACAGAGGGTGGTAGTGGAGGGTTGTTTTTCAGACTGGAGGCCTGTGACCAGTGGAGTGCCACAAGGATCGGTGCTGGGTCCTCTATTGTTTGTCATTTACATAAATGATTTGGATGCGAGCATAAGAGGTAGAGTTAGTATGTTTGCAGATGATACCAAAATTGGAGATGTAGTGGACAGCGAAGAGGGTTACCTCAGATTACAACAGGATCTGGACCAGAGAGGCCAATGGGCTGAGAAGTGGCAGATGGAGTTTCATTCAGATAAATTCGAGGTGCTGTATTTTGGGAAAGTAAATCTTAAAAGAATTTTACAGTTAATGGTAAGGTCCTCGGGAGTGTTGCTGACAAAGAGACCTTGGAGCGCAGGTTTTTGAAAGTGGAGTCGTAGGTAGATAGGTAGTGAAAGAAGGCGTTTGGTATGCTTTAATTTATTGGTCAGAGTATTGAGTACAGGAGTTGGGAGGTCATGTTGCAGCTGTACAGAACATTGGTTAGGCCACTGTTGGAATATTGCACGCAATTCAGGTCTCCTTCCTTTCAGAAATATGTTCAGAAAAGATTTATAACAATGTTGCCAGGGTAGGAGGATTTAAGCGATAGGAAGAGGCTGAATAGGCTGGGACTGCTTTCCCTGGAGCGTCGGAGACTGAGGGGTGACCTCATTGAGGTTTACAAAATTATGAGGGGCATGAATAGATTAAATAGGCAAAGTCTTTTCCCTGGGTTCAGTGAGTCCAGAATTAGAGGGCATAGGTTTAGGGTGAGAGAGGAAAAATATAAAAGAGACCTAAGGGGCAAATGTTTCACGGAGAGGGTGGTACTTGTATGGAATGAGTTGCCAGAGGAAGCGGTGGAGACTGATAGAATTGCAAAATTATAGAGCTATTTGTATTGGAATATGAATAGGAAGGGGTTGGAGGGATATGAACCGGGTGCCGGCAGTTGGGACTAAATTGTGTTTGGATATCTGGTCAGCATGTACGGGTTGGACCGAAGTGTCTGTTTTCATGCTGTATATCATCATTACTCTATGACTCTAAGATATTCGCGCATAGTGATAACGGCTGTCCTCTTAATTTGGGGGAATGCAAACTGCAAAAATATTAGGCAGGAACTGGAAAAACTTTGCAAGCAGGTATTTGAGGGTAAATCTTCATCGGACATTTGGGATTATTTCAAACAGCAGTTGACAAGATTTCATGAGTGGCACATACCTGGGAGAATGATGGAGGTGTGTGGCAATTTATATGAACCTCGGATGACCAGGGATGTTGAGACCTTAGTCAGAAAGAGAAACGAAGTATTTGGAAGGTCGAGGAGGATGAGAACTGATGAAGCCAATGAATATGTAAGGAAAGTGGGAAAGAACGTAAACAATGAATTAGAAGGACTGAAAGGGGTCATGAAACGTCGTTAGCAAATAGGATGACGAAGAATTCCAATGCTTTTAATACATGTACAAAAAGCAATAATGTAGCCAGCGAAAGAATTGGAAAACTCAAAGACTGTGGAGGGAATATATGGGTGTAACCAGAAAAGTTTGGTGAGATCCGAAAGGAATACTTTGTTTCAATATTCCGCAATCAGAACGAATTGGTGGAGGATGATCTCAGGGAATGGATTTTCAAGTTTCTAAGAC
Organism: Chiloscyllium plagiosum; assembly: GCF_037043375.1. Taxonomy (NCBI): domain Eukaryota; kingdom Metazoa; phylum Chordata; class Chondrichthyes; order Orectolobiformes; family Hemiscylliidae; genus Chiloscyllium; species Chiloscyllium plagiosum. The sequence continues at coordinate 18,831,668 of NW_028270179.1, read as the reverse complement.
AAATTACTATTAAAAAGGATGAGGTGTCGTGTATCTTAAAAAGGATTCTATACCAAAATATTGATGAATGCAAGAGAACAAATCAGAGCATTGACAGATATTTTTGTGCACTCTTTGATCACAGATGAGGTCCCAGAGATTTGGAGAATAGCCAATCTCGTCCCATCATTTAAGAAGGGCAGTAGGGATAATGCTGGAAATGACAGACCTCTAAATCGCACACCAGTATCAGTGAAATTATTGGAAAAGATTCTCAGGGACCAGCTTTAGGAGCAAATTGACATATTCATGATTGCAAGGATTTGTACTGGTGAGGTTGTGCCTCGCTAACATGAGCTGAAGAATGTGTTGCTGGAAAAGCGCAGCCGGGCTGGCAGCATCAAAGCAGCGTGAGAATCGACGTTTCTGGCATAAGCCCTTCTTCAGGAATGAGGAGGGTGTGCCAAGCAGACTAAGATAAAAGTTAGGGAGGAGGGACTTGACGGAGGAGCGTTGGGAATGCGATAGGTGGAAGGATGTTAAGGTGAGGGTGATAGGCCGGAGAGGGAGTGGGGGCAGAGAGCTCGGAAAGAGATTGCAGGTGAAGAAGGCGGTGCTGAGCCCAAGGGTTGGGACTGAGAAAAGGTGGGGAAGGGAAAATGAGGAAGCTGGAGAAATCTGCATTCATCCCTTGAAGTTGGAGGGTTTCTAGGCGGAAGATGAGGCGCTCTTCCTCCAGGCTTCGTGTTGCCATGGACTGGCGATGGAGGAGGTCAAGGACCAGCATGCCATTGTCGGATTGGGAGGGGGAGTTAAAGTGTTCAGCCACGAGACTGTTGGGTTGGTAGGTGCGTGTGTCCCAGAGGTGTTCTCTGAAACGTTCTGCAAGTAGGCGGCCTGTCTGCCCAATGTAGAGGAGGCCACATCGGGTGCAGCGGATGCAGTAAATGATGTGTGTGGAGGTGCATGTGAATTTGTGACAGATATGGAAGGATCCCTTGGGGCCTTGGAGTGAAGTGAGGGGGGTGTTGTGGGCTCACGTTTTGCATTTCTAGCGGTTGCAGGGGAAAGTGCCGGGAGTGGACGTTGGGTTGCTGGGGGGTGTGGTCCTGACGAGGGAGTCAAGGAGAGAGTGGTCTTTCTGGAACGCTGATAAGGGAGGTGAGGGAAATATATCCTTGGTCGTGGCGTCTATTTGGAGGTGGTGGAAATGATGAAGGATGATACGATGTATCTGGAGATTGGTGGGGTGGTAGGTGAGGAACAGTGTGGTTCTGTCCTGGTGGCAATTGGAGGGGCGAGATGCAAGGGCGGAGGAGCGGGAATTGGAGGATATGCGGTGGAGAGTATCGTCAAACACGTCTGAGGGGAAATTGCGGTCTTTGAAGAAGGAGGCCATCTGGGTTGTTCGGGCCTGGAATTGGTCCTCCTGGGTGCAGATGCGGTAAAGGTTTAGTAATTGGGAATATGGGATGGCGTTGTTACAGGTTCAGAGTGGGAGGAGATATAATCTAGGTCACTGTGGGAGTCGGTCGGTTTATAGTAAACGTCCGTGTTGAGTCGGTCGTCCGAGATAGAAATGGAGTGGTCTAGGAAGGGGAGGGAGGAGTCTGAGATGGTCAAGGTAAATTTGAGGTCGGAATGGATGGTGCAAGTAACGTGGATGAACTGTTCAACCTTCTCATGTGAGCATAAGGTAGCGCCAATGCAGTCATCCATGTAGCGGAGGAAAAGGCGGGGATGGTGTCAGTGTAGCTGCAGAAGATGGACTGTTCCACATATCAGACGAAGAGGCAGGCATAGTTGGGGCCCATGCGGATTCCCATGGCTACGCCGTTGGTTTGAAGGAAGTGGGAGGATTGGAAAGAGAATTTGTTCAGAGTGAGGACTACTTCAGTCAGTCGAAGGAGGGTGTCAGTGGAAGGGTACTGATTAGTTTGACGGAAAGGAAAAAGCAGCGGGATTTGAGGCCTTCGTGATGGGGGATGGAAGTGTATAGGGACTGTATGTCCATGGTGAAGATAAGGCGCTGGCGGCCGGGGAAGCGAAAATCATGGAGGAGGTGGAGGGCGTGTGTGGTGTCCCGAAAGCAGGTGGAGAGTTCTTGGACGAAGGGGGACAGGACCGTGTCGAGGTATGCAGTGATGAGTTCGGTGGAGCAAGAGCAGGCTGAGACAATGGGTCGGCCGGGGCAGTCAGGTTCGTGGATTTTGGACAGGATGTAGAAAAGGGCGGTGTGGGACTATGAGGTTGGAGGTCGTGGATGGGAGATCCCCTGGAGTGATGAGGTTATGGATGGTCTGGGAGATTATGGTTTGGTGGTGGAAGGTGGGGTCATGGTCAAGGGGCCAGTAGGAGGAGGTGTCCGCGAGCTGGCGTTTTGCCTCAGCAATGTAAACATCGGTGTGCCAATCTACCACTGCGCTGCCCTTGTCTGCCGGTTTTATTTAGCTTGGATTAGATTACTCACAGTGTGGAAACAGACCCTACGGCCCAACAAGTCCACACCGCCCCGCTGAAGCGAAACCCACCCATACCCCTACATTTACCCCTTACCAAACACTACGGACAATTTAGCATGGCCAATTCACCTGACCATCGTTGGACTGTGGGAGGAAACCGGAGCACCCGGAGGAAACTCACGCAGACATGGGGAGAACGTGAAAACTCCACACAGTTAGCCGCCTGAGGCGGGAATTGAACCCGGGTCTCTGGCGCTGTGAAGCAGCAGTTCTAACCACTTTGCCACCGTGCCGCCCACCAACGGTGGCACGGTGGCACGGTGGTTTGATAGTGAGGTTGAGGTTGGAGCGGAGGGCTGCATATTGAGAGTGTGAGAGGTTGGAATGGGTGAGAGGGGTGGGCAAGTTGAAAACAGCCTTCGATGAAAATTGCACAATTCACAGCCGAGAGAGAACATTCACATCTTTCATGTTTGGATGAGGCTTCCACTGATTGTTAAACCAGGAGAAGAAATATGAACAGTTTATGCATGGATAAACCCTGGAAATGTGGGCACTGTGGGAAGGGATTCTATTAATCATCTGCTCTTGAGATTCATGAGCGCAGATACACGGGGGAGAGGCCATTCACCTGTTTTGTGTGTGAGAAAGGATTCGGCGCTATCTCCAATCTACTGACACACCAGAAATCTCGCACTGTGCTGAGACCATGCACCTCTGACCGTGGGAAGAGACTCACTGATACATCCACACCGTTGGCGCGCAAGCAAGAGATTATTCCCCTGCTCTGATTGTGGGATGGAATTCACCAGTTCAGATAACGTGCTGAGACACAAGCGAGTTGACACTGAGGAGAGGCCGTTGTGTTGCTCTGAGTGTGGGAAAGGATTTGATCAGCCATCTGGCTTGGTTATTCACCACCGGATGCACACTGGCGAGAGGCTGTTCACCTGTTCTCAGTGTGGGAAAGGGTTCGCTCAGTCATCGAGCTTGGTTATTCACCAACGGCTTCACACTGGCTAGAGGCCTTTTCCCTGCCTCACTGTGGGAAGAGATTCTCGGATGTGTACACCATACGACGACATGAACGGATTGACATCGGGGAGAGGCCGTTCATCTGCTCTCAATGTGGGAAGGGATTCACTCAATTATCCAGCCTGCAGAGACATCAGCGTGTTGGCACCAGTAAGAGGCCACTCACCTGCTCTCAGAGTGGGAAGGAATTCATTCAATTATCCCATCTGAAGACGCACCAGCAAGTTCCACGGGGAGAGGCCGTTCACCTGCTCTCTGTGCGGAAATACGTTATCTCGATTATCCAACCTGCAGACAAACCAGCGGATCCACACCAAGGAGAGGCCGTTCACCTGCTTTCAGTGCGTGAAGGGATACACTCAATTATCCCATCTGGAGAGACACCAGCGACTTCACACCACAGAGGGGCCGTTTACCTGCTCTCGGTGAGGGAAGGGTAACACTCAATTATCCAACCTGCAGAGACACCAGCGGTTTCACACTGGCGAGAGGCCACTCACCTACTCTCAGTGCGGGAAGTGATACTCTCGAGTATCCAGCCTGCAGGAACACCAGCGAGATCACCAGTGACTGCAGGAGTGTGTTCTGTTTTTGGTGCTGCTGCTCATCATGTTCAGAACTGACTTTTGTTGATCCTGCCAGTGGGTGAAGTGGGAAGCCAGAGGGTTTCTTTCTGCTGGACTGGCCACCCTCACCTTTGCTTCCAGTGAAGCCGTGAATGAAGAAAGGTTTGGAAGGTAGAAGTTGTTTAGTCTGAAATGGGAACCTCAATTATCCGGCATTCCATTATCCGAATATGGGACTATCCGGTAAGATTGCATGGTCGCAATGCTTGACTAAACTGTTCTCCGGCATTCAATGAACTGAACAAAATTCTCCTCACCCGTGTCTTCAAATAATCGAGCTTCCTCTGCATTTCATTTTCTCCAGTAGCATGCTACGTTTGCATGGAGATGGTCACGTTCGTCGGTTGTTTTGTTTAATTTACATGGGCGCTTCTCACAGAAGGCGGTTGGGGATTTGTAAAGATGGAATCGCTCATTTGGAATCGCTGAGGATAAATGAACCCGGAAGGCTTGCTGAGCTAGGAGTTGGAGGATGTAATCTCCAGTAAGTCTGTCGATGAAAGGCACTGGGTCTTGTGGTGGCAGAAAGATGTCAGACATTGGCGATATGAATGAGGAGCAGGAAAGCCATTCAGCCGTTCAAGATGCCTGACAACGTAAAAAAATTGTGACCAATCAGATTGTCATCTCCACTCCTATCTAAACCCTCAAAGCTTTCCCCACAATGGGGTCAAAAGATGATGCCAAAGCTGTAACACTGTCAGTAGCACTGGTATATTCTCATTGTCAAACAGACGAACTTTCAAAGCAAACTGCTGGAGATCAAGGAGTAAGTCAGTGTTGGGAAAAGTGGCAGGTGTTTCCCATAAGACCATAAGACATAGGAGCGGAAGTAAGGCCATTCGACCCATCGAGTCCACTCCACCAGGGAATGTTGCACCAAAGACAGAATCTTCTGAGACACCCATTCTTTCTCATGTATTTACCACGAATGAAAATAGACGCAATCATTTCCAAAACACTTATATGTTCAGGAACGTCACTCAGGATGTCCAAGAAAGCCAAGAAAGAGTTTTATTCTGAGATGCCAGCTCAGCTGAAACCTTGATTAGAAAAACATTTTCCAAAATCTTCATTGCATTAATCCAGGAATTGTGAGTAATCCCAGATGGCCTTCATCTTCAAAGATTGCAATTTCCCCTCCCACGTCGTTGACGATGTCCTCCAATGCATCTTATCCACGTCCTGCACCTTCGCCCTCTATACCCATCCCTCTCAACGCAACAAGGACAGAATACCTCTCCCCTCGCACGGTCCTCGCCTTTCACCCCAGCAACTTGCATTTAGACCGTGTCGTCCTCCACCACTTCTGCCACTGATAAACGGACCCCACTGCCAGAGATATATTTCTCTCCCCACCACTATTAGCATTCCGGAGAGACCATTCCGTCCGCGACTCCCTGGTCAGTTCCACACCCAACTCCCCCCCCCCACTCATTCCTGACACCTGCACCTACCACCGCAGGATGTGCAGCACCTACACCCACACCTTCCCCTCCCCCTCGCCATCTCCTTCCAAGGTCCACAAGGATCCTTTCACATCCGACAGAAATTTACCTGGACCCAAAGCAATGTCACCTACTGTATGCTTTGCACCCAATGTGATCTCGTTTAAATCAGGGAGACAGGACGCCAACTTACCGATCGTTTAAGAGAACATTTCTGGCACATCTGCACAAACCAACCCTGTCAGCCCGTCGCTGAACACGTCAACTCCCCTTCCTACACAGCCAACGACATGCAGGTCCTGGGTAACCTCCATTGCAAACCCTTCCCGCCCACACTTAGAGACAGAATGCATCATATTGCGCCAAGGGACCCTGCAATTAAATGGGATCAATGTAGATTTCACCAGTTTGCTCAGTTTCCCCACTCTTACTTCCCTACCTACCCACCCCCGTTGTCCCTGTCGCAAGCCGCCAACTCGCCACCACCTTCTTGACCTGTCCGTCGCCTCTCTCATCTTTCTGTTCCACCCTCCTCTCCCACCTTCATCTCTCCAGGGTGAAGATATAAATTGGGGTGGCGGGAGGTGTGGGACTAGTGAGAAGGTAGCAAAGAGTAGAATCGGTGAATGTGCTTGGGGATGGAGGCGATAGGTCAGAGGGAAGGGTGGGGAAGGTAGCAAAGAGTACAATAGGTGAATGGGAGTGGGTATGGAGTGATAGGTCAGAGCGGAGAGTGGGGGAAGGTAGTAAAGAGTACAATAGTGAGTGGGGGTGGGGGTGGGGGTGGACGTGATAAGTCAGAGAGGAGGGTGAGGGAAGGTAGAAAAGATTTTAAACCTCAGCCTGATGTGGAAGACTTAAAGTGGTAGAACATATGAACACAGAAAAGTATAGCACCGAACGGGCCCTTTGGCCCACGGTGTTGTGCCGAGGATCAATCCTAATGTAAAATAAAATAACCTGTGCACTCCTCAATTCACTTCAATTTAAGCAGTCACTTAAATGTCCCTAATGGCACTGCTTCCACCACCACCACTGGCAAAGTATTCTATGTGCTCACAGCTTTCTGAGTAAAGAACCAACCTTTGATGTCCCATCGATATATTTCTCCTAATATCTTAAAACTATGACCCCTCGTGCCAGTTAATCCTGCCCTGGGGAAGAGTCGGGAAAGAAAATAAATTCTAAAATTGAGAAAACTGTTGACGTTTTTGAGAGGTTAATGGTTTTTGTTCTGAATTGGGATTAGGAACAATAACAAAAAATCGAGAAAGCAAACTTGCCCCTTTATTGTAAAAGCGCATGGGAATAACAATAATGAACCAGTTGCAGGTCTTTTGACAGGGAGCTGTGACAACACAGACGCTGGGACATTTTCAGACAGAGCGCACTCGAAATCATAAGAATGAGAAACTGGGGAGGAATCGGTGTAAATTCCAGTGAGCTATGACATACGTTTGGGTTGATCCCTTCAGAAAGTGAATGGCCCTTTAGGAGTTCACGAGATAAACATCTTGGGCAGTTAAAGTGAAATTCAATTCAAACCGTCAAAGAGATATTAGGATTGTGTTAAATAAGGGTGATTTGTTTCGCTTCCCATTTGCACAATTAAGTTTTTTTTAACAAAGTGACCTGTGGTGCAATGCAAGTTGGGATCTCTGGTCGGCATGGACGGGTTGGACCGAAGGGTCTGCTACCATGCTGCAAACTCTATGAGTCTATGTTGATTGTTCTGACAAAGATGGCAGGATTTGTGTTCCCTCGGGCCAAAGGAGGCCAGGATTATTCAGTGAGAATCTTCATATACAGTGAGGCAGCAGAAGCTGGTCAGGTTCAGAAAGTGATGACCGGATAAACGACCTGATGAAGGAACAGCACTGGGAAAACGAGTGCTTCCCAATAACCCTGTTGGACTATAACCGGGTGTGGTGGGGTTTTCAACGTTGACCAGATGGAACACATATTCAAATGACGAAGCCCACACTGGGATGAATTTGTTTTTGGTTGACACAGGCAGTGTACCCGAAGAAAGCTTTTTGAACATATTTGAATGGGAGTGTCACTGGCAAGGCCAGCAGGAGGTGCCCATCTCTATCTGTCCCTGCAGAATGAATGTCAGCTTACTACGTAAATTGCTATTCTTTCAAATGAATCTGACGAATGCATGCATTGGGAGGGTAGGTGGTGTGAGCTAGTGGAAGAGAAAACAGCAGCACAGTAGTTGAATCCAGACTGCATCGCCTGTCCCTCCCTTCCCTTCTCACCTGACATACACTCACACACTGGCCCCAGATCTGAAATTCATACAGAGGTTGCTCACTCCCTTCTGGATGATGGGCACAGGAGGTAATCTCAGCTCCTGACGCTCAGTCACAGAGTCATAGAGTCCTACAGCACGGAGATAGGCCCTTTGTCCCAAACTGATACATGATGATCAAAATAGCTGTCCTCGTTAACTCAATTTCCCAATATTTGGCCCATACCTTCTGATCTTTCCTATCCATGTCTAAATGCCTTTTATATCGTGTACATGTACCCGTCTCAACCACTTCCACTGGCAGCTCATTCCATTCGAATACCACTCTCTGTGTAAAAAAGTTGACCCTCGGGCTCCCTTTTATTCTTTCCCTCTAACCTTAAACTGATGCCCTCCAATTCTCGATTCCCAACACTCAGAAAAAACATTGAATGCATTCTCCCTATGCCTCTCATAATCTTATATATATATATAAGGTCTCCCCTCAAAAAATTCTAACTTGTTCAATCTCTCCCAATAACACGGACCAATGAGGAAAGGCAGCATCCTTGTAAATTTCGCCTGCAATCTTTCGAGTTTATTAGCCTCCGTCCTATAACAAGGTCACCAGAACAGAACACAATCCGTCAAATACAGCCTCACAAATATCCTGAATAACTGCATCATAACTTCAAAACTGAATGCCCTGACTGATGAAGGACAGTGTGCCAAAAGCCTGCTTCACAGACCTGTCTACCGGTGACTTCACTTTAAGTGAACTGTGAAACAGAACTCCAAGGTCACTCTGTTCCACTACACTCCTTAAGGCACTACCAGTCACCATGAATTTCCTACCTTGATTTGACTTCCCAAAATGCAACTGCTCACATTTATCTATATTAAAATCCATTTGCCAATTCTTGGCCCGGTTCCCCAACTTATCAAGGTCCTGCTGAAATTTCTGTACACCTTCCTTTCTGTCCATGAAACGGGCTTTTTCAGCATCATCAGGAAACATACTAATCATGCCTTGTACATTCTCAGCCAAATCATCGATATAGTAAACACACAGTAACGGGCCTAGCACCAACCCTTTAGGCACTCCACTGGTCACCGGTCTCCAGTTCGCCAAGCATGCTTCCCACCATCAATCGAATTGAAAGTCAAGTTCCCCAGATCACCATGGATTCCATCCAATCTGACCTTCCAGAGCAGCCTCCCATTTTGAGCCTGATCAAATGCCTAACTGAATTCCATGTTGACTTTGTATATCTCTCTGCCCTTGTCAGCACTTAACAAAGCTGTGAGGCCTCATCTCCCACTCAGAACGCCATGTTGTATACTTTTAATCAAACCCTGTCTTTCCAAATGCATGGATATCTTATCCCTCAGAATCTTCTCAAGTAACTGCCCAACCAAAGATGTTAATCTAACCGGCTTATCTTTCCATCCCTTCTTAAATATGGGCACAATATTGGCTATCCTCCTGTCTTCTGCCTGTGGCTAAAGATGGTGGAAATCTGTCACCCAGAGTCCCCTCAATTTCTTCTCTGGACCTTTGCAGTATTCCTGGAAATAACTGGTAAGGACCAGTATATTTATACACCTTCGTACATTCTAAAACATCCAACACCACATACCTGTGATATGGACTGTCCCCAAGATATCACCACGAACTTCCCCACTTTCCCAAGATTTCATGTCTTTCTCCACAGTAAACACAGAGGAGAAATATTCATTGAGAATCTCACCCACTCTCCTGCGGTTCTGCACATACTTGCCCACTTTGGTCCTTGAGGGGCCCTATTCTGTCTCCAGCTATTATTTTGCCTTGATCATACTGAAAGTATCTCTTTGGATCACCCTAATACTCTCAGTCAAGGCTATCTCATTCTCCCTTTTCGCCCTCCTGATTTCCTTCTGAAGTAAGCTCCTGTATCCTCTTCTGCCGAGGAACCCTCCAACCACAAGGAATGAATGCAGATTTCTCCAGCTTCCTCATTTCCCCTCCCCCACCTTATCTCAGTCCCAACCCTCTGACTCAGCACCGCCTTCTTGACCTGCAATCTTCTTCCCGACGCCTCCGCCCCCACCTCCTCTTTGGCTTATCACACTCACCTTAATCTCCTTCCACCTATCGCATTCCGAACGTTCCTCCCCCAAGGCCGTCCTACCGACCTTTTACTTTGCGTGCTTGGCACACCCTCCTCATTCCTGAAGAATGGCTTATGCCCGAAACGTCGATTCTTCTGCTCCTTTGATGCTGCCTTACCTGCTGCGCTTTTCCAGCAACACATTTTTTAACTCCTGTATTCCCTGTATCCCTCCAGGGATTTCTTTGATCCCAGCTGTCTGTACCTGAGCCAAACCTTCTTTTTATCTGCACAAAGTCTCAGCATCTCTTATTATCCAAGGTTCCCTATTCCTGTCATCCAAACCCACACAGGAACAGATCGAGCTTGAATTCCAGTTATCTCAATTCTAAAGACGTCCAACTTGCTAAATGTCCTTTTACCTGCAAACAACCTGTTCAAATCAAGCCCTGCAAGCTCGTGTCTAATTCTCTGTCCCAATTTAGAACTTGAGTCTGTGGACCAGTTTTGTCCCTCTCCATAACTATTTTAAAATTAATGATTACTGACCACAAAGTGCTCCCCCACTGTCACCTCATTCACACGCCCTGCTTTATTTCGCAAGAGTTAATCGAGTTTTGCCCCTTCTGTAGAAGGATCCTATATATACTGTTTGAGGAATCCTTCCTGAACGTACTTAACAAATTCCAAACTATCCAAGCCCTTCATGCTCAGGCAATCCATATCTATGTTGGGGAAATTAAAATCCCCTCCAATGACAACCTTATTGCTCCTTCAAGTCTCCCCAGTCTCCCTGCATATTCGTTCTTCTGATTGACTATTTGGGCGGCTTAGAGTATGACGTCACCATCCCCTGCTTGGTGCTTCGCTCCATCCACAAAGCCTCAGTGGAAGATGCTTCAGTTATTCCATCTTGACTACTGCTTGAATACTCGCCCTCATCAAAAATGCACCCCCTTCCATCACCTCATCCATGCCAGCAGCACCTGTACCGTGTGTGAGAAACAAAGCTCACAACAAAATAGATTTCAGTCCGAGTCAAATTCTGAAGCAGCGAATTTCATTGAAACGTTCTTGCAAGGACGGTTGCTAATAAGTAGGCACCCTAATCCAGAAATTAGTCAACAAGTTATGCAGTTTCATTCCCGATACTTCACCGTTTACCTCATTGGCTTTGAAACCAATCAATATTCCTTATTGTGATCTGCCCCTACCTAGCTGCACTCCACCCTTGTTTACTTCTCCCCCTACTCCAAGCCAGGCGATCATCACCCTTATTTATTCTGTCCCTTATTTCTAAGTGGCTTGGCTCGCTTTAATGCTGGCATGAAGGAAATGTGCTGAGCTTGGCATATCTTGATGTTCTTTTTCACCTGATCTGTTTGTCTGTAATATCTTCCATTGTTTGCAGACACATTTCATTCCTGTATGCACATTTTAACTAATGAAAAGTAACTATGTATTCCTTCAACATAGTTTTCATTCCTGTGTTTGTTTATTTTATTTAATAAGCAATTATTAGTTTGGCTGAAACAATTATAGACTGATGTTAATAAGCAATTATGGTTGCAGAAGTAACACTGGTTTACCGTAACCCACAATTTCCCCTTTTTCTTTAATTATCATTTGTTATCTTATGCATTTTTTTCTTATATGTCGCTTCCAAATTGAACACCATCATCTCCGAAATTTCATTTATTTTGGAAATCTTCCCGCGGTCACTTATTCCCTCAATTGTTTAACAGGTAGAGCCCTTTCACCCGATTGCGCATTTGCGTGTCTCAAGCTATTTCAATCAACCTTTGGATTAACCCCCGTGCGCAAAGTATGATGCAGCATCCTATTGCGATTAGAACTACCACCACTACGATCAAGGAGGTAAGGACTGAAACCACCACACCCGTCCACTTTCCAAGCCACAATTCTAACCACCCAGTGAATGATGTGCTGACTCCTGAATGTTTAGCTCGTTCTTCCGCTTGTGTTGTTAGACCTTGCAGGGCTCGAGTAGTAGACCCATCTGGGGCAGGGTTATTTGGAATAAAGATATAACAGCTCCCTCCTAACATTACACACACTCCCGCTTTTTTCTGCTCGGGTCATACCTATGGCCATTCTATTATCCCATGCCATTCTGCTAGTTGCATCAAGTTGTTTGGCTATACCTTTAATTGCGTCTCTAGTGTAATTGATTAAGCTTTGCTGATTGTAGAAAATAAAGTTTATCCAGTCCACATTTTTGCTGACAGTTACCCATAAGAACAGTGCTGATTCAACTCCTGCCGTGATGTAGTTACGAGCCTTGAACTCATCAGGTACCCCTCTTGGGACTCACAAACGAAATACCCAATCGTGATCTCTTTCTTCATCCCCCTTCCTTTACGATCTCTTTCTTTTTAAATGCCAGGGTGAACGGAATTGCCAATTGTACAATTGCACACATGCCCCTCCAATCTATAGGTAGGCTGGGTCTCAATATTTTCACTCCACAGTACCACCACAGATCCGCTCGCGGAATCCTTAATGCGGAGTATTTCCCTCCCTTTTCTGTCACGGACTGAATTTCGGTACATGCTTTCAGTTCCCCCAAATATCTGGACGATTTGTTCCTCGCCTGTTTACACACAATGTGGGATTTCCGATGGTGGTGGGGCGGGGGGTGTTGGCTTATTTAAGCCTTTCTTCTTTAAAAAAGGGAACTTTCATAGAAGGGGAACACAATATTTATTACTCCTTGCCGTCTCACCCTGATAGAGGGATATCGTGGATGTCATACCTCTCATTTCTCGCTTCCAGCCGAGCAGAAAGGGGACTACTTGGGGCATTGGTCTCCCAGAGGCGCATGCACACCAATTGCTTTTATGCAAACTTTTCACAGTGTGCATTACCCATTCAAAGCAGGCATTAGTATCCCAGCTGTTTCTACTTCAATGGTCTGCTCTAAGTTCTTTACCTCCACAATTTTTATCACCTTAAAGTCAGAGTAAGTGACTCTTCTATTCCTTTCTTCTAATCGGGTTCTGTCTTTCACCTGTATTTTAAAACAAAATTCCAGGAAATTCTTCCGTCTGCTTTCATCTCTATTCCAAATATTTGGTCTAATTGGGCCTGATAGGTTTCTCCCCCTAAAACTGCTTCATACCATGAGGTTTTCTTTGTTGGTAAATATATTGGGTTACACTTTTTATCTGTACAGGCAAGAGCTGGCCGGAAAGGGCCTTGGTGTACTGTAACGCGTGGATTAATCAAGAGATCAACTCTGAGGGCTTCCTGCCTCCGCCATTCTTTACTCAAAAATCTCCCTTACACTTCTCTCTCCGGGACATTTCTTCCCTTTAGTCTTATCCCATGCCCCCCTTTCGGGACCTTTTTCATAGAAACTAAGATGTATCTCAGAGTTACTGCATTGCATAAGATTTCTTACACCTCCACAATGCACCAGACTGTAGGTTTCTGCTTCTATGACTTGTAGATTTGTACTTTCGGGAACCGTTATCACTAAGTAAGACGACGACACCATAGCCTGACAGAATCCTATGATTAGAAAAGCTAATATAGTGTACCAAAACGTTCTTCCCATTCTACAGTGGCATTGAATCACCGAGACACTTAACATACAATACTACAGAAAATATCACACGCTCGCATCTCTACTGTATAATCAGTTATTTAAAGTCTTTTTAGCTGAAGTTTAAGTGTTTCTTTTGTCGATTCGGATGTTCAGACTTCTCTCTCAACTGGAGATTCCATTGGCCCTTTCATCAAAGTTTAGTGAGTCCAGACTATCTCTGCCATTCTTATCAGGGTTTCAGTGGTTAAGAGTGCTTGGTACAACCCCTCCCATTCTGGTTGCAATTTGGTCTCAGTCCATGATTCGACCAGGACCCAATTCCCCGGTTGGATCGGATGGACAGTTAATTTAAGGGATGTCGTCTGTGCCAATAAACTCTGTTTCCTGAGAAAGGGCAAAGAGGAGAACAAGCCCAGTATATAATTCTTTAAGAACCAATGTTTAGTCTCCTGAATGGGCAGTTCCACTTTCTTTCCTAGATAGGGCAGGCCAAACAATATCTCATAAGGGGACATCCCCATATCTTTCCTTGGGGTCGTTCGCACTCGCAAAAGGGCGATATGTAAACACTTAGTCCAAGGGAGTCTGGTTTCTGCTATTAATTTAGATAATTGCTTAAGGAGTATCTGGTTCATTCTCTCAACCTTTCCTGATGAAGGTGGGTGCCAAGGGATGTGGTACTCCCAGGAGGTTCCTAACCCCTTCCCCCCTCCCTGGAATACCCTGGAAGTAAAATGAGTTCCATGACCTGAATCTATGCATTCCACTATCCCGCACCTGGGGATTATGTGTTCAAATATTATCTTGGACACCACACTTGTGGTGGCAGTGACTAAAAGTACGCCTCCACCCCACTAGATAGGTGATAAACCATTACCAGCATATACCTCAGTCTTCCCAATCGGGGTAATTCGGTAAATTCTATCTTAATGCTCTGAAATGGTCTTAGCCCAGATTCTCTCCCTCCTGGGACTTGTTTCCTTAATACCTTCTTGTTTATATATATATATATATATATATGTGTGTGTGTGTGTGTGTTATGCATCCCTCACAGATCTGTTTGGTTATTGTGTATATCTCTTTGCATCCATATTTCCTTAAGACTAAATCACACATTTCTTGCACTCCCCAGTGACTCCCCTCATGTAAGACAGCCATAATTTATCGCATCGTGATTTTATTTAACATTTCCCTCCCATCGGGTAACATCCAACTCCCTTTCTCTGTCTTTGCAGCTTCAAAATCTTTTAGTTCCTTTTCATCCTTTGCAATAAACGACGGGGCACCATGAAGATGTAGAATTGCACGTATTAAGGAGTACATTACTGCTCCCTGTGAATTCAGGGCTGCTTCTTTAGGTGCCTCATCGGCCAGTTTATTTCCCCTGACTTCCAGTTCATTCCCCTTCTGATGTCCGTTTATATGAACTACCGCTACTTCTCTCGGGTGTAAGAGAGACTCCAGCACTTGGTTATCAATTCCTCATTCGTTAGTTCTTTTCCTCTTCTATTTGTTCGTCCTCTTTCTTGCCAAACTTTTCCGAAGGTGTGTACCACTCCAAATGCATATTTGGAGTCTGTGTACACCTTTGCTTCCTTGTCTTCTAAGGCTCTGAGATCTCTTTCTAGGGCATAGAGTTCACAAGTTTGGGCTGACCAGCCGATAGGCAGTCTTTCAGCCTCGATAACGCTTTCGTCTATCTCGTCAACTACAGCATATCCAATGTCCCTTTTCCCCTCAATCATCTGGTGGGACCCATCGATAAACAAGCGAGCTGCAACGATACGTCCCTTAAGTCCATCCAATAATATCAAGGCAGTTATGTTCTGGATTGCCAAGGACCACCCCCTCTCCCTGCCACAGAAATGCAGCTGGATTCAAGCAACTGTCTGTGACTGACACAAGGTCATTCTGTTCTATTAAGATTGCCTCATATTTAAATATCCTAGAGTCTGTGAGCCATCGTCCTGCTTTCACAGTTAGTATGGTCCGTACCTGACGTGGGGTGGTGAATATTAAGGATCTCCCAAAAGTAAGTTTCCGACTCTCCTATACCAATAAGGTTGCTGCTGCCACTGCCTGCACACACTCCGTCTCCTGCTTGAGACTGGGTCTAATAATTTAGACAAGTAGGCAACCGGTTGCTTTTTCCCCCTCCCCCCCCCGCCCCCAATCGCTGGGTTAGCACCCTCGAGCCACACTACTGCCTACCATAACAAAAAAATGGAAGTGCTTGTCTCGGGAAGGTAATGCAAGAACAGGGGTATAGATTAGATTCCTCTTTAGTTCTTCAACAAATTCCCTCCCTTCTTCTGTCCAAATCAATAATTTAGGTTCTTCCTCTAATAGTTTCAAGTATAATTTCTTTGTTTTCTTTGCATATGAGTCTATCCGAAATCTACAATACCCCGCTAATCCCAGGAATTTTCGTAATTCTC
The DNA here is from genome assembly GCF_037043375.1 of Chiloscyllium plagiosum. Taxonomy (NCBI): domain Eukaryota; kingdom Metazoa; phylum Chordata; class Chondrichthyes; order Orectolobiformes; family Hemiscylliidae; genus Chiloscyllium; species Chiloscyllium plagiosum. The sequence continues at coordinate 18,815,780 of NW_028270179.1, read as the reverse complement.
CTTTGGTTTTAGCCAGCTGCATTTCCACAATTCCCTCAATTCTTTCTGGACTTATTTTTCGTTTTCTTTCACTGAATAGGTGTCCCAAATATCCGACTTTCTTCTCTGCATATGGCAATTTAATCTAGGAGAACCTCAATCCTTGTTGTCCTAGAAAGTTTACTAATTCGTTTGTGGCTTCTATTGTTTTATCCCTTTTCTCGCCTGTTACCAGAAGACCATCTACATATTGTAACAGAGTAGTTCCTTTGCGGCTATTGAACTTCTCCAAGACTTGTTCCAACACCTGACCAAAGAGATTCTGGGATTCAGTAAGTTCCTGCGGGAGTACCGTCCGTCTGTACTGCTGTTTTTACTCTGTTTTTGGATCTTCCCTCTCGAAGGCAAACAGAGTCCTACACCCCTCCGCAGTGGACATGCCCAGATTGCATCATTCAGATCCACAACACTGAACTATTTATGGCCATGGGGAATCTTACTCAGTGGTGTAGAGGGATGAGGGACCACAGGGTGGCGGGCTTTTACTATTTGGTTCATTGCCCTTAGGTCTTTTGTACCAGGCGATAGCTATCATCCGATTTCTTTACTGGCAGGATAGGGGTATTGTAAGGGGACATGCAGGGCTCTAGTAATCAATCCTTAATTATTTCCTCAATTACTGGCTGCAGTTCTTAGCGTCACTCTATTGAAATCGGATATTGTCTTTTGCAAACCACGTCTCCCTCTCTCTTTAAACTGATCTCCAAAGGAGGTAGATGTAATCCCCCGCGATTCTCTTCCCTTGCCCACACTCTGGGTTCTATTTCCTTCTCTGCTTCCTCGGTCAGGACGGCCATTTGTATCACTAATCTCTGGTCCCTTACTCCAATCTCCAGCGTAGGAATATGATTAAATCCCTCCACAATAAGTTACTTCCGATATCAAAAATATATAACATTTCACTTTCGACTATATCTTTCCCACTTTCGATTATTTTACGTTCAAAAACTGGAACTGTAAATCCCTCCTCTTTTACACCAGAAAGAGTTAATAGTCTTTTCGAGATTTAAACTCCCTCGGGCTTAAAAATTATGTATGACCGTGCTGCCCCCGTATCGATTAGGAAAACTACGTCCTCTTTTTAAGGTACCACCTACAAATTTATCAAGTGTGTCTGGTGGGTCCCCAGGGGTAAGGAGCCCCTGACACCCCTATTCTTCATCAAGGTTCATAAACGGTACTGCCTTTGCTTCCTTTTTCAGATCTGTACACTCTCTCTGAAAGTGACCTGTCTTTCCACAGTAATAACATCCCGCCTGTGGGGATTTCCACGTCGAACCTTGTTCCTGTCCACCAGACCACTTAACATCTCCTCCCCGATCTCTTCTCCTCCCGTTATTTTCAACATGCTGCCCGCCACCATTCCGATTTCCTTCTGCTTTTAGTTTTGTCTTTCTCTTTATTACCTAATCAACCGTGGCTATCATTATTTTTTGCCTTTAGTTTCTGTTTCTCATGTTACGTTGCCGGATCAATTGCTGAGCCGATTTAACCAATTGAACAGCTTTAGGGCCTCGTAATGGCCATTCTTCATCAACCGATGTTTTGCTCAGATCTTGATTTTTTAAAAGAAATATTGCAATATTTCTTCCTCCCTGTCACCTCAAATACCGATACATCAATTTATACTTGTCTAACGTTAAAGCCTGTTCGTAACTATACATTTTGGAATCTTACTTGTAAATGTATATTTATATAATATAAATTCATTTATTCAGTATTTAATATTTAAAATATAAAATGCATACAGTTCCCAACTTCGAAATCCACTATAATTACCGGTTTTAGTTCCTTAATTTAAATCCAAAATTAGTTTTCTTAAGTAGTCCTGACAGTCATTGCTCACTTATAATGCGATAGGTCGTGAAATAACTGGAGCTGCCTTAAAAGTATTTGTCTGCTCATGTTTAAAAAAATATATAATGCAAGAATAATGGCCAAATCCAAGGACACAGGAATTAACCATAGGATTTTTTTTATTTATTAGAATCAAATGTTGAACTGAGACTTCAACTGTCCTCCATAAATCGCTTTTATGTCAGGATAAAAGAGATTAGTTACAAGCTGATAGTAAGGCATTCATGGCCTGTAAAAAGAACAGGAGTTAAAATTTTATTTCATAATCATTGTAAAATCCTTAACCTTAAAAGAAATCATGTTAAATTTCCACAATTGAAATCAGATTCGAAACAGTCCCGGATCTCAAGCTCCAGGGAACAAAGCACAAACATTCAATCACCAACACACAAATGTGCATTCAAACCGATTCACAAAGGGTTAAACTTTCTCTTAGCTGTCCAGCTGTTTTCTCACTCTCTCTCTATCACACACACACACCATATCTCACAGACACTCTCTGAACTTCCCACAACAACTCCACTAGAGGCTTCTCCCTCCAGCCCTCTATTTTTTAAAAATCTTTTTCGGATGTCTGGCCATGATTTAGTTGCGAAGTTTACCCTCAGTAGTCCTTCAGCTAATAGCCCTTCCGACACGAAGCATAATCTGATTCCTCCTGACTGTAAGGCTGATATCCATTGACATATAAATTCAACTATTTACAAGCATAGTCTTAGTCCGACCCGTACTTTTTGCCAGAAAACGGCGGGATGAATAATGGATTCCTTAGTCCATACATATATTTAATCATCTTTTTACTATCGTTTCCCCTTGTACAAGTATTATTTTTCCATTTCCACAACATCCTGCCCAATGGACTTTCTTGAGGTATGTTTTCAGGGACCCAGCCTCCATTTCGATTTCCTTTTTTTCTTCCCGGGGATTTTTACCTTACCCTCGGCATAGCCCATATTGAGTTCCTTCGTTAGTCCCTTAGTCACTACAAGAGCTCAATCCCAGCCACCAAGGCAGTACTTAAAAGTCAGTTTTCCTTCCTTGGTCCATGCATGGTGTTGCCTGGCTCGATGTCTCCCTGTACCTACTTGCAACCTTTCGCCTGCTTCAGATAGATTCTCATCGGATCTTGATCAGTCAACCAGAAGGAGGAACCCACCACCGAGGAACATGGGATCATACTAAAAGGAATCGGACACGTCTTACTAGCCGTTGACGGTGTCTATCCCGCTGGTTATGATGGACACCCTGGACGAGCGCCCTAATTGTGAGAAACAGAGCTCACACTATAATAAATATCAGCCCAAGACAAATTCTGAAACAGCGAATTTTATTGAGACCTTCTTGCAAGAGGGTGTCTTGCAAATAGGCATCCCGATCCCTAAATTACTTCACAATTTATACAGTTTAATTGAGTCCATCGAGGTACTTCCCCGTTTCCCTCACTGGCTTCAAACCTATCAATATTACTTATTGTGTTCTGCCCCAACCTAGTTGCGCTCTGCCCTTGTTTACTTCCTCCCCAACTCCAAGTCGGACGACCCTCACTCTTATTTATCCTGTAACTATCTTGGCTCGTTTCAGTGCCTATGAGGGCAACGTGCCGAGTCTGAATCTTTATTGCTGGAACAGCACAGCAGGTCAGGCAGCATCCAGGGAACAGGAGATTCGACGTTTCGGGCACAGGCCCTTCTTCAGGAATGTTTCCTGAAGAAGGGCCTGTGCCCGAAACGTCGAATCTCCTGTTCCCTGGATGCTGCCTGACCTGCTGTGCTGTTCCAGCAATAAAGTTTCAACTTTGATCTCCAGCATCTGCAGACCTCACTTTCTCCTCAACGTGCCGAGTCTGGCATAACTCAATGTTCTTTGCATCTCAACTGTTTCTCTGCAACATCTTTCATTGTTTGCAGGCACTTTTCATTCTTGTATGCACATTTCAGTTGATGAAAAGCAATTATGTATTTCCTTCACATAGTTTCCATTCTTGGATGAAACAATTATACACGGTGTTAGTTCATTTACCTTGTATAATCAATTATTTATTCAGCTCTTGGCTGAAACAATTATTCACTGGTGTTAGTGCATTTACCTTGCAGAAGCAATTATGGTTGCAGAAGTAACACTGCTTTACCTATATCCCACAGCATGTCTAACCATAGGTAGGCTCCTACCCTTTCCTTCATTATTGAACTATTACACCTTCAGTCCCAGCACAATCCTCGCCTGTCATTGGCCAATCCCCATTCCTTTTCCTCATTTAACAGTTCCACATTTGCCCGTACATTCCACCATCGCTCATTGGCCATCATGCTGTCCTTACAAGTTTCCGAAAAGCGGGAATCCCATTGTTCAAATAGTCTTGCGTTTCCAATCGTCCATTCCAGTCAGTCAGATCCGTCTTCGCCCAATTCAGGCAATTTCTGGAAAATCCATCCCCAACAAGGGAGTTTGCAACAGGAGCTGAGTCTGCTCTCACCCCGCCCCCATCATCCACAAGGGAGTGTGCAACAGTAGCTGTGTCTGCCTTCCCCCCTCCCCCATTATCCACAAGGGAGTGAGTAACAGGAGCTGGGTCTGCCCTCTCCCCTCCCCCATCATCCATAAGGGATGAGCAACGGGAGCTGGGTGTGCCCGAACCTCTCCCCATCATCGACAAGAGAGTGAGCAAAAGGAGCTGAGACTGCGCTCTTCCCTCCCCCATCATCCATAAGGGAGTGTGCAAAAGGATCTCGGACTGCCCTCTCCTCTCCCCCAACCATCCACAAGGGAGTGTGCAACAGGATCTGGGGCTGCCCTCTCCCACCCATCATCCACAAGGGAGCGAGAAGCAGGAGCTGGGTCTCGCCTCCCCCCTCCAACATTTTCCACAAGGGAGTGAGCAACAGGAGCTGGATCTTCCCTCTCCCCTCAGCCATTATCCATAAGGGAGAAGCAACAGGAGCTGAGTCTTCCCTAACCCCTCCGCCATCATCCACAAGTGAGTGAGCAACAGGAGCTGGGAATGACCTCTCCCCTCCCCCATCATCCACAAGGGAGTGAGCAACAGGATCTGGGACAGCCCTCTCCCCTCCCCCAATCATCCAAAAGGGAGTGAGCAACAGGAGCTGGGTCGACCCTCTCCCCTCCCCCAATTATCCATAAGGGAGTGTGCAACAGGTTCCCGGGCTGCCCTCTCCAACCCATCATCCACTAGGGTGTGAGCAGCAGGAGCTGGGTCTGCCCTGTCCTCTCCCCAATCATCCACAAGGGAGTGTGCAACAGGTTCTGGGGCTCACCTCTCCCACCCATCATACACAAGGGAGTGAGGAATCTCTGTGTGGGTTTCAAGTCTGGGGCATGTGTGTGATTGTGTGTCAGCGGAGAGAGGAAAGGAGGGAAGGGCCTGTTAGTGGTAGTCCACACTCAGCTATTGTGCTGCTTTCTCTCTCAACAGTTAGCCACCTCCCAAGCTCCTCCCGCTCATCATGCATTCATCGGGACCCTTTGCAAGAATACCAATTTAAGGAGTACACCCACGTTTATTCTGCAGGAGAAGCAGGTTCTCATGGTCGCAAGGCAGACACAGAGATGCAGAGTCTGCAGCACTTCAAGGACCTGACTGTCACATCATTACTTTTCAGGGATAAAGTTAAAAATCCTACTGCACCAGGTTATAGTCCATAATTTTTATTTGCAAGTATTAGCTTTCAGAGTGCTGCCACTTCAGGTAACGAGTGCAGCGGGGTCCTAAGACACTGAATTTATCGTAAACTATCACAGTGGTATGCAATTGAAATGATATATTAAATGAACCTAGATTGCTATTACGTCTTTCACCTTTTAGAATGTATTGCAGGTTTCGCTTCATTAATATGTAAATCCCAGAACTTCTTTTAAGTCACATCCTAGAGATAACCTAAGGTTTTATAAAACAAAATGACATTTCAGCTCAGACAATGTATTAAAGGTTGAGGTTAGAGTCTGTCTGTATCCCAAACTTGAGTCAGACTGGTTCAATTTCCAGAGTAGGGATTTATAAACTGTGATAGGAATTGACTGCCTGCAGGTTGTGTGCTTGCAGAGCAAAAATAGAATGTATCTGCAAATGCAAATTCACCACATAGACATATATGTACATGTGCATATGTGGAAGGGTGCGTGTGAGTATACGTGAGAGAGAGTTGGTTTGTGTGTGTGTGTGTGCATGCTCGGTAGAATGTGCACATGAGTGTGATGAACCTGTTCGACTATAACCTGGTGTTGTGTGAATTTTCATTTTGCCCACCCCAGGACAACACCGGCTCCTCCACGTCATTTTCAGGGATAATTAGAGATGGGCATCCAATTCTGGCATCGCATGTCATACTCCCATTCAAACATTTTCCAAAATCTTTAGACATGCTCCCTGTGTCAAACAAAAACAAATGCATCACAATGTGCCCGATGTCATTTGAATATGTGCTTTATCTGGTGATCACTTCCAGAGCCTGTCTGCATTCTGCTGTCTCACTGTGCGTGGAGATTCTCGCTGATTAACCCTGCTCACCTTTTGTCCCCAGGGAACAAGAATCCTGCAATCTTTGTCTGGACAGTCAATGTTTAAAGATATTTTCAAATATTCATAAGTAATGCTCAGGTGTCACCGTGGCTAGCACTGCTGCCTCACAGCGCCATGGACCTGTGTTCGATTCTCGCCTTGGGCTACTGTGTGGAGTTTGCACATTTTCCCTATGACTGCGTGGGTTCCTTCTTGGTGCTCCCGTTTCCTCTCACAATCCAAAGATGTGAGGTTAGTTGAATTGGCCATGATAAATTGCCCCGTGTTCAGGGATGTGTAGGGTAGGTATATCAGGGGTAAGTATAGGGTACGGGAATGGGTCTGGGTGGGTTACTCTTCAGCGGGTCGGTGTGGACTTGGTTGGACCGAAGGGCCTGTAAAAAGTCTATTATAACTGAAAGATGCAGAGCACCACAGGTCACACTGTTTAACAAAAATGAACTTTATTATGTGAATGAAACGTTAAACGCAGAAACGTTCAAACATAAAACAATGTTTGCATCAACAATCTCTGCAAGATTGTTGTTTTACTTTTGAAGTTGTTTTACTTTTACAGCCCAATATGTTTATCTCATGAAGTCTTGAAGGTTCATTCACTTTCTAAAGAGATCAACACAAATGTCTTCCTTTGCCCACTGGAATTTATGTCCATTTCTTCCCAGTTTCTCATTCTGATACCGGAGATTTCCAGAGCTCCCTCTCTCTCTACAAATGTTCCACTGCCTGTGTTGTCAGAGCTCTTTGGATAAAAGCAGTTTGTCTGTCAAAAGACCTGGAACTCTTTCATGGTTGGTTGCAATCTTCATTCGTGACATTGCTCCAATGCATTTTTATATTTAAGGGGCTGCATTGATTTTTTTCCCTGACCCCCATTCAGAATAAACACTATTTAACTCTCAGTCAACAGCTTCCTCAAATTGTTTTTTCAGTTTCCTTTTCAACGCTTTGATTCCTCCACATCATGCTGAGGTTTAATTTGCTCTTTTCTGAACTGGTAATTGATTGTTTTATCCTGTATTAATTTAGTAGTGGCGACTCTGATGTTATGAATGCACAGTTGCCAATGCCTTTTTCTAATCTAATGAAAATTTTTACTTTGAGCTTTTGTCGATAGTTTTTCCAGCTTCTGCACTGTCCAATACTGCAATTTCTCGAATTTCAAATAAGTTCCATGCTGAGCTGGAGTCCAAATGTATAGGACTTTTCACTCACAGGCATAACTTCAGAACTGTGACTCTCCATCCAAGGTTGCGAAAAAAGTAAAGTGCCCGCAAAATCATTTCCCTCTGTTGAATTCACATGATTAATAAGTAACGTGCAAACAAAAACAACAATAAGAGACTCTACTCCCAAAATAAAATGCCAATTCACTCTGAACAACGGACAATAAGACATGGGTGCAAAAGTAGACCATTCAGCCTACCAAGTGTGGTCAGCTATTCAATCAGGTCACCACCATTGATCTGATAACCCTCAAATCCAATGACTTGCCTTTTCCCTAAAACCGTTGATTGCCTTCCTGATTAAAATCCGTCCAAATCAGCTTTCAGTACACTTAATACGCCAGCCTCAATAGTTTTCAGTGATAACAAGAAATTAATCCTCATCTCGTTCTGAAATAATTGACCAAATATTATGAGATTACGCATAGTGGTCCTCGACTGGGGGCCTGTGACCAGTGGAGTGCTACAAAAATCGGTACTGGGTGCACTACTTTTCGTAATTTATATAAATAATTTAGATGTGAGCATAAGGTGTATAGTTACTATGGACAAAGGACGAGTAAGCAGAATTAATACACTTAATTGTAATCTCCTAGGGAGTGTTGCTGAACAAGGAGAACTTGGAGTGTAGATTCATAGCACCTTGAAGGTGGAGTCGCAGGTAGATAGGATAGTGAAGAAGGCGTTTGTTATGCTTTCCTTTATTGGTCAGAGTATTGAGTACAGGAGTTGGGAGGTCATGTTGCGGCTGTCCAGGACATTGGTTAGGCCACTGTTGGAATATTGAATGCAATCTGGTATCTTTTCTATCGAAAAGATATTTTGAAGCCTGAAAGGGTTCAGAAAAGATTTACAAAAATGTTACCAGGATTGGAGGATTTCAGCTATAGGGAGAGGCTGAACAGGCTGGGGCTGTTCTCCCTGAAGCGTCTGAGGCTGAGGGGTGATCTTACAGAGGTTTACAAAATTAAGAGGGGCATGCATAAGATAAATAGACAAGGTCTTTTCCCTGGAGTGGGGGAGTCCAGAACTAGAGGGTATAGGTTTAGGGTGAGGGGGGAAGAGACCTAAGGGGCGAACTTTTCACGCATGGGATGGTACGCGTATATAATGAGCTGCCAGAGGAAGTGGTGAAGTCTGGTACAATTGCAATATTTAAGAGGCATTACGATGGGTATATGAACAGGAATATTTCCTGTGATGAAGTAACTTCCTGTTCCTTTTCTCAGTGGGTGGTAGTTGGTTTCTAACTCAAATTATTTGTTGGTAGAGTTTGTTGATAGAATGCTCCAGTAAATTGCTCTCTTGTCTCACTCAATACTCTGGGACAGATCCCATCAGAACCTGGAGTCTTGTCCATCTTAGTATGTTTAAAACGCACAACACCTCTTCATTTTTAGCAGTAACTTGGTTTAGAAACTTGCCATTCCCTTCCCTGAGATCATCCTCCACCAATTCCTTATCTTTGCTGGATACTGACATAAAGTCTACGTTTAGGGCTTCACCTACCTCTTCTGACTCTACACATAGATCCGCTCCTATGTCCTTGTGTGGGACAACCTTTTCCCGGTTGCATTCTTGTTTTTTTTTTATATATGTGTGAAAAGCTTTGGGATTCTCCTTAATCCTGTTTGCTAATGACCTTTCGTGACCCCTTTTAGCCCTTCTAATTCCTTGTATAAGTTAATTCCTACTTTCCTTCTTTACTTCAAGGGTTTTGTCATTTTCCATCTTCCTAAACCTTTGGAAGTTAGAAATCACACAACACCAGGTTATAGTCCAACAGGTTTATTTGTAAGCACTAGCTTTCTCTGCACTGCTCCTTCATCAGCTGGTTGTGGAGTTTAAGATCATAGAATACAGAACTTATCGCAAAAGTGTACAGTGTGATGTAACTGAAATTATATGTTGAAAAAAATGCCTGGATTGCTTGTTAAGTCTCTCATCTTTTAGAATGGGCATGTTGGATTCATTCCTTTCATATGTAAATTCCAGTAATTTCTTGAAGTTGCATTCTCAAATAAACTTTAACCCTTGGTGCCGTGTCGCCCCAGATAATGTACTGAACGTCCGAGATGCCCTGAGGCTGTCAATGCCCCAGTGTTCAGACTGATTCTAATCTAAAAAATGATTATGCAGAATCGTACATAGATATAAGAATTTTCGAGCAATATGAAATGTAATTATGCAAGTACAATTTCACCCCACATACTGATATGTAGGTGTGTGCACGCACGTGCATGTGGACTTAGTTGGGGGGTGGGGCTGAATGTCCGTGAGACATAGCGTATCTGTGTATGTGTGAGTGTGAGTGTAAAGGGGTATAAGTCTGTGAGAGGGTGCTTGTGTGAGTGTGGGAGTGCGTGTGAGCTTACAAAAATAATCTTGCATATGAGAAAGGATTTGCGGAGTGTATTGGTCTGTAGAATTGTGTGTAAATGTGTCTGGAGATGTGTGTGTGTGTGTGGTGTAGTGGGGTCACCTGTAGTGTGAACCCAAGCTCCTGGTTGAGGCCATCCCCATGGGTACCGAACTTGGCTATCAGCCTCTGTTTGGCCACGTTTCGCTGTTGCCTGTCCTGAAGTTTGCCTTGGAGAATGGTCACCCAAAGTTCTGAGGTCGAATGTCTTGGACTGCTGAAGTGTTCTCCGACTGGGAGGGAACACTCCTGTCTGTTGTTTGTGGTGCGGTGCCCATTCACCGTTGCCGTAGCCTATGCTTGCTCTCACCAATATACCATACCTCAGGGAATCCTTGCCTGCAGTGTACGAGATAGACTATATTGGCCGAATCAAATGACTACCTGCCACGTACTCCGCGGATGGCCTCCACCGGGACCTTAGCTTCATGTGACCCGACAGGTTACACACACATAGACACAAACAGACACACACACACACACACACATAGACACAAACAGACACACACACACACACACACACACACACACTTGTGGGGTGAATTTGTACTTGCAGAATTACATTTTATTTTGCTCAAAAACGGCTTAAGCCCATGTAAGATTATGTAGATCCATTTTTTGTATTAGTATCAGTCTGAACACTGGGGCACAGACAGCCTCACACAGCGCACCTCACACCTCCAATGCATTATCTGGGCCAACGTGGCACTGAGGGTTAAAGTTCCCAAGAGAATGTAACTTTTAGAAAGTTTTGGAATTTGCATAGGTCATTCTAAAAAAATAAGAGACTTAACAAACAATTCAGATCATTTCCAATATATAATTTCATTTATATCACGCTGTAAACATTTGCTCTTAATTCTGTGTCTTACAATCTTATACTCCACAACCACCTGATGAAGTAGCAGCGCGCAGAAAGCTAGAGTTCCAATTAAACCTGTTGGACTATAACCTGGTGTTGTGTGATTTTTAACATTGTACACAACAGTCCAATACTGGCACCTCCACATTAAACCTTAGGAAGGCTTTATTTTCCGTTCTGACCAAGGTCTTAACATCCCTGGTCATCTGAGGTTTACATATCTTGCGATTCGCATCCCACATTCTCCCAGGAATGTGCCACTCCAGAACTCTTATCAACTGCTGTTTGAAAAACTCCCACATCTCCGATGTCGATTTACCCTCAAACAGCCGCCTCCGATCAATAATGTCCAGTTCCTGCCTTGTTGTAGTGCCCCTTCCTCTAATTTAAGGCCTTCACCTGAGGGCTGCTAATCCACGAGCATTTTACAGTATTATGGTCACTACACCCTAAATGCCCCACCTCTGCCCCAACCCCCCCACCCCCCCCCCCCCCCCCACAATATGGCAAGTTGGATTAGTGGTGGGGTGGCACGGTGATTCAACGGTTAGCACTGCTGTCTCATGGCGCTAGGGACCCAGGTTCGATTCCTGACGGGGCCGGGCTCATTTCCCAAAACCAGGTTCCATATAATCCCTTCCCTGGTTGGACTGTTTACATATCTTGTCAAGAAAAACTCTTGAATGATCCTTACAAATTCTGCCCCGAACACATAGTGAGTCCAAATCAGTATACAGGAAATGAAAATTACCCAAACCAGCAACCCTGCTAATGTTACGTCTTTCCAAGATCTGTCCCCTGCTTCCTGTTGTGTGGCCTGTAGTATACCATTGTGGTTTCACCTTCCCTATTCCTGAGTTTTAAGCGATTATTCTCTGCCCTTGATCATTTATATTATTCCTCGAATTGTTGTTTGGCCAGGAACTAAATCCTCCTCCCATCTGGCGATGCACAGCAAAGACACGGTATTTCTCCATCCACGGACGAGCATTGCTTTTCCCAATTTCACCCAGTGTGGGATGTTCGAGCCCCATGTGGGGTAATGTGGACCTCAGCCTCCATCTTGCACCTAGTTCTGAATGTAACAATTCCATCCAATGTGGCACGGTGGATAAGTGGTGGGGTGGCACAATGGTTCAGCGGTTAGCACTGCTGCCTCATGGCGCCAGGGACCCATGTTCGATTCCAGCCTCAGGTGACTGTCTGTGTGGCGTTTGCATGTTCTCTCTGTGTCTGTGTGTGTTTCCTCCGGGTGCTCCGGTTTCCTCCCCAGTTCAAAGATGTGCAGATTAGATGAACTGACCATGCTAATTTACCCACAGTGTTCAGGGATGAACGCGTCAGGTGCAATAGTCAGGTTAAATAAAGAGTAAGAGGTTTGGGGAATGGGTCTGGGTGGGATACTCTTCAGAGGATCATTGTGGATTTGTTGGATTGAAGGGCCTGTTTCCACGCTACAGGGATTCTATGATTTAATGTGGGACTTTTGGAGCCCCATGCTGACAAATGTAAGCCTCAGTCTCCATTGCCAGTATAGCACTGAATTTACTAATTCCACCCAATGTGGGACTTCTGGAGACCCAGACTGGGTAATTAAGGTGCAGGCTCAGTCTCAGGCCAGTGCTTGCTGATCCTTCACCAGATCTGGGATTGAGAGGCCCCACATGCACGATTTGCATAGCTTCCATTTTGGCTTAATACTTACGAGATTACCAAGCTCATTCTTAACCAGAGAGAGTAAAAACCAGTAATCCTTGGAAGCAAATGTACTAGTCCTCTGTTTTGAAGTAGACCAGGTGACCCAGATCAATATACCTCATCTGCCAGTTTTCTGGACTTTTCCTTCTCGAACTGACCAAAACCCACAACGTAAGCAAACGTTAACTTAGGCTTCATCGTGTGCCTAGTGCTAGTTGATCTGATGGAATAATGTGGAACCAAGGTTCCTTGCCCTCCCAGCCAGATACAGATGCACACAGAGTAGGAGAGTCCCAGGCTCCATTCTTGGGCACATTCCTAAACTGATCTCACACTCGATGATGTGGGATGAATCGAGAAGTACAGTGTGGGGAAAATTAGAACTAGGATCCAGATCCTGAACCAAATGTTTACTGTTGAACGAAGGCTAGTTGAAACCCACAGATCAGGGCGATGCAGCCCAGGTTGAATCTTGGCCGAGGAATGGGTTAGCCAATTCCACTCCCCGTATCAGATCAGTGGTTATCTCCACCACCCATATACGCAGAGCTAAAGCTGTATATTGGGCCTCGTCAGCCAATGTGATTCATGGTGGTGGATTAAATGAGCCATATCCCACTCCCACCCTGGCCATGATGAAGGTCCAGGTTGCATCTCAGGCCTAATGCTGAGTTAGTCAATTAGCCAATACCTCCACAATGCCAGACAATATCGGCTCAGGTTGCCTCAAGTGCCTAGAGCTGGGTTCGCCCATTTCACATCCAGTTATGGATTTAATGTGGGCAAATATAGGACCAGGTGATATAATGGGCCTCGTGCTGACTGAGCCAATCCAAGTGCAGGACTGATTGAGTAGCTCAGTGCAGGGAAATTAATGCTCAGTCTTAATTTTGGACTTGCTTCACCAATCAGCTGGCTCTATGACTGAGGCCTCGACACGGCGTAACTGGCATTATGGGCCACGACTGTGAAACTGGTGAGTGCAGCCTCCCCACCCCTGAGACCCATCATCCTTCCCTCCGAGCGAGTGGATCAGCAGGAGTCGCGGACGGCCCTTCAGGGTCCCCAGATGCCCACCTCCAGCTACCTACACGCCCAGTCCTGACAACCATTTGGATGGTTGGGAGTCCGCTCACCGCCTGTGTCAGCATCATGCCTCCTGATATCTCCTGGCTGCCCACCTGTATCGTATCCTGGGTGGGTGGGGGAGCCGAACAAGGCCCGGCCACACCTCCATCATCAGCTGCAGTGAACCATCACAGGCCTCCAGAGCCCGGATGCCAACTTGGGCTGCATCGTGACCTCACTGCACTTGGCCTCCAGCAAGCTGCTAAGCGCCTGGCAGCCCCATGAACATTCCATCCCATCCTCAGGCATGAAACACTGGGAGACCATGTCAACGACTACTGAGTCATCACACATTGGATGGGCTGAGGTGTCAAGGATCTGGAGAGACTAAAGCCTGAAGCCTAGCTCCTAGTCATCAACTGGAATGATCACAAGGGTGAAATGTGGCAAAAAGGCCTGGGCCTAGCTCTTAGTTATTAATAAGAAGAATTTGCAATCGTGAAAATCCTTGGACGTCGCACTTAGGACCAGTTGGCAGAATTGGCAAGGGAGTCTTAAACTAGTGATTTGAGATGTCCCAGGGAATCCCTTGTGGACTCAGACTTGAGTCCCTAGGAACGTCCCAGAGATCATTCTCTTTTTCACTCTGGAATAAATCCCTCTTACAGACAGTTTAGTTTAATTTTAGACATCCCCATTATTTAACAGTAGCATCGCTGTTACAACACAACAGTGACACCTATAAGCTAAACTTATTAGGTTCCAATAACCGAGGCTGGTAGGGTACCAGCTCTTCAAGTGCCCCAGCAGGCTACTCTGCTGTACTGATACACAGTGGCTTCCTTTATACAGAATTTACAAAATCACTGCATGTTTTTAGACAGACAAGAGAGAAGTACAGAGTTCATAATGAAGGAAAGTTAATTGACAGTTCTGTGTGTGCTTGACTAAGCACTCCTACAGGACCTAAGCCATCCATCGGGTGAGACAAACATACCCAGCCGAGTAAGGCGCCTGCTAGTGCGATAAATTCCTGTCGTAAAGAGGTACCACTCTGAGCTAATTGGAGAGTTCATAAGGTAACCTTGCACAGCTCCCAGGTCAGGTACAATTGTTTTACAAAATAGCTTCTTAGCAAGGTGGGCAAACTTTAGATCACAAAGTGGCTTTCGTACAGATTTGTGCCTGAATCTCTTCAATGTTAGGCATGGATGTTTTTTGAAAGCTAGGAACACACTCCTGCTTTTCCAGGACTGAATCGCTGAAGAGAGAACTCAGAAGAGCCAGGAGGAGACATGAGAAATTGTTGGCGGACAGGATCAGGGTAAACCCGAAGGCTTTCTCTAGGCATTTAAAGAATAAATGACGAAAGTACGACTATGGCCAATCAACGAGAGTAGTGGGAAGTTGTGTGTGCAGTCAGAGGACTATAGGGGAAGCACTAAATGAATAGTTTTCGACAGTATTCACTCGAGAAAACGACAATGTTGTGGAGGAGAATACTGAGATACAGGCTATTAGACTAGGTCGGATTGAGGTTCACAAGGAAGAGGTATTAGAAATCCTGCAGAGTGTGAAAATAGAGAAGTCCCCTGGGGTGGATGGGATTTATCCTAGGATCCTCTGGGAAGCCAGGGAGGAGTTTATCGAGCTTTTGGCATTTATCTTTAAATCGTCATTGTCTACAGGAATAGTGCCAGAAGACTGGAGGATAGCAAATGTGGTTCCCCTGTTCAAGAAGGGGAGGAGACACAACCCTGGTAATGGTCGACCAGTGAGCCTTACTTCAGTTGTTGGTAAAGTGTTGTAAAAGGTACAAGAGATAGGATTCATAATCATCAATAAAAGAATAATTTGATTAGGGGTAGGTCGTGCCTCACAAACCTTATTGAGTTATTTGAGAAGGTGACCAAACAGATAGATGAGATTAAACCGGTTGATGTGGTGTATATGGATTTCAGCAAGGCGTTCGATAAGATTCCGCACAGTCGGCTATTGTACAAAATGCGGAGAAATGGGATTGTCGAAGATATAGCATTTTGGATCAGTAATTGGCTTGCTGAAAGAAGGCAGAGGGTGGTGGTTGATGGGAAATATTCATCATGGAGTCCAGTTACGAGTGGTGTACCGCAAACGTCGGTGTTGAGTCCACTGCTGTTCGTCATTTTTAGAAACGACCTGGATGAGAGCGTAGAAGGATGGTTTAGAAAAATTACAGATGACACTAAGATCGGTGGAGTTGTGGACAGTGACGAAGGATGATGTAGGTTACAGAGAGACATAGATAAGCTGCAGAGCAGGGCTGAAAGGTGGCAGATGGAGTTTAATGTGGACAAATGTGAGGCAATTCACTTTGGTCTGAGTAACCGGAATGCAAAGTTCTGGGCTAATGATAAGGTTCTTGGTAGTGTAGATGAGCAGAGCGATCTCGGTGTCCAGGTACACAGATCCTTGAAAGTTGCCACCCAAGTTGACAGGGTTGTTAAGAAGGCATACAGTGTTTTAGCTTTTATTAATAGAGGGATCGAGTTCCGGAACCATGAGGTTATGCTACAGCTGTACAAAACCCTGGTGCGGCCGCACTTGGAGTATTGTGTACAGTACTGGTCACCGCATTATAAGAAGGATGTGGAAGCTTTGGAAAGGGTGCAGAGGAGATTTACTGGGAAGTTGCCTGTTATGGAGGGAAGCTCTTACGAGGAAAGGCTGTGGGACTTGAGACTGTTTTCGTTGGAGAGAAGAAGGTTGAGACGTGACTTAATAGAGACATATAAGGTAATAAGAGGGTTAGATAGGGAGAACAGGGAGAGTCTTTTTCCAAGTATGGTGACTGCGAGCACGATGGGGCAAGCTTTGAATTGAGGGGTGATAGATATAGAACAAATGTCAGAGGTAGTTTCTTTACTCAGAGAGTAGTAAGGGTATAGAATGCTTTGCCTGCAATGGTAGTAGATTCACCAACTTTAAGTACACTGAAGTCGTCTTTGGACAAGCATATGGACATACATGGAATAATGTAGGTTAGATGGGCTTCAGATTGGTATGACAGGTCGGCGCAACAACGAGGGCCGAAGGGCCTGTATTGCACTGTAATTTTCTATGTGCTATGTTCTATACCAACATTCTCCCCAGGGTCCTTCCTTTAAATACGGACACACTTCCGAAACGCACCTGTAAATTGTAAGTATGGACATGTTTCACGAGACCCCGCCCCCGTAAATACTAGCACTTTCCCAGCCACACCCCTGTAAATACTGATACATACAACGGCATCACCCGGTAAGTACTAACACGCTGACCAGGAAACTGCAGTTAATACCGACACAGTACCTGGTAACGTCACCCCCGTAAGTACCGACACATTCCTCGTGACACCCCTGTAAGTACTGGCACACTCCTCGGGAACACCCCTGTAAATATTGACACACTCCCCGTGCCCCCTGCTGTAAATACTGACATACTCCCTGGACCCCACCCTATAAATACAGACCCTCTCTCCCAGGAACACCCTGTAAATGCTGATACACTGCCTGGGGCATCCCTTGTGAAACCTTACTCATCCCCAAGGCACCCCTGTAAACACCGTCACACTGCACAGGAGCTCCGCTATAAGTACTGACGCACTCTTCACACCGCTCCTGTAAATATAGACGCACTTCTGGGACACGACTGTAAATACTGACACACACCCCTAAATGCACCTGTAAACAATGACACACTCTCCTGCACATTCCTTTAAATGCGGACACAGACTCCTAGCCCCCAATTTAAGTTCTGCCACTTTCAGCGAGACACACCTATAAATACTGATGCATACCGCAGAACCTCCTGCAAGTACTGACATATTGGCTGGGACACACATCCCAGCACCACCCTGTAAAGAAAGACATACTCCCCGGGACATCCCGGTAAATGTTGACAATCTCCGCGGGACCACATTTGTGAATACCGACATTCTACCTGGGATCACCCTGTAAGTACTGACTCACTCACCAGGACGCCCTGTGAATACTGACACACTGCCTTGAGGGACCCTGTAATTACTGACAAAATGCCCAACACTTCCCTGTAAAAACTGACACATTTCCCTGGACCCGCCCATTAATACCAACACACTCCCTGGGACTAATCTTTAAATACATACACTCTCCCTGGCACTCACCCCTGGAATAAGTTCACACTCCCTTGGTACAGTCTCCCAACACCGATACAGTCCTTGTGATCCTTCCTGTAATTACTGACACATTCCCTTGGATTCACCTGCAAATACTTAACACTCCACGGGAGCCCCATGAAAACACTGGCATGCTCCTTGGCATCCCCACTGAAAAAAACTGGCACAATCCACAAGACCACCCAGTAAATACTGATGCTTTCCACAGGGACACTGTAAATGCTTATACTCTCCATGTGTCATTCCCTATAAATACCGACTCCCTCTCCGGTAACCCACTGGAAATACTGACACACAGCCCAGAACCCCAGTAAATACTTTTCCCGGCATACCTCTGCTAATGCTGTCACACTGCTCAAGAACTCCACTAAAAATAGTCGCATATCCCCCGGTTCCCCTAATAACTCCCGAACTCTGCATGGGAATTCGCCTCTGAATACTAACACACACTGCGAGACTCCTCCATCCTCCCGTAAATACAGAAATAACCCCGGGGTACGTTCCTGTAAATGCTGACACATGCCGCGGTGCACCCCTGTAAATACTGTCACACTGCCCTGGAACCCCTCTATAACTACTGACACACTTCCCCAACACAACCCCGTAAATAATGACACTGTCTCCGGGAACGCACATGTCTATAGCGTCACATCCCCCGGACATCACCCTGTAAATACTGAGGTACTCCACAGAACACCCCGTACGCAATGATACACTCCACGGGACTCCCCCGTATATAACGAATTTCACCCCAGTAGCCCCCTGTAAACACTGACATCATGAGACACACCCGTAAATGTTGACTCGCTCCACGGGTGCCCCGTAAACACCGACACACACTCCGGGTCCCCTCTGTAAATACCGACACTTCCCCCACCAAAGCCCTCTAAGTACTGATACATACTCTGACATTATACTATAAATACTTCCCGAGAACCCTCCTGCTAATAACGACACAGTCCCCGAGACCTGCACAGCCCCTGTAAATACTGGCAGCCTCATCAGGAAACCCCTGTAAATATTAACACACTGAACATGATCACCCTGTAAATACCGACATTTCCCACCGGAACCCCCCTGTAATGATCGACATATACCTCGGCACCCCCCTGAAAATACCGACAAACTCACTGGGACCACCTTGTAAAGTCTGGCACACTCCGTGGCACCCTCTTTAAAAATAGACTCTCTTCCCAGGGCCCCATTCAAAATGCTTTTGCATCCTTCGGGGACCCCGGTAAATGCTGGCACATTCCTCAGCACACCCCTGCAAATTATGGCACACTGCCCAGCAACTCCCCTGAAAACACTGGCACACTCCCTGGTGCACCCACGTAAATACTGTCACACTGCACTGGAATCCTCTGTAAAGATTGACACATTTCCTGGAAACACCACCATAAACAATAACACGCTCCCCGGGAACGGCCCTGTAAAAAGCGACACAGGCCCCTGCATGCCCCCCTGTAAATACTGACCTATTCCCTGGCACTCCCCCTAAATACTGAAACATTCCACGGGACTCTACGTGTAAATACCGACACCAATCCTGTGGCGCACCTGTAAATACTGACATGCTCCAACGGCGTCCCTGTAAATACCAACATTTTCCCAGGCACATCCCTGTAAACACTGATACATGCACCAGCATCACCCGACTCACCGGGAAACCCCCAAGTTAATACCGAAACAGTCTCTGGGAAACGTACCCCCGCAAATACTGAAACACTTCTCACGACCACCTCCCCCCTTCCCACTGTAAACACTGGCATACTCCTCAGTAACATTCCTGTGAATACTGACACAGTCAACAGGACACCCTCGTAAATGCCGACACTTTCACCCGGACACCCCTGTAAATACTGACACATACCATACTAATACCCTGTAATTGCCGGCCCACGCCCTGGGGATCCCTGCTGTAAATACTGACACACTCCCCGGCAGCCCTGTTGTAAATATTGATCGACTCTACGGGACCCACTTTATAAATGCAGCCTCTGTCCAGGGAACACCCCGTAAATTCTGACAAACTCCCCAGGGGCACCGTGTAAAACCTGACACACTCCCTGAACCGCCCCTTTAAATAGCCTCACGCTGAATGCGAATTGACCCTATGAACAATGACACATTCCTCAAAACACACCTGAAAATACTGGCCCACTCCCCAGCATACCCCTGTAAATACTGACACACACTCCGAAACGCACCTGTACACGCTGACATACTACTCTGCACATCCCTTTAAACGATGACACACATCCCGGGATCCCAATTTAAATTCCATCACTTTCCGTAGGACACCACTGTAAGTACTAACACATTTCACGGAACCACACTGTAAGTACTGACATACTGCCTGGGACATCTCTGTAAATATTGATGCATATTTCGGCACAGTTCTGTCAATCTGTCTATTTCTCTACCATCTGTCTATCTATACATCTACCTATTTGTCGATCCGTCTGTCTGTCTGTCTATCTATCTATCTATCTATCTCACTGTTTGTTGATCTGTCCATCTATCTGTCTGTCTGTCTATCTATCTGTCTATGTATCTACCTGTCCGTCAGTCTATGATTCTGGCTGTCTGTCTGTCTGTCTGTCTATCTATCTATCTATCTATCTATCTATCTATCTATCTATCTATCTATCTATCTATCTATCTATCTATCTATCTATCTATCTATCTATCTATCTATCTATCTATCTATCTATCTATCTATCTATCTATCTATCTATCTATCTATCTATCTATCTATCTATCTATCTATCTATCTATCTATCTATCTATCTATCTATCTATCTATCTATCTATCTATCTATCTATCTATCTATCTATCTATCTATCTATCTATCTATCTATCCATCCATCTATCCATCCATCTATCCATCTATCTATCTATCTATCTATCTATCTATCTATCTATCTATCTATCTATCTATCTATCTATCTATCTATCTATCTATCTATCTATCTATCTATCTATCTATCTATCTATCTATCTATCTATCTATCTATCTATCTATCTATCTATCTATCTATCTATCTATCTATCTATCTATCTATCTATCTATCTATCTATCTGTCTAATAATCTATCTATCTATCTATCTATCTATCTATCTATCTATCTATCTATCTATCTATCTATCTATCTATCTATCTATCTATCTATCTATCTACCTGGAAACCATTGTGTTAATACCGACACAGTCCCCAAGACACACCATCCGTAAGTGCAGCAGTCTCCTCAAGAAAATCTGACACACTCAACATGATCATCCCGTAAATACCGACACTTTCCACCAGGACACCATTATACATACTGCCATTTACCCAGGTAACCCTCTGCAAATACCGACACACTCCCTCTGAACACCGCTTGTATTCCTGACGCACTATGTGTCACCCCCTATATAAATGGACTCTCTCCCCCAGGAGCCCTGTAAATGCTGACACGTTCTTCGGCACACCCTTGTAAATGTTGTCGCATAGCCCTGTTATTTCCCCCTCCCATAAAGACTGACACACTTCCCGAAGCCCCCACCCATAAATAATGACACATTCCCGTGGAACGCCCCTGCAAGTAGCCACACACTACCCTGCACGCCCCCACCTTAAATACTGGCCTACGACGTGGAACTCCCACAAAATACTGAAACACTCCGTGGGACCCAACTGCAAATATGAATACACTACACGACACCCTTAAACACTGACACACTGCCCAGGACCACCTGTAAATACCGGCTAATTCCCTGCCACATTCCGATAGATACTAACACATACCCCTTTAACACACTGCAAATACTGACCCACTCCCTGGGACCACCCCTGTAAATACCGACACTCTCCCGGGAACCCCGCTGTAAAGATTAGATTCCCCTACAGTGTGGAATCAGACCCTTCTGCCCAACAGGTCGGCACGAACCAGCCAGACCCATTTCCCTCTGGCTAATGCGCCTAACACAACAGGCAGTTTAGCATGGCCAATCCAGCAATCCTACACCTGTTTGGATTTTGGGAGGGAAATGGAGCACCCGGGGGAAACCCACGCAGACACGGAGAGAATGTACAAACTCCACAGAGACAGTCAGGCAAGGCTGCATTCGAACCTGCGTTCTGGCCCTGTGAGGCGGCAGTGCAATTCACTGAGCCACCTTGTCGCCCCAAATATTGCCATATTTCCCAAAAAACCCTATAAATTCGACACTCTTCTCTGAACACTCTGCAAATACTGACACACCCATCGAGAAGCCACCAGTAAGTCCTGACAAACTTCCTGTGGTGCTCCTGTGAATACTGACACACTCCCCAGGATCCCCCTGTGAATAACAATGCATTACCTGGGACACCCCCTGTAAATACAGACGATCTCCCTGTGACCCCACCTGTAAATACTGACACACGCCTCAGGAACACCCTTGTAAATGCCGACACAATCCACTGGGACACCCCTGTAAATACAAATATATACCCCAGTAACCCTTGCATATGCCGACACACTCGCCGGGAACGCACACCCCCGAAAATACTGACACACTCGTCAGGACACCCCTATAAATACTGATACTCTGGAACCTCCTGAAAATACGAACACACAGCACAAGTGCCCACTGTGAATACTGACACACTCCCCGGCATCATCCTGTATACACTGGCACACTCGGTGGGCGTCCCTGTAAATAATTATACATTCTACGGAAGCGCCCTGTAAATACTGAAATACTCCCCAGGACACCCCACAGGACCACCCTGTAAATGGTGACACACATCCCGCATGCCCCCTTGAAATGCCAACGCACTCACTGGCGCCAAGTCGTGGAGATACTAACACACTCCACGGGACCCACCACCCCCCCCCCCCTCAATAATTACCTATACTCACCGAGGGAAATACCTGTCAATACAGACATACTCTCTGGTGTCCCCCTGCAAATAACAGCACACTACTCGGGATGCTGTGTGTAATTACTGGCACTCTCCCTGGGATGTCCGTGTTAATATAAAAACACTGCACAGGGAACCCTACTGCAAATAAGAACATTCTCACTGGAATCCCCTGTAAATACTAACACAGTCCCTTGCTTGTGTCCTGTAAATACTGACACACTCCCCAGGACACCACCTTTAAATACTGACACGCTTCGCACGACTCCCACGTAAATACTGACATGCTCCACTTGATGCCCCTTAAATATCGACAGACTCCCCAGGTCTCCTTGATAATACCGACACACTCCCCGTGACCCCTTCTGTAAATATTGACACAATACACGTGACCCCTCCTGAAAATATTGACAGACTCTGCACCACACCCCAGTAAATACTGAAACACACCCCAGGACCACCCTGAAAATACTGACACGCTCCCTGGGATCCCCTTGTAAATGTTGACACAATCCCGGGGACCCCACTGCAAATGCCGACACATTCTCCTGAACACCCTGTAAATAACAACACAATCCCCAGGTCCCACACTAAATAACAACACACTCCCTGGGAGCCCTCTAAATACTGACACACTCCCCGGGACCATATTTGAATACTGGCACACGCCCTGGGAACCCCCTGCAAATACTGACACATTCCCGAGAACCTTCTTGTAAATAACAACACACTCCCCAGGGCACTCTATATATATCGACACACTCCCCAGGACCCCCCTGTTAACACTGACACACTCTCCAGAACCCCCACGTAAATAACAACACACTCCCCAGGACCCACTTGAAATACTGGCACACTCCCCGGGACCCCACTATAAATACAAACACACTGCATGGTACGGCCCTGTAAATGCTGACTCATTCCCAGGAATTACATTCCTGAAGAAGGGCCTGTACCCGAAACGTCGAATCTCCTGTTCCCTGGATGCTGCCTGACCTGCTGTGCTGTTCCAGCAATAAAGTTTCAACTCATTCCCAGGGACCCCTTGTAAATACCAACACTCTCCCCAGGACACCCTGCATATATCAACACTCTTCATCGGGACCTCCCTTAAAATATTGACACACTCCCTGGTATCCTCCTGTTAATAATGACACACTCTCCGGGATGCTCGCTGTAAATGCAGACACTCTCCCTGGGAAACTCCTGTAAATACCGACACACTCCACAAGACTCCCCTGGAAAGATTAGATTAGATTCTCCACAGTGGGTAAATAGGCCTTTCAGCCCAACAAGTACACACCGCTCCTCCAAAGAGAAACCCACCCAAACCCCTTCCCCTACCTGATATTCACCCCTGACTAACGCACCTTACACTGTGGGTAATTCAGCATGGCCAATTCACCCGACCCGCACATCTTTGAATTGTAGGAGGAAACCGGAGCACCCGGAGGACACTCACGCAGACACAGGGAGATTGTGCAAACTCACACAGACAGGTGGGAATCAAAAAAAGGACCCTGATGTTGTGAGGCAGCAGTGCTAACTACTGAGCCACCGTGCCGCCCAATACTGACACACACTGGGACTCCCTCTAAATACTGACTTGCTCCCCAGACACTCCTGTCAATACAGTCACATTGCGCGGGAACTCCACTGTAAATACTTCACACTTCCCAGGACCCCCCTGTAAATGCTGAATCCACCCCTGAAAATTCCCTGTGAATAGTGACCACCATGGAAATACCAACAATCTCTCTGGGAACACACTGAAAATACCGGCGCTCTCCCCGGACCACCCACATAAATACCTATGGTGTCCCCTGACCCCACTGTAAATACTTACATTCCCCACAGGATCCCCCTATAAATACCGACACTCTCCTCGGAGACCCCCTGTAAGTAATAATACACTGGCTGCCAATCCCTTGCCAATGCCGATACACTTCCGGAGACACCCCCCCCCCCCCCCACCTACCCCATAACAACTGACACACTCGCGAGAAGACATACTCCCTGGGAGCAATTGCAAATGCTTAGACTCTTCTCAGGAACCCCCTGTAAATACCAGTACAAACCCCGGACAAACCCCGTACATGCTATTATGCTCCCGAGACCACCTGTAAACACTGACACTCTCCAGGGCTCCCCTGTGAATAACAACACAGTCCCCGGGCCACCGCTTGAAATACTGAAACACCCAAGACACCGTTGTAACTACCAATACACTCACCAGGACACCCTGTATACACCGACACACTCGTCGGAACACCCCTGCAGATATTGACACACTTTCAAGAACCCCTCTGTAAGTATTGATAGACTCCCCAGGAATGTCCGGCAAAAACTGAAATACTCCTGTCCCACTCTGTATCATCCTCTCTCTCGAAGATCCCTCTCTCTCTGTCTCTCTCTTCCTCCCCCTCCCTCTTTCAGTCTTTACCCCGCCCACTTTCTGTCTCTCTAACCCACTCGTACACACTCTCTCGGCGACCTCCCACTCCCTCTCGACACCCTCCCAATCTCTCCCTATCCTCTCTCTCTGTACCCGACTCTCTTTACTCCTCCCTCTCTCGCTGCACACACCTCCCACTCTCCCCATCTCTCTTGCTGTACCCGTCCCACTCTCTCTGCCCTCTTGCCACTCTATTTCTCCACCCACTCCCACTCTGCCTCTCTCTACACCCTCCCTCTGTGTCTCTTCCCACTCCCACTCTCTCACTATCTCCCCACTCTAACTCTCTGTCTGTATACTCCCCTCTCTCTCTCCACTTTCGCCCTCTCTCTACACGCTCCCGCCTCACTCTTCCCCACCAATCTCTCTCCCAGCCCCGTCCTACTCTCAATCGCTGTACCCCCGCCCACTGTCTCTTTGCCACCTCCTACTCTCACTCTCTAAAACCTCCCTCTCTCTATCCCCTCCCACACTCTCTTTCCTCTCTCTCTATACCCCCGACTCTCTCTCCTCTGAAACATTTCCCATTCTCACCCTCTCTCTTTCTCTACCCCGTCCCATTCTCTCTACCCCCCTCCATTTCTCTCTCTACCCTTCTCACAATCTGAATCTCTCTACCCCCTCCCAGTCTCTCCACCACTTCCCAATATCTCTCTCTCCACTTTCCTACTCTCTCTAAATCTCTCTTAAATTCTCCCTCCGGCCCTCCAACTCTACATCTGTAACCTTTTCCAGCTCTATCCCCTCCCTCCCCCTCTCTCTACATCCCTCTCTTTCTATCTGCCTCCCTCCCACACTCTCTCTCCTCCCTCCTCACACTTTGTCTTTATCTACGCCCTCCCAGTCTCTCTACTACTCGAACTCTCTCTCTTTCTCTCTCTATCGCACTCTTTCTATGTCTCCTTTACTCACTTTGTCCGTCATTTTCTCAATCTACCCTGCTCCCATTCTCTCTGTCTACACCCTCTCTCTACCCCCTTCTCCCCCTCTCTCTTTACCCCTTCCCACTGTCTCTCTCTACACCTCCAACTCTCTCGACCCCTCCATCTCTCTTTCTCTCTTTCTCTCTCTAACCCGCTCCCTCTCTCTCTTTCCCTACTCTCTGTCTCCCTCTCTCCCTTTCCATCTGACAGAATCTCGCTTCATCCCTCTCGATGTCACACACACTCTCTTGCTGGTCCTTCCCTCTCCCTCTGCCCCAGAGATGGGGAGGGTTGGAGTGGCTCTGACGGTGTTGGGGGGTGGTAGCGAGGTTAGAGGGATATGGCGGTTTGGAGGAGGGAGAAAATGGGGAAAGATGCAAAGGCGGGAGGTAGATAGAGATAGCAGGAGAGTGAGAGAGAAAAGGAGGGACAGAGAGAAGAGTTGAGGCAGGTGGAGCGACGGGGTGAGAAACAGAGAGGGTTGGGGGCAAGAGAGACTAAAAGGAGAGGGGCAGAGGAAGAGAGAGATTGAGGAGAAAGAGAGAAATGAGGAGAAAGATGGGGAGAGGAAATGGGGAGAGGGGGTGAGGAGGAGGAGTGAGAGTGAGGGTTTGAAGTGAGAGAGAAAGAGAAGGCTGCGATTGAGTGGGGTGGAGGGAACGCGGGCGAGAGATGAACTTTGCCGAAGGCCAGGTCGGAATTGGGGCAACCGAGAGGTGAAAGCAAGGACAGAGTGAATTACACTGAACACCTGAGCTCATGTTTCAGTTCTCTCCGCTTCCCTGAGGACCAGGACTTAGAGCTGAGTCTATCTCTCTCCAGCACAGCTTCCTCAACGCAAAGACAAACAAGCACATCATTCGCTCTGGTTTCGTCACTTTTTAATGAACATTTTTATTGTTTACAAACTGAAGTGATTGATACAGTCAGTGCGATGTGCCTTTTCTCACTGGCCACTGAGTTGTGAGAAACATTGAAATGAGTCCCCATGTCTCTGTAACCCGCCCCCCCACGCCCCCTGTGGGATAAGGATGGAGAAACCAACATAACCCACAGTCGCTTACCATAAGGACAGGCTGCCCCATCACTGAACTGAAATGAGAAAATCCCGGATGGTTTGATTAATGAGTGAATTTACTTGATTGGTTAAATTGGGGGAAGGGATATTTCAGCACATTCTTCAGCTGCTGTCTGAACTTTTTCTGGGTCACGGCATAAATTGCGGTGTTTGTGCAGCAACTGAGGAGCTGCAGCATGAAGCCCAATTCCTGAACGAAAGGATGGAGTAGCACAGGAGTATCCACAATCCAATATATTCGGTCCCAGATAGAATACATCATTAACGTTGACCATAACAGGATGAAATTGGCCGAGATCACAAACAGTAAAATGATGGACATCTTTCGGTTTTTCATTTCAGTGTCAGATTGAGCGTCCCCATTGGTGTGAGCCCGGAGTCTCCTGCGGGCTCTGCTGGTGAATAAAATGTGTCTGACAGTAAACACATTGAGCAGCAGAATCAGGAGAAATGGGAGAGCGGGGGTTAGAATTTGGTGGAAGAACTCATTTATGATCCAGAAATGGGAGGAATAAGCGCCGTCTATTGCAACACAAAACCAGGGGTTATTTCCCAGCCGATACCGAGTGGTGAGCAAAAAATACCAGAAAATGTTCTTTGAGCAGCTCAGCACGGTCACTGCTCCCAGAACCACAGCCGCCGTTTTATGACGGCAATATTTACTTTTCAGCTTTTGACAACAAATGGCTACAAACCGATCAAAGGTGAAAGTGACGGTGAACCAGACAGAACAGTCAGTGGCTGCATAAAGCAGGACGGCGTGGACATTACACACATGGATGGAGTACAGGAAATAAAACTTTGTCCGATAAGCAATGGGAAGGTGTCTCAATATCAGGTCGAGGATAATAACCAGTAGATCCGCCGCTGCCATAGACCCCAAGTAACGTCTGACACATGGAGACAGTCCACAATCTTTATATAGCAAGACATAGATCGTCACTATGTTAACTGTGAGGAAGGAAAAGAAATATATTATCCAGTTGACAGGAGGCAAAGTCACCAGTTTGATTGAAGAGACAGTGAGATTTTTCAAATGTGTCACTCCATTCAGTGATTAACGAAAATAATTGGAGCTGAAATAACAAATGGGAAGGTCTGTATTATGGACAAAAATGTGTCATAGAACACATGAAACCCTCTCTCCCCAAACACACAGAGGCACATCCATAAGAACAGGTGGTTTCCAGAACATTCCGACACACTAGATCACACCAGAGCAGGCCCAAGTCATTGGTTCGAGATCCTAATACAGAGGTTAAAAACGGTGTTGTCCTCAAGGATTCTCTCTCAGTTACTTGAAGACAAACGCAGGATGGAAATTTCTGTCTTTCAGTCGAAACTGTATTTGATCCAAGTGAACAAATAGAAGTGCAATGAAAACGTATTCACATCTTTAACTGTCTGAGATGACTTTGGACCAGATCTCTTCCCTTTGGATCTTATCTTTTGTTCCAATCACTGACGTTTGGCCGTTCACAAATGATGTCAGAGATGGAATGGTCCAGAGAATGTCGGTTATAGAATGTACGGGGAGAAAGTGAGGACTGCAGATGCTGGAGACCAGAGTAGAAAAGTGTGGTGTTGGAAACGTGCAACAGGCCAGGCAGCATCCGAGGAGCAGGAGAATCGACATTTCGGGCATAAGCCCTTCTTTAGACTTATGCCCGAAACGTCGATTCTACTGCTCGTCGGATGCTGCCTGGCCTGCTGCGCTTTTCCAGTACCACACTTTTCTCCTATAGAATGTACGGTACAGAACGATCTGGGGATGTGTATTATAGAATGTTGGGTACAGTATGTTTCAAGAGCATTTCAGTTATGGATGGTCCGGAAGAGAGAATGTTCTGGGTCATGTAAGTTATGGAATGTTGGATACAGAATGTTCCTGGGATTATCGGTTCTAGACTGTGGGGTACAGAATGTTCCAGAAATGTCATTTATAAATGTTGGGTAGAAAACATTGCGTGAAATCTTCAGTGGCTATACCGACACGATTCCTCACCTTTTCCTCTGCTGCATCAATGACTAAATCGGTGCCACCTCATGATCCCAAGAGGAGGATGAACAGTTCTTCAACTTCGTAAACACATTCCACCCTGACCTTAAGGTCACTTGGATCATCTCACTCACCTCACTCCCCTTCATGGACCTCTCCATCTTCATCTCTGGTGACTGACTAACCACGGACATCTACTGCAAGCCCACCGAATCCCAGAGCTACCTGTACTACATCTCCTTCTATACTGTCTCCTGTAAAAACGCCATTCCTTATTCCCAATTCCTCTGCCTCCTCCTCACATGCTTCCAGATTGACTAATTCCACGTTATATAATCTCAAATTGACTCATTCATCCTTGACCACAAATACCTTTCCCACGTGGTCGACGATGCCATCCAGCGCATCTCCTCCATTTCCCACACCTCCCCACTTGAACACCGCCGCTCCCAACGAAATAAGGTCAGAAACCCGCAATCTACACCTTCCAGCTCACCAACCAAGCAGATACTTCGCCTCATACTCAGCCACTTCTGCCACCTACAAACCTCACTGCCAGAGATATATTTTCTCCGTGCAGCTATCAGTGTTCCCTAGACAACATTCCCTCCACGGCTCTCTTGTCAGATCCATGCCAATCCACCAGTACACACCCCATTCCCGACACCTGCCCCTGCCAACGCAGGAAGTGCAAATCCTGCGCCATCACCTCTCCCCTCACCTCTTTCCAAGGCCACAACGGATCATTCCACATCGGACAGAAATTTACCTGAAATTCACTGCGTAAGTTGCACCAAAAGTGGTTTCCTGTACATCCGGGCGACAGGATACCATCTTCTGGATCCTTCCAGAGAAAATCTCTGGGACACCCGCACTAAATAACTCCATCGCCCCGTGGCTGAACACTTTAAGTTTCCCTCCCACTCCATCAATGACATTGAAGTTCTGGGCCTCCTCCAATCACCAACCCCGAACCACCCGACGCCTGGAGGAAGAACTGCCTTGGGACCCTGAAAGCACATGCGTTCAATGTGGATTTCAACAGATTCCTCATTTCACCTCTCCTCGATTTATCCTAGATCCAACCCGACAAATCAGCACCGCCTTCCAAACTTGTCGATCTCCTTTGCCATCAATCTGCTCCATCCTCCTCTCCGACTTATCACCAAATCTTCCACATTTATCGTCTGTCGTATTCACAGCTACCTTCTCCTCAACGCCACTCCCTCCCATTTAGACACTAACACCACGACCCGCAAGCACTAATCCTGATTAAGAGTTTATGCCAGAAACGTCAATTCTGCTGCTCCTCGGGTGCTGCCTGACCTGCTTTGCTGTTCCATCGTCATACTCACAGAATGAGACCTGATGGATAATATTTCATGAAGCCTCATTACCACCCCGGGTATACCTTGTCACACAGTCACCGTGGAATACATTTAGGAAAGGAGTTACCCTGGAATTACACAACATTGATTTTAGAATCCGGGAAATCTCATGGTAACAGGTCAAAGTTGGTCAAGAAAATCGCCTGATGATGTACATCTACTTCCCTCCTCACCACGCCTCGTTGATAACTCAGTTCCCCATGACGTAGACAACAAACGGATGAAGCACTGAGGCAGACAAGGACACAGAGCGTACTCTGAGTGTGGGACTAAAAGGTCCACCATCAAGAGTGTCTCTGCAGGTCCACCAAAGACTGAGCAAGGCGAGCCGAGAAATATAGAGTAGCCCGACTTTGTGAAGTGATGCGGGAATCAAAAATAAGGAATCATTCTCACAAACTACTTGTCACAAATGGATGTGTCCCGAACGGTATCTGTAGAATCGGGAAGCACACAGTCCTGAGCGCGGGGACGTCTCAGTCTCATATTGAAGATGCCGTCCACTGAATTATGTGGCACTACCTCCTATGAAGTAGAACATACCTCGAATATATTGAAAAAATGTCATGTGGGCATCCATGAGGCACTGTGGGCTGTCGACAGCTGCATCATCAACGGCCTTCCGTCCATGATAAAGTCAGAAATGGGCTGTTCACTGATGGTTCCAAAATATTCAGCACCATTCGCAACTATACCTATACTGAAGCAAGCTATTCAGCACATCAAGAATATTAAGCAGGAATAGAATAAGGCCATTCAGCTATTCGAGGCAGTTTCCCAGCAACGTGAGCAGGTCTTTTAATCTCTCATGACTGTTAGACAGGAAATGGAAGGTAACATTCATCCATTTAAAACAGCCACAAACAAATACATAGTGGACTGATTAGTAAGGGAGGTGCAGAGTTAAATTTGGTTTAAATCAGTCTTTATCAGGTAACACAAATTAACAACTGCAGTGACACATTGATCCGTGCTGGGGCCTCACCTATTTGCAAAGATATCATGGTTTCAATAAATGCAAGAAACGTGCTCGAACTAAATTTGAAATGACACTAAGCGAGACAGGAACTGAAGTTATCAAGAGGAGGTAGAGAATCTCTAATTGGATAAGCAATGGACAACAATTTGACAGCTGGAAAATAACGTGGGTAACCATGAATCTGTGAATGTTTCAGGCAGAATGAAACGTTGTATACTACATAAACAGGGAGAGATTACAGGAGTCAATGATACAGTGTGTACCAGAAGGTTCACTCTGACACTTTCAGACATCGGAAGTGTTGCTTCATCTCCATGATGGTCTGCTCACCGATGTTCCAGGGGCCCCATTGCTCTTAGTACACACGTGGTAGTTTGATGTGTGTGGTTGACGACTGTGACTCAACTTTATTTCCTCTTGGAAAATAAGACAGGGTATGTGATTGATCTGTTACACTCATATCATTTTGGAACGAGTGATTGTCATTCCCTTGGTTTGACAATAGTTCCGGAAAAGGCTAGACCTTGTCCACAAATTAACTTTATAATTATGGGCAATTTTGATGGCATTAGGCAGGAAAATACAAAAGATAATCACAGAAAAACTGTTTGAGTTTGAAGGACGTCTGGAAGTGGGCATCTTTCAAAAGCGAGATAATTAAAATCCAGGAACAACGTGTTCCTGTTAGTGTGAAAAGGAATGCTCGCAGGAGTAGGGAATAGCACATGACAGGAGATATTGTGCTTTGGTCAATGAAAAAGAAGGAGACATATGTCTGTTGTAGGAAGCAAGGATCAAAGGAATCCCTTGAGCGTCCAGGGTGTTAGAGTACATTTACGGCGGAAATCAGAAGGGCAAACAGAGAACATGTGATCACTTTGGCTGATAAGGTTAAAGGGAATGGAAAAAAAATCCTGCAAGTATATTAAGCGCAAAAGACAAACTAAGGAGGGAATAGGGATGCTTAAAAATCAAACTGCAATCTATGTGTGTTTCCACAGGAGATGAATTAGTTTTATTACGTTTATTGTCACATGTACTCACATGAGAACCGTGAAGAGTTTACAAGTCACGACATGCGACAAAATCTTACATAAAGAGGTAAACCCCTCCAGCTACAGAATCTTAGTGAAAAGTGGAAAAATAAAAACACCAGAGTTAAAATGTAAAACATTGCAGCCCTTCATTTAACAGTGGAAATATAGAAAGACAGTGACCAGTTCAACAACACAGTCCATAAGCGCTTGGCCATGCTGGGTACTCACTCCTCATAAGGACTGAAACTCCCAGACTCCTCTGCCTTACAGCCTGCTCCTGTTCTATGAGTGAGATCATACACAAACATATCCCGCATCAATATTTACTGTGGAGAAAAAGATGGAAGTGAGGCAACTCAGGGAAATAAATCCATGCAGTGATGTTTTGAAACGAGACCAAATTACAGAAGAGAAAGTGGTGAAGTTTTTCAAATGCATAACCGTCGATTAATACCCAGAACCTGTTCAAGCATATCCCAGGTCATTGTGGGAAGCTGGGGAAGACATTGTGGAGCCCCTAGCGGAGATATTCGTATTATCCTCAGAGTTGTGATGAAGGGTCCCTGGACCCGAAATATTATCTCTGTATTCTCTGCACAGATGTTGCCAGACCAGTTGAAATTTAGCAGATATTTTTTGTCTTGTTTCCGATGAAGCATTTGCAGTTAGTTCAGATTTTATTTGTATCATTGAGAACCACGGATGACATGATGAATGGCTCAAAGATAGATAATGCTGGAATATTAATTTGAAAACGGTAGTAAGGAAAAGGAAGGGAATTACAGCGCGGTGAGTTTGATGTCAGGGGTGCGTAATTATTTGGAACAGATTCTCAGAAGCAGGATTTACATGCAATTATAACGGCAAGTACTAATTTTGGAGTTATCACGGTTTTGTGTATGATAAAATGTGTCTCGCAAACTTGTTTGAAACTTTTCAAGACGTGACCAAGAACATCGATAAAGGGAAAGCAGCATACGTTGTCAACGTGGACGTTAGTGAGGCCAAGAAGGTTCTGCATAGTAGGCTGGTTAATAAGGTTAGATCACAGGGGATCAGGGAAAGCTAGCCAATTCGATTCAAAAGTTAGCTTGACAGCAGGCGATAGAGTGTGGTTGGAGAGATTTGTGGTCCTAACTGATGACCTGTGACCAGCGGTGTGCCACAGGACCAGGCATCTTCTGTTTGTTATCTTTATAAATGATTTGGATGAGAATATAGGTACCATGGATAGTACGTTTGTAGACAAAACCAAAAATTGTGTTATAGTGGAAGGTGAGAGGGTCATTTCAAATGACAATGAGATCTTGATCAACTGGATCAATGGCCCATTTAATGGCAGATGGAGCTTCATGCAGATAAATGAGGGCAGAATTTAATAGTTAATTGTAGGGCTGTAGGGAGTGTTGTCGAGCAGAGACACCTGGGGTGGAGTAAGAAAGTTGCTTGAAAGTGGACCAGCAGGTAGATAGGGCTGTGAATAAGGGGTTAGAAATTCTTACCTTCATCGTTCAGAGCATTGAGTATAGGAATTGGGACATCATGTTATTGCTGTACAAGAGAATAAAAAATCTACTTTGGGAGTATTGAGTACAGTTCATGTTACCCTTCTATCGGAAGGATGTTATGAACTGGAAAGAGTATAAAATATTTAAAATGATGCCACGGAGTCTGGAAGTTTTGAGACATAAGGATAGGCTGGGATTTTGCTCCATTTGCGTAGGAGGTTGAGGGATGACGTAATAGACGTTTATAAAATCACGAGGGGCAAGGATAGGATGAATATGCAAGGTCTTTTCCCCAAGGTGGCGGTTTCCAAAACCAGAGAGTATAGGTTTAATGTGAGACAGAAGACATTTAAAAGGGAAGTAAGGGGCAGTTGTTTCTCACAGAGGGTTCTGTTTATATGTAGCGAACGGTTAGTGGTCGTGGTGAGTACAATTGCAGCATTTCAAAGACGATTGGATTTGTGCATGAATAGGAAAGTTTTGGAGAGGCATGTGCGAAAAGCAGCAATGTAGAACAAGTTCAGCTGAGGAAACCCGGTGAGGATGGGCGATTTGGCCGAACGTCATGTTTGCATATTGCATGCCTCTGAGAGTTTAAGACTCTATAACACCTCTTTCATCACTAATTCTTCACTGCCCCCAATTTGCTTCCAGGTCAAATATCCTCTGTAAATGCTTTCAACAATTTAACTCTCTGAACTTTCTTTAATAGAGTATTTCTGATATGGATGTGATGCTGTAGACACAGCAGGGAAGAAGTAGAATTGTATTGAACCACAATCTATAACTTTTCTGCAAGGGATAATCTCTCAGTCTACCACGACCATCAAGCCAATCTGTGGTTCAGTGCCGAGTGTGGGTGAGCATGCCTGGGTCAGAACTATGTGTATCCACAACGGATGGCAACTCGTTAAAGCTACGACACTTGGCAGGTTACATTCCCAAAAATATCAATTTGATTCGCTGCACTTGACATGGAAAAACAGCAGAAAACAGCAAATACGACAAATACAATGGGCCATGACACCATTCCAGCAATAGGACTGAAGACCTGTGATGCACAGCAAGCCGTGTCCCTGGGGAAGTTGTTTCATTCCAGCTCCAACGCTGACATCTCCTTGACAATGTAGAAAACTACTCAGCTATGTCCAGTCCCATAAGAGGAGAATAATTACAATCTGACCATTTACCATACCCTCAGAACTATCACGACTGTCAAATTGGTGGAACGTGTTTTTGAACGAGCTGTCAAGCAACACAGAAATAACCTGCTCATTGTGGTTTCCGATAGGTCGCCATGTGGAGATGGTGCTGTTGTGTGCATGCCACTGATTACTAATCCAGACCTGGCTAATGCTCTGGCAGCTGGTGGAATTTAAAAACAATTAATAAAAGATCTAGATATAAAGTCTGGTGTCAGTAATAGTGACCCTGAAGCCAACGTCGTTCATAAAAAGTAAATTTGTTTCCCCAAAGTACTGTCAGGAATCAACTCTCTAGTGCTTTCCTGCCCTAGCCTGGAAGTGACTCCAGACTCACAGACATCTGATAAAATCTTCAATGGTCTCCGAAACGGCCATGCAAGACCCTTAATTGTATCAAACAGCTCCGAGGACTGAAAGGATAAAACCGAAAAGAACACACGTCACTTGCCTCTGTTTTGGAAAAGGAAATGGGAAACACATTCTTGTCGACTCTGCAGAGACCTCCTTCCTACTGTTTGAGAACTTGTGACAATGTTGACAGAGCTTTCCCACAGACTGTACAGAAACATCAGGAAAGGTGTAGGCCATTCAACACATTGGGTCTTCCCCATTCTCGTTCATGGCCGAACATCTCCTGAATATACTTTTCATCCACAATGTACATATCCCTTAATCTGACTGAATTTGGGAAAAAAATAGGAACTGTAGTGGGCCGTTGTGTCCGTTGAAGTTTCTATCCAATGCAATACAATGATGGCTGACCCATTATTTTCACACCGATATCCTGCTCTCCCTCTCGCCTTATGTGGGCGGGAATTACCGAGGTAAACCAGTCACTGAGTGCAGACATTTATTGTCATCTCAATGCAGAGCGGCCTGCCTGTACTTGATACTGTAACCCATTGTTTTTGACTTCCCAGTCAGGGGAATTATCATTCCTGCTTCCAATCCCTCTCGCCCTGACAGACATATATATATATATTTCACTGAGATCTCCACTCATTTGCCTAAACCCCATGTCCCAAACTCTGCTCCCACAACAAGCTTGTCCTCCTAGAGATCAGACAGGTCATTCTTTGCTGCACTCACTCAACGTCGCGTTTTTCCTTCATTAACTAAGGAGAGGAAAACTGCATACTATACTGCACAATGTTCGACATGGGGGCTCACCCAGGCCCTGTACAGCTACTTACTCCTGGACTCAAGTCCCGTTACGATGAGGGTCAACAGACCAGTTATGTTCCAAACTACTTTCTGTTCCTGCAATATTGCTTTCAGTGACTGGTGTGCATGGAGATCCAGATCGTTTTCAGTGTTACCGCTACTCACTTGGTGCGTGTATGTTCACTGGTCAGCATGACAATGCTATTCCCACTATTGACATCTGGTTTCAGAACTCATTGCCATGAATGGACCTTAGCGACTACACAGAAGGAAACAAAAAAGGAGCACCAGTCCCTTTATAGATCAACGTTTTACAGCCAATCCATTTCCAAATGGTAGGCTGCCATACTCTATTTACTCCGAAGTGCACAATGTCACATCTACCACCATTGATCTCCATCTGCCACATATTTGCTGGTGGAATGAAGCCTTTTTTAAGCCATTCTCAATGGTGTCTTGCACCTCTGAGACAGCAGACCCGTGTTCTCTCTGGAGGCCCGAAGCTAGTGAGGAACGTCGAACTGTTTCAGAATTAAGGTATTCAGGCTGCTGACAGGATTGTGAACAGTATAACGTTGAGTGTAGGGTCACATAGTAACTGCACATTAATGTGCTCAGAGTTCAGAACTCCGCCAATTGACATGAGGTCTCTGCACAAGCACGTAAACTGTCGGGACTCGAGCATCCTGGGAAAATATGGAATTTCTTACCTTATCAATGGCTGCTTCAGACATAATGAGTATGCGTTCATAAGCATCAAGTTTAAACTTCTTATTCTCGCACAGAACGACATATTAAACACATAATTAATGCATTCTGTCTTCATGGCAACATCATGCCAGGGTTAGATGTTGTGAAGCTCCTTTGCTCTGTCTTGGTTCATGTCGATAATTATTTATCAAGCAGACTCAGTCTGTATGCAATATTACTGTCTCAATAGAACACTGCCAACAAGTCAGATATAGTTACACTGATAATTTAAATATTTTGCATGGAGGACCACACATAATTTACAATTATAATGACTTACTAGCCCGTATGAATTCTGTTCTTGACTTATAACCAAGGATATCCAGGTCCTTTTCCACAACAGCACTTCCTGACCTCTCACCATTTTATAGACATAAATGCGAATGATTACATTTGTTGTTTACATATTAATCATTTTTATATCTTGCGAACAGCTATTGCCCAAACACTGGTCCTTCTGATAACCCACAAGCCTTCTGTCCAGAGAAAAACACTACTCTCTTCATTCTGTCCATTATCCAATTTTTAATTCATATGTTATATTTTCCACCACTGCATGCCTTAGAAAAATAATCAGTAATTCTTTCACCAGCTCTATTGTCACCTCTTCAATACACTGGCATGCAGTAATCAGATGCAGCAAATTACTGAGCTTCAATTCAATTCTATTTTGAAAAACTTGCTCTTCATTAATTCTAACGTTCTGAAGTTCCTCATTTTCACCAGTCCCCAGTCCCCTAGTGTTTCTGGAAGTTAGCTTATGAACCTTCCTCGGGGGATATAGAATTATTCCTCTCAGTAGGCAGATGGCTTCTGTCAACTCGAGAATACCTCCAAGGACTGATTTCGGAGATGATGGATATGTCACCCATTGCTGCCTGGAAAGTTTCAGAATCATTCCATTTCACTTCATGGTGAGTGTCAGCACAGTCTTGTCCCTGGTGTGAGACTGGAGGTTTTACTGAAGAACGGGACACAGCTCTGTGACAACCTCATTTTTGAAAGAAGTTGGTTTCACACTTTGCACCTGGAATTGAAAAATGTTCATGGAAATCTGTGGGGGAAAGTGCAGTGGCCTGCTCCTTCCTGTGTAAGAACTTCCCTTCTGTAAAGTCTCAGGTCCATTTGTTTACCATGGACCCAGGTACACTGGAAATTCAGTATCCAGAGTGGTGTGACCAGACCAACCACTTTGCAAACGACAGTGCAATGATATATATTTGAATGCTCTAACAGTCAATGTATAACCAGGATAGTTAGGCATGCGCGTTTTCCGGTTCAAATAAAACGTGCACCCTTTATTTTTGTATCATATAATGTTGATAGGTGTTTATACTTTGGTTCCATAAAGGTAGAATCAACTTAATTATTTTCAATTCTTGTTCAGTTGAATGATCATAATTCATATCTAACTTTTTCCCAATTCACGACATGGCAAACACCTGATTACTGTACGGGTCAGTAAATTCGTCGCTTGCAAACATGACCTACATTAGAAATGGATTCCAGAAAGCCTAAGTTCAAACACAATTCATGTCTTGGTTCATGTTGATAATTATTTATGAACCAGCTGACTGTGATACTGAGTGATGTACTGGTCTGCTCCTGAATCTGTCCAGAGAGTTTCCAAATTGCATCAGGGTAGTCATTCAAACATTCCTTCACAACAAATCATTTGGAGTTCACCTTGGGAAGGGGTAAACTTGCCAACAGACTATATCACCAGTCTCAATGTCTGATCAAAAGCTGTTCAAGATAGATACCAATGTCTGACCAGCAAACATGTCTTCCAAATTCCTCTTCAGTCAGAGTTTGGACCAGCGAGCAGATGTGTGGACAGGAAGTTCGGAATAACACCGCAGAAGTTATTTTATGGTGTTAACATCCGTCTGCCCCTCCCCCCGACCCCAGACGCTATTCATCAGCACCCTGGGCTGGACACTGACTGAAGACATTAACAAACTGACAGTCTTCTGCAGCACATTGAGTCACATAGTGAATCCTCTAAAACCATATGCAATGAAGTCATGATTCGGAGCTTCCGGTGTTGGACTGGGGTGTACAAAGTTAAAAATCACACAACACCAGGTTATAGTCCAACAGGTTTAATTGGAAGCACACTAGCTTTCGGAGCGACGCTCCTTCTTCAGACAATCACCTGATGAAGGAGCGTCGCTCCAAAAGCTAGTGTGCTTCCAATTAAACCTGTTGGACTATAACCTGGTGTGTGATTTTTAACCATATGCAATGAATGTCGCCTTGACATTCACCAGTGTCAAATCAAAATTACACATCTCTGTGGATGTCCAGATATTAATACATGGATCAACCAACAGAATGTATATGAAGAAAATAGGAGCAAACATCAAGCTAAGAATCACTTTAACAGCGGAACTTAGTGGATTTTGTCTAGTATAGGTAAACACGCAGGTATTTGCCTGGCACTGAGTTAAATGTAATAATGTGCTGCATAACTGGAAGAATCGGCCTAACACTCCTCGCCAGCTTCCTGACCTCACACACCTCACTCCCACACATGTTCACCAAGTGATAAGAATCCACAAACGGGGAGACACTTGAAACATAGAACAGTTAAGCAAAGTGCAGACCCTTCAGTCTTGATGTTGTGCCGGCCTTTTGTCCTACCCTAAATTCAGACTACCCTACACATTTTTCATTGCACTACCTTCCATGTGCCTATCCAGCAATCGCTTAAATGTCCCTAATGTATCTGACTCGACTGGACTGTCAGCAGTACAATCACCGCACCCACCAACTCTTAAAGAACCAAATCCGATATCTCCCCTAAAAATTCCTCTAAGCACCTTAAAGTTATGCCCACTCTTGATAGACATGTATGCCCTGGAAAAAGGTCTTGGCTATCCACTCTATCTATGACTCTCAACATCTCATACACGCTCTCAAGTCACGTCTCATCCTTCTTTTCTCCAATGTGAAAAGCACGAGCTCCCTCAACGTTTCTTCATAAGACATTCCCTACAGTCCAGGCAGTATTCTGTTAACTATCCTCTGCACGATCTCTAAAACTTCTACATTTTTCGTACAATGAGGCGTCAGAACTGAACACAATATTCCAAGTGAGATGTAACCAAGGTTCGAAAGAGCTGCAGCATAACATCGCAGCTTTCAAACACGATCCCCCTGCTAATTAAAACCAAAACAACATAGGACTTCTTAATACCTTATCAACTTGGGTGGCAACTCTGAGTGATCTATGGACATGGACCACAAGATGCCTACGTTCCTCCACACCTCAAAGAATCCGGCTTTTATCCCCGTATTCTGCATTCAAATTCGACCATTCAAAACAAATCGCTTCAAACTTTTCCTGGTTGAACCCCAACTCCCACTTATCAATCCAGTTCTGCATCCGGTAAATGTCCCATTACAACCTGCAATAGCCCTCGGCACTATCCAAAACACCACCAACCTTCGTTTCATCGACAAACTTACTACCCACACTCCCAGTTCCTCATCCAAGTTATTTCTCAAATTTACAAGGAGTAGAGGTCCCAAAACTGATGCCTGTGGAACACCACTGGTCACTGACCTTCAGGCTGAATACTTTCCATCCACTACATCCCCTGTCTTCTATGGGCCAGCCAATTCTGAATCCAGACAGCCAGATTTCCCTGTATCCCATGCCGCCTTACTTTCTGAATGAGCCTACCACGGAAACCTTATCAAACGTCTTGCTAAAATCCATGTACACCACATTCACTGCTCTGCCATCAATAATGTGTTTTTTCACATCCTCAAAGAATTCAACAAGTTTTGGAGGCATGACCTGCCCCTCACAAAGCCATGCTGACTATGACTAATCAAACTGTGGTTTTGAAAGTAATTATAAATACTGACTCTCAGAATTCACTCCAATAATTTGCCGACGACTGACGTAGGACCAACACGTCTGTTATTCCCATGATTATCCATATTCCTTTTTTTTCTGAACAAGGAAATGGCAGTTACCCATCTCCACACATCTGGCACTGTTGCAAAGATAATTGAGAAAGGCGCAGCAATCTCTTTCCTCGCTTCCTGTAGTAATCTCTAGAAATCTGCACTATGCCCGAAATTGACCGGGGGATTTATCTATCGTTATGTTTGTACTTCACCTCCACTTGTCAACTCCATAAGCTCTGTTCAAGCAACTGATAAACTGCTTTCCATTTCACTGCTATTTCCAGTGCTGCCTTTCTTGAACAAGTATCGTTCCCAATCCCATTGAATCATGAAATGGAAAATAATGGGAAGACACGAATGCCTTTATGATGAAGGCTTATGCCTAAGACGCTAAGAATTGTTCTCCTTGGATGCTGCCTGACCTCTCGTGCTTTTCCAGAGTCATAGTTTTCGACTCGGACTCTCCAGAAAATGCAGACTGCACTTTGTCCATTGCTGAGAGGTGAGTCGAAGAGTGTGGTGCTGGAAGAGCACTGCTGGTTTGGCAGCATCTGAAGAACAGAGGAATCGATATTTCAAGCACAAGCTCTTCAACAGGAATTAGGCTTGAGGCCCAAGGGGGCTGCGAGATAAGTACGAGGGTTGTGGGGTTGGGCAGAAGATAGCTAGAAATGCGAAAAATAGATGACAGTGGGGTGAAGGTGAGCAGTTATCGAGAAGAGTAGAGCTTATATGTGAGAAGAAAGAGAGACAGGGTGGGCAGTTCATCGATAGGGCATTGCTGAGTTAGCGGGTTGGATTTCGGACACTATGATGAGTGGAGAAATGAGAAAGCTGATGAAATCCACAATGATTACATATGGTTGGAGAGCTTTAAGGTGGAAGATGAGGCGTTCTTCCACCAGGTGTCAGGTGGTTAGGGTTTGGTGGTGGAGAAGGCTCGGCACATGTGTGTCTTTGGCGGAGTGGGAGGGGCTTCAAAGTGTTTGACCACAGGGTGGTGGGGTTATTTCATACGTGTGCTCCCGAGATGTTCACTGGAAAATTCCACGTTTTGCTGTCCTGTCTCCTGAATGTAGTGGTCACCACATCGAGAGAGACGGGCAAAGTAGATTACATGTGCGAAACTATAGGTGAATCTCTGTCAGATGTGTGACGGACCCTTTGGAGCCGTTGGCAGAACTGTGGGGGACGGGAAACACGTCTTGCGGTTGATGGGGGAGGTGCTGGGAGTGGAGGGTGTGTTGATGGGGAGGGTGACTCGGAACTGACAAGGGGGTCAGGGAGGGAACGCAGATACGTGTGGGCAGGGAGATATATCCCTGACGGTATGGTCTGTTCGTAAGTGGCGGAAATGGTGGAGGATGACGCGCTGCATCCGCAGGTTGATTGGATAGAAGAGGACGACGGGGTGGGGGCTGGATGTTCCATTCTTGTTACGAGTGGAGATGTGTGAAGTGGAGGAGATGCGCTGAAGGGCACCGTCGCCCATGTGGATCAGTTTAGGATCAATCCAAGAGATATCTTACGTATATTAGAGCAAGAAAATAGCAAGGGAGAGAATGGGACCCCTTAAGAACCAAATTGGACATGTCTGTGTGGATACATAGGAGATGGGAGAGGGCCTCAACGAATGTTTCTCCTCTATGTTTACCATGGAGAAAGACAGGAAGAGTTGAAAATTTGGCGAATTTCGTTGTGATATCTTTGAGACATTCCATATCACAGTAGAAAAGGTGTTGGACTTTCTACAATGTATGAAGATGGATAAATCTCACGGTCCTTACTTGATAAAGACAAGAACAGTGCAAGAGACGAGAGAAGAATTTGCTGGGTCCCTGGCTGATAATTCAGATCGTCATTAACCACAGGAGCCATCGCGGAAGACGAGGGGATAGCAAATGTTGTGCCCTGATTCAAGAAGGTTTGGGAAAAAAAAGCTGAAAATATAGACGACGAAGCTTATTATCTATGGTAGGTAAGTTAATTGAGAAGATTCTCAAGAATAGGATATACATGCATTTGCTGAAAAATGTATTGCTGGAAAAGCGCAGCAAGTCCGGCAGCATCCAAGGAGGAGAAAAATCGACATTTCGGGCTTATGCCCGAAACGTTTATTCTCCTACTCCTCGGATGCTGCCTGACCAGCTGCGCTTTTCCAGCTCTGATCTCCAGTATCTGCAGTCCTCACTTTCTCGAATACATGCATTTGTAATGAAAGCTGAAAGTCTTTATTATTAAATTTACTTTGATGAATTGAGCTGGAAGCTTGACGAGGGTTGGGCGGTAGTACATCGAACATAGAAAAATACAGCTTCGCACAGGCCTTTCGGTCCTCAATGTCGCGGCGACCTGTGGACAGTTCTCACTGCGCGGTGGCACAGTGGTTAGCACTGCTGCCTCACAGCACCAGAGACTCGGGTTCAATCCCCGCCTCAGGTGACTGAATGTGTGGAATTTGCACGTTCTGCGTGGGTTTCTTTCGGGTGCTCCGGTTTTCTCCCACAGTCCAAAGATGTGCAGGTCAGGTGAATTGGCCATGCTAAATTGCCCGTAGTGTTAAGTCAGGGGTAAATGTAGGGGTATGGGTGGGTGGCGCTTTGGCGGGGTGGTGTGGACTGGTTGGGCCGAAGGGTCTGTTTTCACACTGTAAGTAATCTAATCTAATCTAATCTAAAAACCATCCAAGTGTTTATCCAAGGATTGTTTAAATCTCCCTAATGTGGCTGAGTTAACTGCATTAGCAGGTAGGGTTTCCACTCCCTTACCACTCTCTAAGTAAAGGACATACCTCTGATATCTGTCTTAAATCTATCACGCCTCAATTTGCAGTGATGACCCCTCGAACAAGCTGACGTCATCAACCGAGGCAAAAAGACTTTCACAGTATACCCTATCTAAACCTCTGCTCATCTTGCATATCTCTAATAAATCCCCTGCTCGCCTTCTTCTTTCCAATGAGAACAAACCCAAGTCCCTCAGCTGTTCCTCATAAGAACTTCCATCCAGACCAGGCAACATCCTGTTAAATCTTCTCTGCACCTTTTCGATGCTTTCCATATCCTTCCTGAAATTTGGCAACGAGAACTGTACACAGTATTCCAAGTGCGGCCGCACTAGCGTTTTCAATATTTCCGGCATGATATTGCGGCTCCAGAACTCAATACATCCACCAATGAAAGCGAACACACCATATGCCTTCTCAATAGCACTAACAACCTGGGTGGCAACTTTCAGGGATCTATATACATGGACTCCAAGATCTCTCTGCACATCCATACTACCAAGAATCTTTCCATTGACCCAGTATTCTGCGTTCCTGTTCTTCTTCCCAACGAGAATCACTTCACACTTAGCTGCATTGCACTCCATTTGCCACCTCTCAGCCCAAATCTGCAGTTTACGGAAGTCCCCCTGCAATCTGTAACATTCTTCCGAACTGTCTCCTACTCCAAGGACTTTATTGTCAGCTGCAAATTTACTGATCCATCCACCTATGCCTGCGTCCAAGTCATTTATAAAAATGACAAGCGGCAGCGGTCCCAAAACAGAACCTTGTGGCACAATATTAGTTACCGGACTCCAGGTTGAATATGTTCTATCAATCACCACTCGCTGCCTTCTTTCAGAAAGCCAGTTTCTAATCCAAACTGCTAAATCACCCTCAGTCTCATGCCTCTACGTTTTGTCCAAAAGCCTACCATGTGGAATCTTATCAAAGGCTTGACTGAAGTTCATGCATGCCACGTCAATAGCCTACCCTCATCTACACGCTGGG
Source organism: Chiloscyllium plagiosum (assembly GCF_037043375.1). NCBI lineage: Eukaryota > Metazoa > Chordata > Chondrichthyes > Orectolobiformes > Hemiscylliidae > Chiloscyllium > Chiloscyllium plagiosum. The sequence goes on along the minus strand of NW_028270179.1, from coordinate 18,770,826 downwards.
ACACCTACACAAAAAACTCATTGAGGTTTGTGAGACACCGCCTGCCCTTGACGAAACCATGTTGAATATTTGAAATCAAATTGTTGCTTGCAAGATGATTAGAAATCCTATCCCTTATGATCATTTACAAAACCTTTCCGTCAAAAGAATTATGGCTCTCTGGTCTATAATTACCTGGGTTATCTCTACTGCCCTTCTTGAACAAGGACATTACATTTGTCCCCCAGTTCTCTGGTACGAAACCAGTAGAAAATGACGACTCAAGTATCAAAGTCAAAGGCTCTGCAATCTCCTCCCTAGCTTCCCAGAGAATCCTCGAATACATCCCATCCGGCCCAGGGGACTTATCTACTTTCACTCCTTCTAATATTTATACCATCTCTTTGTAACTAACCTCGATCCTTTCTAGTCTAATATCTCTGTCTCATTCTTCCCCTCTACAATATTCTCCGTTTCCTGAATGAACACCGATGAGAAATGTTCGTTTAGCACCTGTCCGATCTCAACAGGGCCCACATTCAACTTCCCACTTCTGTCTTTGACTGGCCCTATTCCTACCCGAATCGTCCTTTTATTCCTCACATACCTATAGAAAGCATTAGGATTCTCCTCTATTCTATTTGCCAAAGACTGCTTGTGTCCTCTCTTTGTTCTTAACTCTCTCTTTAAATCCTTCTTTGGTGAACTGTAACTCTGCACCGCCACATCTGAACCATCTTGACTCATCAACACATAAGCATCATTCTTCTGCTTTAGAAGAGATGCAATTTCTGCAGGAAACAACGGTTCCCTTACCTTGTCACTGTCTCCCTGCCTGACAGGGAAATACCTATCAAGGATACGCAATATCAGTTCCTTAAACCAGCTGCACATTGCCATTGTCTGCATCCCCTGAATTTTGATACCCAATTCTATGCATACTAAGTCTGGCCTAATTGCATTATAATTACCCTTGGCCCATCGATGACACTTACCTGTGTTATGTACCTATTCCTTTCCATCGCTAAACTAAACGTAACTGAATTATGGTCACTATCTCCAATGTGCTGACCTACAACTAAGTCAAACACCTGGCCTGGTTCATTACCAAGCACCAGATCCAGTGTGGCCTCCGCTCTTTCCGCCCTTCGACATACTGTGTCGGGAAACCCTGCTGTTCACGTTGGACAAAACACTGATCCATCCGACGTACAAGAATTGTAGAATCTCCAGTCAATGATGGGCAAGTTAAAGTGCCCCATACTGCCCAACCTATTCCTTTCATTCCTACCCAGAATCATGTTGCCAAACCTCTCCTCCACATCCCCGGAACTCTGCGGAGGCCTATAAGAAACTCCAAGCAGTGTGACCTCGCCTCTCCTCTTTCTAACCTCAGGCCACACTACCTCAGTACACGAGACCTCGTCATAAGTTCTGTCAGCCACCAGTATACCATTCTTTACAAAAACGTCCACACCTACCCCTGTTTTGCTGCCTTGCCTATTCTTCATGAAAGATCTAAACCCTGGAACCTGCAGCATTCATTCCGCACCCTGCCCTGTCCATGTCTCCTAAGTAGCCACAACAACGAATTGCCAGGTACCTATTAATGCTGCAAGCTTTGGGATACTTCTGGCATTGAAGTAGACACACTTCAAATCAGCTTGCCGTCTGCACCCACATTCCTGTGTCCGTGAAATCCTGTCCCTGTTCTCCGTACTCTCACCCTCCTGTGCACTGGAACTACACTTCAGGTTCCCATTGCTCTGCTGAACTAGCCGTCGGAACGTGAGATGCAGGAGAAGCACAGCAAGTCAGGCAGCATCCGAAGAGCAGAAGAATCGACATCTTGGGCGTAATCCCTTAATCTGGAATGTCCGAAATTTCGATTCTCCTGCTTCTCGGATGCTGCCTGACCTGCTGCACCATTCCAGCGTCAAAAGTTTCTCCTCTGATCTCCAGCATCTGCAGTCCTAACTTTATCTCGGGGCTGGTGATTTATTCCATATGGATTTCAGGTATATCAGATCAGGATGAGGCTGTTCAACCTCTGGAGCCTGATATACAGTTGCAGGAGCAGGCCACTCAGCCTCTTTACCAAAGTCGGCCATGCAGCACCAGCCTTTACGTGCAAAGAATAATCCTCCGCCATTTTCTCCAACTCCAACACGACACCACCACTAAACACATCTTACCTTCCCTCCCCCGTCTGCATTCCACAGAAATCATTCCCTCCGAGACAACCTAGTTCCCTCCTCCATCACACCTAACACCTCTCCTTCCCATGCAACCGCAGAAGTGCAACACTTGCCACTTTACCTCTTTCATGCTCACCATCCAAGGCCCCAAGCACTTATTTCAGATTAAGCAGCGTTTCACTTCGACCTCTGTCAATTTGGTCCATTGCATTCGTTGCTCCCAATGTGGTCTCCTCTTCATCGAACAGACAAAACGCTGAATGGGGGATCGCTTTTCTGAGCACATTCATTCGGTACGCATTCCGGTCCCGGACCTTCCCGTGGCTTGCCACTTCGACACACAATCCTGCTCCTATGCCCGCATGTCAGTCCTTGGCCTCCGGCAGTGTTCCAGTGCAGCTCAGCGCAAACTGGAAGAATAACATCTCATATTCCGACTAGGTACGTTACAGCCTGTCAGTCTCAACATTGAAATCAACAAATTCAGATGATTATCCTATTTCGACTCCTCTGTTTTCATTCTGCTCAGTAATTTTATTTCATTTATTTTATTTATTTTTAATTTTTTTCACAATTCTGTACCTCTTATTTCTTGATTGTCTCTCTTTCTCTCGCTCCCCACTCTCATCACCTTTTTCCTCTCCTCTTCCCCCTTTGCGACCATTCTCCCTTGTTTTCCATTTTGCCTCTGCTTCACCCATCCCCCCCAACCCCCACATATTTTGTCACAGAGCACTGGCTTCAGCCTTGGTCATTCACAGCTCCTAACCTCCCTGTACTCTCTCTATGCACTGTCATTATCACCTCTTTATTGCTACTTTTGCTTCTGGAGCCATGACTCACCTTCTCTCAGCCTAGAACAAATACGTCCCTATTTCTCCCTTTGTTTTAGTTCTGACAAAGGGTCAGTTACACTCGAAACGTCAGCTCTTTTCTCTCCTTAGAAATACTGCAGACCTGCTGAGATTTTCCAGCATTTTCTCTTTTGGTTTCAGATTCCAGCATCCGCAGTAATTTGCTTTTATCCAGCACCAGTATCTTGTCACACAGCAACAGTATGAGTCCATTCAGCCGTTTCATGTCAGTAACACAGAAACTGGATGAGAACACAAAATGACTGGAGTATGGGTATACTGGAATAACAGGAGGCTATTTAACCCCTCAATCCTCACTTCCATTCAGTGAGGTCGGGGCTGATCTTCTGTCGGCCGCAATTTCTCTTCCATGCCCAATTTTATGTCGCCTCTGATATGTCAAAATGCGTTGGCACAGCCCATGAACATTTCAGTGATGTATCTCCCCAACCTCTCTGGGATGGAGACGCACCTACTGTCACTACGCTCTGAGAGAAGGAAACCCTCCCCACACATAACCTTTGGCCTGAACAAAATATATGAACACTGCGTAAGAGTGGGAATTCCTGATATCACGGCAGGATTGGAATGAGAAAAATTCAACTTAACAGAAATCATTTGTAACCTCACCACTGTTTGGGTTATTCAGAGTACAATGTGACTGGAGGATGTCATCCTTTTAGACTCTGGATATCACTATGGACATTCCTCAGGGTAGCTTCCTCGGCACAACATCTTCAGCTGCTTCATTAATGTCCTTCCCTCCTTCATACAGTCTGAACTGAGAATTTTCAGTGAAGATCAAACAGTGATCAGAAAAAATTGTAACCCCGTCAGGTGCTAAAGAATCAAAACCTGGACAACTTTCAGGCTTGTCCTGTGAACGTGTCGGTAACATACATGTAATAATACTGCTCGACACTGCACATTTCCACAATGAAAAAAAGAACAGGAGCTCATTGAGTTTCTCAAACTTGTTTCACAGGAGTATTAGAAGTCCATTAAGCTCATCAAAACTATTAGATAAGAAAAGGAACAGCCCATTCACTCCGTTTTGACTATTATTCAAGAAGATATTAAAATAAAACACTGCAAATGTTGGAATCGAAATTAGACACCCAGGAGGCTGGAAATACACAACAAGCCGGACAGTATCAGGACGTGGAGAAGTCAACGCCTTGGTATCACCTTTCTTCAGGACTGAGGGGTAGGTGTAAGGACGCTAAGGAAAAAAAAGGCAGGGCGAGTGAGGAGGAGGCAAGATGGTGAGGTGGGGATAGTTGAAAACATGTAGAGGGTACCACCCGGTTAGTCGATGTGGAGAATGATAGGTTGGTAGCTGGAAGAAGGGTTGGTCAGCAGAATGTAAGGGAGGGGAGGGGCTGGGAAGGGAGTTGCGGGTTGGAAGAGATGTCATTTGAAGTTGTAAATGTCAATGTTGCCTGGCACGCTGTGTTCTTCCAGCCCCTACCTGTCCATTGTTACTCACGAGAATTAGCAGTCAAGTCATTTCTCTGCACTTCTTCCATATCCTTTCATTTCTAAGTATTTGTCCAAATTTGAAAAGATGCATCACGGGAAAACACGTTATATTTCTCATAATCAATGTTTTGTTTTGATATTCTTGTGTTGGTTTTAACCCTCAAGTTTTATTGCAATCACCTGTTATTCTTTTTATCGATAAAGGTTATTTCCTTCACACTCTCCTCATGGTCTTATTACCGCAGGGATTAATCTCGTGAAACTCCTTTATATTGTCTCACTGTGGCATGGAGACCTTTCCTTAAGAATGACGGACAAACTGTACACAGTTCCCCAAGTACTTTTTGAACAGCACTCGAGTACTACATAAAGACGCCTTCACTGTTTCAGTTTAAACAATTTGCAATGATGGACTGCACACGATTCCCTGTGCTGATTATTTGTTGTCAGATATGAAATCTGTTAATAACTCATGACGAAGGACATTTTCGCTAAACGCTCATCTGATCCTCAAACCTCTAATAAAAGCAAAATTAAGAAGGATGGTGTTTTTTGCCAAAATATTTATTGCCTTGCAAACAGCTGTGCTTCAAACGCAGCCATGTCAACTGCAACATCCACTATCGACAATGGAGCTGCTTGGAGATGCTGGGTAAGCGATGGCCTCGCACTTTTCCATCTGGATTATTAATCCAGCGAACCAGGTCATGGTGCGGAGATCAGATTCGAATCCCACCACGGCAATTGGTGGTATTTTAATTCAATTTTTAAAGTAACAGGAATTAAGTATCAAAGCATACTATAAAACCATTCTCAAATGTCCGAGAATCCTACCTGACACTCTAATGTCCTTCAGGAAGGAAAGGAAATCTGCCGTCTTCACCTGGTCGGACTTACATGTGAGTCCAGACCCAGTGCTATGTGCTTGACTCTCCAGTGGCGTTTGAAATGGCCAAAACAACCACTCAGTTGTATGACTCACTACAAAGTCTCAAAGAAATGAAACTGGACGGACCTAAGCACTGACTCCTTCCAGTCCACGGACGGCGGTGTGTCAGGAAGGCAGCTCATCGACACCTTCTCGAGGACAATGGGGAAAGGGAATTAAATGCTGGCCCAGCATTCTTTTAATGACTGAAAGGCGGTTATTACACTAACTCACTTGAGATCGGGAATTTGATGTCCCCCCTGCATGTTCATGACATTCATCAATATGGGAACAAAAGAAAAATAAATTAGATTAATCCGTTTTCTCGTTCCATTTCAGCTGATCTTCAACAACCGCTTTGTTTGTTTTTTTTCATCTATTTCTCTTTCTCTATCAGTTCAACTCACTCCTTCTCCTCATCGCAGCAGACATCCCTGTCACCAACATTAAACAAACCACTTCACAGCTGTGTTCAGTTCTGATATATGGTCAGTGGACTGCAAATGCCAATTGTGTTTTGCTCTCGACCCGAGGTTTCCATATATGCTCAGTTTCTCTGGCACTTTCATGATCTTTTTGTTTCTGACAGCTAACATAATTCCTTGTTTGTTTAAAATTTAATTTTGATATTGCATGGGATGTTTGCAACGATGAAAACGGCAGCATTTGTTGACCTCACTGATTGCCCCTTACTGTGAGGTCATTCCTTATGGCAGTAAAGTGCCAAACACATGGTTGTCAGTCAGAATTCACTCTTAATCCAAACCAGTTTATAATGTTAGATTTCAAGGACATCAGTGAAATAGAAAAGCTTATGAACAAAATGCTGATCGAGTTACGATTGCATTAGTAAAGTTCGCTTTTATTTCCAGTCTGTGTCATGTGAATCTATGCTCTGGAATAATCTCTGGTAGGATTTAATACAGTGTTTTTCGTGTAATAACTTTACGAAGTGTTTCAAATGGCTGTGAATTACATGTCCAGCGGTGTTACGACTCTGACACAATGACCCCATCATGAAGTTATTTTAGACTCAAGAACAAGAGTGTGATCGAAACATTTGTAAGTGAAAGATACTCAGAACAGAGCTGGAACCGTAATGTCTGAATTTTACCAAGGCATAGATCATGGTTTATTTCGCAACAGCACTGGCACAGAGATGAAAACTGTGGATATTATGGATCCGATAGTGGATAGGTTTATTAATGGAGAGAATACTGAGATATAAAACAATTCAGGGCGAAAATTGATCTCGAGATTGTGAACAGTCTTGTTTTCAGATGTTTCCGAGTTGAGGGGGGAGGTCTTAAGTATGTGGGAAATGAATGGAGGTCGTAATTAAAACTGAGCACAACAGTTTTCGTCTTTGCCAAGTACAGATAATGGAAATAACAATGAAGTTCACCCCAGTTTATCGGGATTAATAAATGGAAAGTAATGGAGAGACTTACCTGGTACACCAATAATGGCGAGGATGAGATAGTAACCCGCCTGTAGAATCAGCAGCACACCGTATATTCGCCATGATAATGTTGAACTTGAAAAGGATAAATAGTAAAGGCCCTCGGATAGACTCCTGTTCATTGTTCTAACATTGCAGTTTATTGTTTCCAGAATCTGATTCGTTATTGTAGCTTTCCAGTCTAAAGTTATGAGATTTTGAATTTTCCTCTCCCTATCTCTGCAACTGCTGAACGCTGTTAGAGTCTGAGGTGATGCATCTGTTGCTACAATGAGATAACACTTCGAAAGAAGCACCTTACTAATAGAAGAGGTAAACCCTCTAGTGACACAATTAGTATCCATGGAGACAGATACCAAAGGCAGTCACTATACAAACAGTTCCTGTTAACTTCTTTCAATATGTTACTTTCAGTTCACAATAAAAGCTGGAGTGGAATAGATGTTGACAATTTTGGCAATTGGGCTAATCCCCCATCACGAATTGCTCGAGTGAAGTTCTTTCTGAGGAAGAATGATGGATGATTAATTTTAGCAGGCTGGATGATTATGCTCTGTTGTCCATGTACAATGCTGTAACAACTGAACCCCCACAAGCTCCATAAAAAAAACACAATCAAGAGATTGTTACTGTGCTAATCTCCCCTCCTCCAAAACATTGCCAAACAATAGATTATCATGGGGCATATTTGCCCTGACCATACACAGGAACTGTGAATTTGTCTGGACATTGATCTTATTGCACTTATAAGGTAATTTTGTATCTTCAACACCCAAAGTGCTTCAGGAATTTTAATGTAAAGTCACAAACATCTGAAAACAGCTTATTGGATTACTGCAATAAGACTTAAACTTTGTGACTTCAGTCCAAAGACAAATGTGACATGTATAATAACCTTGTTCTTTAAAACCCATGTTTAATGAGTCAGGGAGATTGCTTATATCTGGACAGCATATTGAAATTTAAAAACAGACGCAGGTAACAAATCTGTGGGATTACAGGGAGTTGCAGCAGAGTAACAGGAAGTGCACAATTCATTCCGTCTGGTGGAGACATGATAAGCTGCGTGACCACCATCTTCACTTTAATTATCCTGATAAATAGTTTAAAAACTTTCAGAGCCTGAGAAGACAGGCGTATTCAAAATGGACAGTCAATGTCATCATCAACAGTCTATTCCTGTTGTGTCGTTAAGTGTTGCTGCCTCTTTAGTGTCTTTTAAATCAAAATAAATTTGCTGAGGTTCGCACATTTAAGACGATATTAACAAGAATTTCTTTTTGGAATACAAGGAAGATACAGGTTCCAGTGCAATACCAGTGACACCGGCACAAGTAATGGCAACAGGACCGGAGCATATGGTCCGAAAATAACCAGGTTCAACATCTAGAACCATCAAAAACAGCAAAATACTGGAGATAATGTAAATCTGACAAACAAGCACAAAATGGTGCAGAAACGCAACAGATAAGCAGGATCTCCAGAGAGAAACAGAGCTAATATACCGACTCTGATATGAAACTGTTCTGAACAAGTCATATTGAATTTAAAAAAGTTAATTCTTCAAAGTTTGGGTGAAGATTTGTACCTCGGGTGCTCGTTGTTGTAGTTCTGTTCGCCGAGCTGGAAATTTTTGTTGCAAACGTTTCGTCCCCTGTCTAGGTGACATCCTCAGTGCTTGGGAGCCTCCTGTGAAGGGCTTCTGTGGTGTTACCTCTGGCATTTATAGTGGCCTGTCCCTGCCGCTTCGTTTGTCAGTTTCAGCTGTCCACTGTAGTGGCCAGACAATGGAACGAGGACATGCCGCAACCCAAAGGACTAGCCAACTACCACACATCAGGAGCATTTCAGAACTGACAGCCAGACTACTGCGACCACTAGGACTTACAACAGCACACAAACCAACAGCCACCCTCAGACAACAACTCACCAGAACGAAGGACCCCATACCCAGCATGAGCAAAACTAATGTAGTGTACAAAATCCCTTGCAGGAATGCACAAAACACTATATAGGACAAACAGGAAGACAGCTAACGATCCGCATCCATGAACATCAACTAGCCACGAAACGCCACGACCAGCTATCCTTAGTAGCCACACACGCAGACGACAAGCAACATGAATTCGACTGGGACAACACTGCCATTATAGGGCAAGCCAAACAAAGAACAGCCAGGGAATTCCTAGAAGCATGGCACTCATCCACAAACTCCATCAACAAACACATCGACCTGGACCCAATATACCGGCCATTACAGCGGACAGCTGAAACTGACAACCAGAAGCGGCAGGGAGAGGCCACTATAAATGCTGGAGGAAACACCACAGAAGCGCTTCACAGGAGGCTCCCAAGCACTGAGGATGTCACCTAGACAGGGGACGAAACGTTTGCAACAAAATTTTCCAGCTCGGCGAACAGAACCACAACAAAGTTAATTCTCCTTCGATGGGGCCAGAACTGCTTGGTTTCTTTCCAGCACTTTCAAATAGCTTAATGGCAGGAGACAGAGAGTAATAGTGTAGGGTTGCTTTTCGGTATGCAGGCTTGTGACCCACAGAGTTCCACAGATGGTAGTTCTGGGTTCTCATTGTATGTCATCTATATAAATGATTTGGATGATAATTTAAAAGCATGGTAAGTGCGTTTGCAGATAACACCAATATTGGTGGTGCAGTGAAGGAAGTTTTCTAAGATTACAAAAGGATCTTGATCAAATGAATCAATGGGTTTACAAATGGCAGAGAGAGTTCAATCTGGATAAATGCGAGGTGCACGCAATAGGTGTGTTTGCCGCTCTCTGAAGCATCAGTAACAAGATGGTCGTGATCCACATCTCTTGAGTTTAACACAAAGATGTCCTCCATGAAATTTCAGAGGCCCTACTCTCTCCCTCGTTCCCCTCTTGATGTTAATGTAGTTGTGGAAACTCTCTGGATTATTGTCATTCTTATCTGCTAATGCTATCTGATATCACCTTTTGGCATTCCTGATTTCACTCTTAAGAGTCACCCACACTCTTGACAATGGTTAACAGTTTCAAATGAACCAAGTTGCCTATGTCTAAATTAAGATTCTCCTTTCTACTTGATGAGTACCTCAATAATTTTATTTATCCATCGTTCCTGAATCTTACCAGGCAAAAGAGACGACTGCAGATGCTGGAAACCAGAGTTTAGATTACAGTGGTCATGGAAAAGCATGGCAGGTCAGGCAGCATGCGAGCAGCAGGAAAGCCGATGTTTCCGGCAAACGCCCTTCATCATGAATGAAGGCAGGGAACCTCCATGGTGGAGAGAATAACGAGGGGGGTGGGGCCCGGAAGAATGTAGCAAAGAGTACAATGGGTGAATGGGGGTGGGGATTGAGGTGATAGATCAGAGGAGAGGGTGGGGAAATTTAGCAAAGAGTACAATGGGAGGATGGAGGTGCGGATAAAGGTTATAGGTTAGAAGGGTGGGTGGAGCGGATAGGTGGAAGTGAAAACAGCACGGAGGACAGGCTATGAGGACAGTGCTGAGCTGAAAGTTTGAAACTGGGGCAGAGGAAATGAGGAAACTGGTGCTTCCACATTGATGCCTTGGGGTTGAAGTGTTCCGAGGCGGAAGATGAGGCGTTCTTCCTCCAGGCTTCGGGTGGAGAGGGAGCGGCGGTGGAGGAGGCCCTGGACTTGCATGTTCTCGATAGAGTGGCAGGGGGAGTTGAAATGTAGGGCCACAGGTGATTTGTGCGGGTGTCCCGTAGATGTTCCCTAAAACTCTCTGCGATGAAGCGCCCAGTTTCCTCAATGGAGAGGAGACTGCATCTGGAGCAACAGATACAATAAATTCAAAGTTTGTGAGAAGATTTGTAGCTCGGGTGCTCGTTGCTGTGGTTCTGTTCGCCGAGCTGGAGGTTTTTGTTGCAAACGAAGACAGCTAACAATCCGCATCCACGAACATCAACTAGCCACGAAACGCCACGACCAGCTATCCTTAGTAGCCACACACGCAGACGACAAGCAACATGAATTCGACTGGGACAACACTGCCATTATAGGGCAAGCCAAACAAAGAACAGCCAGGGAATTCCTAGAAGCATGGCACTCATCCACAAACTCCATCAACAAACACATCGACCTGGACCCAATATACCGGCCATTACAGCGGACAGCTGAAACTGACAACCAGAAGCGGCAGGGAGAGGCCACTATAAATGCTGGAGGAAACACCACAGAAGCGCTTCACAGGAGGCTCCCAAGCACTGAGGATGTCACCTAGACAGGGGACGAAACGTTTGCAACAAAATTTTCCAGCTCGGCGAACAGAACCACAACAAAGTTAATTCTCCTTCGATGGGGCCAGAACTGCTTGGTTTCTTTCCAGCACTTTCAAATAGCTTAATGGCAGGAGACAGAGAGTAATAGTGTAGGGTTGCTTTTCGGTATGCAGGCTTGTGACCCACAGAGTTCCACAGATGGTAGTTCTGGGTTCTCATTGTATGTCATCTATATAAATGATTTGGATGATAATTTAAAAGCATGGTAAGTGCGTTTGCAGATAACACCAATATTGGTGGTGCAGTGAAGGAAGTTTTCTAAGATTACAAAAGGATCTTGATCAAATGAATCAATGGGTTTACAAATGGCAGAGAGAGTTCAATCTGGATAAATGCGAGGTGCACGCAATAGGTGTGTTTGCCGCTCTCTGAAGCATCAGTAACAAGATGGTCGTGATCCACATCTCTTGAGTTTAACACAAAGATGTCCTCCATGAAATTTCAGAGGCCCTACTCTCTCCCTCGTTCCCCTCTTGATGTTAATGTAGTTGTGGAAACTCTCTGGATTATTGTCATTCTTATCTGCTAATGCTATCTGATATCAACTTTTGGCATTCCTGATTTCACTCTTAAGAGTCACCCACACTCTTGACAATGGTTAACAGTTTCAAATGAACCAAGTTGCCTATGTCTAAATTAAGATTCTCCTTTCTACTTGATGAGTACCTCAATAATTTTATTTATCCATCGTTCCTGAATCTTACCAGGCAAAAGAGACGACTGCAGATGCTGGAAACCAGAGTTTAGATTACAGTGGTCATGGAAAAGCATGGCAGGTCAGGCAGCATGCGAGCAGCAGGAAAGCCGATGTTTCCGGCAAACGCCCTTCATCATGAATGAAGGCAGGGAACCTCCATGGTGGAGAGAATAACGAGGGGGGTGGGGCCCGGAAGAAGGTAGCAAAGAGTACAATGGGTGAATGGGGGTGGGGATTGAGGTGATAGATCAGAGGAGAGGGTGGGGAAATTTAGCAAAGAGTACAATGGGAGGATGGAGGTGGGGATAAAGGTTATAGGCTAGAAGGGTGGGTGGAGCGGATAGGTGGAAGTGAAAACAGCACGGAGGACAGGCTATGAGGACAGTGCTGAGCTGAAAGTTTGAAACTGGGGCAGAGGAAATGAGGAAACTGGTGCTTCCACATTGATGCCTTGGGGTTGAAGTGTTCCGAGGCGGAAGATGAGGCGTTCTTCCTCCAGGCTTCGGGTGGAGAGGGAGCGGCGGTGGAGGAGGCCCTGGACTTGCATGTTCTCGATAGAGTGGCAGGGGGAGTTGAAATGTAGGGCCACAGGTGATTTGTGCGGGTGTCCCGTAGATGTTCCCTAAAACTCTCTGCGATGAAGCGCCCAGTTTCCTCAATGGAGAGGAGACTGCATCTGGAGCAACAGATACAATAAATTCAAAGTTTGTGAGAAGATTTGTAGCTCGGGTGCTCGTTGCTGTGGTTCTGTTCGCCGAGCTGGAGGTTTTTGTTGCAAACGAAGACAGCTAACAATCCGCATCCACGAACATCAACTAGCCACGAAACGACACGACCAGCTATCCCTAGTAGCCACACACGCAGACGAAAAGCAACATGAATTCGACTGGGACAACACTACCATTATAGGGCAAGCTAAACAAAGAACAGCCAGGGAATTCCAAGAAGCATGGCACTCATCCACAATCTCCATCAACAAACACATCGACCTGTACCCAATATACCGGCCACTACAGCGGACAGCTGAAACTGACAACCGGAAGCGGGCAGGGACAGGCCACTATAAATGCCGGAGGAAACACCACAGAAGCGCTTTACAGGAGGCTCCCAAGCACTGAGGATGTCACCTCAGTGAGACGAAACGTTTGCAACAAAAACTTCCAGCTCGGCAAACAGAACCACAGCAACAATAAATGACATTGGTGGATGCGCAGGCATTGAGGAAGCAAATGTGGCTTGTGGTAGCGAGTCTGTTTCAGTACATAGTTGAAGAGCTTCAGGGCAGGGCAGATGACCTGGGGGTTACTGTGAGAGAGAGACTCACTGGCATTCTTGTCGAGAGAGGAGGAGATAAATGGAGTGTGGCGCAGGGACTCCATCCGCACATCCATTCACCTATCGCCCTGCCTTACCGTCAAATGAAGATCGAAATTTGTTCCTTTTCTCGGAGGAACATTTACATAATGATAAAGAAAGAAGTTCTTGAACACATTTATCAAATGCTTCATCATCCATACCATTAGCATGTTGTTAGTCCCAGTCAACGCTGAGGAAATTAAATTTCTCCATTAGTACAACCTCATTATGTTTGCATATATCTGAGATCTCCCTCCATATTTGTTTTTCAATTTCTTTCTTACTGTTGCGAGCATACAGTACAAGGTTGAAACTTTATTGCTGGAACAGCACAGCAGGTCAGGCAGCATCCAGGGAACAGGAGATTCGACGTTTCGGGCACAGGCCCTTCTTCAGGAATGAGCAGAGAGTGTTCAGCAGGAGAAGATAAAAGGTAGGGAGGAGGGACTTGGAGGAGGGGAGTTGGAAATGTGATAGGTGGAAAGAGGTCAAGGTGAGGGTGATAGGTCGGAGTAGGGTGGAGGCGGAGAGGTCAAGAAGAAGACTGCAGGTCAGGAAGGCGGTGCAGGGCTGGAAGGATCCGGCTGAGACAAGGTGGGGGGAGGGGGGATGAAGAAACTGGTGAAGTCCAAGTTCATCCCCTGCGGTTGGAGGGTTCCCAGTCGGAAGATAAGACGCTCCTCCTCCGACCGTCGGGTTGTTGTGGTTTGGCGGTGGATGAGTCCAATGACCTGCATATCCTCGGTGGAGTGGGAGGGGGAGTTGAAATGCTGTGCCACAGGTTGGTTGGGTTGGTTCGTCCGGGTGGCCCAGAGGTGCTCCCTGAATCGCTCCGCAAGTAGGCGGCCTGTCTCCCCAATATAGAGGAGGCCACACCGGCTGCAGCGGATGCAGTAGATGATGTGGGTGGAGGTGCAGGTGAATCTGTGGCGGATATGGAAGTTTCCCTTGGGGCCTTGGAGAGAAGTGAGGGGGGAGGTGTGGGCGCAAGTGTTGCACCTCCTGCGGTTGCAAGGGAAGGTGCCGGGAGTGGTGGTTGGGTCGGTGGGGGGTGTGGATCTGACAAGGGAGTCGCGGAGGGAGTGGTCTCTACGGAAAGCTGATAGGGGAGGGGAGGGAAATATATCCTTGGTGCTGGGGTCTGTTTGGAGGTGGCGGAAGTGACGGCGGATGATGCGCTGTACATGGAGATTGGTGGGGTGGACAGCATACAGTACAATCCCATCAAAGTGATCTTTAGTTTCTCATTTTTAATTTCTGCCGGTATATTTCTCAGAAATGAATATAGTACAAACCTAGCAAAGTGATCTTTACTTCTGTATTTTTAATTTCTACCCTGATTTTTTTTACTGGACATGTTTTCAACAATAGCTTGCCTAGTTTTAGCAATAATTTATTCCTTAATCAAAAACTCCATCCCCCAACCCATGAATCTTTTTCTATCCTTCCCATAACAACCAGCACCTGGAACATTGGATTGCCACTCGTGAACATCTCTCAGACAAATCTCTGTGATTGCTATGGTGTCCCAATGTCATGTCCTTAAACAAGCCCTGAGTTCATCAGCCTTCCCTGTAAAACCCCTTTCATTGAAATCAATGTAGTTTAGGTCTCCAGATTTACTCTATACTCTGATTCTCTCGTCTTTCCTTTCTAATTGACGCACTCTCCTTACATTCAGAATCTTCTCCACCAATCCTATCATTTATATTGCCACTTAGAATACCTGCAATTGCCTTCGCAGCCAATATAAAGTCTCCCTACATAGAGTGAGCAAATCTTCCTGCTCAGATATTGGTCGCTTTCCAGTTTAGATTCGAGCCATCGTTTCTGAACCGGCCTTTTCTATTCCAAATGACATCCCAATTTCCCAAAACCCTAAAGCCTTGAACAACACATCAGCTTTTCAGCCGTTGATTTTTCTCAATAACCTTTTGTTCCATCCTGCGGTTGAGTTTTGCATTGGGAGTAAATCAGAAATAAAGGACTTCACTAGTAATTTTTTTTAGTCATATACCTCACCTCTTAGATTAACTGCTTTAATCTTTTCCCTCTGATTTATCACCTTCACTTTTCCCTGAACATGTCATTCCTACCAATTTGTAAAAAAAATCTGGCTTTACGATCTCACCTTCAGCAATAAGCTTGAAACGTTCAGACACGTTCTTAAACCTCGCACCGGGAAACCAACAATCTATTCTAAATTTATGTTCACTGCCCCAGAATGTCCTATTGATACCCCTGACAGAAGACTCCCCCGTAGCAACGTTTCTACTAAACCTTGCCAAACGCTGCTGAACATAAGAATCGTTCCAAGTGTCGAAGAAATGATGCGGCTTCCATTTTCCTCAGAGGGACTACCACCTTCAACAGTGGCAAAGACTAAATATCTGTTTGATAGAGGAGTAGCTACCGAAGACATTTCAACGACCTTTTTAACTTTTCTGAGCATCTCCCATCTGTCTGATTGTTTTTGCTGCGTAACAACTTTCTAAATCCTTCTGCCATCTTTTCTGTACCTTATACGTGGCTTTAATATGTTACTATTACTAATATTACGTCATGTTGAAATGGGACGTATAATCATTAAATTAAACCAACCATTTAGCTAATTAACTAAATAAAAAAAATCCTTTTCAATAAATTCTTGAAGAAAAATGTCTCCTACAGAGCTGAGTATGTGTATCCGTAATGAAAGCACAACTTCTTATTTGACAAAAGAAACTTCGGTTTTTCGAAACAAAGAAAGCTTTGCAGTTTAATTTTAAAAATTAACCTTTTAAAACACGTCTCGACTTTTCTAATTTCATTTTAGACCACCCTTAGAAAGTTCGTTAAAAAAGTCATTTAGAAAAGAAAATCTCGGTTTTGTTTGCTTCTTTTTATTTTCTTGTGGTTGTTGTTGAATGTTAATAAAACAAAGCATGTGCAATTATCTTATATTAATAAGCTATAATGACTATATTAAGTTTAGAAAAACATAGAACAAATATTTAACTATGCCTGCAATCCCTGCAGCCGTATGTTCTCATAATTTGTTTCCAATTCAAGGTAAACTTAATGATATGAATTGATCTCCGACACTATGTCAATAATGCAGAATTCAATTGAGCCTTTATTCTTATGACTCTCGCTCTTTTAAACAACCTTATGGGTCTGTTTCCATCCTGCTCACGAAAAATTCCTTCAGCTCTGACTATTGCCGGGAATGTTATGAATATCATTATCCAGATCCACATAAAACAAAAACATTGCAGTGCAAGTCACCTGTACCTAGTTCAGTGTAAATTTCATGCAAACCTTACAAATAAAACATATAGAGGGGCATAGTATAAAAGGATAATTCAGCTTCATGTCCAAAGTAAAATTGTGGCTCCCTCAGAAAAAGGCCTCAACTGCATCACGCTGTCAGTTCATCACAATCGGAAAAACAAGAAACTACGATTCTCAATTATTCTTCTATATATAACATCTAAAGAACAGGTAGAAAACCAAGGCTTATTTGTGAGCTTCAGAAATGATAATGAAATGAACGTGAGGGATGGAGTTTGCAGGAATGGTAAGCAATGTTGTGGATGACAGAAAGAATAGGTAGGAAGTTCACAGTGAGGTGGAAAGTGTCAGGCTACATGAGAAAATAAACAGATTTTTCAGGTGGCCACGTTAATGTCTGATGAAACTCAGCACTGATTACATATCAGGTAATGCTTTTCTGAAGAAACACGACAAGAGAGTACTCAAACTTTAAAAAGAGGAATTGTTTTGAAGCAGAGGAGGTAGGGAGGAGCTCCTGATCAAGGTGTTTGAGAGCATGAGGGGTGTGGATAAGGTGAACACAGTGCAGCTCTTCCCCTTTTCAAGCTTCTATTCTACTGCGGCAAGACATTTTGCAATTAAATCCTCTCACAATAAAAGTTATCATTCCCCTGGTTTTCCAAAGAGCTTGCTGCACCTGTAAGTTATATGTCAGCTCCTGATAGACGAGGACACCTTCTGTTTAATATACATCCCTAGTTTCCAAGATTTTACGATTTAAGAAATATACTGCACACCAATCTCTCCAACAAATTGGATAACTTCATGTTTTCGCATCCTATGTCATTTATACTGATCTTGGCCATGCGGAGCCCTGTTCAATCTTCAATAATATTTACATCTTCCACATCGCACACATTCCCACACAAGAATGACCTATTAAATCCTTCAGTCTGTTGACTGTCTTTTCGTGAATAATTGATCCATCCGAATACATTCATCATGAGAGAATCCGACAATCAAATACTTTCTGATGCAATGTGCTTCTATCGCTCTCTATGTTTATAGTTTAGGTCAGGGAGTTGTGATAATGATTACTGAAGTATTTCCCCACCGAGAGATTTGACATCTCACCTGGTTCATTGTCAAGCACCAAATCCAGTCTGGCCGGCCTCTAGTCGGCCTATCTACATATCGAATCAGGAATCCTACCTGGACATATCTGACAAAAAAACTGCTCTATTTAAAGTACTTGGACTAAGGAGATTCCAACCAATATTAGGGATGTTGAAGTAATCCATGACAACAACTCGGTTGCTTCAGCATTTTTCCAAAATCTGCCTCCTCTGTGTGTTTTTGCAATGGGGAAGTGTGTATGTGTGTGTGTGTGTGGGGGGGGGGGGGGGGGGGGGGGGGGGTGGAATTCGCTTTTTGAAAACTCCCAATAAAGTTACTGCTCCTTTCCTGTCTCTGACTTCAACCCATACTGACTCTGTGGAAAAACCCTTCTCTGTTTCTGCAGCTGTGATACTATCCCGGATTATAAATGCCACTCCCACAACGCTTTTATTTAACTCCCTATTTCTTTTGAATCACCTGATCCCCGGAACATCCAACAAATATTCCTGCCCCTGTGATATCCAAGTCTCCGTAATAGCCAAAATATCATAGCTCCAAGTACTAATCCATGCTCTGAGTTCGTCATCCTTATTCTAGATACTTCTTGGCATTAAAATAAACACGCTTTAACCCATCACACTGACTTCAACTTAGCCCGATCAACCATCTATCCTTCCTCACAGGCTCTACACGCTTTCTCTGCCTGTTCACAAGCAACCACGACGTCCGGTTCGCATCCTCCTGCCAAACAAGTTTAAAACCTCTTGAAGAGCATGATCCAACGTCCCACCCAGGATCTTGGTACCTCTCTAATTCAGGTGCAACCAATCTACATTGCACAGTTCCTGCATTCCTCAGAATATATCCCAGTGATTCACAAATCTGAAGCCCTCCGCCTAACACCAGCCCTGCAGTCGCGTGTTCAGCAGCACTCGCTCTCTTTTCCCAGCCTCACTCGCCCGTGACACCGTGGACAATTATGAGATTGCTACTCCGCTCATCCTGCCTTTTAGCTTCGAGCATAACTCCCTATATTGACTTTCAGGTCCTCATTCCTTTTCCTAGCTATCTCATTGGTGACAATCTGTGCGACGACTTCTGCCTGCTCTCCCTCCCACTTAAGAATCTTGATGACTCCATTCAAAACATACCTGACCCTGGCAACCAGGAGGCAACGTACTGCCGGAAGTCCTTTTCGCGATCAGAGAATTTCCTGTTTGTTCCTCTTACCATTGAATCTCCTGTCACCATCGCTATCCTATTTTACCCTTTCCCTTCTGATCCACAGAGACCTGGTCACTGTGTTTTTCCCCTGCTAATTACACCCCCCCCCCCGCACCATCACCACCACCGAACATATTAGTTCACTTTCCCTACCAATCCTGTATCCACTTCCGCTCCTGTTCAGCCTTCGCTCCACTGATTCGCGATGTAAGTATTTTATATTCTAATCTAACTTCCCGCCTGCCCTGGCTCACGCTCTCCCCACTCCCACAGATGAAATACGTCTGTTGACTCAACAGGTCAGTATTTTATATTCTAATATACCTTCCCAGTTTCCCCCTGGTTCATTATCTCCCCACTCCACTGGTGAAGTGTGGGCTGCTGATTCGCCAGATCAGTATTTTATATACTAATGTACTTTCCTGGTTGCTCCAGAAAGACACTCTCTGCTCTCCCGCTTGTGAAATGGGGGCTGCTGATTCACCAGGTCAGTATTTTGAGACCGTAAGAAACAGGCTGGAGGACGTTTCAGCAACAGAGAAGACTGTAGGTGCCAGTTGAGAACGCAAAGATAGTGAGTCATGCAGGTGCTGGAGGAGACGACTTGAAGTGGAGTGATACAAATGCTGGAGGAGGTTACTGAGATAGGGAAGGAAATACTGTGGAGGTGATGATTGAGGTACTGTGGAGTGTCAGTACTGAAAAAGGGTACAGAAATAGGAAGGTGTATAGTTGTTGTGGTTCTCGTTGCCGAGCTGGGATTTTGTGTTGCCGACGTTTCGTCTTCTGTCCAGGTGACATCCTCAGTGCTTGGGAGCCTCCTGTGAAGCGCTTCTGTAATGTTTCCTCCGGCATTTATAGTGGTTTGTCTCTGCCGCTTCCGGTTGTCAGTTCCAGCTGTCTGCTGCAGTGGCCGGTATATTCTGTCTAGGTCGATGTGCTTATTGATTGAATCTGTGGATAAGTGCCATGCCTCTAGGAATTCCCTGGTCGTTCTCTGTTTGACTTGTCCTATAATAGTAGTGTTGTCTCAGTCGAACTCATGTTGCTTGTAATCTGAGCGTATGGCTACTAAGGATAGCTGGTCATGTCGTTTCGTGGCTAGTTGGTGTGCATGGATGCGGTTCGTTTGCTGTCTTCCTGTTGTCCTATGTAGTGTTGTGTGCAGTCCTTGCATGGGATTTTGTACACTACATTGGTTTTGCTCATGTTGGGTATCGGGTCCTTCGTCCTGGTGAGTTGTTGTCTGAGAGTGGCTGTTGGTTTGTGTGCTATTATGATTCCTAGTGGTCGCAGTAGCCTGGCTGTCAGTTCAGAAATGTTTGTGATATATGGTAATGTAGCTAATCCTTTGGGTTGTGGCATGTCCTCCTTCCGTTGTCTATGCATCTGTTGATGAAACTGCAAGGGGATCAGTTTTTGGCAAATACATTGCATAGGTGTTCTTCTTCCTCTTTTTGCAGTTCTGGCGTACTGTAGTGTGTTGTGGCCCTTTTGAACAGTGTCTTGATGCAACTTCTTTTGTGTGTGTTGGGGTGGTTGCTTTCGTAGTTTCGGACTTGGTCTGTGTGTGTGGCTTTCCTGTATACCTTTGTGGTGAATTCTCCGTTCGCTGTTCTCTGTACCATCACGTCTAGGAATGGGAGTTGGTTGTCCTTGTCTCTCTCTCCAGTGAATCGGATTCCTTTGAGTGTGGCGCTGATGATCTGGTGTGTGTTCTCTATTTCTGTGTTTTTAATTATTACAAAGGTATCATCGGCATATCTGACCAAGAGTTTGGGTTGAATATGCGGTAAGACTGTTTGTTCTAACCTTTGCATTATTGCTTCTGCTATGATTACGGAGATGGGTGAGCCCATGGGTGTGCCGTTGATTTGTTCATACATTTGGCTGTTGAATGTGAAGTGTGTTGTGAGGCACAGGTCCAGTATTTTGAGTATGCCGTCTTTGTTGATAGGTTCCCGGTCTTGTTGTCTGTTCTGTGTGTCCAGCAGGTTGGCTATTGTTTCTCTGGCTAGAGCATTGTTGATAGAGGTGAACAGTGCCGTTACATCAAATGAGACCATGGTTTCTTCCTTGTCTATGTCTGTATTTCTGATGATGTCCAAGAATTCCTGTGTTGACTGTATAGAGTGACTGGATAGGGATAGGGATTGTGTGTTGGTGCTGAAGCGTTTTACAGTGACACGGAGTTGGTGTCGGGTCTGGAGATTGTTAAAAGATTATGGTGGATTTAGGTGCTGGGGAATGTTTCAGGAACAGAGATGGAGTCAGGGGCTGGAGGATATACAAAATGTGATAGAAGCTGGAGGAGTTTTCTGGGAGTGGGACGGGGCGCGAAGGGGGTGGCAACAGAATTTTAGAGCTGCATAGATGCTGGAGGAAGTTACAGAAATAAGGATGAGTGAAATCTATCGAAGGCAATCATGGTTTTATAGTCTGGGGGATGTTAGAGAAATAGGAAAACAAGGGAGAAGATGTTACAGAGATAGAGAGACACGCGCATGTTCCAACAGTCTACTCATTTTTTTTCTTAATTCTTTCACAGGTTATGGGGAGGGGGGCAACAGCTCAGGTTAAAGATATAGGAACTTGTGTAGTTGCTGGAAGTGGTTCGACTGATGGGGAGTACATGGGCTGGAGTTAATTCAAGAGACAGGGATGGGTACGGGAACTGGAGGTGGTTTGAGAGATAGGGAGTGGTGTGCAGGATGGTGGTGGGCAGAGAGATTGGGTGGGGTGTAGGGGCGGGACAATATTACAGGGATAGGGAGAAGTGTAGGTGCTGGAAGATGTCACAGAGAACACTTGGGGTGTAGGTGCCGGAACATGTAGCATTGAAGGGGAGGGGTGATGTTGCTGGAGAATGTTCCATTGATAGGGAGTGGGTGTAGGTGCTGGGGAATGTTACAGGGAAGGGAGTGAATGTTGGTGCTGGAGAATGTTTCAGGGTTTGGGGTGGGTGTTGGTGCTGGAGAATGTTCCAGTGATAGGGAGAGGTGTAGGGCTTGGAGAATGGTATGAGGGATCGAGAGGATTGCACGTCCCGGAGAATGTCATATGGTTAGGGCGGGTCTTAGTGCTGGAGATTGTTAGAAGGTAGTGAGGGGTGTAGGTGGTGGAGAATGTTACAGGGATAGGTACAGAGAATGGTACAGTTGATGTAGACAGGGATGGGAGAGGTCTCGGTGCTAGAGAATGTTACATTGACAGCAAGTGCATGCAGGTGCTGGAGAATGTTACAGGATAGGGAGTATGTGTTTGTCCTGAAGCGTTTTACTGCGACAAGGAGTTGGTGTCGGGTCTCGGGATTACTACAGAGATAGGGTGGGGTTTAGGTGCTGGAGAATGTTACTGGGACAGAGATGGAGTCAGGGGCTGGAGGATATAGAAAGTGGAATAGATGCTGGAGGAGTTCATTGGGAGAGGGACCGAGTGCGGAAAGAGGTGATAACAGCAGTTTGGAGCTGAGTAGATGTTGGAGGAAATTACAGAAATAAAGATGTGCAAAATCTGCAGGAGATAATCGTGGTTTTCTAGTCTGGGGGTTGTTACAGAAATAGGAAATCAAACCTGAAGATTACTCCATATTACAGAGATAGCGAGGCATGTGCATACTCGAACAGGCTACTGATGTTTTCTTACTTCTTTCCCACGGTTTGGGGAAGGATGCAGCAGCTCAGGTTAGAGATAGGGAGGGCTGTAGTACTTGGGAAGAGGTTAGCGAGATGGGGACTTGTGTAAGGGTTGGAAGTGGTTCGACTGATTTGGGGTACACGGGCTGCAGTTATTCCGATAGACAGGGAAGTGTTTGGGAGGTGGAGGTAGTTCGACAAATAGGGAGTTACCTGGGGTCTGGAGTTGGGTAGAGGGATAGGGAGGGGTGTCGTGGTTGGAGTTTTTAGGGAGATGGGGAGAGCTGTAGGGTTTGGAGGAGGTTAGAAAGATTGGAAGGGACGAAGAGTTTGGAGGAGGTGATAGAAAAAGTGGTGTACGGGTGCTAAAGGAGGTTAGAGTGATATGTAATGGTGTTGGTTTGGAAGTGATTAGTGAGATAGGTAAGTGTGTAGGGGCGGGATGTGGTTCAAGATAGGCAGGCGTTTGGAAGCTGGAGGTATTTAGAGAGATAGGTATGGAGGTGTTTTTAGATAAAGAGGGGTGTGGGAGCTGCAGGAGGTTTTTGAAACAGGCAGGGGTATCGGGGCTGGAGGTGACTCGAGAGTTTGGGAGGGAGGCAGTGTTTGGAAGAGTTTCGAGAATTGCAAATCGCTTTGGGTGCTGCAGGAGATTAGAGAGACAGGGAGGCTTGTGGGGCTGGATGTGGTCAGAAAGATAGGGATGGTTGTCGGGGCTGGAGGTGGTTAGGGAGATAGGGTGCGGTCTAGGGCTTGGAGGAGGTTTAGAGATTGGGAGGAGTGTTGGATTTGGAGGAGGTTCGAGAAATCAAGAGGTATGTATGTGCCGGAGGTGGTTAGAAAATAGGAAGTCGTCAATATTCTGCAGGAAATTATAATTATACAGCAGTGAAGGAGCTGGAGAAGCTTAGAGAGACGAGGAAAGGTGAAGCGTTTAGGAGGGGGTTAGAGAGATATGTAGGGGACAGATATTGGAGGAATGCACAGTGATAAATAGGGTTGTTGTAGCTGCTGGAGATTGTGTAGAAGCTGAAGGCTACTGCGAAAGTTCGATAGAGATGATTGTAGCAGATGAAGTTGATGACAGGGAAATATACAGAGATACAGATGCACAGCTGAAACACGGATTTTCGCAGTGACTTGATAGATAACACGTTGTTGAACTCTGTAGAATAGACAAGGCACAGGGAGGAACTGGAACTGAATGACTGAGACCTTGCGAGGTCCAATCACAAATGCTGTTGACTCAGTGTGATACAGCAAAAGACAAGCCCTTAAGTTGACAGTAACAAAGTAAAAAGCCCTGTGGACCCAGCAAAGTCCTACTTCCTAACATTCGGACTCGTGCCAGAATTGGGAGAGCTGCCCGACAGACTGCTCACGCAACAACGGAACATGATGAAGCCTCATTGTGTCAGATCAAACATTGACACAGAAACCTCCTGCTGACTCCCTTCTCTCAGCCTCATGGTGTCAAATTAAACACTGACACGGATACATCCTGCTAATCCATCCCCCTCAGCCTAATTGTATCAGATCATACGTTGACACCGAAAGATCCTGCTGACTCCTCTACCTCGGCCTCATTGTGTCAGATTAAACACTGACACGGAAACCTCCTGCTGACTCGGTTTCCTCGGCCTCATGGTGTCAGATCAAACACTGACAGAGACACCTCCTGCTGACTCCCCTCTCAGTCTGATGGCGTCAGATCAAACACAGACGTGGAAGCAACTAACTGACTCCCCTCCCTCATCCACATGGCGTCTGATTTAACACTGTCACAGAGATCTCCTGCTGGCTCCACTCTTTAAGCTGGTGAGTCATTGTTACCCCACCACCCACAACAAACACACACTTTAAATAATGTTTGGTGGAAGAATTGAGAGGTTGATCAAATTAGAGGATGCATACTGGGTGTTCCATTTCAAAACCACCACAAAGAGCATTGCTCAATGAAGAACATAGAATGGCCTGCCTGGACCAACAGCAGGTCCACATCTCTATGAGGTGAAGTTCGTAACCTGGACCACTTACTTGCCAAATAGTTTCAGCTGCAAGTGATCGAGAGATTTAACAAATTAGACATAATATCTGCAATCACGTCATATGCAGTCAGTGTGAATAGTGGTGAACAACCAAACAACTCAGTGGAGGAGGAGGATCCACAAATATCACCTTTCTCAATGATGGAGGAACCCAGCACAACAATAGAAAAGATAAGGCTGAAACACTCGCAGCAATATTCAGACAGAAGTTTCAATGGGATGATCTATTTTTGTCTCCTTCGATGGTAGTATTCACGGAATTCGATTAATCTCGTCTGAGATTGCATTGAATTGAATTGATTTGCATTTATTATCTGGTGTGCCAGGCAGATCACGAAATTAAATAGCATAGATAAGTTAACAATAGGTAAACAGCGGCATATACCAAAACATAGTTCAGATTTTGTGAGTCCATTCAGTATTCAAACGACCGGAGGGTAGAAACTGTTTCGACAATGGCTGTTGAATGTGTTCAGGTTTCTGTACCTTCTCCCTGATGGCAGAGGTTGTAGAAAAGCATTGCCAGTGTGGAATGCTTCTTTGGGAATCCTGGCGGCCTTACCTTCCCAGCGGGCCTGGTGGGCTGATTCTGTCGCTGAGAGTTTGACCTTTGTGTTTGTCCTGACCAAGTTCACCACTCTCTGTAACCATCTTCGATCTTGAATCGTACATTTGCCATATCAGGTCGCGATACATCCAGAACGATCTACAAGCGACTCGAGGGATTGAATAATGCAAAGACGTAGGCATTGATAACCTTCCATTACAGCTGTTCCTTCTGGGCTATAGCACTGCATCGACCAGACAATGTGGAAAACTATCCGGACAAACACAGATAAAAGTTCAGACAATCAATGACTGCCCCATTGGTGTAATTGCTTTCATTAATAAAGAGATGCAAGATGTCATCTATAATGGTATCAAGCAGCACTTCTCAGCACAAACGTACTCACTGAAGTTCAGTTTGGTCTATGCCAGGGCTAATCATCCCTAGAAGCTTTTGAATCCTTGATTTAAGATTGGAAAACTAATTTTAAAAACAAAAACCGGTGAAGTGTGGAGGTGAGGCGAAAGTGACTGCATCTAACATCATAACAAACTCATTTGACAATTATGATGTCCAGAATCAATAGCAAAATTGGAGAAAATTGGAATCATGGAAACCTCTGCATTGGTTAAAGTTATACCAAGTATAAAGGAAGATGGTTGGGATTGGTGGAGAGCAACCATCTCAGCTCTTCAGCAGTTCCCCAGAGGAAGTTATTTCTGGGTACGCCTGTAGATCATACATGGAAAGGTAAGCCATCATATTCCTACGGAATGATGGGTTTCTCTTTGGATGGACAGACATGACTGTTGGTGGTTTAACTGGATAGTCATCATGTCTCGAGTAAAGGAGAAGTTGAGTAGGATTCATTTACAGTCACCTCAGGAATTGAACACACACTGTTAGCAATAATCTGCATTACAAAACAGCCTTCCAACTGGCTGAGGTAAGCACGACCTCACTCAGCTCCTTCGGGTATCTCTTTTAATATTAATTTGTTCAGACATAGTGTTACACACTTCTGGAGTAGGTTGAAATTGAAGCAAGCTTCCTGGCTCAGAGTAAGGGACACGATGCGTGACCTCTAAGAGTGTTCTCCGTCCTTGGCCCAGCAGTCTTCAGTTGCTTCATAAATGACTATCTATTCACCGTAAAATTACAAGGAGGGTGGGGCGGGGAGGTGGGGTGGTGGTGTTCGCCAATAATTAGACAATGTTCACGATTTGACAATATTCGCAATAACTCAGACATGTATTACATGCGGGCGTGTACTTAGAAGTTTCAGGCAATGATCACGTCGAACAATACAGAAGTGGACCATCATCCCCTAACATTCAACGTCACCACCATCTCTTAACGTCTATCTACCAATATCATGGGGATTGCCGTTAACCAGAACCGGACTGACCATATAAATTCATCACCTACTCCTATGAAGAGCTTACGCCTGAAACGAAGTTTCCCCTGCACGTCGGGTGCTGGCTAACCTGTTGTGGTTTTCCAAAGCCACACTTTTCAACCTGTATAAAATCATTGGCTACAAGAATATGTCAGGGGCTCGGAATCCTGCAGAAATAACTTTCCTCAAGTTTTCCGAAAACCTGTCCATCATGTATAAGGCACACTTTGAATGAGTGTGTGCTGAAATGCGCCCCAATTTCCTGGCTAAATGCAGCTTCATCCCTCATCCACTAACACTCAGAAGCAGTAATGCCTGCCACCCAAACGGTGATCTTTAGAAATTTACCAAGGCTCCTTACGAAATACATGTGAACTCACGACCATCAAGAAGGACAAAGAACGAAAATACATGTTCAAGTTCAATTCCAAGCCACCCACCATCGAGATTTGGAAACATGTTGAAAATCGTTTAGTGTCATTGTTTGAAGTTCCCTCCCGAATGGCAAAGTAAGTTTACCTACCGCAAATGGACTGCAGTTGTTAAATCTGGCAGCTCACCTCCAACTTCTCAATGGTAAAAAAGAATGGGCAATAAATACTTTCCCATACTCCATGAATAAATTAGAATGAAAAATATTTTCCTAACGTGCCAGTGCTGGGCACTGAGTTTTGGGTTCTGTGAGTACAGGCCGGTTAGGCCCAGTCAGTACTTTGCTTGCTGTGAACATCTAAAGTGATATGCTGTTTGAAACAATCTGTCAGCCTTTCAGAGGCATGGCCTACATACGTAGCGTTACATAGAGACTGACAATCACAGAACACATTACTGAGCTGTGAGTTAGGCAGAAGCAATTGAAAACTTACTCATATCTGACGTTAGAATGTTTAGATAGTGATATTGATACCATGAAAATGTTTGTGTATGGTTTTCCCCACACAGTATTAATGCAAGGGAAAATAATTGTATATTTTTAAAGTCCTTTTACGTAATCATAATTTAATATTGGGTGTGGTAACGCGACACATCTTTTCAAAGCGCCTGACTCAGATTTGCGCACTGTTTCCATCATGTTGTTGTTATAAAGTGTACTGAATAAATGGGTGTATTTTGCACATATAGGACAATCGAAAAGTGGATATTATCAAGGGATGTCAAACCTTCAGGAAAGAAGGTTTTTAATGGTGAGGACAATGCTGCAAATATTTATACAGACATTTCTATGCCAAGTCACACACAGTGACGTTGGGCAGCGATCATGTCGGCTACCAATGTAGCTGTACAATTCTGTTTAGATACTGATGTTGTGGAGCTTATATACACTGGATTTGTTTCATGAGGGGTTCAATGAAATACTCCGTGAGCTGCAGACTCCATCACCTTTATAATACCTTTATTTAGGATCGGGTCCAAGGTGCAGAATTCCAGAGTTTAGGTGGCACACCAGAAGAGATAAACTTGCAAAATATGCTTGTGGTGAGGTGATTTTTACAAATGTTGAATTGCACTTGGACCAGCACAGAGCCCTGTGCTAGTCCAATAGCCTGTCTGCACCACACATTTCCCTATTATTCAGGTATAGCTCTATATAGTCTGTTGTGAGAGATTGTCTGAATAAGTGTCCAGCTCCAGTTTCGAGATCTTAGGCCAGATTTTGGATATGATCACTGTTTTGGAGGTACTGGTGAGGCCCAGTAGCACTGAATCTGAATTCAGGCTATTTTTCAAAGTCAGTTTCAGGCAGTGACCAGTGGGGTACTGCAGGGATCAGTACTGGGACCGTAGCTTTTTACAATATATGTTAATGATATAGAAGATGGTATTAGCAATAACATTAGCAAATATGCTGATGATACTAAACTGGGTGGCAGGATGAAATGTAATGAGGATGTTAGGAGATTACAGGGTGACCTGGACAAGTTAGGTGAATGGACAGATGCATGGCAGATGCAGTTTAATGTGGATAAATGTATGGTTATCCACTTTGGTGGCAAGAACGGGAAGGCAGATTACTACCTATATGGAATCAATTTTGGTGAAGGGGCAGTACAGAGAGATCTGGGTGTTCTTCTACACCAGTCAATGAAGGTAAGCATGCAGGTACAGCGGGTAGTGAAGAAGGCTAATAGCATGCTGGCCTTCATAACAAGAGGAAGTGAGTATAGAAGCAAAGAGGTTCTTCTGCAGCTGTACAGGGCCCTGGTGAGACCACACCTGGAGTACTGTATGCAGTTCTGGTCTCCAAATTTGAGGAAAGACATTCTGGCTATTGAGAGAGTGCAGGGTAGGTTCACGAGGTCAATTCCTGGAATGGCGGGATTACCTTATGCTGAAAGACTGGAGCGACTGGGCTTGTATACCCTTGAGTTTAGAAGACTGAGAGGGGATGTGTTTGAGACATATAAGATTATTAAAGGATTGGACACTCTGGAGGCAGGAAACATGTTTCTGCTCATGGGTGAATGCAGAACCAGAGGACACAGCTTAAAAATACGGCGTGGACCATTTAGGATAGACATGAGGAGAAACCTCTTCACCCAGAGAGTGGTGGCTGTGTGGAATGCTGTTCCCCAGAGGCCAGTGGAGGCCCAGTCTCTGGATTAATTTAAGAAAGAGTTGCATAGAGCTCTCAAGGATTGTGGAATCAAGGGTTATGGAGATAAGGCAGGAACAGGATACTGATTAAGGATGATCAGCCATGATCATATTGAATGGTGGGTGCAGGCTCGAAGGGTAGAATGGCCTACTCCAGCATCTATTGTCTATTGTCTTTTGTCAACAGATTGCTGACTGCAGGATAATGTGCTCATTAATCTGAACACGAATTAGCTGTTTACTACAGTCACTAGCTTATGTGTACTCTGGTTATCTAATTATTCTTTACATCAATTGTTTTCAAATGGAAAACAATGTTGCTTAGTTTACTTCAAAATATATAAGAAATAAAGTGACATTAATTGTTCCTTGTAGAAAATGTGGGAATAACCTGTTATATATTTCCCACAGACTAATCAAGCAACAGTCATACATTGTCTGTAAAACAGGATTCTGTGAACATGACTATGTCATAGACAACACACCATCCCCGCTGATAGATTCTGTCCCAGACAGAAGGGGCAGCTCCTTGGTATATTGTCAATAAAGTGCTCAGGATTGATTCTGGATCCTGCTTCTGCTAGACTGCTCTGCGGCAGGTTTGGAGGGAATCAATAAAAGTGAAACATATAATTGACCTTACCGTCAACTGTCCACCTGTTTCAGATACACCTCCCATTTATTATGTGCATTGTTTAAGAATTCCTACAGTGTGGAACAGCCCCTGCTGCCCAACAAGTCCACAAAGGTCGTCCGAAGACGAATCCACCGACATTTGTCTACCTTCAATTTACTCCTGAAGAATGCGCCTAATATCCACATTTTTGGAATGTGGGAGGAAACCGGAGTATCGGAGAAAACTAACCCACACACTGTTCGAATGTTCAAACTCCACACAGACAGTCTTGCCAGGCGGCAATACAAAACAGGGACCTGGCGCTGTGAGGCAGCAGTGCTAACGACTGAGCCACTGTGCCGCCCATTATAAAGATAAGAACAGCCACGGCACAGACCACCCGTGGTGGAAGGTCCATCGTCACAATTTGGCGAGATGTCCGTGAGATGCAGTGGGATATCGCAGCCGCAGAATCATACTCTGTACAACTCATATAGTCTGCAACGTCACAGCCTGACATACATCCCACTCTACAGTAGCCATGTTTTGGGCGGCACGGTGGCACAGTGGCTAGCACTGCTGCCTCACAGCGCCAGAGACCCGAGTTCAATTCCCGACTTCGGCGACTGACTGTGTGGAGTTTGCACATTCTCCGCGTGTCTGCGTGGGTTTCCTCCGGTTGCTCCGGTTTCCTCCCACAGTCCAAATATGTGCAGGTCAGGTGAATTGGCCATGCTAAATTGCCCGTAGTGTTAGGTAAAGGGATAAATGTAGGGATATGGGTGGGTTGCGCTTCGGCGGGTCGGTGTGGAATTGTTGGGCCGAAGGGCCTATTTCCATACTGTAAGTAATCTAATCTAACCTAACCATCAAGCCAGGGATCCACACTGAGTCACGGAAGAGTACAGTAGGACATGGCGGGAGTAACACGTGGCAGACCTAGAAATGAGGGGACAACCTGGAGAAACTCTTGTGTCTTCAGCAACAAAACACGATGACTTGCATGCTAAATAGCATAAGCAGCAACTGATGGACAGAGCTCAATTATCTCACAAACAATTGTTCTAATCTATCACTGAGGTCCTGCCACATGTGATCATAAAATTTAGTGGACAATTAAGGACACATTGGAGGAGAGGGCTTCTGTCCTCCAATGAAATCCCCAGTTTTCGGAGAGCGCAGCTCATCATTGAAAAAATAAAGCTGATACATTTGTGATAATCTACAGCCAGAAGGGCTAAGCAGATGATCCATTTCGGCTCCTTCAGTGGGCCGCAGCATCACAGACCCTAATCTTCAGACAGTTTGATTGACTCCACACAATGTCTATAAATGGTTGGAGAGACGGTGAACTGTGAGTTTACTCCAGAAATTGCCACATCACTTGCCAAGTTGTTCAATTTGATTAAGAATACTACTACTTACCAACAATGTTATCAATGGCAAGTATGTCCTGTAAACAAAACGTAGGGCACTTGCATTGCAGTCAGTTGTGAAAAAAGCTTTTCGCAATAACGTGATCAACCAGCAATAACCTGCTCAGTGTCATTTAGTTAGTGTCCCGTCGGGACCACTCAGCTCCTGACTCCATTGCAAACATAGTGCAAAAGAGTGGAATTTCAAAGCGACAGTGAGAGTAATTACACTTCACATCAACACACCAATTAACAGGGTGAGAGAAGAGGAACCTGAGTAAAAGTATACTTATTCAGAATCTGGGCTAAGTACTCTCCTGATTAGAATTATCACCAGCAAAAAAAAAATGCTGTCAGTGTCAGTAATTCGAACTTCAGGTGAACTCGACAACGATTCCTGAGGAAAGAGTGTGTCCGAGGCTCAACCATTTCCAGCTGCACTCTCCACCATGAGGTCAGGTGTGGGAATGTTCATTGATTGCAGCATTCCTGAAAGACTCCATGTTCAAATTCATTCAGGTTTAGTCTAATAATGGCAAGTAATGTTCAAGACAGACAAATGCTGGACAGAAATGACAATAAAGAATCAAACCATCCTTTGATTTTCAATCGTGTTACCACCACTGAGTCTCAAACACTGTGTTTATCAGCAGCCTGTTTGTGATAATTGAACAGAAACTGTCCTGGACAAGCCATATAAATAACACGGTCTTCACGAGCACGTCAGAGGCTAGGAATTGTGCTGTCAGTAATTCATCTGGTGACTCCCCAAAGCCTGTGATGGAGTATATCCCAGGAAAAGCCCAGGACACAACCAGCCCATTTAATTGTTATCACTTCCAATTGCATCAATCCTCTCCACTACTGAGGCACAATAATAGCAGTTTATACCATCTACAAGATTCACTGCACCAAGGTTAGTAGACAGCCCCTGCTAAAGCCAGTGCCATCTCGAAGAACAAAGGTAGCAAGTACTTTCGAAAACCAGCTATCTGCAATCTATCTCCTTCATACGGTAAGATTTAATGAGGTGTGCTCATAATTCTACAATTCTTAACTCCTCAGATCACAGAATCAGTCCAAATGCAGCAGGACTTGGACAATAGCCAGGCATCGCGGCTGACATGTGACAAGTAACATTCGTGCTACATAAATGTCAGACAATGGCCATCATAAACCATCACTAAACTAGAGGGCTACACCTATTCAGCATCCAAAGGCATTACCAATGTTGAATTAATTGGCACTAATATTGTCAGGTTTATCCAAGACTATATAGCTGCGATGGTGAAAACTTCAGATCAGAAGTTAGGAATCCTGCAGTCAGTAACTTTTTCCCTGTCTTCCTCTCCATTACCTCCAAGGTTCAAGCTAGCAATAAGTAATCTACACGTGTTTGAATGAATGCACGCCAACAGTACTGAAACTGTTTGACACGACTAGAGACGAAGCAGTCCACTGGAATGGTAACAATCCACAATCAATCCTTCCCTCCAACACCGGCAGTCACCAGCAGGTGATAGTGCCGTGGCACTCCTTATACTCTACTTTCCACACTATTTCCACTCCCATCAGGAAGGAAAGGGGCAGCACTTATGGAAGAGTGAGCATAATTCATGACTATATGTAAGTACTATAAAACATTAATTCAGATTATGAAGTTTTAGTATGAATCATTCGAAACTGAGTCGGCTGAAAATAGATTTCATTCAAGTGAACAGGAAACAAGAAAGAGAAAATAAATCAGAATCAGTTCAGTGGAAGGCATTCTGAGGGGAGATTAAATTCGTTCAATGAAAATGTGTTTTCACACAGTGAAAAAGCGTCAGGCTGCTAAATCCTGAGCTCCTTGGAAGTCTCGGAACATACAGACAGAACAGGAAGGGTTAGATCAGACAGTGCGAGGACAATAGCGCCATAGGGCAGAGAGATATACTGCACGGAAGCAGACCTTTTGGTCCATCATGTCAATGCCACAGAAATTCTTAACATAATCTCATCACATTTATCAACACTGGAATCATGTTCCTCTTAACCCTTCTTTTTCAAATACCCATTCAGATGCCTTTTAAATGTTATAATTGTCGAGCCTCCAACATTTCCTCCGGTAGCTCATTCCATCCACGCACCACCTGCTGCATGCAAAAGTTGCCACTTCGGTCCCTTTTATATCATTTCCCTCCCACCCGAAACCCTGTCCTCCAATTCTGGACTTCCCAGCCCAGGGAAAATACATTTCCTGTTTATCCTATCCAAGCCTCTCAGTATTTTTAAACATATAAATGTTCACCCCTCAACCTCCGACGCTCCGGGGAAAACGGCCCCAGCCTAATCAGCCTCTCCTGAATACAACAGAAAGCTCAGGGGTGTTTGGAATGCAAAGGAGTGGGATCCAAAAAAGAAATTAGGAAGAACATTGTGTGTGCAAATTCATGTTGGTAAGAAACGACAAGCAATCTTTCACAGATTCATTTTCAAAGCAGAGAATGAAATTTAGTAAGGGAACAAAAGACAATCAATGGAAACCACACGTCACTGTAGGAGATGCGTTATAGTTTTGAGTTTGAATTGAAGCCTGAATGGGCTATCATGATGAGTCTGGTAGAAATGTCTGAGAAGCACATGAGACCCTTTGCAATGTTACTGTATTGAAGTTTCTGAGACCTGGTCATCGAGACAGTTGGCAATGATATCAAACTTTGGGAACATTTAATTTAAGCTCAGTCATAAAAGATAAAGGAGGCACATGAAAGTGTGTGGATCGGTGTCTCGAAAAACATAACAAAAAACAGGAAAAACATAAACAAGGATTTAGGAGGAATAAAAGACACCACGAATTGTCTTTGAGAATCATGATTAAGGAACTTCCCAACCGGTTTGTCAAGAGGAAGAAGGTCGCCGGGGTAAGAATCGGTCCACTCAAGGACAAAGGAAGAATTTAATGCATGGATCTGGATGAAGCCAGTGACTGCCTTAATAATTTACATCGGTTTTCACAAAGGAGAAGAACATGGTGGATGGTGAGTCTTGAGAAGGATATGTTAATATTCCAGAGCATTTCGAAATTTAAAAAATGAATGCTGTGCTGGGAGTTTTGAAAAGCAATGAGGTAGACAAGTCTCCAGGTTATGATGGGATCAATTCCAGATCGAGGGAGTAATTTGGTTGACCATAGTGCACACTTTTTGCATGCTCTTCAGTCACAGGAGAGGTTCCAGAGAACGGGAGAAGAGCTCGTGTTGTTCCTTTTTGATGAAGTATAACACGGAAAATGCAAGAAGGTTCAGGTCTTGAGCCTTATCTCACTGGTAGGGAAAGTATTGGAGATTCTTAGAGATATACCTGACTCCCATTTAGAAAAAAAAATGGAATTATCTTGAAAGGCAACATGGCTTTATGTGTTGAAGGTCGTCTCTCAAATAATTGATTGCATATTTTGAGAACGTGGCAAAGGTGATTGATGAGGCCACGGGGCTGGATGCAGGCCATATGGACCATGGCAAGGCCTTTGATATGGTTCCTTATGGTAGGTTCATACAGAAGGTGAAGTCAAATGGGATTAGCGGGCAGTCAGTAAGATGGACACAGAACTCGTTGGTCATATAAGACGGAGTGGTGGGGAAAGGGCGTATTTTGTTACTGGAGATCTGTGAATAGATTGGATGAGCTGCGGATTGTGAGGATGATTGGCACAGCATGCCGCAGGCTATAGATAGGATGGAGTCTTGGATGGAAAAAATGCAGATGCAAATTAATCTGGGCCAATGCCCGTTGATGCATTTTAGAAGGTCTTCAGTACGAGAGAAGTATGTAGTTAATGGAAGAACTCGAAATAATTGCAACATCTAAGGTATCGAGGTAACAAACCACAGTTCCCTGAAAGTGGCAACAGAGGTGAACATTGCGGCCAAGAAAACCTATCGTCTACTTGTGTATCTCAATCAGAGCACAAAGTATAAAAATTAGAATGTCACGTTGGAGCTGGATACAACTTTGTTTTGGCCACGTTTGGAAATTTGCCTGCAGGTCTGGTTACCACATCAGCACTACGATGTAGAGGTGATGGAGAAGGTTTGAAAAACGTTCACGAGGATGTTGCCTGGTGTGGAGGATATTAGCCCGAAGGAAAAATTGGACAAACGTGGCTTGTTTTCAATTGGACGTTACCGGTTGAGGGGCAACCTCAGGAGCATTCCAAACGTATGACAGATATGGACAGAATAGGTACTCAGAGCTTTTTCCCAGGATAGAAATATCAATTACTAAGGCCATCATCTTAGATAAAAAGGAGAATGTTTGAAAGAGTTATAATAGGCAAGTTGTTTTCCTTCTGTTCCAGACAGAATGTGGAAGTGCCTCGAATGCACTGATAGAGGATGTTGTAGAAGAAACAATAGGTATCTTCCCACAGAGGTCAGTAAACAGAGAATAGAGTGCTATAGATTTATTTTTTTTTTACTTTTGGTAAGGCATCATGTGTCAGTGCAGGTTCGGCGGGCCGAAGGGCATGTTTCTGTTGTATTGTTCTATAAGACAAGATTTCAGAAAGATAGTGGCGAGATGCTGACTGCATGAATACTGAAGATCAAAAGACACATTTACATCGATCTTTCCTCATCAAATCACAGCTTCATAACCTCCCTCCCACTGTGGGGAAACTCAATGTGGGGAATTCAACATGAAATTCAGAATGGTAACTAGTGACTACACCTCGCTCCTCGCATCCGCGGACATCTACCTTGGACAACAACGCCTAGGGCTACACTGCACAGACAGAAGCTGCATGTACTCCATACCGACCAATGCTGGCATCTGTCACATGCCAGCCTCACCATGCCATCACACGACATTTCCGAGTCAGTGACAGTATAATTCTGTACTGCAGATCGGGGTTCACTGACAACTCTCATTGTAATGCTGCCTCAAGTCCGTTATCTTCAGGGATACACAGCCAGCTCAGGGATGCACATCTGGACTGCTCAGTGCATGAGTGGACACACTGACTTTGAGTTTACCTGAATGCTGACTGATTTATTGCCTTGTCTTACCCTGCCTTTAGCTGTATTTCCCCTCAGCCAGAACGGCCAGGCTCACACACCTGCTGCATTGCCGTGTTGTGTAGACAGATATAAAACCAGAAAACTTGATATCATTGTCCACAGTAAGTCAAGGTGCCCGGCACAATGGGTAAAGGGGAGTTTCTGGTACCAGTCCAGGAGCTTGGAAACTGTCATTCAGCCTCTCGTGGTTGGTAGGGTCAGGATCCTTCCCCTGTTTAGGGTGAGGAGCTGAATGTTGGGGAGACCCCAATTCATCATGACTCTTTCTGACTTATTGTGGGATTATTCCATCTGGAATGTGAGAATTACTAAGAGGTATTAAGGGAGATGGCAGAGGTTGGTACACCTATTAGTGCTGGTAAAGCTGGGGGAAAGGTAATGAGTTGTCCTGAGTGATTGAGTAGGCAACGCAGACACCAGGCGAATTTGGGAAGAAGGACAGTGAAGAGGTGAGAGTGAGAACTTGAAGAGCTAACAGAGATAATGAGAAGAGGTGCTGCATTCAGTGAGAGTGGAAGAACGTGAACCTTTGTTGGAGATGGTCACAGTAACAGAGATCGAGTGACCGCGATGTCACAAAGTGCAGAAGGTGGCTTTTACCCTGGTAGAGTGGAGAAGGTCACTGACCTCCTTCTTACTCTGCTGGGCATTCACCCAGGAGGCTGACACCTCACTGACTCAGGGTCAACCTTGGACCAAGCTGGCACGGTCTGGCGTCATGGCATCCCTTCATAGTCGTTGAGAAAAATAATGTCCCTTTCCTGCACCATGCCATCCACCAGAGGCTTGGGGGCTTGACCACAAAGAGGGGAACCAGTTTTACCAGCTCTGCCATGTTCAGGGCAGTTTCAGATTGACAATCGAAGAGTGTAATGGCTTTTTGCAGATGATACCTGCAACAAGGAGGGCGGTTCATTCTGGAATATCCAGGCAGTCGGCAGTTGTTACAGCAAAGCGAAAATCATCGGGCTAATGCCAGATGAGAGGAAGACCACGCGGGCAGTGAATGTAGTTAATGATGTTGGTCCCCTTTCTGTCTCAACC
Organism: Chiloscyllium plagiosum; assembly: GCF_037043375.1. Classification (NCBI taxonomy): domain Eukaryota; kingdom Metazoa; phylum Chordata; class Chondrichthyes; order Orectolobiformes; family Hemiscylliidae; genus Chiloscyllium; species Chiloscyllium plagiosum. The sequence goes on along the minus strand of NW_028270179.1, from coordinate 18,733,596 downwards.
AAAATAGGGAGGCGATCCACACGGTGTCGTGCGGCATATCAAGAGAAATATACTTCTGTAGGGAGGAAATTACAAACGACATTCAAATCCCTAGAAACGACCAACAGAATGTTCCAGACTATTTCAAAAGATCAAAAATAAACACCGCCTTATAGAGACCGTCCAATCCTCACTGGATACGACGATGGTGCTTGACGACTGGAGAACGGCAAACATTGCAGTCTTGGTTAATATGAATCAAGGGACAGACTGAAGAGTTGGGTTGTAATTCTGAGACACAGGTAAAACCGTCGCTGAGGAAGTCTGAGAGACTCCACGACAGTCGGTTTGGATTTATTCAAGGAAGATTGTGTGCACTTAATCTGACTGCTGGTTTGAGACAGTTACTCCTACCTTGATGTGACTTGCTTGGATTTGACAAGAGCTCACATGGCAGACTGTTTAGAAACAGAGACAATGGGGTCCAGGTGAAAGTAGCAAACCAGCCAGAGACATGAAATGCAAGACGTTTGGGGACATCCACAACCGAGAGGAATGCACATTAAATGAGATTATGGTCAGTTTAGGCCGATGCAAAAAGGTAGCTGGACGCATCAATTATCTCCTTAAGCAGCAATTTCTTTAGTTGCTCTATCAGCCAAAGTGGAGAATTTAAGAATAGGAATGTTTTGTCAGAACTGCATAAATAATGAGTTCAGTCACAGCTTGTGTACTGTGTGCGGTCCTGGTCACCTCATCACCTGCAAGGAGGGATTTTGAGTGGAGAGAGGACAGAGGATATTAGTTACCCTGTGAAAGTAAAAGTGCAGTCATGAGGAAAGATTGGAATGCAGGATGCGGAAAGGATTAGAGCGCACATATTTTCAGGGGCATCAGTAGACAGGGAGAGACCATATTCTTCCTGTGAATAATAAGTGCGTTTTCTCATTACACCATCCCCAATCTCCCTCATTAGCTACCTTCCCTGCCCGCGTGGTTTTCCTCTGATCTGACATTATCCCCATGATTTTCCTTTGTTATAACAACAGCCCACTGCCTTGATATCTCAGAATGAACCGGCCTCCCTGTAACTGGTGCCATCTCTAAATTGCCAATGTGAAACCGCCCTGAACATGGCAGAGGTGGGAGCCCCCTTTGTGGACAAACCTGTAAGGTTCTGGTGGATGGCATGGTGCAGCAGAGGGACATTACGTTCCTCCATGACAGCAGACCAGTGGTGAATATTAAATGTAATTGTTTGAAACATTAGAGAAGCAGTGAGGAAAGTTATTATTTCAGGTATATTATGCGAGGGATTTGAAAGTCATACACGGGAACAAAGGAGAGGCAGAAACTCTCAAATCAATTTTAACGGTGCCTAGATCGGCATCTGATGTGCGATAGTCTCCAGGGAGTAAGAACAAGGGCGTAAAAACATTTTTTGTCCAATGCAGACGGTCTGCAAATGATCTCCTGTATGTGGTGCGATTTTACAAAGTCTTCAAGGTTACCAATATCTGATCAATGTACAGGGATAAGACGAGAGGGAAGGGAGGATCAGTGTGCAAACGTGATTCGTATCACAATAGTTCTGATTCTATCCTTTTCACACAATATACTTCACTGTGTTGGCCTTTTAATCCTCGCTGTCTAAATGTTGTAAACCCTTGAATATCCAGTTCTCAGTCTTGGCCACACTGCAGCCTCATCTTCATATGACAGCTACGTCTGACTTCGTTCATACTATTTTTAAACTCTCATTTCATTGGCCTTGTTGAAAAGTTTGGAAGAAATTCAGGGATGGCAGTACGTGCTAGTTAGCAGGATGGCTGTCGGGGACAGAGGAGATTGCAGAAATAGTGAAGGATGGGGGACATTACTGGGATACGGATTTTTTTTACGTACTGAAGGAGATTGGCTTTGTTTCAAGTTAAAACTGAGCTGGCCCAGTCAGATCAATATTTTGGCTACAAAACCATTTTGAAGTGAAACCGTTTACGAACGCTGACAAAAATGATACCTGGAGAACCTATCACATGATGTACCCCTCAGTCTTTGTGCACCAGAAATAAATGCAGCAGGGACAGGGACAGGGAATTCAGGCACATCAGGCCTGAGGATGGAGCCTACACAGTGACAGGGGAAGTGAACTTTCTATCTTCACAGATTATGGTCAATGATGCAGAAGCAATTCACACGAGTTGAAACGTTACTTTCAGTTGTAACATTTCGGGAAGTGAGAAGTTATTCTGATGTGAGGTTCTCGTGAGCTGACCGCTGTCATGAATTGATACCGAGAGCTTGTTATTGTGGGGCGTAACTTCCATTGTAATTGTTCCATTTCAGAATCACATCGAGACACAAAGTATAGGGAAATACACTCAGAACTGTACAAACCACAGCGCATTAGGTATTTATAGCTTCTTACAAGGATTTTGGAAAACAGACTCACAATGAGATCAGGAAGGTACCAGGCTCCCTCTGTTGCATGAACTGGACAACTGCTGTCTTCCATCCTGGAACCGAGCTCCAAAATCCCATCAGGAAGATCAAATACAATCTGCCAAGCCCGTGTAGAGTAAACTACTGGTCCCTATTCCAGTCCAGAGGCCCACAATCAGAGTAGGTATATCCCATTCTCTGCATTTGCAGGTCAATTTAATATTTTCTTAAACCCCACAGCCAATCAGCCACACGTGTCTCTGTGGCTACAAATTGCCACTCTCTGTAACATCTTTTCCATTCGATAGCCCTTCCAACCTCTGCAAATGTTCTAGTTTCTACAAATTGTCCTGAATTTATAACATTCTTCCAAACGTCATAGCACCCGTTTCAAACACATATTTTCCTCATGGAAAGGTTCACAGAAGTACGGGTGGATTGAGTTTTTGGAACAGATGAGAGATAACAAGGAATGTTCTTGGTGGAGGACGTTGAGAACGAGATATTGCAGAAAGCAGAAAGAAAAGCTTACATTGATGCTGCAGGAAATTAATAACAGGAGTTTCTGCAGAAAATGATGTGACTTTTCTTCAATAGTTTTACAGAGATAGGAGGATTTAAGCAGATGGTGGATGTTTTAGAAAATTGTAGGTTTGAAGAAGATAATGAAGTTTAAAGTTACGTGAAGGGTTTTAACATCTGGTAGAGATTACAGAGATAGGGAGGTCGAGATGTTCCCACAGATAGGAAGTGATTTCGTTTGTAGAGTTTGCAGAGATACTGAGCTGTGTGGCAGCAGGAGGTAGTTACACCATCGGCAACGTTGTAGGGACTTGAGGATGTTAAACAGCTGGTTAGACATTGGAGGAGTTTCCACAACAGGAAAAAGTTTAGGGGACGAGGAAGATATAGACATGGGCAGAGTTATACTTGCTGGGAAATGTTGCAGACATAACGCCCACTATTCACAGGAGGATGTTGTAGAAATAATGAGATTTGCCAGGGCAGAAGGGAGTTAGTGACATTATTGGTTTTGTGGACTGGAGCATTCGCAATGATTGGAAGATTTGCATGGATCGGAGTTGTTACAGAGAATGGGCGAGCCGTAAGGACTTGAGAACTGTTAAAGAGAGAGGGAGCATTGTAGGGGCTGGAGGAGATTCTAGACAAAGAATGTGGCTTTACATCTGTATGAGTTACAGAGATAAGGAGAGGTGTATTTGTTGATGGAGAGTGGAGAGATCGAAATGGATTGTATGGAAGAGACGAGGTTACAGAGATAGAAGATTATTCGAGTTGAAGGATTCTCACGACATCACACAGGACCACACAGATGTCTTATGACACAGAAGGATGTCATTTAGCCCAACACGTTTACACCAGCTGTACAAATGAACATATTACTGAGTAATGATCTGGAAGAGCTTACAGACACGCGAACAACATTAGGGCCTGGAGACACTTGCACAGATAGGGAGCATCGCACAAACTGGAGGAGATTCCTGGGGTAGGAAGGGTTGAAGGGGAGAATGACGTTTACACAGACAGGGGTGTGAGAGCTGAAAATGTTATGGAGATGAGT